>NW_006408525.1:28003536-28019707 GCF_000296735.1 Chrysochloris asiatica
CACATGTTGTATGATTCTATCTATATGAAACAGTCAGAGTAGGCAAATCCATAAAGACATAAGGTAGACAGGGGTTGCCAGAGACTGGGGAAAAGGGAAGGAGAACGGGGAGTGACTGATAGAGGTAACTTTGTGGGACAATGAAAACAGGCTCGGGTGGGTGCACACATAGTTAAGTACTTGGCTGCTCACTGAAAGACTGGCAGCAAGTCTACGTAGAGGCACCTGAATAATGGCTTGGCAATCTACTTCCCCTCAAATCTATGAAGCATGGTCTGCTCTGACACACATGGGGTTCCCATGAGTCAGAAACAACTCCATGGCAACTGGTCTTGCATGGTTGCACAACTCTGTCAATACACTAAAAACCACTGAACTGTATACACTTTGAAAGGGTGACGATACGTGATTATAGCTCAATAAAGCTATTATTTTAAAAGAGAAAGAGAGCGTTTAATTGCCTGTCTCAGGTCCTAGACCACTAAGTGACCCCGCCAGGACTGTATCTACATAGTTTGACCCCAGAGCCCGGCTTCTCCCACTGCAACACGCTGCTTTTATCCTGTGAACTTGGGTGGTTTGTCATATTAGTCTCTGCATTTTTCTGTCTGTTACATTTTATAATTTTAAAAAAGAAAGGAATAAGAAATTAAAATAAGAAACCCAATATTGAGAGGCTCTGATTTTATCAAAGGCTAGGGCTAGCTGGCAGATGAGACTGAAGTCATATGAACATTGTTTCTGAGCTGAATAATATAAGACAAGGAAGCACAATTCAAAATGGTTAGACATGTCATCAGGAGCCCTGGTGTAGCAATGATTAAGTGCTCAGCTGCCAACAGAAAGAGATGGACAGTTTGAACCCATCAGTAGTTGTGGGAGAAACGACCTGGAAAACTGGTCCTATAAAGATTACAACTTAGGAAACCCTATGGGGCAGTTCTATCCCTGTAGAGTCGCCATGAGTCACAATCAACTCAACAGCACACAACAACAACAACAAATATATCATTATGTTTAATGACTAAAGGACTTTGGATAGAATATAAAAGGCAAATTTCCGGGTTGTGTTTACAGCTTTATTGCCAATACCAACATTACTGAATGCATTCAGTGGTAGTGGTTACTTAGTCTTTCAGGAATAGAAAAATATTAAAGAGTACTAATGAAACACTAAGTCTTTGTTCATATTAAAATTGGTCTAACACCAAGTAAAAAGGTTAGAGTAAAATTATCCCATTGAAAAGTAGGTCAATCCCACAGCCATCTGCTCTTTTTAAAAGTTTCTAAATATTACCTTATATGCAATCAGGAAGGCATTTCTCTAACAAAATCAGATTATGAAACAGATGGAAAGAAAAAGAATAAAAGTATTTGGCTCACAAAGAAACAAACAAGGAAAAATTTGCCTAGGCAACATAAGATGACACTATTCTGAGAAGACAATCAGTCATAAATCTTTAAGTCACAGCCAAGTCATTACATATTACATTGGAAAGAAAGGGGGGAGGGAAGGAAGTTATTTGCTAAATTTAAAAATCAAGCTTTAATCAGTAGGTTACTATATATTTAAAACTCTCACCTAATTATATCTTAGGCAAAAATACAATTTCAAAAATAGGCCCAGACAGGGATCATCACAGTTGTTAAAACTAGTAGGTGATAGCTGGTGGGAAACAGGATAGGCACACCATCTAAAAGTATTAACCCACATCTTATTTATCCTCTAGCACCCATCTGACACTGTGTTGTACTATGGTGGCTTATATATTGCTACGATGCTGGAAGCTCTGCTACTGACATTTCATATAGCAGCAGGGCTAACCCATGGGAGACAGGTTTCAGTGGAGTTTCCAGACTAAGACAGACAAGGACAAAGGATCTGGCAGTCTATTTCCAAAAATTAGCCAATGAAATTCCCATGGAGCATGACAGAATATTGTTCTATGGAGTGCTGGAAGATGAGCTCCCTAGGTTGGAAGCCACTCAAAATGACACAGTGGTCATAACCAATAGACCTGAGCGTATCAAAGAGTGAAGACGGTGTAGACAGGAGCAATGTTCTGTTTTGTGTGTATTGGGTCATAATGAGTTGGAACTGGCTCAACAGCAACTAGCCACAACAATATGACTTATTATTCGCAAAAGGAAAAAAGTGGGAAAAATCAGATGGACACTATGTTAACCAATGACTAAACTCAGCATCTCCCATCATCAGACAAAGTGACACTGTGTGCCTTCAAATATGATCCATGAAAAGAGCATACAAATGAAATGTTTTCTCTCTAATCATGGGAATACAATCAGGCAAGTCCAAATTGTGAGACTCTCATAAAAGACAAAAAGGTAGAATCTTTTTCTAGATCTAAGAGTCTATAAAGAGATCTGGTAAGTGTACACACCACATGGTCATCACTAGATTTGAGGACACAGTTAAAAATGTAAAAAGCTCTAAAGGGTATTATGGTGCTATAGGGTAAGCACTGAGCCACAAGTTTGTTTTGAACTGCAAGGCTGGTGGCTCAAATCCACCAGCAGTTCCTTGGAAACCCTATACAGGTCACTGTCGGAACCGACTCGACAGCACTAAACAACAACAACAACAAAGGGTATTGTTGGAACAATTAAGAAAATGTAAATATAGACTGTGTATTAGATAGTACTGCATCAGTGCTAATGTTCTTGAGAGTGATAATGGCATTGAGGTTACAATATGTAGACACATACTGACGTATTTAAGGCTAAAAGACCACAATGTCTACACTGACTTTCAAAAGGACAAAGGGAGGGAGGAGGAGGAAAACAGTCGATAAACCAAATGTGACAAATGTTAACTACTGGTCAGTCTGGTGAAGTGTATACTTGTATTCATTATCTGTTCTTTCAACTTTCCAGTAACTTTAAATTTTTCAAAATCAAAATTAACGGCAAAAAAAAAACAAACAAAAAGAAAAATGAAGCAATGAGAGTAGAGGTTTGACTCTCCTCTTTCAGCTATCCCTGGCAGCGTATGCCTAGCTGGACTTATCAGACTTTGCGCTGCAACTGGTAAGATGCTGTTCCACAAACTGGGCTCCCTCATGCCAGTCTGGCCCACAGTTTGAATGAGTTACAATAATTGTAGTACTGAAATGAAGACAACTTGAGAAACCTATTTGGAAAGAACACTATCAATACCATTTTCCAGAGAGCTAAAAACATTTCTTGTAGCCGATCTGCATGGGAAAATAAGAACTCATCTGAGGCCACCATGCAGTCCAACATCATTTATATAGGAAAGATTCAAACTTTCTAAGACTCCTTTGTTGGCTTCAAAATTTCTAATGAAGGTTTATATCTTTACCCATTATGTACTGTTAAGCAAGATGTACTAATCTTAGAATGTGTCTTTTACAATTAGAACCCTTTAGTTTAGGGAAGGGAAAAAGTTAACATTGTGGGGACTGCAATCAGTTAGACAAAAGAAAATGTGTATTAATCGTTGACTGGAAAACATATCTGTTCTGTAAACCTTCAGCCAGTTCACAATAAAAATTAAAAAAAAAAAAAATCCTCAGTTACTACAATATACTGAGCCTCTACTATTTACATGAAAAATATTCTCTTCTTTCTTGAAGTTAAAAGCAAAAAATAAAAACACAGGCAATTTACTAATTCATTCATATGTTTCCAATATTTTCTTCGTTCAAGTTCACAGTATCCCTCTTACCAAAAAGAAGTACAGTATTAAGTTTCCACTTAGCAAAACTTACTCTGGAGAGCACCTTACATGAATTCAACTCCCAAGGTCAGTCTTTGTTGTTGTTAAGTGCCGTGGAGTTTGTTATTACTCACAGCCATCCTGTATAGGCCTTCCAAGGAGCAGTTGGTGGGTTTGAACTGCCAGCCCTGAAGCTAGCAATCTAGTACTTAACCTACAGACCACACCAGGGTCAGTCATGAGATAGTGTAATATACAAGAGGACTGGAAGTAACCTAACGATGCAAACTAGTGTAGATATACTACACTAAGGTGACAGAATATAACTATTTGAATAAAGTGTAAAGATTATGTTGAACAATAAAGGGCATGTAGGCACATTTTTTAAAGAACGAATAAACATTAAACTAAAAATGAACAATGCTTGTTGTTATTGTAGGTGCCATATGGTTTGGTCGGACTCATAGTGACCACCAATAGGGTTTCCACAGCTATAAATCTTTATGAGAGCAGAAAAATCTCCTTTTTCTCCCACAGAGTGGCTTATGGATATGAACCTTCTGGTTAGCAGTCCAGTGCTTATCCTACAGCACCACCAGAGTACTTATTATTAATGTATATCCTGGACAGTAACTACTAGAGAAAGGTCAAGAGAAATGTAAAGACTTACTGCATTTAAGTGACGGGGTTTTGGTATAATGCTTTGTAAAGTTCTTTGATTTATTAAATTTTGTTTAAAATGTAAAAGTTCCTATATGATTTAATAATCATGGGCAATTTATATCACATACCATTCCATAGGAGCCAAGCATAAGTGGACAAAGAAAGGGAATAGGAAGAAGTATTTCCCAACATGATAATGTCCAGATGTCTTAGACTGGGTTCTCTAGATAAGCAAAACCAGTAAAATACACACACATATATCAAGGGCTTTATTTCAAGGAAACGGATGCTGTAGATGTTGGCAGGTCCCAAATTTGTAGATCAGGCATCAGGTTGGAGGCTTCTCCTGACTCATGTAGCTGCAGGAGCTGACCAACCCAAAATCGACAGGTCAGATGGTTGGTTGCTGGTTCATGTCTGAAGAACCAGAGGTCAAAGGATGACAAGTTGGATGCAGGACCAAAAGAACGTGAATTTTGCTAGATTATCCATATATACTAGCTGCAGGCCACACCCCCAAGGGAACTCTCCTTTCCACTGACTGGTTGCTCACAATATCACAAAATAGAGGATGATTTTATAAAGACCCTGTATAGGATTGCTGAAGAGTGGCTGGTGGGTTTGAACTGGCAACCTTGAAGTTAGCAGTCCAGTGCTTATTCTACAGTGCCACTCCAGGACTGTTCCTATGAACTAGGCATTTTTAAATTGAGGTAAGATATGAAATAGTAAAAAAATCATGATAAGAAAATATGTAAGAGAAGAAGTGCATCATTATCACTTTCAAATACACAGTAGCAATGTGTTTTCAAGTAGTAGTTCAAGATTATTAATGGTGGTGGTGATGGAGGTGATGGGCCATGGAGGCAGTTCTAACTCATAGAGACCCTGTACAGGGTTTTTGAGGCTGTAAATCTTTATGGGAGCAGAAAGCCTCATCTTTTTCCAGCAGAGTGGATGGTAGATTTGAACTGCTGACCTTGTGGTTAGCAACCCAATTCGTAACCCACTATGCTATGAGAGCTACTTAAGATTATTCATTTGTTGTTGTTAAGTGCTGCCAAGTCGGATCTGACCCATAGTGACCCTATATAGGATTTCCGAGGAGCTGCTGGTGAGCTTGAACCACTGACCTTACAGTTCAACCATCTTTGCAATCTGGTACATTAACCCACAGCGCCACAACAGGGCTCATAGTTAAGATTAACTTGTATTTTAAAAAAAGATTGATTTTTAACTCTGAACATACTTCAATTTTTAATTTAAATCCTTTAAAATGTCCATACCAAGCAGTTCGAACCCACCAGCTGCTCTGCAGGAGAAAAACGAGGCAGTTTACTTACGTAAAGATTTATAGTCTTAGAAAACCTATGGAGTGGCTTTACTCTGTCCTACAGGGTCACTGTGAGATGGAACCAATTTGATGGTGGTGGGTCAGGTTTCTTTTTTGGAGTGGGATATAGACTCTAGGAGGTTTTGTTGTGATTTCTGAAATAAATCTAGAAAAGGAAAAATACCTTTTAGAAGGAACACATTTCAATACAAAAAAATAATATATACGTAGGTTCATTTTTGGCTCCCCCTGCCCATCTCTGACCCCTGCAACACGTGTACCGGGTGTAAGCAGAGTGAAATGTACAGGAAACCACTCACAACAGTACAATTCCCTTTGCAAAAAAATATACTTCCCTTACTCTTAATCACACACATAAACGTAATGGGTTAAGGCTAATAATCCATGATATTTCTTTTCCTCCTTTTTATTTTTTAAACTTTTTTATTATGGTTTGGGTGAAAGTTTATAGAGCAAATTAGTTTTCCATTCAACAAATAATAAACATTCTGATTCATGATTTGGATTGCAATCCCCACAATATAATAACACTCTTCCCATTTCCTCCCTGTGTTTACTGTTTCCACTGGTCCTTTATTTCCTGTCTGCTTTCTGAGCTTTCTCTCTGGGTAAAGCCTCTTCTTTTGTTTTCATTTGGTTGGTTGTTCTAAGGTTATTCTTCACTTTATAGGCCTGCCTGTTGTTTGGCTGAAAGCTGAGCCATGGGGCAAGTTTATTTCCAGGCTAGAAGGGTGTTTAAGGGGTTCAAAGCCTTAGGGGTTTCACCAGTCTCAAACCAATGAGTCTGGTCTTCTTCATTATTTTGAGTTTTGTTCCCCATTTTCTCACTCTCTATCTAGGATCTCCTATTATGATCCCTTGTAGAGCTGTCGGCAGTAGTAAATAGGCACCATCTAGTTCTGGTCTCAAGGTTGTGGAAGCTGGGATTTCTTTTGAACTGTTTCCTGTGGCTTTGATTTTCTTCACTCTTCTTTGCTCTGTACTGGGAGAGACCCATGGTTGCAACTCTGATGGCTGAAGGTCCATGATATTTCAAGAATAATAACTGAAATTCTTTAGACAACTAAATACATATATGTGTATATATTATATTTGAATAAAGACTTAGCTGTTGATTCCCAATTTAAGTGACAATAATGGATTCGATCATACCAGTGGTTGCAAAGAAAGATGGTGCAGGTGCAAATAATGTTTAATTCTGTTGAGCAGGCCACCGCGAGTTGGAACTGATTCAACAGCAACCAGCAGCACTACTGCTCCCTGCATCTTATAAATCCAGCAGTACTGACTCTCGCCATACAATCTTAGCTAGCAACAATAAAGCTAGGAAAGAGCATGTTGGGAAAGGACATCTATCCATTAAACATGAACCATATGCAAGAGAATGTGGTATTTTTGTCTCCTCTTTTTGTTTTTTTGTTTTGTTTTTTTACTGTTAATTATAATCTATGTTTTCTTTAAGTTACTTGAATACTCAAATAACAAAACAAAAAATAAAGCTAAATAGGTTTTGGTTAAAATAATAAAAGACTTAAGACCTCCTACTGTGTTTGTTGTTAAGTGATGTCCAGTGGGTTCCGACTCATAGCAAGCCTGCATAGGGTTTCGTTTCCAAGGAGCCACTAGTGTTTGAACCACTGACTTTGCAGTTAGCAGTCTAGTGCTTAGCCTACAGTGCCTAACCAGGACTCCTCCTTAAGAGGTGCTATAGCTATATACTGGGTGATGTTCCGTTTATGAAGCCAGACTGTATGGGGTATAATAATACCTGGTGTGGCGCTGCAGGTTAATGTGCTCGACTGCAAGGTCGGTTTGGACCGCAAGGTTGGCGGTTCAAGCTCACCAGCTGCTCCTTCAAAACTCTATACAGGGTTGCTATGGGTTGGAGTCAACTCAATGACACATAACAACAACAACAACAACAACATATGCTGGGTGGTGTTCCATTTATGAAGCCAAATTGCATGGGGTAAAATAATACCTATGTTTCAGTAAAACACAGTGCAGTAGAAAAGGTGGATCCAACAATGGCTGACAAGTGTGGTAAGCTGATTGTAATTCTGAGAAGAAATGCATTTGAATAAAAGCTCATGTCTCAGAAAATTAAAGTATTTTCTCTGTCAAGGAAAAAAAGTACATAAGCTCCAACAAGCAACACCAATTTCAAAACATTTAATGTTCAGATTAATTAAACTGTCCATGTTTACTACAGCATTAACAACTGGACTATGCAATAAAATCCAACAACTTTTTTTTTTAACTACTTTTCTAGAAACAGATTCTGTCCCTCTAAGGATCAATTAGGGTCCCAATCCACACTTTAGCACTATTAACTTGAGCGCATGTTCTTGTAACACACAGCAGATGAACGGAAAGACTCCCACCTCTTAACTACCAGCTTCTGCCCCAAGACATCAGGCAGGATAACGGCAGAGCCCTTCTGTGCCTACATTCTTCATGGGCTACACAGTTACAGGAAGAAGCACATAGCAGCGATTTCCTTCCAAAAGGTCAGCTGCCTCAGACAGACCAAACAGAAAGCAGTTAATTCTTGCCAACTTCCCCTCCTGCTTCTGCAGCAAGTACGCAACAGCATTTGGTTTCCAGTAAAGTGCCAAAGAAAAACAAAGTAAGTGTGACACCCAGAATCTATGCAACAAAAGTGTCTCACTCGACTAAATTATAGACAAGATCATTTGGAGGTGTATTTTTTTTTTAAACAGCAGTGTAGCTGTTAAGACCTGCCATATTTTATTTGGAATTAAACATGGGGAAAAAGACAGGATTGGAAACATCCTAGATTTTACGCTAATGCTCTTGAATTCTCTACCTAAAACAGTATGGTATTTTGGTTATAAAACATCTGACAATATACAAGATTCCTAGCTAACTGATACAAGATAAAGTTTAGAGTTCTTTCTCTCAAACTGAAGTCAAATCAGATGTTGTCCAACATGCTATGTCACTGGCTAGGCTCAATGCTGATGACCAGTAAGAACCAACGAAACAAACAAAAACAGCTGCCAGTGAGTAAGCTCCAACTCATGGTCATCTCGTGTCAGAGTAGAAATGTGCTCTACAAGGCTTTCAATAGTTGATTCTTTACAGAAGGAGATCACCAGTCCTTCCTTTTAAGGCACCACTGGGAGGACTTGAGTCTTCAACCTTTCAGTTAGCAGGTGAGTACATTAACTGTTAGCACCTTGCGGGACTAGAAGCACATATATAATGAATATATAGCTTCTTAATTAGATATATAGATTGTACAATTAATAATATAAAGTGGAAGAAGACATAAAATGCAGTTTTTAATCATCTTTAGGTAGTAACCCCAAATAGCTACAGCACAATACTGAGGAACTCTACCTCCAAAGAAACAAAATATTTTTGCATTGTTGTTAAATGCCTTCAAGTTGGTTCCAATTCATAGCGATCTTGTGTGACTGGTGGGTTTGAGCCACCAATCTTGAGGTTAGCAATTCAACGCTTATCTTACAGCGCCACATCAGAGCAAGTCTTGCATGTTGTTGTTGTTAAGTGTTGTCGAGTCGATTGCGACCCATAGCAACCCTGTATAGGGTTTCCAAGGAGCAGCTGGTGAACTTGAACCACCGACCTTGCAGTTCAAACAACTTTGCAGTCAGATGCATTAGCCCACAGCTTCACACCAAGACTCCTAAGTCTTGCATAGACTTCTTTAATTCAGGAAGCATAAAACTGCATGAAAAACGATGTGTTCAATATTCCTATAGGCAGCAAAATTAGTTCCTTTGGGGCATAAAAGTGACGGAGAAAAACGGAAACAATGAGGATTTTACAAATGTGCTCAACCAGATTAGCTTCTGGCTGCACCATCCACATACAGCTTGCAAGAAAAATGTAACGGGTGCTTTGGAGGGGCTCCGACAGCATGTTATAAGTTCCTATGTGGCTTCTAACTCATTAATTTTATGTTGTGTTAGCAACAGAAACACCAGGCTTTTTCTAAAGATTCTGACTTTGACGATGAGAGTATTTAACTAAGAGTACCTTGTACGGTGGCGTAGGATCAATAATGGACTGCAAACCACAAGGTCAGCAGATCAAACCCACCAGCTGCTCCTCGGAAATCCTATACAGGGTAGCTATGAGTTAGAGTTGACTCCGTAGCACTTAACAACAACAGAAGAATACCCACTTCGAAATGAAGACAGTTTGGAGTTCAAGGGAAAACATGTTAACTTGCTATACAAGTTCTAGGGAGGCACTGTAGGATAAGCACTGAACTGCTAACTGTAAGACCAGAGGTTCAAACCTTCCTGAGGCTCCTTGGAAACCCTATATGAGATTGCTATGAGTCGCAACAGACACAAGAGCACTTAACAACAACAACAACAACACCCATACTAGAAACTGTTTCATGCTGGAAATAAAACACTTTATTTCCAAGCCTTTCTAGTATTTAATAACCAAGCTTTAAAAAAACAGCAAAAGAATAAATCTCAGAATGAAGGAGAAACAGAGAGTGGTGGTCTCTTAACACATGTTGTGTACAGTTTATACATGCTCATTTAGGTCTCACAACAACTCTGTGAGGCAGGGTTAGGATTCTCCCTATCCTACAGATGAGTACACAGGTTTAAGGGTCAGGAAATCCAGCCCCCCACCCCCCACCCCGAGTCCCACAATAATTAAGTGAAGGAGTTGGGCTGATCATCTAGGCAGTCCAATTTGGGAGCTCCTGGAATCAGCTGTCATGCTGTATTTAGTAAGACTCTTCACCTAACGAGCTGTTTCCAGACAAGGATGCCTGTGGTTTTTAAGACTGCTCTACGATAAAGCTAAGGAGCACACAGCTCCACTCATAATCAGGTACATAACAATTGTGGGACAATCCAAAAAATCCTTTAAATGGAACCCTCTTTCCTAAGGAACGAAGTACCAAGATGACAACCCTTCAAACACAACCAAAGGAAGCCATATTAGGGGTTTAGTGGTTCACTGTTATTCTTCTAAATCAATCAGAAATTAGCTACCGACTTCTGACTGTAAAAGGGAGTGGGAGGAGAATAATGAGAAGAGGCCTGGGTGAGGGTAACTTTCCAATGAGGCCAAAGCCTAGATCCTGACCACTTGTGGTCAGAATAAACACAGTGACATTTCCTATAAGAAGCAGCACTGCTACTGTTTGTATCTGTGTCCCCAAATTCCTTCTTGGGTTTCTATTAGATACATTATCATCAGTCACCAATACTTAACACTGATCATCCTATTCTCAGAAAGGCACGACGTCATCATGCAAATTAGAAAGCAACAAGTGACATCTTCTAGTAAGAGGGGACAGTAAAGGGTACTGAACTCACTTGTCACCTGGATAATTGTGCAAATGGCACCAATAACTCAACATCAACTTACTTATTAATACAACACTGAGCTGCATATAAAGTTACAGACAAGGTATAATTGATAAATTCCTGACATAATTGATGAGTTCTGGCTTAGTGTTGTAGGATAAGCACTGGACCGATAACTACAAGATCTGAGGCTCAAGCCCACCAGATGTTACTCAGAAACTCGATACAAGATTGCTATGAGTCAGAACCACCCTGACAGCAATTAACAGCAATACAATATGATACAACCTCAATGTAACAAAAAAAAAAAAAATCCTCACTACTGTACCAAAGGAGCCCTGGTAGTGTAGTGGTTACGAATCGGGTTGCTATCCTCAAGGTCAGCAGTTCAAAACTACCAGCAGTTCCGCGGGATAAAGATGAGGCTTTCTGCTCCCGTAAAGATTTACAGCCTCGGAAACTCTGTGCAGGGTCACTATGAGTCGGAACCGACTCCACAGTACTCTGTACCAACAACTGTACCAAAAGGAGTCCTGGTGTGACGCTGCTATTGCGTCCGACGGCAAGGTTGGTGGTTCAAGCTCACCAGCTGCTCCTCAGGGTCACTATGGGTCGGAACCAACTGAACAGCACTAAACAACAGCAACAAGAACCGTACCCATAAATAACATCATAATAAACAAAGAAAAGATGGAAGTTGTCAAAGACTTTATTTTACTTGGATCCACAATCAACATTCACAGAAGCAGCAGCCAAGAAATCAAATGACAAATTGCATTAGGCAAATCTGCTGCACAAGACCTCCTTAAGATGTTTAATAAGCAGACTCAAGCCATGGTTTTTTTTCAATTATCTCATATATATGTGAAAGTTGGACAATGAATAAGGAAGACTTCAGAAGAACGGATGCATTTGAGTAATGGTGTTGGAGTAGAATCTTAAAAACACCATCGACTGTGCAAAGAACAAACAGGTCTTGGAAGAAATATAGAACGCGCCTTAGAAGCCAAGATGGTGAGACTTTGTCTCTCATATTTCAGACACAGGAGCTCTGGTAGCATAGTGGTTACAGGTCAGGTTGCTAACTTCAAGGTCAGCAGTTCGAAACTACCAGCTGTTCCATGGAGAAAGAAGGAGGCTTTCTGCTCTCATTAAGGTTTATAACCTTGTAAACCCTATACAAACTTGCTATGAGTTGGAACCGACTCCATGCACATAGACACCACCACCACTTCAGACATATTATCAGGAGGGACCAATCTTTGGAGAACGACATCATGCTTGGTAAAATGGAGAGTCAGCAAAAAAGATGAATGAAGATCCTCAATGAAATGAATTGGCACAGTGGCAGCAGCAGCGGGCTCAAGCGTAACAATTGTGAGGATGGCATAGGACTGGGTGATGTTTTATTCTGTTGCACACAGAGTTGCTCTGACTCGGAACTGACTTGATGGCACCTAACAACAACAGCTATATGACAAAGGAGTCCTAGTATGGTGCTGTAGGATAAGCACTGGACTACTAACAGCAAGGTGGCTGGTTCAAACCCACCAACCACTCCTTGGAAACCCTATACAGGGTCACGATGAATCGGAACCAACTTGACAGCACTTAATAACAGCAGCAAATATGACCAATGTTACTACTCACAGCATGCATTCAATATGAGCTGAATGCCAGCAGATCATCTGGGTCACCAACCCATGCCACTTAGAAGTAGACACTCGAATGTAGAAGACTACTTCTAAATGTAATGGTGTTGTGTAACATGTTAAGGGGAAACGTAGAACCCAGACATCTAGCAATTCCTTACTCCTGTGAAAGGTGCCTCATATCATCTTTAACACCTTTAGCTAGAAATAGAATCAATATAATACCTGTATCCTATACGTTTGATCATTTTGATCACCCTGCTTTTTAAAGATGAAATGCTTTGCCTCTCTAGAATTAAAATTTATTCTAAACTCTAAAGAACCTAGACCCTAAGAATGAAAGCAATTTAGAGTTATCTGTTGCTTTACCATGAGACTGTAAGCAATTCCAGGGCAGGAATGATTTCCCCAGAACAGTACTTGGAACGTGGTATTGTACTTGGCACAAGGCATTCAATAATTGTTTGTTAAATTAAATACAATTTTGGTAGGCCTCTATCTTACAAAAATAACCCAAATTTGGGGAAACGGGTGGTAGGTCAGTTACTTCCTTCAAGATGCTATTTTTAATACTGTGGAGCTCATTAGCTTGAATCCTTATTACAGGAATAATGGGGCTGAATCACACTTTATAGAAACTGTGACGGAGGTTTTGACTCACCATTGCTGCTAATCAAGGTAAATAAAATCGCAAGTTGTGCCATTCCATAAACATTATGACAAGTTTGTAAAATAGAGCTAACACCTAGCTACAGCAATTTCAAAGAAAGAATTACACGAAATAGGCTGATGCTAATACGAACTGAGATTCCAGGGAAAGCTGCGTCTCTATGCAAACTCAGTTGTTTCTTTCTTTTAATTATGTCACAAGAAAGAAGTTGAGCATAAACGGAAGCATGACATTTATCAACAATTCACTCCTTTGGTTACCATGTATACCACTAAAAAAAATCCAAAAAAATTTATTGTTGTGCCAAAACAAAATGATGAGGTTCTACATCCAGAATTAATGTTAGAAGGATGGTTCAGCACTAACGTCACTGGTCTGACAGGCACAGAACCTACTGTTTATCTCCTCAGAGTTCTCCAGCTACAGGACAGAATGCCAGCTCAGGAAGACACTTCAGTAAACACAGGCACCTTTGACTACAGGCTGTGTTTCATTTGAGATGCATTTTCAGGAAGCAAAGAAAATTTAACAAATGAAAAGATAGTTTTCACTCAATATGGATGTCCCCTACCCCTGCCAAAAATCACAGGCTGTTTGCTCAAAAGCTGTCACTAATTAGCAGATGCTGCTGTAAAGAAAACTGAAGTTAGTGCCAATAAAAGCATATGGAACTGAATGAGGGCCCTATGACAAGGAATGGGAAATGTGAGAATCTAGTTTTGACTAAGCAACTTCATATAAATATTAGCAATCTAAGTTTGGGAGAAGTGGGACCAGGACCATAGAGCAATATATGCCTATTCATATTTAAACAGAAACTATTAGAAGATTCTCCTAACACATCCTGAAACTCAACAAAATTACCAGGGTACTGAGGTTACAACCACTTTCACCTTCCAACAGGTTTTAGAGATATTTTCATTGTCAATACTTCTGTCCCTGGCAAACTAACACCTGCATTTGTAGGTAACAAAAAACTGTATAGTTATGTGCTGTTTAGTCCACATTACATTCTGTGAAATAGGATGTTATGTGATTTGACCATTGTGTGAAAACCATGTCATGGTAACCTGGTCCCGCGTTCCTTTAAACAATTCACACAAGCTTAGAACAGTGATCATCAGTGTGCTGGAAGGGATTTACTTTTGTGTTTGGTCCTCAGTCCAGGTCATTAGCAATTTCTCCACATCTGATATAGGCTCCTCTCCCATTTTCCTTAAAGAGCTCTGCTAGCATAGTGGTTACAAGTTGGGCTGTTAACCTCAAGGTCAAACTACCAACTGTCCAGCGGGAGAAAGATAAGGCTTTCTGCTCCAGTAAAGATTTTCAGTCTTGGAAACCCTATACAGGGTCACTATGAGTCGGAATTGACTCCATGGCACATCACCACCTCCACCACTTATTTTCCTTAGCCCTGTAGCTTTCAGTGGAACCGATCCTCCAAAAGCTAAAAGCCTGGAAAGTAGTTTGTTTTTGAGGATCATAGCGATTGTCAGTACGACATGAGCAATATTAGCATTCACTGATTTTCCACCTTCATGTTGTTTAATAACTTTCTGTGTCGTTTCCAGACCAATATGTCTCCTTCCCCTCTTGCTGCTATTATCACTAGTACTACTTTAGTCATGTTTGGATGGACACTATGTGGCACATGTGATATTTTTTAAATACCTTTTATATTCTAACGGCTCCAGTCCAACTCAAGGTTCTGAATCTAATTTTTGATCCTCCATTTTACAGGTTGAAAAAACTGGAGTGAAGGAGAACAGAAGTTAACTGTGAAACGTGCATACCTAGGAACAACAGTGGTAGACAGTCACCTGCCCATCTACATGCTATGTTCTGCTGCAGAATTCCTTGAAGAGTCCACAGTCCAAGATCTTACTTGAAAGTGAAGTCAACAGATTAAAATCATTTCCCACAGGTTTCCCACTCTCTTTTTGTTTCTTTACCAGTCAGATCTCCTAGTACATTTTATCTTTTCTGCAACAAGTTAGTTTCTATCCTCTAAAAAGAGAAAGATCTTTCTTTGTTTTAGGAGTTTCATCCTCTTATTCACGTTCCCCTTCTCCCTCCAGGTAGACAGCTATGGCTGTTTTCCTTTTGGTTTGGTCCAGAGGGTCAAGCTGTCCTTCTAGCAACTGCTCAGAAAAATGAGAATGGAAAAGAAAGAAAGGAAGAGAGAGGGAGGGCAGGGAGAAGTGAAGAAGAGAGAGAAAAAAAAAAAAAAAGGATAGGAAGGAGGGAGAAAGGGAAAAGAAACAAGTATGAGCATATCATTTCTTCAAGAAGTTTCCATCAAAACCTGTCTTGTAGCCCAGGAGACATCAAAGCAAGTGGTCAGGTCCCCTCAGGGCAAATGCCCTTCCAAGACTAAAACTCAATGGGAATACACGAGCAGACATACACTCTGATTGGTGACCATATTCGACACCGATAAGGGGAAATGAGGGAAAAACAGCAAGGAAGCTGCAAGCTAAGCCCTACAATGTTCAATAGACTCTTGTGAACCTGGAGGGAGACCTGGTTGGCCAGCATTGTGGCAAGACCTGGGGACTCTTGGGCCCAGAGTCAGTGACATAGCCACAGAGGACTAGAGTGGAGAGTGAAGCGTCCAGCTGATAAGAAGTGAGGACATATGCATAAGAACACCCACACTTGCAGATAATACCCACTTGACCTGGCTTCAATGATTAGATGATCAGAGTTCAACTAGAAGAAAGAAGAAGAAGAAAAGAGTAATCTGATACAATTTGATGAACTTGACCTACAACTATGGATGCAGTAGCTCAAAAGAGG
>NW_006408525.1:28020389-28022907 GCF_000296735.1 Chrysochloris asiatica
CATAGCGACCCTGTACAGGGTTTCCAAGGCTGTAAATCTTTACGGGAGCAGAAAGTCTCATCTTTCTCCCGTGGAGCAGCTGGTAGTTTTGAACTGCTGACCTTGCGGTTCGCAGCCCGATTCGTAACCACTACGCTACCAGACTATCACATAATTCACAATAAACATTTTTTAAAAAATAAATAATAAATAAAAATTTAAAAACCTCCCTTGTAGCTGAGGTTCCCCATGTAGAGTTTGTCCTAAAGTTTATGTAAATAATTGTAACAATGTATCTGTAATTTTCCAGTTCATAAACAGGCTATAAAAAGAACCATTTGCTTCATGGAGCATGGAGAAAGACTAATCTCTGATATTACTGTTAGTAGACTTATGAGCAAGACTGGGAGGAGATAAACCTTCATACATACAGATTAGGAATCATATTTTCAAAGCCTTAATAACCTCCTAGTGGTATGCAACAAACTGGTAAATTAACTTGTCTCTAGATGCTTACCGTGTGTGAATCGCTGACTGAGTCTAGGTACAGAATGAAAGCCACAAATTAAGGGAAAGGAAAATTGCTTTGTCAAGTCTTCAAGCAAAAGGGTCATTTTTAAAAAAAGTCATTTATTTCCTCTTCAGCATTGAAACCCAAACGGAGTCCTGGTATGGCACTATGGGTTAATGCACTAGACTACAGAGTCAGTCTGAACCACAAGGTCAGTTGTTCAAGCTCACCAGCTGCTCCTTGGAAACCCTATACAGGGTCGCTAAGGGTCAGAACTGACTCAATGGCACTTAACAACTGAACCCCAATGGAAGAAAAGGGACATTGACTTTCCCCTCTTTTCTTCTTTCTTCCACAGTAAATGGCATACTTTCAGCCCTTTGGAGAGTTCAAAACAGTCTTTGGATATATTTTATATATTGAAATTAAAAGGGAGTAAACTCAGCAGCTACCCCTTGGAAACCCTGTACAAGGTTGCTATGAGTTGGAACCGACTCGACAATGGCACTTAACAACAACAAATGGAATCAAGGTTTCTTCAACACCAACCAATGCTTTTCAACATAATAAGAAAAAGGCATTGCCCTATACAAATGTAATTGGATCAACCCTCTTACAGTCTTTGCCAACATCACAATTCAAATACATCAATTCTTCTTTGGTCTTCCTTATTCATTACCATGGCTTGGGTCGAGTTCACTTTAGTCTTCAAAATGACATATTTTCTTTTTAACACTTTGAAGAGGTCTTCTGTGGCAGATTTGCCTAGTATGCCATTTGATTTCTTAACTGCTGGTTCCATGGGCGCTGACTGTAGATCCAAGTAAAATGAAATCCTTGATAATTTCAATCTTTTCTCCATTAATCATGATGTTACTTATTGATCTAGTTGTGAGGATTTCTGTCTCCTTTATGCTGAGGCGTAATCTATACTGAAGGGTGTAGTTTTTGATCTTTATCACTCGGTACCTCAAGTCCTCTTCACTTTCAGCAAGCAAGCTTGTATCATCTACATATCACAGATTGTTAATGAGTCTTTCTCTAATTCTGATACTGTGTTCTTCATATAGTCCAGTTTCTGTACTTATCTGATCAGCATACATATTGACTAAGTCTCATGAAAGGACATAACCCTGACACACACCTTTCCTGGTTTTAAATCACACAGTAAAACTTTGTTCATTAGAACAACTGCTTCTTAAGTCTGTGTACAAGTTCCTCATGAACACAATTACATGTTCAGAAATTTCCATTCTTTGTATTGCTATGCATAATTTGTTCTCATAGGAACAACAGGTACGAGAGAGCTTAAAAACGTTTGTGAAAGTGGAATGAAAAGATAACGGATTTTTTTCCACTAATTTTTTTAAGTCCCATCATATTTGCTTAAGGATTAATAGCAGCACAGTGGGTTAAGCATTGGGCTGCTAACTACAAGGTTTATGGTTCAAACCCACCAGAAATTCCAAGAAAGAAAAACGAGGCTATCTGTTCCCATAAAAATTTACAGTCTCAGAAATCCTATATAGGGAGGGTTACTATGAATCAGAATTGACTTATGGGCAGTGAGTCTGCTTGGTGGGTTCACATTTGCTTAATAAAATATCTATTGGGCACCTCACCTATTGCATACCAAGTTCTGTTCTAGATACTGAAATTATTTTTGTTGCTAAGCGCTATCAAGTCAGTTCCAACTCATAGCCACCCTGTATAGGTTTCCGAGGAATGGCTGGTAGGTTGAACTCTGACCTTGTAGTTAGCAGTCCTTTGCTTATCCTACAATACCACCCCAGGACTAAAGATATCTCAGTGAACAAAATGGACAAAACCTTCATGGAACTTAGATTCTAGTATCTAGTACTAAATACATTTAAGTTTAAATAAATACAAATTGTTGTTGTTGTTGTCAAGTGCCGTCGAGTCGATTTCGACACATAGCGACCCTGTATAGGGTTTCCAAGGAGCAGCTGGTGAGCTTGAACTGCCGACCTTGCAGTTCAAACAGCTTTGCAGTCTGGCGCATTAACC
>NW_006408525.1:28024162-28098502 GCF_000296735.1 Chrysochloris asiatica
AGATGGATCAGCCAGGTGGCATCATTGATGGCGTCAAGTGTGGCAGCGGTAGTGAGGTTGGCCCAGGATCGGACATTGTTTCGTTCTGCATGCATGGGGTCGCCATGAGTCGGTTCCAACTCGATGGCACCTGACAACAACAACACCAATCCCCTCCTCGGAAACCCTATCAATATACTCAAAGGCACTTAACAACAAACAACATAGATAAACAACAAACTTTGTCTATTCAAACACATATTTAGGGATGGGGGTATTAAAGATAGCTCAACAAAATCTGACTAACAATGGCAGCTTCACTGACATTTGTAAAAGCCTAGACAATGTGAAAGCTGTTTCTGATAAAACCAGGGCCTCTGTTCACCCCTACTGAAAGTCAAATTATCTTTATGGAGACACGATATGTGTAGAACAAATTAAACAATTCTGCAGCTGAGATCATGGGAGTGTGTGGCAGCAGTCCCGCTTACCCTGGATAGACAGTTTTATTTTGATCATTTTCATGTTTGCTACAATCAAATCAATCGTTTGCTTTTCAAAGCTGATTTACACATCCAATTTCCATGTTGTTGCTGTTAGATGCTGTCAAGTCAGTTCCGACTCACAGTCACCGTGTGCAAAACAGAATGAGACCCAATCTAGTGCTTCGCCATCCTTACAATTCTGCTACACCTGAGCCCATTGCTGCTTGCTACCACTGTGCCAATCCGTCTCACGGGGGTCTTTCTCTTTTTCACTGACCCTCTACTTTATGTCCATCTCCAGGGACTGGTCCTTCCTGATAACATGTCTGAAATATGAGAGTCCAATCTCCATAAGGTACTTAAAATATAGAACACGGAGTTAGAAATTTACTGTGGGACTTGAGTCCCTACCCACAAACACAGAAGAGTACAAAGCAAAAGGCAGCAAACACAAAAGAACACAAGGAAGATCATTTGAGTGTGGCAATAGTCCAGTTTTATTTTTATAAAGTTTAGTTCATTGCTTTAAAACAATGAATACCATCATAGAAGACTTCTGTATAGAAAATGATTTTACGATACCTGAAATGTCCTACCTGTTTCTGAATTCAACACAACAATCTTTTGTGGGGTCAATCTAATGAATTTTAAAACAAAAGACATCGATTCCTTGGAGCACAGCATCTTTTGTATATGCTCTTACATTTTCACTCTTAAGGAAAAGTTTTAAATATTCTAAAATAGCATGTTATATTATATTTAGAAGAAAGGTTTTTTTCCCCTTATATTTCACTGAGGAATAATTTCCATTCAGTACACTGTATCAGGATGTTTAAAATGCTACAACTACCTACTTTTGGCCTCATACTACAGTAAAAGGAGTCCTAAAGCCCACCTGCCTGCTCCTATAAAGACTGACCATCTAAGAACCCTACAGGAGCAGTTCCTGCTGTGGGAATCGATGGGACAGCAGTAGGAAAGACTACCTAGTAGTAAGAGCTATTGAGTGTTTTATTTAAAAGTGAAAAGCTGACTAGTTTCCTTTAGCAGTCTGTCAATATTAAAAGCAATACAGACGGTATATCCATTTCTTCAAAGGTTTCTTCAAGAATCAGAGATCTAAAAAAATATTAACATAAAGTAGGAAGCAAGCCTGAAGAATGGAGGAAAGCGGGGCTTAGGCCTTATCTAGCTTCCAAATCTCTCTGCCAGGTCAGCCTTCGGTAGCTCTGTTGCTCAGTCTCCACATATAGTTGGGAATTATCAGCCGTAGTGGGTGGGGACTTGGCGTCACCTCGTCCATCAACTAAAAACTTTCCGTATTGAGAAGATTCCGCTCAAAGCAACTCAGAATTGAACAGCCCCTAGAGTTTCCAAGCTGTAATCTTTACAGAACCAGACCCATCTTTCTCCACAGAGCAGGCTGCTGGGTTCAAACCACCAGAGGACCTCTTTAACCAGTGTGTCACCAGGATTCTGTACCCAACACTGGAAAAAACAAAAATTCCTTTTCTCTTTTAGATATTTCCTAAGACTAAAGAAATTTGAAGGGGAGGGAAATCTTTTGAAAGAAACATTTTCATCTGTAACAAGATGACAGTAAATGTCAGTCAACTTTATGTATCCCACAAAAATGAAGAGTTAATGTCAAAAGATGAATACGATTATTTTCTAGACAAACTCAGTTTTCAAAAAAGAAAGCAAACAACAAAAAAAAAACACTGAGAGAAAATACAAAAACCCTGCCTAAAAGTGACTTGATGTTTTAGTTGCAGAATCATGAGCAAAGCCATGGAGGTGAAAAAGGACAATTTAGGCTGAGGTACTAAATAAAGTACAATATGGCCACTGCACCTTTCCGTAATAACAACAACAACCAGATGCCATTGAGTTGATTTGATTCTTTTGTGTATTCAAATAGAGCTGTGCTCTGTGGGGTTTTCAATGTCTGATTTTTTGCAAGCAGATCACCAGGCCTTTATTTCAAAGCTCCTCTGAGAGGACTCAAAGCGACAACTTTTCAGTTAGCTGTCAATTGCGTTCAGTTTGCTCCTCCCAAGGACTCCTACTAAAAACAATAGGTAAATCCTAACCCTTCTCTGCCTAGCTCTCTTACAAAAGAAACTATATTCCTAAACTCATGTGTACATTTGTTGTTTAGAGCATTGGAAAAAAGTTATAAATAGGTGAGAAATTTCTAGGGGAGTCCACAAACCCTCAGTTGATCTACAATTCTATGTAACTTAGCTATTCTTTATAACTTTGTTTCTGAAGGAAAATATATTAGCATTACTAGCCAGGGATACCAGGTGGTGGTGGAGGTTACGTGCCGTGCAGTCAGTTCCGACTCATAGTGACCCTGTGTAGGGTTTCCGAGGCTGTAAATCTTTATGGGAGCAGAAAGCCTCATCTTTCTCCTGTGGAATGGCTGGTAGTTTCGAACTGCTGACCTTGAGGTTAGCAGCCTGACTCGCAACCACTACGCTACAAGATGGATACCAGAGATAGTAAAAACCATCCCTAACCACAATGTCAGCAGTTCAAGTCTACCAGTCGCTCCACAGGAGAACGATGAGGCTTTCTGGTTCCGTAAAGATTTACTGCCTCGAAAACCATATACAGGGTCACTACGAGTCGGAATCGACTCAACAGTACATAACCACCGCCACTTCTTTCTGAAGGAGCCTGGGTGGCACAATGGCTATGGTTAACTGCTTGACTGCTAACCAAAAGGTCAGCAGTTTGAACCCAACAGCTCTACAGGAGAAAACTGTGGCAGTCTTCTTAGGTAAAGTTAATAACCCAGAAACCCTCAGGGGTAGTTTTACTCTGTCTTACAGGGTCAGTCTGAGTTGGAAGCCAGGTAACAGGTTACCTCTTTCCATGCCCCAGCTCCTTCTCCATAAAACCGAGACTGGTCTTCTACTATCCAGAGAAGAGAACTATAAAAAACTGTAGACAGGAGTTATATAGAAACATGGAACTCCAAGGAATTCCAGGGATGTTTAAATAATGTTTCAACCATGCGGTGTTGCAGTAGCTTCCAAAAGAGAGTGCATCTACACACGTCTGTGTGTATTGAGGTGGGGTTGAGGGTCTACTGGAAAGGTTAAGGTAAGAGTAGCTTTTGTTTCCTTAAACAACAGTGGCTTCAGTTCCCACAGAGGTAAGAGACCCTACTTGTTTTAAAGTCATCTGTATGCCTACATGTTGTAAGTAGGAGATAAGCCTATATTTTATATTTTAGTAGGTCTATAACTGTGCTGTCCAAATAAAGTAGCCACATGAACTATTTAAAAAAAACACAAAAGCTCTGTTGCTGTCAAGTTGACCCTGACTCACATAGAGACCTATATGATAGAGGAGAACTGCCCATAGGGTTTCCAAGATTAATCTTTACGGAAGCAGACGGCCACACATCTTTGTCCCATCAAGTGGCTGGTGGGTTCAAACCACCAACCTTTTGGTTAGCAGCCAAGCACTTGAAACGTGGCAAGTTTATTAAATATAAACTTAAAATCTGAGGCTTAAAAGGTTATTGGAAAGCTTTTTAAGTACGTTTGGAACAATCTGAGTATGTGAATCAACTTGACCAACTAAAAGTTTTATGAAATCTAAACAGTTTATGCATTTCTGGTGAAAATCTGACATCCAAATTGAGATGTACTTTAGGTCTACAATATTAAGCAGATTTTTGAAAATTCAGTATGAAAAATAAACGTAAATATCTCATTAACAATTTTTGTATTGATTACATGCTATAATGATAATATGTAGATACACTGGGCTGAAGAAACTATATTGTTAAAATTAGTATTTGTGACTCACATTATATTTGTATTGGACAGTGCTATTCTCTAAGACAAATATTTTACACAAAAATGTGGCGCTGCAGGATAAGCACTAGGCCGCAAGGTCAGTATGAATTACAAGGTCAGCGGTTCAAACCAGCTACTCTCGGAAACCTTACACAGGGTCACTATGAGTCGGAACCAACTTGATGATATTTAACAACAACCTGACTTTTAGGGAGCGTGGCCTGGACTGTGAACCACAATGTTGGTGGTTTGAGCACATCAGCTGCTCCAAGGGAGAAAGATGAGGCTTTCTGCTCTCCCAAAGATTTAAGGCCTCAGAAACCCTATACGGGGTTGCGATCCAACTCAACAGCACTTAACAATAACAAGTATAACTTCTGGGCTCTAGAGGATAAGTACTGGAGTTTACCACTGGGCTGGCAGTTCGAGTCCATCAGCTATCCCATGAGAAAGATGAGGGTTTGTACTCTCGCAAAGATTTAAAGCCTTGGAAACCTTATACAGTGTCTTTATGAGGTGGAACCGACTTGACAGCAACTCAGTAACAACCAACTTTTGTTTTCTACTCTGTATATGTCTTGTCCATAACAACAACAACAGCCTAACTCTTGGAGTTCTGGTGTAGTATTTACTGTAGTAAGCACTGGACTGCTAACCACAAGATTCGCAGTTTGAACTGCTCCTTGGGAAAAAGATGAGGCATTTTTTGCTTCTGTAAAGATTTCCAGCTTCAGAAACCCTATACAGGGTGGTTATAAATTGAAACTGACTTGATGGCGCTCAAGAAAAACCTAACTTGTTTATAGTTTTCTAGCTTATATATGTTTTACCTGTAAGTTTCTACATTTTTGCTTCTTGCTGTTGTTTTTAAGTGCTGTAAAGTCGGTTCTGATTCATAGGGACCATGGGGTTTCTGAGGAGTAGCTGGTAGGCTTGAACCTCTGACCCTGTTGTTAGCAGTCCAGTGCTTATCCCACAGCATCACACCAGGACTCCATATTTTGCTTAGGAGGGTAAATTTTTTTAAAGCAATATATGCAGGTCTTACTGATATGTATTTATTGTTATGTTAAAATAAAATCATACTATATGAATTATGAGTCTGCTACATAATCCCTATAGGAAGATATGCTTAGCACTTCTAAACCTAAACACTAGCAATTCTGGAACTACTGGTGATTATCTACCATCTGTGTAAAGATTATGAAATTCATTTTGTAGGGTTGAGACACATAAAAGTCTATCATATTTCAAAGGAAGTCCATGCCACAGTCTCATCTCTTTGACTTATTCTCTGAGAAATTTTAATGACTTAAATGAAATGTTTAATAATAAAAACAATGTGGTATATTCAGAGACACACTGACCTATGGAAGGAATAGATGAAGTAGGTCTGAACATGTAGGACTTTCCAGTGGGGAAAAGAGAGATTATTCCATAAACAATGTTGCATATAACTAGCTGGTCATTTGGACTTGGTGGTGCTGCACTGGACTGCAATGTCAGTGTGACCCGTAAGGTCAGTGGTTCAAGCTCACTAACCATTCCTTGGAAACCCTATAGAGGGTCACTATCACAATCGACTCCGTGACACGTAACAACAACAAAAGTTAATCTATGTGGAACATTTAGCTCAGTGCCTGACACAAAGGAAGAGATTTAAAAAATAATAACTTATTCTCATTGGGAAACAATACAGCACATCTTACACAAAAATAGATTCCAAATGGGTCAAGAGACAATGTAAAAAAAACAAAACAAAAAAAATCAAACCATGAAATATTCTAAAAGAAAATATAAATGAACATTTTGTATAGGAATGGCTTTTTTACGTATATCTTGATAACCAAACCAGAAAAGATGAGACTATTTATTAAGTTAGACTAGATAAATATTTTTTAAAAATTTTATATAGCAAAAATACAAAGCTGAAAGCTGAAAAATAAAACTGGGAAAAAATTTTTTGTAATATGTAAGCTGTAACAATCTTTGGGAAAACTTAAGACATCTACAACAGAAAAACTAGCTGATACTATAAAAAGGCAAATCACACACACACAAAAGTAAAATGGCCAATAAGCATACAAAGTTGATATCCAATCTTGCTAGAAATCAGAAACAGACAAACAAAGATGACAGACTGGGAAGATGAAAAGGTTGCCAACACTCAGTTATGGGGATGTGGGTAGATGACCATCACACCTTGCTTACTCTGTGGGCATGTGGATTGGGACAGTCTCTTTGGAGGGCAGTTTGGTACTATCAATATAAAGGATACAGCAATTCCACTTCTAGAATTTACAGTAAAGAAATGGTTCAATAAATGTGAAAAGATCTACTCAGTTTAAGAATCTGTACCACAGTGCTGTTTATAAAAGCAAAAAACTGGAAACAACTTAAATATTCATTAATAGATATTACTCAATTAACTAAAATATGGTGGTAGTGCTAGTTATGTGCCATAGAGTCAATTCCAACTCATAGCAACCCTGTATTGGGTTTCTGAGGCTATAAATCTTTATGGGAGCAGAAAGCCTCATCTTTCTTTCGCAGAACATCTGGTAGTTTTGAACTGCTGACCTGGAGGTTAGCAGCCTGACTTATAACCACTACCCTATCAGAGCTCCTTAAATTATGGAAGGGTTATACAATGAAATGGAGTCCTGGTGTGATTCTGTGGGCTAAAAGGATGGACTGCAAAGTCAGTTTGAACCGCAAGGTCGGGGTGGTGCAAGCTCACCAGCTGTCCTCGAAAACTCTATACAGGGTCACTGTGAGTCAGAACCGACTAGACGGCACTTAACAACAACATACAACGGAATGCAGACCTTAAAAACAATGAAGTCAATTGATAGTTATTGAGTTCCTGGAAAACCAAGTCCCTACTGAGCTCCCAGATAATAAAAGACTACATTTATTTCAATCATGCATGAATCAGGATTCTTTGCTGTCTTCTCTCTGTATTTATCTGTGCTAATGAAAAGCTGGTTGCTTTCTTAGGGGATCTTACCCTGAGTAATGTGAGCCCCTGGAAAGCTTTATGTGTATATTTTATGCAAAGCTTTATGCCATTCTGGGTGGCATAAACAGCTAAGCTCTCAACTATTAGCCAAAAGGTTGGTACTTTGAACCCAACCATAGGTGCTTCAGCAGACAGGCCAGGGATCTTGAAACCCCTAGGGAACTTTGCACACATGGGACCACCCTGATTTATAATCAACTCCATGGCAACTAACAACATATTTTATTGGTCAAGAAATTCAATGGTTTTATTAGTCTTAAGAGGTCCCCTCATCTCCAAAAGTTAGAACCACTGGAACACATGGCTAAACAGATGAAGTTGTTGTTGAATTTTGCTTTAAAGCATATGTGTTGCACAGTTCATTTATTCATTAGGCAGCACATGCTTATTCAGTACTTACTAAGGCTTACCTTGTTTGGTAACCCAATTAATGTAACATTGTGAAATAAATTTCTTTATCCTCTTTGAAAGTATTTTTAGTGCATCTATAACCCTCCAAAACCCTCCACAGCTAAGAAACAAAAAGGCGCTTAAAGAGCCTTAAACAAAATGATATTGTTAATTTCTGGAACAAATAACTTTTCTTGAATAGTCTTTTGAACCTTGCATATCTCGGAGCTCCTTTAATGATGATAACCTTTAAGATTTAGGACTTGGGAAAAAAACCTGTGAGAACGCATCAGTTCTGTACAAATTGCATAAACAATAGAACACAGTCAAGTAACCAATTCTAAACTGAAGAAAGTCATAAATCATTTAATGTATGAATTCTAATTCCTACAATTTATTGATGCCTCCAATTTCAGGCCCCAAATTTATCTGTTTTATAAATATCTCATGGTTTGGTAAAAACTACTCAGATACATAAAAGATGAATAACAAAAGGTCTATTTAAATGGTTACAATACAATCTATCTTATAACTGATAACACAGTCTAGAAAGAAAATCAGCAACTGTAAATGAACAGAAACCAAAGGAAAATATAATTTGGATCCAATAAGATTGTCACATTTTCAGGAGTCAGAGGAGGTAAAAGATGACAAGCAAAAAAAAAACCCCATAAAATCAACAGAAGGGTTTATTTATGTATTTAGTTATTTCATGTGTTAAAGGGAAAAGTGTAAACGTATTATGTAACTATGCTTTTAATTTTATCTTTAATACATGAAAATTTTACCTCCGTAAATTTTAATTAACTACATATAGAGGGGTTTTTTCAAACTGAAAAATGATTTTATTGATTGATACAGAAAGTCATTTGACAAAATTCAACATCCATTCTTTTTTTTTTTAATGACTACATATGTTTGAACTGCAAGGTCATGTTTCAAGCTCACCAGCTGCAAGGTCATGTTTCAACCCTATACAGGGTTGCTATGGGTCGGAAATGACTCCACGGCACATAACAACAACATTATATATATATATATATACACACACACACATATACATATATATGTTTTAGTATTCCCAAAACTTGCTTAAAATAAAATTCCATAATACCAAAATCTATTACAATAAATTATAAGACACTAGCCAAGTTAAAGCACATTTTTATTGAAATCAATTTTATGTGAAGTACATAGGTCTTCTTTTGGGACCAAAAATGTCTATATTTTTAAAATTCTAAGTTTATTTGCTACAAAGTGATAAGGCCGGTATAACTGTACTCCAAAATTCTCCTAGAAGATCAACTTGCAATTTTATTTTCGTTCTTCTTCTTTAAATGTGTTAAAATATTAACGTGCTTTTAAACATAAATTCTTGTTGCAAAAAAACTTTATTTAATGTGAATTTAATCAAGGCAGAACATAATACACGTTTCTGCTTGGTATTAGCAGTGGTTGCTATGAGTCGGATCCAACTCCATGGCACTTAACAACAACAAATACCTAAAGAGAAAGTATCTTTTACTAGAGATTCCTTTGCCAGATATTCCCAAATGGATACTATAATAAACATTTATGTCATTAAGCATAGCTAATAAAATTACAAGAAACAGAAATCTAAATTCAGTAGCCTTTGTAGGTATCATCATGAAAGAGAGCAGTACAAAAACTAATGCAGAAAATATACTGGTATGCATACAATGTTCAGGGTTACAAGAAGTTAAAATAAACGAGGCCAATTTTCTTCCCCCAAAAGTTGAGAAAAACAATCACACTTCTTCAGTATGAAATGATCGGCCACTCAGCAGAGCACACATATAAGCAAAACAAAATGATTCCCCATTAGCTTCTATATGAAAAAATGAGGTATCTCACCAAGTATAGGAATTAACTTACTCCCCAAGTTAAAACTGTTGTAGCTCTTAAAATGCTAACAACTTAATTAGGGTGGTTTTAACAAGTTCGTCAATGAAAGATGTCACATAGTGTAAAAAATTGACATAAACATTACAAATTATTCATTTTTCCTGGCGTGACGCTGTAGGAAAAGCACTAGACTGTTAACTGCAAGGTCAGCGGTTCAAACCCACGAGCTACTCCTCAGAAACTCGATACAGGGTGGCTATGAGTCAGAACTCGATAGCACTTAACAACAACAACAAAAAGGAAACACTACCTGTAAACAAAAGCAGCTAAAGTTTGCATTCTAAGATAAATCAATATACAAAAGCTATTTAAAAAATCATTTTTCCCTGATTACTTGATTGGTTATAGAAAAACAAGAAAATAATATAACACACAAAAACACAGGCACATGTGTACGTACACATCCATAACCCAGAAGTAATCAATCTTTCTTCAGAGCCTGGTGATAAAACAGAAAATAGACTAAAGTTGTCAAGGATTTCATTTTACTTGGAACAACAATGCTCATGAAGCAGCAGTACAGAAATCAAATCATGTATTTTACTGAGCAAATCTGCCACAAAAGACCTATTTAAAGTGCTAAAGAGCAAAGGTATCACTTTGAGGACTAAGGTGTGCCTGACCCAACCTATGATTATTTTCAATTGCCTCTTATGCATCTGAAAGCTGGACAGTGAATAATGAAGAATTGATACATTTGAATTGTGGTATTGATGAAGAATCATGGACTGCCAGAAGAACAAACAAATCTGTTTTGGAAGGAGAGCCAGAATGTTCCTTAGACGCGAGGATTGAGAGACTTCCTACTTTGGACATGTTATCAAGAGGGGCCAGTCCCTGGAAAAGGACATCAAACTTGGCCAAGTAGAGGGTCACTGAAAAAGAGAAAGACCCTCAACAAGATGGACTGACATAGTGCATGCCACAATGGGCTCCAAACGTAATGACTGTGAGGAAGACACAGGACCAGGCAATGTTTTACCCTGTTTCTTTCCGCTGTGCACAGGGTCTCTATGAGTTGGGAAATGACTGAACGACATCTAACAACAACAGTGCGTATTTTTTTCCAAGCAGAACTGTATGTAATTATGTCTGTAATTTGCTTTTTCATTTAGTACCATATTGTAAACTTTACCTAGGTCATTAAATATGGTTTTATGAAATGACTATACAGACTGTAGTATTCCACTGTATAGATGCACCTCAGTTTAATCAGTCCTTGAATGTTGAACTGAGATTGCTTCCACGTCATTGCTATTATAAACAACACTGTGAAGAATAACTTTGTACACAAATCTTTGAGCATATTTCAGATTTTGTCCTAGAAAGACATGAATCTAAATAGAACTGGTAGGTCAAAAGGTACATACATATATCTAACTGTCTTTCCCCCAAAGTACCAATTTACTTTCTGACCAATAAACATGAAGCCCCCATGTACCTAAGCAACATTGTTTTAATTTTTTTCAATATTTTTCTTCTTTGTAAATCTGCTAGCTGGAAAAATTATGCCACTGTTTTTATTTGCTTTTCTTGATTTCTAATACATTTGAACATTGTTCATAGGATTATTGGCCATTTATATTTCTTCTTTTTTGTTTTTCCCATTGGGGGCAGTCTTCCTATAATTTGATGAAGTTCTTCATATAAGTCAAAAAGTATTAACTACAAGGGTTCCAATTCATATATCCATGGGCTTATTCCAAACGAAACATGTTTAAACATGTCTCCATGATCAGTGGATGGCTACAGACAAGTTCCCTCAGTAATACACTTGTCTTAGTTTCATTACAGTGCCTTCAAAAAAAGGTACAATTAAAACAATGGCTTCCAAGGGGACCTACTAGGCTATTTAAATTCAAGGCAGAGAAGTAAGCTCAGAAGATTATGGTGATTGTGTTTTTGAGATTCCAATAGGGTCATCTTGATAGACTTTCTCAAAGGACACAGGACAAGCATAGGAGCTTATTAGGAAGAAGTTCTAAGAAAACTGGAAACTGCATTGGTGAGAAAAAGTCCAGGAAAGTTGCACTGAGGAATTTTTTCCATCATGACCACATATCTGCTCGTTCTCTGAGGGTACAGCAAAGGGCTACCCTACAAGAATTTTGTTGGGAAGTTTTATCTCATCTACCCTACAGCCCTGTACAGGGTCGCTATGAGTCGGAACTGACTCCAGGGCACATAACAAAAACAACAACAACAACTCTATAGCTCTAGTTTCCCCCCTTCAAATTCCTTTTTGTCCCCCAAACTCAAAGAACATTTAAAAGGAACATAATCTGAGTACTTTGAGGATGCCAAGACAATTATTCTGATGTGGTGTAAATTGAAGCGAAAGAATTCTTTGGAGAAGTAAGTTAGAGAGATGGAAACACTGCCTTTAGAAGGGTATAAACCCAGATGGAGGCTATGGTGAGAAACAATTGCTTCCCATTTTGATAGTTTTGTTTAATAAAGGTTTATATGATTTGTAGCCATATTTTTTTTTTCTTTTTTACTTAGCCTCGTATATTAAGAACATTAAACCAAAACTCTTTGTCATGTTAAAATATTTTCCTTATTTTGTCATTTGCCTTTGGTTTCTGGCATTTTTTGGCATAAAGAAGTTTTTAATGTTTGTTGTTGGTGTTAAGTGTCTTTGAGTCAGTTCCAACTCATAGCGATCCTGTACAGGGTTTCCAAGGAACGGCTGGTAGGTTTACACCACCAACCTTGTGGTGACTAGTTCAGTGCTTATCCTAAGCTCCTTTTAATGTTTATGTAGTCAAACTTATCAATTTCTTTTAGGGTTGATGCCATAGAAATAACATTTGTCCTGTTTAAACTGACCACTACTACTGGAACTTCTTGTTGTTGTGAAGTGCCATAGAGTTGATTCTGACTCATAGCGACCCTGTATAGGACTTCCACGGTGCGGCTGGTGAATATGAACTGCCAACCTTGTGCTATAGAACTCAATACCATAAATTTTGAAGATGTCACATTTTTAGGACAAAATTTAACATGTCTTTAAAATGATCATACTTAAGGACTCATTCCTTTAAAAATATTTTTTTCTCTAGTATTACAAAATCAAGGGATCATGCTTCACCACTAACTCAGCATATTAATTAAATTACACCCATGTTGTTCAGGAAGCCAAATGTTTTCTATTTTATTTTAACACCTTCAAAGGTAAAGAAGGAAGACCATTTCTAAATGTGCAACAATTTCCACCTGATATTGAAACGTACTGCAGTATAAACTCTCATATTTAAAATATGGTGGTATGTATATAGGGATTCAACAGAACAATATATAGTTATGTAATTTAAATAGTCACCAAAAAAAAAAAAAAGGTATAACTGTATCCTTGTATAATAAACTTTCCATACCTCATGGGCTAAAGCTCTACAATATCCAATTCCCAGAGTAAATCTCCCTCATTTCCACCAAAAACAGATCACAAATCCTAAAAACATAATTTTGACAATTGCTGTACATGCCTATAGCTCTCCAGTCTGCTGCTTTTAGAAATAATTAACAAAACAAAAGAGATATGCCTATTTAAAACTCAGACTATCTGAAGACTAAGAGAAGGCTACAAAAAGTTCATGGAAAATTTCAATTTTCCTCTTAATTTCATGTTTCTACAAACCTTTCAAGTCCCCTTGTACTACATCATAACACTGATAAATTCTATTTTTCAGTAATTTAATAAATTAAGTGCTCAATAATTTTGTGACGGAAGCTTATTTACAATATACCCCCCTCAGAATAGATTTTTAAAACTCCATTCTTCATAAAAACATCGTGAGTTATTAATACAAGCTACAGGCTCTGAATTTTAGACAAAACAAAATAATTTTTTCACAAACATTTTAATATACTCTCTCCTTAAGGCTGGAAAACCCCCAATGAAGACTTTTTATACTCATCAGACAAAGGGGAAAAAAAAGTCTTTTATTGTAGGGTCTTATTCACATAAACAAGGAAATTCTGAGTTATAGAGACTTCACATTAAGCTTTTTCCACTGACATTGTAACTTCTGTCAACATTCAAAGAAAATTCAACCCTGGTCAAAGGTGACAGTTTGACAATCCTGGAAACTAACATCCTCTGTTTATTTGAACAAGTCTATACACTCTACAGGGAATTGAAGGGGTTTGTAGGGTTTTTTGTTGTTTTTGTCCCTGTCTTGATCACTCAAATCCATTTTAGGGGTCTGTCTACAAGATGTAACTCCACAGTCTACCCACTCTCTGCAAGGAAAAGTGCTGAGAGAAAACAAGCATCAAAAATGATAAAAGAAATATATTTCTGAGACTGATTTCTAATGACCCTTGCATAGTTCTAAACATGTAATCAGTTCTGTTGCTCAAAAACTAGCCCAAATAATAAAACATCATGTCTCTTTATTTCAGTAATCATAACTCTAAAATGCTTCAATAAAACAAGACTAGGACCCTAAATCCTTTCCAAGAAAGTTGTAAATAAAATGAGATGCGCACTTGAGTTCTCAGTCAGCAGACAAGTATGTCACTTGAACCCACCCCCCCCCAGCACAAATGTCCCTTTTATTTGTAAACAGAGGCCAAGGAGACAACTTTTAACTCTTCTCCTATGGTGGCAACATTTGTAGAAGGACAACAGAGAGCAACTTAAGTAAAAATTAAGTCTCTTCTGTTGTACAACTCCTAACAGGTTTATATTCCTAGGTGGAAAAATACCATCACCTTTATAAACTTAAAAGCAAACAAACATATAGAAAATATATCCTATATATAAAAAAAAAACCCCACAAGACTCCATTTTGGAACATAAAGAAATATAAGCCTTAGAAACCAATGTGTTTTTGCAAAGCTGCAGTAACCCGCTCCATTGCTGCATAGTGGTTAGGAATGTGGCCTCTAGAGTTAGCGCTGCCTGGGTCTGCCTCCAAGGTCTATGACCTTGGGTAAGTTACTTAACTTCCCTGCGGCCGTTTCTTCATTTTTCATCCCTCAAGGATCATGAGTTCAAACATGGTACGAGCTTAAACCAATATCTGCTTGGCACACTGTAATAAGTACTACGTATTGCTTTTGTTATCTTTATACTTTTAGACACTGGAATATGTTCTAAAACTCCAGATTTGGGACATAATTTTAAGTACTGTTTAAAAACTGAATTACTTTTCTGTTCATTTCTTGAAAGAAAGGCATAATATATTGACAATCCATATATTTTCCCTGATGAAAAAGTAGAGCAATAATGTAGAGTGGTAAATAGTTTTTTGTTTTTTGGTTTTTTTAATAGAAATCATGGATGTGACTGTTACTAGTGACTTTGGCTTAACTTCCCATATGCAGAGAAATTCTTTACTAAGTAAAATGAAACCATATTAGAAAACCCTTAGGTTTGTTCTGGTATTATAACAGGGTAAGGCTAAATTCATTCTTTACTAGCCTGATGGGTATTGACTATATTGGTCACCTAATTAATCTCAACAAATAACAATAACTGAGTGGCTCATCAATGTATTTCCCCTTGTCTTCCCCAACCTTTCTCTAACTAGTCAGAAAGGAAAGTTTTCAAATTTTCTGAGAATTTCATTACTGCTCTCAAACCATATTCTATATCTTAATGTAATTTTAAAAATATGAGTCAGCAAAAGCACCTCAAAAAACTAGCAGTACATAAAATCTGGAGATAATTCTCTTCATAAGAGAAATATGCAAAAATAAAAAGAATAACCAGAGTGGATTTTGAAAGCTAGCACCAAAAGCAGGTTGTTGTTGTTGTTGTTAGGTGCCATCAAGTCGGTACCGACTCACAGTGACCTTATGCACAGCAGAATGAAACACTGCCCGATCCTGGGCCAACCTCACTACTGTTGCCACGCTTGAGTCCATCAATGCTGCCACTTGGCCAGTCCATCTCATTGGGGGGGGTCTTCCTCTTTTTCTCTGACCCTCCACCTTAACAAATATGATTACGTTCTCCAGCGACTGGTCCCTCCTGACAATATGTCCGAAGTATGAGAGATGAAGTTTGGCCATCTTGGTCTCCAAGGTGCATTCTGGCTGCACTTCTTCCAAAACAGATCTATTAGTTCTTTTGGCAGTCCATGGCACTTTTAATGTTCTCCTCCAACACCATAACTCAAAAGCATCAATTCTTCTACAGTCTTCCTTATTTACTGTCCAGCTTTCACATGCATATGAAAATGATTAATGTTCTTTATAAATCAATATATGACCTTTTTATCTTAATGGTATTATGATACATGAGAAAATAAATGTCAATTACTATGAATGAACCCAAAGAAGAAAATGCTCTGTATGTGACAAATGATAACTTCTTCTTGCTTGAATATTGGCATGGGGTAGTGTAGAGGTTACGAATCGGGCTGTGAACCACAAGGTCAGCAGTTCAAAACTACCAGATGTTCCGCGGGAGACAGATGAGGCATTCTGCTCCCGTAAAGATTTACAGCCTTGGAAACCCTGTACAGGATCGCTATGAGTCAGAACCGACTCCACGGCACACAGCCACCACCAGCCAAAATGCCCTTAACTTATGGACACATTTGAATGCCTATTTAATTAGAAGTCTATTGAGTCATTACACTTCTTAGAATAAAGTTAAAAGTCTGAAAAGACCACTTGCTTCTACCATCGAAATCGTATTATACATATACCTTTCAAGGATGTACTTCTCCTCAAGACTCCACAGAACTCATTCTTCAACTTTATATTAAAAGTGATCTACCACTTAAAAAGCACCCAGTAGGGCCAAGGAAGAGTTTTAGGACTTAGGGAACTTTCTCTGGAGACCTACCACTGCTGTCATTATTGTTCGCTGTCCCTGACTTGGCCTCTGAGTCATGCACATGGTGTGATGTGTGATTGGTTGCAGATAAGACCATTGTGGTCCACAGGGTTTTCACTGGCTAATTTTTAGAAACAGACAACCAGGCCTTTCTTCCTAACCCAGCTCCACTGAAACGTATTCAGTATCATAGTAACATGTATTATCCACCCCCCCGCCCCCCGAAAAACAGGTGGTGGCTGTTCATGAAGTGCACTGGCTGGGTGAGTCACCTGCTTGGAAGGGGAAAATCCTACCACAGAACCACCAACGACCTCCTATCCTGTCAGTGTTGTTGTACAAACTGCTGTCAAGCTGCTATCAGTTCATGGTGACCCCATGCACAGTGAGCTCAGACACTGATCATATGGTTTTCATTGATCGCCAGAAACAGTTCGCCAGGCCTTTCTTCCTAGTGTGCCTTGGTCTGGAGGCTCGTTGAAACCTGTTCAGCATCAAGCAACAAGAAGACTCCACAGATAGATTATCAGTGGCTGCACTTGAGATGCATTAGCCAGGAATCAAACCAGGTCTCCTTCATGGAAAGGAAGGATTCTACCATTGACCCACTCCTGCCCTTCCCTACCTATGGGAATGTGTGCCATAGAGTTGGTTCCGACTCGCAGTGACCCTAGACAGGCAGAACGGCCCCCCTGGGTTTCCTAGGCTGTAATCTTTATTGAGGAGTCCTGGTGCGGTGCTGCCGGATAATGTGCTGGACAGAAAGGTCAGTATGGACTGCAAGGTCTGTGGTTCAAAGCCACCGGTCGCTCCTTGGAAACCCTATACAGGGTTGCTATGGGTCAGCATTGACTTGACGACACTTCACAACAACAACAACAATCTTTATTGAGGCTGTTCATGAAGTCTTTTCTCCGGTGGAATGGCTGCTGGATTTGATTGGCATCAGAGTGCTTAATCACTGAGCCACCAGGGCTCCTCTATTCTACCTATAAAACCAAAACCCCAACCCACTGCCATCGAGTTGATTCTAACTCACAGTGACCCTATGGGAGAAAGCAACACCGTTCCATCGGGCTTCCGAGGCTGCCGGTCTTTATGGAAGCAGCCTGCCTCATCTTTCTTCCAGAGCGGCTGGTGAGTTCAATCTGCTGATCTTTTGGCTTAGCAGCCCAACACTTAACCCCCTGCATGACCCCCAAAGCTCCTTACCCTACCTATCCCACTGCCAAAACTCATTGTAACTGAGTCGATTCTGAGTTATAGTGACCCTATAAAGGGTTTCCAAGACTAAATCTTTCCAGGAGTAGACACCCTCATCTTTCTCCCACAGAGTGGCTCATGTGTTCGAACTGCTGACTCTGAGGTTAGCAGCCCGGCACATAACTCACTACACCACCAGGGCTCCTTAGCCCAACTATTGTTGTTGTTAAGTGCTGTTGAGTCAGTTCCAACCCAATAGCAACCCTGTATGAGGTTTCCAAGGAGCGGCTGGTGGGTTTGAACCGCCAAACTTGTGGTTTTCAGTCCAGTGCCTATCATACAGTACTACACCAGACTCCAGCCCAACTACAGTTATTGCTAAATATATGGGGTTTTGTATTGTATAACTCTATGGCAACCAACTCCTCTCTAAAGTTCAGCAGCACCATTTTTCTATTAGTTGTGCCTTGTTGTTTTGACACTCCTTCCAAGTCAGCTAGACTTCAAAAAGAGCTGAGAAAAATGTTCAAGACTGTCTTGCCTTCTCAATTGGGTATTCAGGTTTACAACAGGTCAAAGACAAATTGCATGGCATCAGATGTTGGCCTTATATGTTTAAAATTACGATGCGACACTACAACAAGTTTAATATGTGGACCTAATTTTGAAAATACAAACAGGAAGCACCCCCACCCCAATATTACCATTTAAAAAAAAAGGAAACTAAACCTCAAAGATATCTTCCAAGGAAGTCATGGGTGTGACCAAAACGAACAAAAGTAATAAAATGTCATCTAAAAGCCCTGAAACCACCAAAAGTGAGGGTCTCATTCAACCATCTAAAAATCTAACACCTGCAAACTACTCTTCTCTTTTTATTAGCAAACATATCAATGACTAGGATATGTAAATCTTTTCCTAACTGGCTTGGCTTTTTCAATAGCAAAGGATCATCATTAAAAAGAATAGTCAGTATTTTACTTAATGGCATTCAAATTAATTTTAATTAATAAAATAAAATTAACTTAATTAAGAGTGCATGCAATTCAAAAAATCTTTTTATCACCACAATGCTTAGGACTTAAATGTACCAAGAATCAAAACAACAACAACATAAGAAAACTGCTTGATCAAGGGAAACTAGGTTGTTAAATCTGACTTTCTTATTCCCAGAAACAAGTATAAAACTGTTGTGTTTCCAAAAATGGAGGGGAAAAAAATACTTCCGATTTTACAAATCTATTCACAATGTTAAGATTAAAAAAAATTTTTTTTCTCTTTAAACACCACACATATTTGAGTACAGGGATACTTTAGAGCTAACTGTCACATTTTGTTTTCATTAAGGAGTCCCAGAATAAAAGTATTTTGATATTTTATTATGTAGTAAAAAATATTCTGTGTTGGAGGAAGTATAACCAGAATGCTCTTTGAAATAAGGATGACCAGGCTTTGTCTCTCATACTTTGGACATATCAGGAGAGATTAGTTCCTGGAGAAGGACATCATGCTTGGTAAAGTGGAGGGACAGTGAAAAAGAGGAAGACCCCTTCAATGAGATGGATTGGCACAGTGGCAGCGGCAATGGGTTCAAGTGTTAACAACAATTGTGAGGATGACACAGGACTGGGCAGTGTTTACTTCTGTTGCGCACAGGGTTGCTTTGAGTCAGAACTGACTCGAGGGCACCCAACAAAAGAATAATGAGTCCAGTAGCCTGCAACGATCAGATAACTTTCAAAAGAGTAAGTATCAAATGATAAAAATAATTTTTAAAAACTTTTGGTTTCAGTTTTTGTGTGTATGCATGTGTTTTTGCTTTTATGTTAGAATAATGTAGTAATAGGGGGAAAATGTCCAGAACTCTGTGAATAACTGTGAAATCCATACATGTTTATAGAGTGCTACAAGAGAATTCGACTTGCTTTGATTCTACAACTGAAATCTTACCTGTAGTGTATTATTTACCTATTTAGAACATCTTCCTTTTACAATAAGACCACCTATCTATATAGACACTATCAAGAAGATAAATCACAAGAATAATCGTAACTATAAACCAAACAGCAACATAACTCATAAATAATTGAAATACTACTAATAATTAAATTTGGGAAAAAATGACAGATACCCCAAAAAGCAATAAATGATAACCCTTGACGAGCCTTGATAAGGTTTTTCCAATGCAAATAAAAATTAAAGACAATATCAATGGAGAGTAAGAAAATGGAGATGAAAGGAGAAGTCAGAGAACAGTAGGAAGTGCTGACCAAAATATTTATGTTGTAACACTCCAAACAATGATAGCCCTCTCTTACACACATCCTAAAGTGCCCATTCAAGAAACATATCTACCTTGAATATACAATCCTTAACACAATCCATATCAATATCCTGTTGGCAGATGTATGAACAGTAAAAAGGCAAACCATGAGATGATGGAATAATCTATTTAGTTGGGTATACGGTAAAGATTTTGTGCAGTTTAGCTCCAAGTTATGCAATAACCAAACTGTTGATGATAGAAATCAACTTTTTTTTCTCTGATGTTTTGCTTTTTTAAAAAAAAAAAAGTATCTCCATTGCATTCCTGTGTCTCAACCAGGTGCTTAAAATTTTACATCTTTTAGATAACATTTACCTGATCAGAGGTATGGTTTTATTTTAAGTATACATAATCATAAATTGTTGCATGTTCAATTTTTCTTAAAATTAGCTGCATCTTCTTACATTTAGTACTATCACTTCTAACAACTATGATCTTTGAAGAGCTGGTAGTTAGTACCAATACATATATATACACATACAAAGCCATAAAATAAAGCCAATCAGTAGGAGTCACGCATATAGAATGATCAGAAACTATCCATAAAGTTCATAAAATGTTCCAAAATGAAATAAGAGCACAAAGGAACAAGAAATAAAATATCCAACCTATAGCCAATAAGTATAAACAACATAAACAAATGAATGAGAACAGAAGAATGCTGGAGAAAGTGGCAAAGTTGTTAATTGACAATTTTTTTTAAATTCTCTGAGACAATAAAGACTCAGCTGCTCAAAGTTCATTATGGCCCAGTGACTATCCAAATCACTTTGGGAACCTAAGACTACAAACATCATTTGAAGACTAAAAATAATGACAAAAGTCATTTCAAAGGATATTCCCTGAGGACATTTCAGGGATAATTTACAGAACTGTACTTAAAGCAAATATCTACTACTTCACTGGGCTTTGGGATCTGAAGAGTCTTGAACTAACCCACTCAGCTACCTATCTGGGCTTCAGTTTCCTCATCTGTAAAATAAAGGAGTGGTATGATCCCGGGGAGTGGGGGTGGGATCCTTTCTAGCTCTAACATTCTGTACTACTACTTATTTGATACACAGGTGTGATCGAGATCACAGGACACAAGGGGGGGCGGGGAAGAGCTGGGCATGGCTTTGCAAAAAAGAGTAATAGTATCTTCTTGTCTTTAAAATTCTGGTGGTTTTCATTAATCTTATCTTCCTAAAAGCTGGCGCTGTTTTCTTCTTCGCCTTTCTCATCACTGCTGGCTACAAGTGTTTGCGAATACCTCTTGCTCCATACAAACAAGTTCTTTCCTCTTTGATCAGCCTGACCATCTTGCCAGATTCCTTTAGCCTCAGACCAGCTTTTGTAATACAACTCGCCTTGCGACTCTCCATATCTACCCCGGACACCAGGAGCACTTTTTTAAAAACAGAAACAAAAACAAAAACAAAAACTCTTTACCCTTGGCTAGGGAGGACCCAAAAAAAAGAGCGCACCGCTTCCCACTGACACACGTTCAAGCCCAGGCCTGGCGGATCCTGATGTGGGATCCCGCACCCCACAGCCTTATCAAAACGCTCGTGTTTGTTGTCTTGACTCCTTATAAGGCACTGTTCCTTGAAGCTTTGCTACCACTCTCACCCCACCGGGCACCCCAGGGCTTATCCTAACCCCGGGGATCGCACACACTGTTTTTGAAAAAAGGATCCCCTCTGGCAAATAAAAGCAAGGAGAAGCACGGGTTATTGGGAATAGCAACATAGAAGCGGGAGGTAGCTGGGAGCAGTCCCTGAGCTCTCAGAAGTGTAGCGAAGAGAGGGTCCCCCTCTCTCTCTCTGTCTCACACACACACACACACACACACACACCCCGACTCGCGCGCACTCACCTTCCGCCCCGCCAGTCTCCTCACGATCCCCCTCCACGTCCCTGGGGCCCCAACACCGTCCCCAGCCCCCTCCGCAGCCCTCCACGGCTAGAGGCGTCGCGAGGAGGGGACAGTGAGGGGCACTTGCCTCCGGGCGCAAGTCCACGGGGGCGCCAAATGAGGCCGGCCTGCGAATCACCCCCCTCCAGTCGACGAGGCCGTAGAGAAGGCACAAACTTCAAGACTGCCCCGGACACTCCGTCCCCTCGCTACGCCCTCTCCGGGTCTCCCTCCCTCCGTCTCACAGCCCAGGGGCGATGGCCTAGGCGCAGGCCTGCCAGGCGTCTGGGCAGCCGGAGCGCGGGGCCCCACCCGGACAGGCTCCCCGGCCTCGCTCCCCTGCCCGGAGCCGAGGGCTCGCCCCGCAGCGCCTACCTCGCTCGGCCCCTCCGGCGTCAGCGGCCGCCTTCAGCCCAGCTCTCACGCGCGTTCGCTCGCTAGTTCGCTCCCTCCCTCCCTTGGTCAGGCTGCCGTGCGTCGTTGCCAGCGCTTGGTCCCCGCCTGGGGTGACGGCTCCGGCCGCCGACTCTCCTCCCGCCGGGGCCCACGGGGGCGCGCGCGCCACTAGCGCGCGGAGGCCCGGCCGCGCGCCCCGCGCCGGCGCGCGCCGCTTCCTGGTTCCTTCCGACGCGCTCTCGCGAGCCCCTCGCCAACCCCTGCGCCCCCTGCGTCTCCCTCCTTGACAGGGACCCGGAACCCCCTCCGCGCCTTCGGAGAGGCAGCGCCCTGCGGTGGGCCGGCGCTGCGCGCAGTCTCGTTGCACAGTAGCTGGGTGACTTCCCTAGTTGGCTCCGCAGCGGGGCCTCGCGTAGCAAGCACATGTTGCTTTGTTTGGGTAGGATCGACCACCACTAGCAGGGCTCGGCCCGACAGTGACGGTAGTGGTGATTGGCCCCCCTCCGCGGCCCGCCCACCTCCCTCCCAGCGACCGAAGCCCGAGTCCCGGGTCCTCCTCCTGCCTGGCCGAAGTCACAAGTCCACTGTTGCCCCGATCAATAATTATCCCGGGTTCGCTCCCCAGAAGGCATTTCAACCAAGGCTCCTGCCACTACCCACTGGGAATGGGCACCTCAGGAGTGTAAATCCACCCTGCCGGCTGAAGTCTCCCCCCCACCCCACCCACACACATACACATGGTTCCAGGGTGAATCTATGGAGGGCTTGGGCGTCTGCGGCCATTTATGCCCTTAGTGAGTAATCTGATCAAAGCTGCGAGAGGGACTGCTCTGTCCAGAAAAGTCAGGTTAAGCGTATCTCTTTTGTAGGATCCAGGAGAAGGGGACCTCTGAGACCCTTACCCAAGTAATGGGAAGGGGGTGTGTTGTATGAGAAAGCAAGCCTGAGTCATCCACTCTCCTTCCCTCTGGCTACATCTCTGGAACTGGCCAACGGTTTCCCTGGCAACCCTCCAAGAGCTAGCACCAAAGCAAGGCATATTAGATCTCCAGAAGCTCAGCTGCAGGGAAGAAGGACCCCCACACACACACACACACAAACACACCCCAACACAAACACAGAATCCTTCTCGCTACAGTCGCCTATAGGTCACCTAGCTTTTAATCTACATATCCAGAGAAGACCAACATTTACAGAGCCAGGTTCTCCCATAACCCTTCAGCAGCTCTTCCCAGAATCCTTCCCTTTACCTCTAGAATAATACCAGTCACAAAGGTCTTTGTGTCTGCAACTGATCACAAGGTCCTTCTCCCCCTACCCAGGCTACTGCTTCTATCCCACACTCCAGGTCAACACCTGGCACAGTGACTGTACAGAGGAGGTGTGGGGAGCTTGGAGACCAGAGCGGGAAGCTGAATGAAGCACCAGCCCTAAGCTTTCTGGCAACTGCTCTAGTAGTCCATGATGTTCTGACACTCGGCAACCCACACTCCTCTTTTATGCCTTCACACCTGTGCACATGCTGTTCCCTCTGCCTGGAATGTCCTCATGGCCCCCTATTGCCCGCCTTTCTTTGACACTTTCTCTAGGTAACGTGAAGTCCTACACTCTACACCTTCTACTTTTGTCTTTGCCTAGGAAAAAAAAGGAACACATAGCATCTTTGGACAAACTTACTGTTCTCCACTACACTTTGCTCTCACTTCTATTATTGTTGTTGCTGTGAAGTGTCATCGAGTTGATTCCGACCCATAGCGACTCTGTATAAGGGGTTCCAAGGAGCAGCTGGTGAGCTTGAACCACCGACCTTGCAGCTCAAACAACTTTGCAATCTGAGGCATTAGCCCATAGCGCCACACCAGGACTCCCACTTCTATTATGGCACCTCTTATATTCAAGGACAAGTTCTTGTTTACATGCATCTCTACCTACAAGGGCAGACACGATGTCCCATTCACCTTTAAATCCCCACCTCATGCCAAGTCCAGAGCAGACACCCAATAAATATTTGTGGAACAAACCTTACACTCTAGAGCGGTAAAAATGGGAACCAGGAGGACTGTGTTGTAATTAAGAGCTCAGACTCTAAAGCCAGACTTTCTGTCAACTCCTGGAGTTGTGTGATCTTGAGCAAATTCTTCTGCCTCAATTTCCTCATTGCTGGATGGTGATAACAGTACCAATATAACCTCATAGAATTGTTGTGAGAATTGAGTTCATAAGCATAAGATTTTTCAAACATCATAAAACACTATAAAACTGTGAATTTGTTTTTTTAGTAATAGTTAAGATTTACAACCCCTTTCCTAGGGCTGTCCAAGGTTTGGGACTCTGTTCAGTGCCTGGCTGCTGATAAGCCTACCAGCTGCAGGGGTGCTAGTTTGGGAGCCCTGGAGAGCATAGCAGGTAGGCAGCATCTTGGCACCTCTTTACTCTTGCCTCCTATAGCACATTTCTGACTGATCACTAGGCACCAAGCTAGACCTGGCTGGCTGTGTGTACAGACAAGAAGGACAAGAATGTACAAACAAGAATGCTCAGGGTGACTACCTCAACGAGAAAGAATGTCAACCTGGGACAGGTAGGAAGGTCCAACACACTTCTCCCTGTTTGATACTTCAGATAAGGTGAGATCCCCGTCTGCTGGGTCTCAGGAACATGTTACCCTGTGTTAATAGGACATCAGACTCAGATGTGACACAGAAGGAGCCCTAGAGGGGAAAAACTGCAGTGAAGAGGGTTCCAAAAAGACCAAGAAGAGCCAGATAGAAAGGTCCCAGAAAGATGTCCCCTGAGCCTCATCTCCTTGTCCACTCTGACCTAATCCGGGAGAGAGAGAGAGGCTTGAGAGAAGAGCCTAGAAGTCAGTATGCAGCCCTTGTCCAAACATCAGACTCCCTTCCAAGTAGGGACTAACTCTTGCCTCCTGCCCTCCCTTGCAGGGAAAACACCAGCTACCGCAGAGAGCAGCTCCCCCACTTGACATCTGCCCAGTCAGGGAGATGATGAGGCCATTTTCTGGGAACGTAATTGAAACCAAAACCACCATCCCCTCTAGCCAGAGTCCTGTGCTCCACTCATGTGGCTTGCCTCTTCAGGCCCCTCTGGATCCCAAGAATCTGCCTCGCCTGGGGGCTTATCAACCACACATTAGACAAGAAGCAGCTTTTGAGGGGCCCTTCCCTGTTGCATATGGGGATGATTCCTCCCTGTTACGTCAATACAGACCCCTGGAGCCAAGAGGAGGAGGCAGAGACCCCAGGTCTCCAGAGTCTTGGAATGAAGGTTTGTCCCAGCCAGTGCTTTGGGACGGGCTCTGTCGGTGCCAGGACTGACTTCTGCCAGAGTTTTGGCGCTGAGAAAAGAGTCAAGTTTTATGATTAAATAGGATTCCAAATCTCAGCTCTGCCAATTTACCAGCTACTTGGTGCTGGGCAAAGTACTTAACTTCTCTGGGGCGGGGTGGAGCTGTTTCACCTCCTGTAAGTCATAGTTTGTAGGTAAAGTATAGTATATACAGGTGTTGTTGTTAAGTGTCTTCCAGCTGCTTCTGACTCATAGTGACCCTGTATAGGGTTTCCAAGGAGCAGCTGGTGGATTTGAACTACTGACCTGGTGGTTCACAGTCCAATGCTGATCCTACAGTGCCACAACAGGTGGTGGTGGTGGTTGTGTGCCGTGGAGTTGGTTCCGACTCATAACAACCCTGTGTAGGGTTTCCTAGACTGTAAATCTTCACGGGAGCAGAAAGCCTCGTCTTTCTCCTGCGGAACAGCTGGTAGTTTCAATCTGCCAGCCCTGAGGTTAGCAGCCCGATTTGTAACCACTATGCTACCAGAGCTCCTTGCCACATTAGGTAGAAGTTACTAAATGTCCACAATACATTCTATGAAATAAGATGTTATGTGACTTGGATGTTGTTGAACACTTGTGTTTATGGGGCATGTGGGCTACCAGTCACATTGACCTGGGAGCTGCTGGGTAATACGTGGCCCTGGCAGCTCCCTCTGCACATGCCTCAGGTAAGTTCTGGGCAAGGTCCCACCTCAGGTAAGCAGCCCAGGCAGCTCCTCCTGCAAATGCCTCAGGTGAGCCCAGTCACCAAGTCCTGCCTGGCTGTTTCCACCTTATCTGCTAAGCCTAAGCCGGCTGTAGGAAAGGCCGGCTTACCTGTGAGAACCAGGGAAGAGGGTAGGGCAAGCTAAGGGAGTCTGAGCTAACGCTGTGGTGCCCAAGGCACATACCTTTTCCTTGGTGTCCTACGGGGCCATCCCAGGCGAAACAGGGACTAGACCTGCAGAGTCATGTGATCTGAGTAGAACTGAGGTTAGGAGTTTGGACCTGGACCTCCATCATCAAAGACTATATGCCTTCCAGGCTATGTGCAACAGTCCAAAAGAAATGGGGCTCTGACCTCAAGATGAGGTCTGGCATCCTGGCATTCAAACACCTGGGTGCCCCTGCCCACGGATGTAGATGCAGTCAGATGTTGCCTGAAAGTACATTAAGTCACACCTCCCTGTATTTGGAAATGCAGACTCTTTCTGGAAGTATGTGGAGGAACCTCTTAACTGTGGTTGCTCCTACAAAGGGGGCTTGGGGGGCAGAAGAAGGGAGAGACTAGCTTTCCATTGTCGTTGTGTGTTACTTAACGTCCATGATATGTCCTACAGAACAGGATGTCATGTGATTTGGACGCTGTGTGAACGTCATATTAAAGCCTATGGGAAAGCCCACTTTGGTTGTCTTTGTTGTTGCTGCTGCCGCTGGCTACTACTGATGGCGGCCAGAGAAACAGACAGCAGCAGTAGCGGTGGCTGAGAGGGTGATGTTGGGAACAGAACAAGAGAAAGAGAAGTGAGTAAGGAAGGAACAGATCGCACTCAGGTGCTGTCCAACCTGCCTGAACAGCAGGAGTAACCTCGGCTTCACAGCCCCCCTTCTAGTCACTGCTGCCCACCTGTCTGCTGGACAAAGCCCAAGAGGTATGCCCTCTATTTCACCTGCCTGTATCCCACCTGTGGTCTTGGCTGCAAGAGTCTGTGTTTGAGTTCTTTAAAATCATTGTTTTTACGTATCATCGAGCTGGTTCTGACCCATAGTGATCCTGCATAGGGTTTCTGAGGAACCGCTGGTGAACTTGAACTGCTGACCTTGTGGTTCAAACCGATTTTGCAGTCCAGTGCATTAACCAACAGTGCCACACTAGGACTCCTTAAGATCATTGTTGTTGTTGTTAAGTGCCATTGAGTTGGTTCCGACCCATAGTGCCCTGTATAGGGTTTCCAAGGAGCAGCTGGTGAGCTTGAACTGCTGACCTTGCAGTTCAAACAGCTTTGCAGTCTGGAACATTAACCCACAGCGCCACACCAGAGGGGGAATAAAAAAAGAAGAGTGGCTTTTCCTTTCAAAACAAAACAAAACAAAAATCCTTATGTGATCACAGGTATATTGTCCGAATGGATGTTAAGTAAAGTAATGTATGCTTGAATATCCTTTGTGTTTTTAAATTTTTTGTACTATGCTCATGTAAGCCCCAAATTACTATAGAGTTGATTCTGACTCTTAGTGACCCTATAGGTCAAGGTAGAAGTGCCCCATAGGGTTTCTAAGGCCTCACATCTTTGCAGAAGAAGACCACCACAACGTCCTCTCACAAGAGCAGCTGGTGAGTTCGAACTGCTGACCTTTTGATTAGCAGCTTAGTGCTTAAGCACTGTACCACTAGCTATGAAAGCATTAGTAAAATGAAAAAAATTTAAAGGAAAAAAAATAGAGAAAGGGGGTGTATTTGTGAAAGGCGCAATGTGTGGCTTGTGGAAGGCACTCCATAGATGAGCGGTTCTCTCTTGCTTTTCTCTCTATCCAGCCCTAGTCCGTCTGAGGATGTCGGCGGGAAGCTGGTCTTCCTCTGCACCACATAGACTCTATGGAAGATGAGGAGGTTTACACCAGGTGACCAAGGGAGGAAAGGCATGCCAGGTAGGTGGAACAGAGGAGGCAAAGACATGGGGTTAAGGGAGGTGAGTGTATTGGGAGATGGGCAGGGTTGAGAGAAAGGAAGGTCTGTGCTGCGGCTGTTCTCAGCAGGGAATGAAGAACAGGTCAGTAGCCAGACAGGAGGGACTGAAGCATTGGCTTTTTGTTCATTTTGACTTTATATTCCCCACCTTCTCCAGGAGACTCGGTGTCCTTTTTGAGGCTTGGAGCAGGGCAGCAGGCAGGGAAGATGTGGGTGGGTCTATGTAATGAAGAAGCCAGGGAAATGAGAAAGAGAAACAGGGAGATGAACCCTCTTCAATCAGAACAAAGGCAAATGGGAGTGTGGTAGGGGTGGGTGGGGAGGGAGATGCACAGCCCCCTCCCACACAACCCCAGCGGGCTTGAGGTCCAGTACTGGATTGGCTAAGGCACAAAAGAGTTCTTGTTGGGCTGGGAGAAGGAGAAGCTGGCTTAGCTGGAAGAGGGGCCTGATAGTCATCGTGAATGAGGATGAGAAGCAGACCTGACCTTGGCCTGCTCAGAACAGCGCCAGCCTCTCTCATGGGCACCACGTCATCCAGTGACCTGCCTCTCCTCTATAGAAATATGTGCAGAGGGCAGCTCCCTACCCCATTTCTAAGGAACACAGACCCGGGACCCTCCTCTCCTTGTCCAGAGAGAGATGGGCCTGCATGCCTCTCCCCCAGCGTCTGAACGACTGGGCCAAAGAAGGCAGGTTTTCCCTCTCTCACCTACTCTGTTCAGTCCTGGCCCCTTCCCCACACTCTCTTCCCAGAAACGGAGGACAGTCTATATGCCTCAGGCAGGATGGCCTTCTATTCTCTTGGTGACTTCATTGTAAATAGCCTTCCCTGAAGAGTAGGGGGGGGGGCGGGGCAGGGGACAGAGGCAAGAAGGCTTCACCAGGGACCCAGTAGCTCCTTGCTCTCCTCCAAATTCACACTGAGTTCCTCAACACACACTTACATCCACTTGTGTACAGGAGCAAACGTGCACACACATGCATACGTGCACGTGTGTTCACCCTCCTTAAGTCCTACTTTGTCTTCATGTGCAAGAACAGAGGCAACATTTCTACAAAGGAGTCCCAGGGTGAGGATATTAGGGGAGAAGCAAGAACATGGTCTCAAAGGTGGGGTGTATGCTGAGAAGGGACCCTTGTCCAATTCGAGGAGCCTTGAGGATGGAACTGGAGTGTAGGGTGGGCAAGCTAAGCAGAGACAAGCTGAGGGGAAGAGGATGTTTAAGAGCTCTCCCCACTCTGCCTGGGCGCAGAGCTACTTCTTGGAATGCCCCCAGCTCTCCTAGGAAAGCCTTTCACCCCCATCCCACCTCCCCCTGACTCCATGCAACAGGAACTCTCCTTGAAGAAGGGACTTGGAGCAGAGGAAACAAAGGCATCTCTGTACTACCTTTCTGCCCCCAGGGATAGTCAGGTCAAGGTGACCTCAATCTCTTCTCCTCAGGGTGGGGGCACTGGCAGGGCCTTCTTGGCTAGCCTTATCCTCAACAGCAGGGCAGCAAGGGAACCTGGGACCATTGTTTTCTTCCTTCATAGTCTGAGCCCATCTCCACAAAAGACCTCTATATAATAGAACAGGGGCATGGGCTGGTATGGGAATGGAGATGCCATGCTCTACACTGCACGGCACTTATGGGTTATCCCCACCAAAGGCAACATCCTCATACTGCAAGGATGTGCTGGGACAGGGGGAGGTGTGATGACTGTACTGGGACCCTGCCCACAGGGCCAGGCAATATGGGTCCTTGTAATACTTACTGGTCAGCTTTGGACAGGCCTTTCTGGCCCTGCCTACCTCCAAGGCTGTTGTAAGGATCCCTTGGGCAGAAGCATACAAGCATGTTTGTACACAAACATGCCATGATACAGCTCAGGATATATTTATAGTGTGTGAACTATAGACTTCGCTGGGGATTGTTACTATTCTTAATAAAATATGACCTCTCATCTTTGGGGGAAGTAGTCTCATAAGATGTTTTAATCCTCCCTTATTCTCCACCTAATGCTGTGACTTGTATGGGGGCATGGGGGGCCACCCTGGAACCCCAGCTCTGTCTAGACTCTAAGCACTTTTTGATCTTCCTGAACCTCATACCCTAGGCCTCAGTTTTCTCTTCCACAGCCTGGGCTCCTAAAACTACCAGGGTGCTTTGTGATGAGAAATAGCAGAGACCAAACCAAGGGACTAAAAGCAAAAAGAAACCCCAAATTTGAAATATCTGCAGAGTTGTGTTATCCAGAGCTATGACCACAGTCGCCTCTGCCCCTAACCTAACTTGGATTCTTCCCTTCCCCTATTCCCTTGGGTGGCCTTTGTCTATTCTGGGAAGGCTCTAGCATTCTTCTTAAACCCTCTGCTCCTCAAGGTGAGAACAGTAGCAAAGAGACAGAGAGAGAAACCCAGACTGACTGAAACAGAGAACAAAACAGAGGCCTAGAGAGAAGCAACAAGTGGGGAACAGATGCAACAAAGGACACACAGAGGCAGGGCCTTGGAGACAGAAATGTCAGCTGTCTGCCACTGGACACAAGGTCATGGGCAAGGGGGCATGGGAGGCACTGAAAGAACTGAGGCAAATCTTTTTGGTCAGCCCCTCCCATTTTGTTTGAGTATAGTACATCAATGTTTTTAGGACCACCCAGGACTACCTACTAGCCAAGCCCAGCCCAACTTAGCCAGATGTTTGGTGGGTGGGGCCACTGTAGGCCCTGAGGTGCAGTCTGGGAAGGCAGCTGCCTGGAGAAGTAGGCAGGCACTCTTAAGCCAGCACCCTATACCAACCCTTCCCAAGTGCCCAAAGTGGATATGGGTGCAAAGCAAGGGTGGTTGTATTCTGCCCTACAGACCCAGCTCAGAGAACATGGAAACCTAAGACATCAGCTTCCACCAACTGGCTCCCCTACCTGCCTGAGGTGAGGGGTCAGAGGTAACAGGTCACTGTGTGACAATGGTTTGGAACTGCTACTAACAGGCTGTGTGACACTGGCAAGTCACTTCCTCTCTCTGGCCTGTTTGCAGCTCCGACACTTGACTCTCTTTCCAGGTGCTCCCTAGCTCCACGTGTCTGACTCTCCCTTTTAAATCCAGTGCATAGAGTGAGGAGGAAAACAGGAGGGGTTATGATTCCTCCTCCCTGCATGGTGAGTTGGTACTGACTCATGGCACCTAACAACAACAACAAGGGTTCCCCTGTGGAACATCTACTAAGGTTTCCCCAGTCCTCCATGCACCCCTTTATAGTCTTTAATTCCCTTCCTGTGACCTTACCAAACCTGAAGAGAACTGGTGGGGGGGGGGGGCAGGAGTTGACCCAGCATTCCAGCTTCTTTGGCTTTATGCTTGAGGTAAAGGGGCAGAGGGGAGTAGGGAATGGAGAGAAAAGGACAGATCCAAGAAGGGATTTGGGAGGAGGGAGGAAGATGAAAATGATTCCCCCTAGGACATGCAGCCTTGGCCCAGCTGTGCTGTGAATGGGCAGCCAGGCTGGCTCCTCCCTACTTGTTCCCAATACCAGCTGCCAGGCAGAGGAGAGCCCCAGAGGAGAGGGGAGCTGGGCAAAGGGGATGGAAGGTTTCCAGTTGGGCCTTACCCAACCCAGAGGCCCCTGCTAGGGGACACTTGGAGAAGGGGACTGTGACTCAGGCAAGGGTCTGGGGGAGGCGCCTACTGCTGTGGCAAGGCCTGCAGGAGGCTGTCAGGACTGTAGGAGGGAGATTCAAGACAACCTCTCCCTGGACGTTTCTGAAGGTAGGGCCAGCCTCAGAAGTAATGGGGCTGGGGTGAGTGGAGGGGTAGGGCAATTTATGGACTATGGGCATGGGTCTAGGACTAGCTGTTTGGCTCTTACGGCTTTCTGGACTTCAATTTCTTGTCTGCAAATTTTGGGGGGCTTGAAACACGAATGTCAAGCTTCTTTCATGTTCCTGCTACAGGTGGTGGGAGTAATAGGAGGAGTAGGTGGTAATGCTGAGCTGTCTTCACTGGAATCCCCAGTCTTTCCCCTTACTTCGACTTTGCCTCTGAGGTCACAAAAGTTGTACCCCCAACCCACATCAGCATACACACTTATTATTATTATTATATTAAATACTCAAAAGACGACAAAGTGCCAGAGCTGGAAGGCATCTGTAGCGAGCTCAGCCCTTCCCGCCTCCCTTTTCACAAATGAGAAAACTGAGGCCCTGGTTTGGGATTTCCAGGGCCCGGGGTTTCCCAGCCCTACTCTCAGCCCCCAGCGGCCACTCCACCACCATTCCCGGACGCTCGCAGGAGCCGCAGGCAGGGACTCCCAGGGGACCTGGCCGTCGGGGCAGCCCCTCTGTGTGGCACCGCCCCGCCCGCCCGCCTGCCCAGCCACCGGGGGTCTGGCTGTGGCCGCCGCTGCGCACTCGCCGGGGAGCCAGCGACCGAGGGTGGAGGCGGGGAGGGACACGCTGCGGGGAGGGGTGGTGGCGAGAGCTCGCGCGCTGTGTATGGTCTATCGGAGACAGCTGACCTTTGAGGAGGAAATCGCTGCTCTCAGCTCCTTCCTGTAGTAACAGCCGCCGCTGCAGCCGCCAGAAGCCCGGGCCGGAGCGAGAGCCGCGGCCAGAGAGCCGGCCCCGCCGCGGGACAACTCGGCCCCACCAGGTGAGCGGGTGGCTGGGCGGCGCACGCGCCGCCTGGCCAGGTCCCCTGCGCCCTGGGACCTACAGGCCGGACGGGCGGAGGCAGGGACGCGTCCCGGGACAGAGAAGGAGCTTTGGCACTGTGCGGACGAGGGACAAGGATGGACCGAGGGGCCCTCACCCGCTGCGGGGAGGGGGCGCTGTTGGGCAGGACTGGGAGACTCGGGTGGGGGCACAGCTGAGGGCTGAGTGTGTGGCCCCCCCAGACTTAGCAAGCTCAGCCACGTGCCCGTGGGGACACAGCCGTCGAGCGAGAGTCCTGGCCGACGCTGCCTTAACTTGGTGCTGGACGACCCCTTTCCCAGAACTTGGGACTTGGGGTTTGATGCCGGGTAGAGGGTAATTCTTGCAGCCTTCCCGAGAGCCTGGGCCCCTGCTGCCATATTTCTTTGTCAGTTTCTGGCGGTCCCCCACTCTGGGGAAGCACCAGTGGGGAGAGAGGAGAGGAAGAGGGGGGAGGGCTCCTGTCTCTTAGAGCCCCTCCCCAAGCCTCAACGGGTTCCCTGTTGGAGGGAAGGGCCGCCTTCCCCTGCTCACCATCTTTCTTCCCTTCCCGCACAGGAAAGTATTTCTGTGGCAGGGGAGGGACCTGGCCTGGCTGCGGTTCAGGGATGAGTGGGCACGGCTCGCGGCCCAGGAGACCCAACTGTTGGCCTCCGCCCAGGAGGCGTCTCTTCAGCCCTAAACTCGCCCTAGGTGAACGGCCATGGCGGGCTGGATCCAGGCCCAGCAGCTGCAGGGAGATGCGCTGCGCCAGATGCAGGTGCTTTATGGGCAACACTTCCCCATCGAGGTTCGCCACTACTTAGCTCAGTGGATTGAGAGCCAGCCATGGTGAGTGCCCCCAGCCCATCTTCCTCCCAGCTCCCAACCATCCCGTACCCTTGACTTCTGGTTCTGTTCTTTGTAGACTGGTAGGACTCTGGTCCTGACTGTCTCTTATTGGGCAAAAGGGGCGGTGTCCTTGGGAAAAGGGGAACAGGGAAATGGGGAGGGGAGGGGATGTTTCTAGACTCTTGATGCCTGTGGAAATGCTAGGAACAAGTCTTGTGAGCCCTGGAGAGATGTCTGGTGATAGTTCCCTAGTCACGAGTCTGGGATTTCCATGCCCTTCTTGGTGCCCCACCTCCTTGTCTAAGAAGGTGTCATAGTAAGCTTCTTTCTTCTTTCCCCTGCCCTGCCCTGTCCCAAGGGATGCCATCGACCTGGACAATCCTCAGGATCGAGCCCAGGCCACCCAGCTCCTAGAGGGCCTGGTGCAGGAGTTGCAGAAGAAGGCTGAGCACCAAGTCGGGGAAGACGGATTTCTACTGAAGATCAAGCTGGGGCACTATGCCACGCAGCTCCAGGTGGGTGTGAGCGCTAGCCCATCTGTAGAGAGGCAGTGTCTGTCTGCCTTCTTCTTCCAGCATCAGGACCCCTGGGTTTTGTTTTCCTGGTGCATATTATGACCCTGAGCTTATTGGCAACTTCTCTGTGCTTCGGTTTCCCATATTTCTTCTTTCTAAATCAGACCTGGCAGATTCCTTTAGCATATACAAATCAAGGAGTGGAGGGTTTGTCCCAAGAGAAGGGAAATGGGGAGAACAGCATGATGACCAAGCCAGGTGAGGCATCTGAAGTGACAGCAGAAGGGATGGAGTCAGGTAAAGCTGGCAGATTCTGGAAATGAGGGTATAAGGCAACCCGATACCCCTTTTGGGGTTCTGTTAAGCCTGGGAGGGCTGCTGGGCTGGAGTGTGAAAGGAGCAGGATTGTTCTGGAGGTAAGATCTGAATAAAAGCACCTAGAGTGGAGACCTGTAGCTTCTCCTTCACATGGAAGGGAGAGGGCAGGGGAAGGAGAGGAGATTTTTATGGAAGTAGGAAAGATGTTTGGGTGGTAATCATATTCAAGCATTTACTGGAACTCACTTGTATTTCTTAAAGGACCTTTAAATAAAATCAGCCAGAATCCTTGGGAAATAAAAAGTTCATCCCTGATGAAGGACGACACTGGAAAAATTTGGGGGTTGGGGGAGCAAATTAGGACCTTGGCATGGATACCTTGAGATAGTTGATTGCTCCTGGGCAAGTACTTAACCTTTCTGAACATCAGTATTCCCATCTGTGAAATGGGGATAATAATTTCAGCTTATGTCATAAAGGACTCTGTGCTGTGAGAATCAAAAGGAATGGTAAAACAGAAGTGATTTGAAGGCTAAGGTTTCTAATTCACTGCAAATCAAACATGAAGATTAGGGAGGGCAATCAAGGCAAAAATAAGGGGAGTCTGGTTATAGTTCTTGAGGCTTCCTGGGAAGGCCTGAGGAGGAGAGGAAGGGGTATACCTGACCCTGAATGGGCATGTCTGGGACAGAGGGTGGCCACTGACGGCTGCTGTTGGACTCTTTCAGAACACATACGACCGCTGCCCTATGGAGCTGGTCCGCTGCATACGGCACATTTTGTACAATGAACAGAGGCTGGTCCGAGAAGCCAACAATGTAAGTGTCCCATGGCTGTGGGGAGAGGTGATGGGACGTCTTTCCACATGTCCTTCTCTCCAGACACAAATGTGTTTATGTAAAACAGTAGCATAAGGAGAGCCAGTGAAATAAGAGACATGAGCAAGTGTGTGAAACTGTGACCTGCAGGCACAGAGGGACCACCCGTGTTCAATCCCTAGCTCTATTACTTACTAGCTGTGTGATTTGGACAGATTACTTAACCTCTTGGGGCCTCTGTTTCTTCCTTTGTAATGAAGGACTACATAGGGTTGTTGTGAGGAATAAATGAGATACAGTGTGGGCCAGGGATAGACAAACAGGAAAATGAAAAAGAAAACACACACATACATCTGGATTGATATCAGAGGTGATATTACAAATGTTTGAGGAAAATATTAGTTATTCCATAAGTGGCCAGTGTCTGTGAGCTACGAAGCAGCCAATGTCAATGTTAGAAGAACTAACATGAGCAGGCTCAAAGAAATGAGATCCCGAGAAGGGGTATGGGGATTAACCTCCCAAGCTCTGTACTCATAAAGACATTCAACATTGGCATGGACAATGGCTCAAGTGCTATAGTAACTGCAATAAATTTTAAAGAATGGGTTTCTTCCCACCCTAAACTGAGATGCATGAACAGCAAACAAGAACAGTGTACACACTTGCATTCTCTAACTATACCCACAGGAGACAGTTGGTGAAAGCCTGAGAACACACTAACAGGCAATCATCAATTAAATACAAATGTGACAACCCCGAGTTTTAACAACAGACAGTTAAAACTCATACGAAGAAATGAGAGAATGACTCAAACAAATGACCAAGATGCAGAGCCAGAAAACACTTTTGAGGAAGGAAAAGTAACGGGACTGACTGAAAAAAGAATTAGAAAGAACCAATAGAAAAATTGAGGAAAGCAAGAGAACGTAGTAAAAACTTTAGAAGAATTCAGGAAAACACTCTAAGAACAAACAGACAAAATAAATGCAAATTTGAAACAACACACAACCTGCAATTAGAAATCCAGATGACTAATACTATGATCTCAGAAATGAACAATACATTGAAAGGAATAGATTGAAAAGGAAGCCCAATTATTGAGCTTGAAGATAAATTGCTCAATACTAGTATGCTAGAAGAACAATCAGAAAAAAATCTGAAGAAAGCTTAAGAGTTATGTGAGGCATCATGAAGAGGACATTCAGGGGTGACTGGAAGGGAAAAGGAAGAGACAATAAAAAGCATAGAGAAAACTGTTGAAAGAAAACTTCCCTAACATCATGAAAGATGAGACTATAACCATTCAAGAAGCTGAACAAACCCCAAATAAGATAGACCCCAAAACAAAATCACCTAGACTTAACATAATCAAAAGCTCCAAAACCAAAGACAAGACAAGAATCCTGAGAACAGCTTAGGAAAAATGAAAAGCTACCTACAAAGGAGAACCAATAAGACTAAGCTCTGATTTTTCAGCAGAAATCATGCAGGAAAGAAGGCAATAGGATGACATACACAAAACTCTGAAAGAAAAAACTGCCAACCAAGAATTATATACCCAGCAAAGCTGTCCCTAAAATATGATGGCAAAATTAGACTGTTTCCTGGTAAGCAGAAATTAAAGGAATTTGTAACAACAAGCCCAACTTTACAAAAAATGCTAAAGGGTGTTCTTTGGACTGAAAAACAACAGCAGCAGACAACAGCCTGAGATTACCACACATGACAACACCACCCAGAAATCAATCCAGATGTTGTTATTGTTAAGTGCTGTTGAGTAGGTTTTAACTCGCATCTACCTTGTATAGGGTTTCCAAGGCTTTAAATCTTCGAGGGGATCAAAACCTCATCTTTCTCCTGTGAAGTGGCTGGCAAGATCGAACCATGCACCTAGTGGTTTGCAGTCCAGTGCTTACTGTATAGAAATATTAAAAGTAAAACAAACCTACAGGATTGAAAATAGGGAGCCTGAGATATCAATTTTTAATGAAGTCAACTGCAAAACATAAAGAGGGAATAGTGTAATACAGAACTTCCAAAAGGTAGGGAAGTCAAGTAGATTTCAAGATAAAGCAGACTATTTTAAATAACGAAAAATATTAGTAAATTGCAGAGTAACCTCAAAGAAAATTAATGTACCTCCACATCAAAATAAGAAAAGAGAAAAATCAGAAAGATTTAATAAGCATTAATACAACAGAATAGAAAATGCAAAGAAAGCCCACAAACAAAATGAATCCAGAGCAGAAAACTATGTGGAAGAACGAAACCAGCATAAAACAAAACAAAAGCTACACAGCAAAATGACAACAATCGATTCATACCTATTGATAATTACACTAAATGTAAATGGATTAGATGCACCAGTCAAGAGATGGAGAGAACGGAATGGATAAGAAAACAGGATCCTTCAATATGCTGTCTGCAAGAGACACATCAAAAACGTGGAGACAACCTGCATGCCCATCAACAGAAGAATGGTTACAAAGACTTTAATACATAGACAATGAAATCGTATGCAATGTTAAAGAATAGTAGTGAATCCTTGAAACTCCTCACGACATGGATGAAATGGGGGACATTATGCTGAGTGAAATTAGTCACAAAAAGGACAAATATTGCCTGAGACCAATGTTGTAAAAACTTAGGAAAAGCTTTTCTTGATAAAAAAGCAATCTTTGATGGTTACAGGGGAGGGAAAATTATTCTCGGACTAGAGGGTAGACACATGTTAACATGGGTTAATATGGAATAAAAGGGAGGTTAGCAGAGGAAAGATGAATGTAGTAGGAGACACAGGGAGGAATGCAGTGTTAAAGTGAACAGAAGTTTATGTTGTTATGTGCTATCGAGTCAATTCCAACATATAGCAACCCTGTATAAGGTTTCCAAAGAGCGCTTGGTGGGTTTGAACTGCCAACCTTGTGATTTGCAGTCTAGTGCTGATCTGATCCTACAGTGCGACACCAGTAATCCAAAGTGAATAGAGGTACATACTGTTAACGGTTGGTACATGGACAGGATTGCAGTCGTTGTAATGAAGCTAAGTAAGTATATGATTTGTTGCGTGTAAAACTGGTAACCTGCTCTGATGATCTTCACTCCATTCACAATAAAAAGTTTTTTAAAAATGTGTTTCTTAAAGTGATATCATATAGGTAAAGACCATAGAATAACACATAGGTAATTTTTATTATTAATTTATCATGGATACTGATTTCAAGAATTGCAAAGTTCATTCAGTAAATACTCACTAAGGTCTTGCTGTGTGTGTGATGTTAGACTAGGACTAGACAAACAGGCCGAAGGCTTGGTCCCACCTGAAAGGAATTCAGGCAATGAGAGATTCTCATTGAGAACCTGAGTGAGTGAGTGAGTGAGTGAGTGAGTGAGTGAGTAAGTAAGTGTGGGGATATGTAGAAAAAGTCCCTAACTTGGGGTAGGTGGGTGGGGGCTGTCCTGAGTATAGAGCAGTTGGAACAAAAGGCACAGCGGCTCATTTGAAGGCATGAAAGCATGAGCCATCTTCGTGCATTTGAAGAATTGCAGTGTGGAGAGAAAGGAGTCAACAGAGGTGGCCTCAGTAGGTAAAACTCCAGAGAGCCAGAGGCCAGAGATCACAAAGAGTGGTCTCTCTTCCCAAGAGAGGGCCACCCTTGACTTGACACAATCTCAAAGCTCCCTGTAAAAAGGCAAATGAATTTAGCCCAACTGAAAAATACTTGTCTCTGGCAGAGGGTCCTCTTGGGCAACAGGACTCAGAACATTTGTCAATTTGATACTTTTTAATGTACAATTTAGTGACAACAATTACGTTAATCCTCTTGTGTAACCATCACCAGTATCCAGCACCTTAAACAGATACTGTTTTCCTGAACAGTGACTCCCCTTGTAGCCTTTCCTCCTGCTCCTAATAAACCAAATGACTGATAAACATTTGTCTCTATACCTTTGCCTAGTTTAAATATTTCTTGTAAGTGGGGTCAGACATTTGTCCTTTTGCGACTGATTTACTTCACTTAGCATAATGTTTTCAAGGTCCATCCACATGTAGCATGTATCAGGAGTTTGCTTCGCTTTATGGCTGAGTAATAATTTGTTGTATGTAAATACCACATTTTCCCTATCCATTTCTCTATTGATGGACATTTAGGAGAGCCAGGCTGCTTTAAATTGGTCCATCATAGAAGGCCTTTATGAAAAGGTGCCAATGAAGTGCTGACTTCAAGATTTGTTGTCAGACTGTTCCATACTGATAGAAACCAACAAGCACAAGGGCCCCGAAGGCAGGAACATGCTTGTGTGTTCAAAGAACAGCAAGTAGCTAGTGAGGCATTGGCAGCATGGACTTGGGGAGGGAGGGAGGGAGGCAGAGGCAGTCAGTGAGGTCAGTGAAGGCTGTGGTAAAGGAGTTTGGATTTCATTCTGTGAGCAGTTAATTAGGAAGTTCTACCTGAAGACTTGGAGCCCTGGTGTGGTGCTGGAGGTTAAGCACTGGACTGGTAGCTACAAGGTGAGTGATTCAAACTTACCAGCCACTTCTTGGAAGCCGTACACAGGGTTGCTGAGTTGAAAACAACTTGACAGTGTTTAACAACATCCACCTGAAGACTTAGTTCCCCCTGAGCCTGCTGATGAAGGAATGGATCTGATCAGACCATTTACATAGCAAGATCCATGGAGACCTTGTTGATGTCTTCCCTTATAACTTCATTTCGGTGTCTCCAGGATGCCTATGAGAGGTTCAACCTCTTCCCTGGTAGAAGCAGATTATTTAGTTACAAGAAAGTCTTGAGTGAAAGATGTAGGTGATGTGTGTTCACACAGTCTCATTCTGCACTGTGCCCCAACACCTAGCTTGGTTCTTGGCGTTGGGTCAACAAATGAATGTGGAATGAGTGGATATCATCATGAATAGGAAAGCCCAGGTGACATGTAGGATATGTTGAGCTCAAGTCTATCTGAAAAGAATTAGATGGACCCTGTTTGGGATACCTCTGTGGAGATGAGATCTAAAATAGAAATTTCTACTACGCTTTATGAAGGCTCTATAGACAGGTCATTTGTTTGTCTCTCTTGTCAAGTGACCATCCTCTGCCTCAAGTGATCCTTCCTCCTTACTTTAGATGTGGAGTTTGGGATCATTAGATTTGAGGTTCCATGAGACATGAAGGTTTTGTTTTTTCCATCCTCATTGCCCCTCACTTTGCTGCCTGTTACCTCCATCAATCCGTTTCTAGTGCAGCTCTCCTGCTGGGAGCCTTGCTGATGCCATGTCCCAGAAACACCTTCAGATCAACCAGACATTTGAGGAGCTGCGACTGGTCACACAGGACACCGAGAACGAACTGAAGAAGCTGCAGCAGACTCAAGAGTATTTCATCATCCAGTACCAAGAGAGCTTGAGGGTCCAAGGTGAGGCTGGTGCAGCGTGAGCGGTAGGAATCCTGGGGAGAGGGTTGAAGAACACTCTGTGAACTCCAGGATAGGGCTTGGTTTGTGCCCTTCCCACCAGCATCTTGCCCAAAGTCTTGTAGGAGTAATGGCTCCTAGTGAGTGAGTCTTTGCTGTGGGCCATGCTTTTTGCTAAACTCTTTTCATGCATCATGCAATTCATCCCTCAAAATAACCCCATGAAGTAGGTAGTTCTATTTTGTACATGGCAAAACTGAAGTTCAAAGAAAACAAGTAACTTGCCCTACCTAGGTTGCTTGTAAATTATAGAGCTGGATCTCAACTGGAGATATGTCATAAGATTCCTGTTATTCTACTCATGTGGCACTATGGGTTAATGTGCTAGACTGCGAAGTTGGTTTGAACCTCAAGATCAGCAGTTCAAGCTCACCAGTCGCTCTTGGGAAGGGTTGCTATGGGTTGCTATGGGTCACAACCTATTCGATGGCACTTAACAACAACAATAGATTTTCTCCCTGATTATATATATTCAATGATTATCTCAATGTATGAATAAATATATGAATATGTAGAAAGTGTTTCAGAACCAGAGATAGGACTTAGACTGGCAGTCTCCTTGGAACAGGGGAACTCCAGGAGTGCTCCTTCCTGACCCACCCTAAATAAGAGGTAGGCTGGGAGGAGGGCTGACTAGAGAAAATTCTCTTATCTCCTAGGTCTGTAGTTTGTCAATGGCACTCATGGGAAGTGTGGGGATAGAAAAATTGACTCCGAAGAAATTAACCCTAGGTACAATTTAAGGAGTCTCAAGACGTGGTATATCTTCCTCCAACAAGTATCACTCCAGAGTGACCACGCAGTTGTGCCACCTGATCTTAGTGAGAACAGGAAGCATCCAGCTGCCATCTCCTTTGATGCTCTTTTTCTAGCATCTTAAGGCTGAACCATAGATCACTGATTTTATGCCTTTCCTATGGGGTTGGATTTGGATATACATTGTGTGTGTGTGTGTATATGTCAAAGCTATTTATTTCCCTCAAAGCACTGTTTTAGCTGCATCTGACAAATTTTTATTTTCATTCAGTATGAAATATGTTCTCATTTAACTTGTGAGCAATTCTTTACCAGCACATTATTTAGAAATGTGTTGTTTAATTTCCAAATATTTGTATTTTTTTCTAGCTGTCATATTTTATTGATTTTATTATCACCTTGTTATTAAATTTCACTGTGGTAAGACAACACATGCTGTATGATCTCAGTTCTTTAAATTTATTGAAACTTGTTTTATGATGCAGCACATGCTTTCCATGTGCTTGTGTGCATTTGAAAAGAATGTATGTTCTACACTTATTTCATTTAAAACTCAATAATGTAAACATAAAACAACAAAAAAAGAAACTCCAAATATACTGTCAGTGAGTCAGTTCTGACTCAGAGTGACCTTCTATAGGGTTTCTGAGACGATATATTTTTGTGGGAGCAGACAGCCTCATCTTTTCCCACAGGCTGGTGGGTTTAAACCACTGACTTTGTGGTTAGCAGCCCAATGCCTAACCCACAATGCCATCAGGACTCTCTATACAGTAAAGAAATTTAAAAACAATAACTGTATTTTCCAAAATAAAGTTTAGTGACTAGAGTGACCCTCCTTTACTATTTTTTCGGGGGTGGGAGACAAAAATCTCTTATGTTAGGCTGAATAGAAGACAACTGGATTCTGCTTTTAGTCTGTCTTGGTTTAACTCACCTCATGTAGCCTCTGGAAACCTTCACTGTACTGTAAGAGATTAAAAGTGAAAAAGGAAAATAACATGGATTGATAAAAATACTTTGAACTTTATGGACCCTCAGTCAGAATCTTTGGAGTCCCCCCACTCCCAGCTACCTGCTGTCCACAGTCTATACTTTGAGAACCACTGATCTGTCATATATATATGAAAATATATATACGTATATATGCATATACAAGTATATATGCTAATTCTATCCATTGCTGAAAGAGAGGTATCAATCTGTTATGACTGTATAATTGTCTGTGTCTCCAATTAATTTTGTAAATATTTCCTGTATGTATTTGAAGCTTCATTATGAGGTGAATGCACATTTACAATTATTTTATCTGTCTGATGGATTGACACCTTAATCATTACAAAATGTCTTTCTTTAGCTTTTTGTCTTGACTTCTATTTCAGCAGATATTAATCAAACGATTCCAGCCTTCTTCTGCTTACAGTTTACATAGTATATCTTTTTCATTCTTCTTTTATTTAAAATGTGTATCTTGTAGACAGCATAAAGTTCAGTTTTGCTTTGCTTTTAATTAAGGTCTGTAGTCCATTATATGCAATATATAACTATTTAGTACAGTTTGTTGAGGTTGCCCATTTTACTCTTATTCTCTTGCTCTTTTATGCCACCTGGGTTCTTACTTTTCTGCCTTTAAAAATAAATAAATAAATATATATATATTGTTGTTAAGTGCCGTCAAGTCGGTTCCAACCCATAGCGACCCTGTACAGGGTTTCCGAGGCTGTAAATCTTTACAGGAGCAGAAAGCCTCATCTTTCTCCCACGGAACAGCTGGTAGTCTCGAACTGCTGACCTTGCAGTTCACAGCCCAATTCGTAACCACTATGCTACCAGGGCTCCTATATATATATATATATATCCATTTTTTTTTAAATTTCCATTTTAATTCAACTATTAAAGAAAGCTCTTTCCTAGCCCTGCCCTATCAGTATTTTCTGTCCCTTAAGGCCTAGGACTTAGTAAATGTTAGGGGGATGATTTGAGCATGTCTTTCTCTCCTTTGAATCCATCCCACTCTGACCTCTGAAAGAGGCTACCCCTAGCTAGAGTGGAACCTGAGATTTAGGCTATGATTTCTTTCCTGCTGGTGGTGGTGGTGGTGATACTGGTGGTGGTGGTGGTGATACTGGTGGTGGTGGTGGTGGCGGCGGCCGTGGTGATGGTGATGTGCCATGGAGTCAGTTCCGACTCATACCGACCCTGCATAGGGTTTCCATGCTTTACAGGAGCAGAAAGCCTTATCTTTATCCCGCGGAAGCGCTGGTAGTTTTGAACTGCTGACCCTGAGGTTAGCAGCCCAGTTGATAATGTTTAGGGTACTGTGACAACAGGAGTTGAGCACTTGGAATTCACTAGCAGATCCTCAGGAGGAAGATGTGGCTGTCTGCTCCCGTAAAGATGACCCGAGGGGTACTCCTGCTCTGTCCTATCGTGTTGCTGTGAGTTGGAGTGGACTTGAGAGCTGTGGTTAGGTTGGTCCTGGGTTTTCTGTGTCCTGTTTATGGGCTAGGGTTTGGATTCTGGTTTGCACCCACCATGCATTGTCAGTTTAGGCTCCTTTATCAAGTGCACCTGTCTGAAACGCAGACTCCTGGTCTGTTTATACAAGGAAAGTCTCAGCTCCCTTCAGTGGAGCAGAGCAGTTGCCACATGTCTTCCCAGCCTCCTTCCAAAAGCTTCTGCAACTGCCAGGAGAGATGGAAGTGGGTCATTGGCAGAGAGAGGCCAGGTCCACGTGTCGGGATCATCACGGCTTCCCTGTGAGTAGGCAGGATTCCTGAGTTCGCTGTCCAGACTACTCTGAGGTGTCTGTGTTTGGATGCCACTTTCCCTGCCCAGTACCTGCAGTGAGATTGGAACCATTATCAAAGTGCTCTGTGGTTCTGTGCTTTTCCTGCTGTCTGGAGTTGTTTCTGTCTCTCCCAGAGAGTGTGTTTCGTGGATGGAGGACTAGGTCAGTGAGGCATGGCCATCAGATCTCACATTTTCTCCACTCAGCCTGAGGAACAACGTGGGACTTCTCCCCAAGGCTATTGGAAGGCAATAGTCATCGCTATGTTTAGGATACGGCTTATCTTTGGGAGTGAGGGATGGTTCACCAGCAAGGGAGGGTGTCCAATGGCTTCTTTATGGAAATGTTTTATTTCTTAAGCTGGGTTATGACTGCACAGGGGCTTCCTGTAGTGTGTTTCCTCCCTTCCGTATGTGTGAAGTATTTCAGGTAGGTTTTTGGGAAAAGGCACCCAGGGCTCACTGAACCCGCACCCTGCCATTGATGAGACTGCTAACAGTTAGTGTGGAGAGAAGCCGTTTCCCTCCCTTCCTCCCCACTTCCCTAAGAGCACTGTGCTGGCTCTGTGTCCCCAGTGAGCCCTGGACTCTCTCCATTGGTGGCAGGTTCCCTGTAACAGGTCAGCTGTGTTCACATGACCCTGCCAGCACCTGGAAAAGCAGCTCCTCCGCAGTGAGGCTCTGGGTGTGCGGGACGGGGCTGAGCCATGCTCCTCTGTCCTGTGACCATTAATTAGCCAGTCTGCACTAACTCTTAGGTAGTGCTTGCTGTGTGTGCTTGGCAGTTCATGAGCATTTACATATCATTTACACATCATCACATATTCAGTCTTCACAGCAATCCACAGAGGCGGGTGCCATCATTCTCCCCTTTTACAGTGGGGAAATTGAGGCATAGGAAAGTGAAGTGTGATTTTCTCAAGTTTCCCCAGTTGGTAAACAGCAAGCAGTCTGTATCTGAGGCAGACCCCATGTGAGGGGGCGGGAAGCCCACTGTGTGGTGGGGTCAGGAGGGAAGGACGGGACTGTGAGAATCACCCTTCAGGAATCCCCTCACCTGCATCCATCCACAGCTCACAAGAGCACCCTGGGGGTTTGAAATCCCAACTACCATTTGTGGGGTATCTATCCCCTTGAGGCTCTAGCCTCAGTGAGAAGGGCTTGTGGCTGCCCTGAGCTTTGTACTGGAAACTGGGAAGACATGGCCGTGGGTGTCCTGTCCCCTCCTCCAGCTCAGTTTGCCCAGCTGGCCCAGCTGAACCCCCAGGAGCGGCTGAGCCGGGAGACGGCCCTCCAGCAGAAGCAGGTATCCCTGGAGGCCTGGCTGCAGGGGGAGGCCCAGACGCTGCAGCAGTACCGCGTGGTGAGTGGGCTCCTGCCCTGTGCTCTCTGAGGACCAGGGTCTTGGACAGAGCCAGGAGGAGAGTGGGGACCAGCTTCCTTCCTGCCAGTGGGGCAAGTGAGACAGAGCAGGTCGGGAGGGGACAGGCCTGTGAGGGGCTGGTCCCTGGGCCCTGCCCTTCTCAGCAAGGGGTTGTTCTTGGGAACTAGAGGGCTGTTCTCTCCCCTGACCCCCAGGAACTGGCTGAGAAGCACCAGAAGACCCTGCAGCTGCTGCGGAAGCAACAGACCATCATCCTAGATGATGAACTGATCCAGTGGAAGCGGCGGCAGCAGCTGGCCGGGAATGGGGGGCCTCCTGAGGGCAGCCTGGACGTGCTGCAGTCCTGGTATGGGGCAAGAAGGGAGGGGCAGGAAGAGGGGTGCGGGTCCCGGGCTCATCTGCCCCTGAGCTGATGATGTGCAGCCAGCTGCCTGTGTCAGAACAGCTCCTATTTCCCCAGAGGGTCTGGAGCCAGGGACAGACTTGATCTATCTGGGTACCTCCCCAGGGAATGGCTGTCTTGGAGAACGGGGCAGGCTGGGAGGGTGCAGAGTGACCCTGGGGCGGGGTGCACACATCAGGGGCCCTTGTGCTGTGTATTGCTGTGGGTTCAAAGGCAGCTCTGCTCTGCCATGTGGTAGGTGCCAGGTGAGGCCCTGCTGTGTGAGACTGGGACTGTGTTTGAGGGGTTCTCGTTGGCTGGAAGCCTGTCAGCTGCTGGCCTGGTGGAGGGGTACGTGAAGTCACTGTGCTTCCCATGGGCCTTGGGGCTCCCACACAGGTGTGAGAAGCTGGCTGAGATCATCTGGCAGAACCGGCAGCAGATCCGCAGAGCTGAGCACCTGTGCCAACAGCTGCCCATCCCGGGCCCCGTGGAGGAGATGCTGGCTGAGGTCAACGCCACCATCACAGACATCATCTCTGCCCTGGTGACCAGGTGACTGCTCTCCTTGCTCACACCCAGGGCAGTGGGGGCAGCTCCCACTGGAATCCGTGTCTCTCTGCCTGTCATCATGCCCTTCTGGCTTCTCTTGCTATGTTGCTGAGCTCTGCTGTTGCCCAGTTCTATTCTGGACACTCCATGGGCTGCCCTTGCCCCCTGGCAGTCATGCCAGCTGCTGAGATAATTCATTTCAGTCCCTCCCCTCTTGCCATCTCCCCGCTGCCCTACAGTTTCCCTGTGGTCAGAGGCTGGGCCCCTTGAGGCTGAGGCCCTAGAGCCCTTCCTGCGGAGCCAACCTCTCATCATCTGCTGGCCCCTTGTGTCCCCAACAGCACATTCATCATCGAGAAGCAGCCCCCTCAGGTTCTGAAGACCCAGACCAAGTTTGCAGCCACTGTGCGCCTGCTCGTGGGGGGAAAGCTGAATGTGCACATGAACCCTCCCCAGGTGAAGGCCACCATCATCAGCGAGCAGCAGGCCAAGTCTCTGCTCAAAAACGAGAACACCCGCAAGTAATTGTGTGCTTCTTTCCTGCTTTCCCTCTCATGCTCAGCTGTGGGGGCCTGTGGCATGGGATAGCATGACTCCCTTTTGTCCTGAAATCCAGACGGGCCTGCGTGTCTCTCTAGTTCACCTCTGTCTCTTGCTATACAGTCTGCTCTGGCTGCTGTGTGCCTGGCTCAGAAGGTTGACACGTATTGCTCTGTTGTGGTGTGCTAGGGCCTGGGGTTAGCACTTGATGGAGACAGAACTTGGCTCTGCCCTCACCTAACTTACTGGGAAGGCAGAAGCTGTTAGAGAAGTGGTAACAAGTGTTTCTGTGGGATGGGGCAATATCTAAGGCAATCTGGGAGCTGATCATGGTGTGTAGCAAAGAAATGTCTGTTTATGCTCAAGCTGCTACTGAACCGGGTGAGGATGGAAGACTATCTGTAGTGAATGGCTTGTCTGTGTCCTAAGGAGAAACTTCTAGAAAGGCATGTGGGGCTAGAGAACCCAGACGTGGCCTCAAAGCAGGCCAACCATAAAGTGTACAGTGAATGAATGAATGAGTGAGTGAGTGATGTGGGAGATGTGGTTCCCATCCAGTTTAAGAGTGCTAACTCAGTACGTGCCCTGTGACCTGCGGATGGAATGGTGAAGGCAACAACCCACGTTCTCGCTCTCTTCTTGTTGCTAGTTGCCGGTTCTGTGCTCTCTGCAGGGTTTTTGGTATGTTTGAGTCTACAAAGCCATACTGTTGTTGTTGTTGTTAAGTGCCGTCAAGTCAGTTCCGACCCATAGCGACCCTGTACGGGGTTTCCACGTCTTTACAGGAGTAGAAAGCCTCATCTTTCTCCCGCGGAGCAGCTGGTAGTTTCGAACTGCTGACCTTAAGGTTCGCAGCCCAATTCATAACCACTACGCTACCAGAGCTCCACAAAGCCATACTTGTTGTTGTTGTTGTTAAGTGCCGTCGAGTCGGTTCCGACCCATAGCGACCCTGTACAGGGTTTCCGAGGGTGTAAATCTTTACGGGAGTAGAAAGCCTCATCTTTCTCCCGCGGAGCGGCTGGTAGTTTTGAACCGCTGACCTTAAGGTTCGCAGCCCGATTCGTAACCACTACGCTACCAGAGCTCCTTACAAAGCCATACTAGGGAGGATTATTATCACACAGTGTTGTGTTGTACTCCATTGGGCTTTCGTTGGCTGCTGTTCAGAAGTAGATTACCAGGCCTTTCTTTCTAGTCTATCTTAGTCCAGAATCTCCACTGAAACCTGCCTACCATGGGTGATTTTGCAGGTATCTGAAATTCCAGTGGCATTGTTTCCAGCATCACAGCCACATGCAAACCACCACAGGACGACAAACTGACAGCCTGGGGTCTGCTCTCTTGGTGGTGGTTATGTGCCGTGGAGTCAGAACTGACTCATAGTGACCCTGTACAGGGTTTCCGAGGCTGTATATCTTTACAGGAGCAGAACGCCTCATCTTTCTCCCACGGAACAGCTGGTAGTTTCAAACTGCTGACCTTGCGATTCACAGCCCGATTCGTAACCACTACGCTACCAGAGATATTTTAGCTGGGGAAATGGGCAAGAGAACATTTAAAAAAATAAGTTTCAAAAGTGATAGATTCTAGAAAGAAAATGCAAACAAGGTGATGTCATAACATCTGGGTCTGTGTGGCATGGGGGTAAAGGAAGGCCATTCTGAGGAGAAATTTGAGCTGAGAACTGAATGAGGAGAAGGCAACAAGTGTTTTGGGTGATAGGAAGAGAGAGCATGTGCACAGTCCTGAGGTCGGAACCAAGCTTGTCGCTTGTAGCAGATAGCGCCAGTGTGGTCAGGGAGGTGGGCGGGCGTTTTTATTTTGTAGGCTATGGTCATGGTCTTAATTTTAAGTACCCTAAAGACTACTGGAGCTGCTTGGAGTCCCCCCACATGCATCTCAGGGCCCAAGGCATTCTTATCCTAATGGTAGACACCCAGCCCTCACCCCTGAAGGCTTCTGGGCACTCTCCAGTCGATGGTGAAGACCTTTCACCCATTAGACACAGAGGCACTTCTTAGAGGATAGGGCTGCTAGTAGGCTTTTCTGGAGGGATGACCCCCAGACCAAGGCCCAGGCAAGATCGTGCTCTTAGCCTGGGTCCATGTGAACTGTGGTATCACTCTCCTTTGCAGTGAGTGCAGTGGGGAGATCCTGAACAACTGCTGTGTGATGGAATACCACCAAGCCACGGGTACCCTCAGCGCCCACTTCAGAAACATGGTGAGGACAGGCCCCAGCCCCTAGGAGGGAAGGTCTGCTCAGAGCTGAAGCTTCATAACCAGGCACCATATTCTCCCCTCTGACCTCCTACCTTACAGTCGCTAAAGAGGATCAAGCGTGCTGACCGGAGGGGTGCAGAGTCTGTGACCGAGGAGAAGTTCACCGTGCTGTTTGAGTCTCAGTTTAGTGTTGGCAGCAATGAGCTGGTGTTCCAGGTGAAGGTGAGGCTCCTGCTTTTCCATTGGCTGGAAGGTGAGGCCCCTGCTTTTCCATTGGCTGGAAGGTGAGGGCCCTGCTTTTCCATTCGCTGGAAGGTGAGGCCCCTGCTTTTCCATTCGCTGGAAGGTGAGGCCCCTGCTTTTCCATTCGCTGGAAGGTGAGGCCCCTGCTTTTCCATTCGCTGGAAGCTTCTCAGTGGCTCAGGGCTGTAGGGGCAGGTAAATAGAACTGAGGAGTTTGGTTTCCTCATGCAGGTTTGTGACCAGTTACTGTGATGGCAGCAGAAAGCCTACTTTAACTGCTGCTAGGGGCCTGGTTGCTAGAGGTCCCTGAGTGGTGTAGGTGGTTAGTGTACTCAACCACGAGCCAAGAAGTTGGAGGTTTGAGTCTACCCAGAGGCACTTTGGAAGAAAAGCACTGAAAACCCAATGGAGGATAGTTCTGTTATGATACCTAAGGGATCACCATGGGTCAGAGTCGACTTGACAGCACCCCGCTCCATGTACCTGATTGCTAGGGTGAAGTCAGGCACGGATCCACAAAACAGAGGACATGGGCTAAGGAGAAATATGCTGTGTTGTTTCTTTTGGTTTTGTAGGCTGGGGGGCTTGCAGTTGGGATGGTGGGTGAGGTATGAAGGTTGAGAGTCTTGCCCCACACAGAGGGCAACATGGCGGTCACGCTCCTCCAGTCTCGTTACTTGGACTCCCACAGACTCTGTCCCTTCCTGTGGTTGTCATTGTTCATGGAAGTCAGGACCACAATGCCACTGCCACTGTCTTGTGGGACAACGCCTTTGCTGAGCCGGTGAGTCCCCAGGCCCCAGGCCTCTCCTCAAGGTCAGCCCGTACCCTTTATCCTCAGCTGAGTGGTCTTTTAGCACCCCAGACTAGTCCAGAGCTGAAATGAGGTAAGAAGAACAGGGATACCCTTGGAACTCATCTGGGCTCACTGGGGTCTCCTCTGTCTGTGAGCTTGGTCTCTGATCTTCCTTTGGTTTGTAATTTCTGATCTCTGTTCTCAGTCCCCTGAGCTGCGTCTCTGTCCCTGCACATCACCTCTCTTATCCTCATTCTCTGTGTGTTTGTCGCCTGTTGTCTATGTCTCCTTTTCTGGGTCATGTGAGTGTGTGTATGTGTGTGTGTGTGTGTGTGTGTGAGAGAGAGAGAGAGAGACAGAGAGAGACAGAGAGAGAGAGAGAGAGAGAGAGAGAGAGAGAACTGTTTCCCACCTCTGAAATCTGTTTCTTCCCCCTTTCTCTCCCCTTCAGGGCAGGGTGCCATTTGCCGTGCCGGACAAAGTGCTCTGGCCACAGCTGTGTGAGGCCCTCAACATGAAGTTCAAGGCAGAAGTGCAGAGCAACCGGGGCCTGACCAAGGAGAACCTCGTGTTCCTGGCGCAGAAACTGTTCAACAGCAGCAGCAGCCACCTGGAAGATTACAGCAGCATGTCTGTGTCCTGGTCCCAGTTCAACAGGGTGAGGGCCATGGCCGCCAGCTGCCTGCTTGGGACCACCAGTGTCCTGCCACCCTCCCCCCACTCATGGATAGGGTATTACTGAAGGCCGGCTCCAAGCCCCCACCCGCAGCCTCCCACCAAGCCCCTGCTCTAATCAGGAGACAGGCTCATATCAAGGAATGCAGGCAGGAGCCTTGAGGAGTCAACAGGAGAGCCAGGCGAGGACAGAAAAAGCAACAGCAGCTGGGGGTCAGGATCCCTGGCTTCTAGCCATAGCTCTAGTAACTAGGAACCCACCCCCTGTATGCTTCAGTTTTCCCATCTATAAAATGATGTGGTGGGACCCAAATGACTTTGGAGATCCTGTCCAGCCCTGACTTCTTTGCACCTAACACAGCTCCCCTCCCCCATCTTCCCTAGTGGAGTCCGTGAGCAATGTAAACTGTGAAGGTTGATGGTTGAAACCCACCCAGAGGCACCTCAGAAAAAAGGCCTGGTGATCATCTAGATGGTTATAGCCTTGAAAGCCCTATGAAGCAGATCTATTCTGCAGGCTATCAGTTGGAATTGACTTAATGGAGTATAGTAACAATAACAAAATGTGTCCCTGCCCCATGGGACTGTCTCTGGCCCCTGTGTCCTAGAAGCAGGAGGAGACTTTACTCTCTGGTTAGTTGGTGTGTAGACTAGGGCCCTGTGTCATTTCATGGATTGTCTGCTGGAATTGGGGGCAGGCAGAGGTGGGGACAGAGGGCATGGGCTGGCTCCTGGGCCACTGACGAGGGGTCTTTGTGGGGGACTCTCAGGAGAACTTGCCCGGCTGGAGCTACACCTTCTGGCAGTGGTTTGACGGAGTGATGGAAGTGCTGAAGAAGCACCACAAGCCCCACTGGAATGATGGGTGAGGAGCAGGGGAGACGTGGGCACGGAGACTGGCCAGGGCTGCCGGGCCTGGCAGTGAGTGACCCTGTATGTTCCGTGCACCCAGGGCCATCCTAGGTTTTGTGAATAAGCAACAGGCCCATGACCTGCTCATCAACAAGCCCGATGGGACCTTCTTATTGCGCTTTAGTGACTCAGAAATCGGGGGCATCACCATTGCCTGGAAGTTTGAATCCCGTGAGTGCCCGCTGACCCACACTGGCTCTCAGGAGCACTGTCCTCTGTTGCTTGCTCCCCACTCCCCACCTGGCCGCTGCCTTTCCCTTAAAGACCGCTGCTGGGAAGGTGGGACCTGAGTTCAGTGTGGGAGGAGTGATACTCAGAAATGCATATTCCCTATCTGTTTCCACTTTGGAGAACCTAAAACCACTGGCCCTACAGCCCCGAAAACTGCTGTGTGGGTCCCTTTCCTGCTGTGACCCAGCACTGCTGGTAGCTACTCACCCCATAGAATGTTCCTTCAGCTGCTTCCTCGCTGGGTGCTGAGGACCACAAGGATGGGGCTACAGTGCAGATGAGTGACCTGCAGAAAACCCGGGCTCCCCTATGTGCCTGCCTTAAGACCCCACATCACTGATCCTCTTCACGGTGGCAGTGGATGATGGGAATGAGCTCGTCTTTTCCACAGCTGACCGCAACCTATGGAACCTGAAGCCATTCACCACACGGGATTTCTCCATCCGGTCCTTGGCCGATCGCCTGGGGGACTTGACCTATCTCATCTACGTGTTCCCTGACCGCCCCAAGGATGAGGTCTTCTCCAAGTACTACACTCCAGTGCTAGGTGCGACTGGCCCCCAGCTCCTTCCCGACCCACTGTGCCCAGGGGTCGTTTCCTCTGTGGGTTTTACTCTGTGAGACGGTGGGCTTTCAGGGCTCTCAGCTGAGGAAAACAAAAAGAGAAGCCCGAGGCTCAACTTTCTTCTCTGTGGCCCAGAGTGGACTTTGCTGTGTGGACTCTCACTCCTTCAGCCCTGGAGGAAGAGGCAGTTGCATGAGGGGAGGAGCCAGAATCATTCAAACCCACAGAGCAAGTGTTTGTTGTTGTTAAGTGCCATCAAGTCAGTTCCAAGTCATAGCGAGGGGTTTGAACAGTTGACCTTGCCGTTAACAGTCCAGTGTTTATCCTCCAGAGCCACACCAGGACTCCTAGAATGTGTTACTCCCATTTTGATCAGCTGTTTTCACCTCTTTCCACCTCAGACATTCCCCAAGTTGAGTGTAGGAAGCAAAATGGTCCCAAATCCATCAGTTGGGTTTGCTTCTGTTTTTGGTTTTGTTGCATGGATGAGAAAAGGAAGTAAATGGCCAGGAAAGGAACCAGGAGAAGAGGTGGGGTTGAAGCCAAGGGTCTGAGTGATCCTCAGCCTGGGTCCTCAGCAGGTGCTGATCGGGATCCTTGGGGAATCTCCCTGCAGAGGCCCAGGTGATGTGGGTGGGAGGCAGGCTGCTTGCTTCTACCCCACGTGGGAGCTCCCAGAACTATTACTCACCACCGCTCTCTCCTTGGCAGCTAAAGCCGTGGATGGATACGTGAAGCCACAGATCAAGCAAGTGGTCCCTGAGTAAGTGTCCAGGGTGCAGGTCTGGGTCTCCTGTCACCTCATCACCCAACACCACCATCTCTCCTACCCAGCTCAGACCTGGGTTGGGAACTGGGCTCAGTCAAAGCTGAGTGGGGCACTTTGTCCTACACCCCAAAAACGATGTAAAGACCCTTTGGAACCCCTCCCCACATCAGCTCCTGGGCGGGCTTCCCCAGCCACTGAGGCTGCTTTGTTTGCTCCCGCAGGTTTGTGAATGTGTCTGCAGACTCTGCAGCGGGCAGCGCCACCTACATGGACCAGGCCCCATCCCCAGTCGTGTGCCCCCAGACGCACTATAACATGTACCCACAGAAGTAGGTGATGTTCTCATGGGGGTCTACAGGGGAGGAACCAGGGGCTTGGCCTCAGACTAGATCCCAGACGGCCGGTGGACAAAGGAATCCAAGCTCCTCAAGGCCCAGCCTAGGCCTGGGCTGGGCTCTTCATGTGCCCAGGTGCCAGCAGGTGGAATTCAGCCAACAAGAAGCATGGAGGGGCGCTGATGAAGCCAGATATAGCAGGATCCAAGTCCTAGCTCTGGTACTGACTAGCTGTGTGACCCTGGGAAAATTATCCAGCCTCTCTCATGCTCACTTTCCTCATCTGTATAATGGAGGCCAGAAGACCCAGCTCATGGAGTTGGGGTGAGGATTAAATGAGAAAGTGCAGGTAAAGCATGTAGCAGGAGTGAGGGTCTAAGGACTTTACGCATGTTGTTGTTGGGTGCCCTGGAGACGGTTCTGACTCACAGCGACCCTGTATAGGGATTTTGAGGCTGTAAATCTTCACGGGAGCAGAAAGCCTCATCTTTCACCAGTGGAGCAGCTGGTGGGTTTGAACTGCTGACCTTAGTGATTAGCAACCCAGTTTTTGTCCTCCAGCACTACCAGCACTCTATAGCTCTCAATGGATTGTTCTAGAGGTTAGCTCACTTAGCTGCTAACTGAAAGAAAGACCTGGCGATCCGCCTCTGCAAACTCAGCCCTTAAGTTCTCTGACACACCTGAGGTCGCCCCATGGAGCAACGGCTCTGCTCTGCCACACCTGAGGTCTCCACGAGTCACAGCTGACTTGATTGTTATTAGGAACAGGGTGGGCGTGTTGTGTCAGTTGCTCCTCTCTGGAGACCCCTGAGTGGAGGAAGGCAGTGAGCTTCAGTGGAAGACTTCAGGCCTGGGAGACACAGAGTAGGATTCCAACCCCAATTACATGACCTAACAGCCAGGTAGCTCTGAGCAAGTTTCCTAATATGGCTGAGCTCCGCTTCCTCCTCTGTAGCATGGAATAAAGAGCTGCTTCACAGCTGCTCACTGAACGTTACTTGTGATTGAGCTGACTGATGGCTAGCAACCCCACGTGTGCAGAACTGCTGCACAGGGTTTTCAAGGCTGTGTCTTTCAGAAGCAGATCGCCAGGACTGTCTTTTTGGCACCTCTGTGGGTTCGAACTGCCAATCTTTCAGCTAATAGTCAAGTGCTTAACCATTTGTGCCACCCAGGGACTCTCACTGAATGGTGCCTATGGTTTAATTGAGTAGTACTGAGGTGGCCAGAGCTCAGTGGCCCAATCAGCCCTTTCCTACAGATGAGGGCAAGAAGGCAATAAATCCCCTAATGTATGTCACTTAGAGGCAAGACTAGAACTGGGCTGCCTCCAAAGAGCCTGTGACTGTCACCCAGCTGGTGAGGGGGGAGGCCGAGTGGTCAGCCGTGAGACTGGATCAAGTGGAAAGTGGGCTTAGGGCTGGGAAGCATGCCAGCTCCCTCTGACAGCCCCTCTCTTTGCCAGCCCCGACCCTGTCCTCGACCAGGATGGAGAGATTGACCTGGACGAGACCATGGATGTCGCGAGGCATGTGGAAGAACTCTTACGTCGCCCCATAGATAGTCTGGGGCCTCCCCTTACCTCCCAAGATGGCTTCTTCACCACTGCCAGGGGCTCGCTCTCATGAATACTACACCCATGCTTGTCTTGGGAAACAATGTTCACCGTGAAGGCTAACTATTGTGACTTTAGTATTTCTTTGCAGGCAGCATGTATGTGTGTGTGTGTGTGTGTGCATACAACATATGCATGCATCCTCTTTGCAACCATGCATTTGTAGCCTTGCTGGCCGTGATCTTTGCTTTGGATCAAGGCATCCAAGAGCCCACTGGGTCTGTCTCTGTTGTGGGAGAGATGAAGACTCTGTGTTGCGGTCCTCAGCGCAGGCAAACAGATTCCTCCCATGTCTGTTATCTGTCCAGCAGCTATTGGGATGAAATCCTCCAAGAAGGGGAAGATTTTAAAGTGTTACTCACAAAAAACCGACTTTGCTGTCCCAATGTGTGTGTGTATATATACACGTGTATCCATGCACATACATGCATGTATCCTCCTGATGTATGTGTGGATATTCCTCTGTTCTCATGCACATGTGTTGGTCTTTGGTCTTTTCTCTCAGCAGAGAGGATGAGGTTCATTTTGGGGTAACATTTTACACCTTACTGAATGAGTGTATATTCAAGACTTTTTTTTTTGTTAAGTTCTCCAAGAGCTTGTCTAAGCCATGTTAGCTGCCTTTGTGCCAACTCGGTCTCATGATGATTGTATGTACAACAGAACAGTGCTTGGGTCCTGTGTCGGCCTCACAAAGTATTCAGGTTCATCACTGGGGCTGTTGTGCCAACCAGTTCCAATGAGGGTCTCCCACAGCCTCACTGACTCTCTATGCCAAACACAATGTCCTCCTCCCCTGATTGTCTAAGCCATAGCCATGCCTTTAACACAGTATAAACCAGATGCAAGTCCGTTCTGACTCCCAGTGACCCCACTTGTGTCAGTAGAACTGTGGTCTATAGGGTTTTCAATGGCTGAGTTTTTAAGATTGCCAAGTCTTTACTCTGAGGCACCTCAGGGTGAACTTGAACCTGTAACCTTTTGGTTAACAGCTGATGGTGGTAACTGTTTGCATCACCCAGGGACTCCCTTTAGATAGTAGAGTTGGTTTGAGTCATGGGTGTCGGAGCTGCATGTATCGGATTTCTTGGCTCTTGGCCTTGAGCTGGGAGTTTGAGTCTGTGATGCTGTTGCCCACATTCCTGGTGTCTCTGTCCACTCTCTGCCCCTGCCCCTCCATCCAGCCCCTGCCTGACATCCTTGCCTCCCTATCTGCAAGCTTGCTTACAGGAGAGGTGGAGCAGGGGAAGACTGGTCTAGGACGTGGTGGGTGAATAGGGCCAGGAACTACAGAGTTGACCCCTCCCTGATAGAAAAACTATGGAGCCCTGGTGGCACATTGATTAAGTGCTCACCTGCAAACCAAAAGGCAATCGGAACCCACCATCTGCTCTGCGGGAGAAAGATGTGGCAGATTTTCTGGAAAGGTTTACGGCCTTGGAAACCCCATGGCTGTTGAGTCAGGATCAACTCAGTGGCAATAGGATTTTTTTGGTGTGTGGAAAAAACTGCTGCAGCAAGAACCAAGCGGCCAGCTAGCCACTTGGTGTGTGCCCGTGGAATCTGGAGAGCAGGTAAAAGGTGAGCTGACTCTGAGGTGAAGTGGAATCTGGAATAGACCTTAACATCCTGGAGTAAAAGCCTTGCTTGCTCCCAGCCAACCACACACGCTGCTCCCTTGGAGGCACTATGATAGCAGGGGTAGCTGAGTGTGGAAGAATGGCATTCCCAGGAAGGTGGGCACTGCTATAGAGGAGCAATTCTTTTGAGCTTTGTACATAGACCACACATCTGTGTAAATGAAAACAAGTGTTTTTGAATAAATTTTTTTTTCATAAACTTGCTGGTATGGTTCCTGGGTTGGGGAGTTGGTGGTGGTCACCTTGGCTGGTGGGGACCACTAGCGCTGCAGTCATTTAACTCTTTCCCTCCTGTATGACTGTGGTAGAACTTGAGCCTGAAGTAACAACTGCCCTATTTCCTGTGGTTTAAGGGTGCCAGCCACCCCTGGAATACTGCCAGTGCCTCTTGAAAGACTAACAAACTAAGTCAGGGGGCAAATATTCCTAAGAAAACAGGAGACTGGAATTCTTGGAAAAGTGAGGCCACAATTATAGTGGGGGAGTGTGCAGGAAGGGAAGCGCTACTCCACATCATCTGCAGCTGTGAGGGATTCTGACGTGGGCAGCAGAAGACTGATACCAAGAAGATGGCATTTCTCTCCAGGTCAGGGGTCTGTTGCAAGTCTATCCCCCCTTCATTTCTTCATCTCTTCCCAAAGACCAGTAGGTGGCAGTATCCCCTGACCACCAAGTTTGCTGCTAATAGGGAGGCTGCGGTGGACAGTGTCCCCTCTCCAGGCTCAGGCCCACAGGGCACCAAGCTGCAGCCAGTCAGGAGGCTGGGTTGGGACCTTGGGCCCAGCAACACGAGCTCCCTTGGGAGGGGTTGCAGCAAGGACCTGTTGAGGCTTCTTTGGAGCTGACAGCAAGGGGGCAGAGAGGTGGGAGCTCCGGCAACCTGCCCCAAGGCATGGGGCCCCAGGCGGGTTGGCGGGGGCGGGTGGGGAGGGAAGCAGGCAGTAGGCGCCAGGCAGCAGTGAGCTGCGCTAATCTCTGGCTCCATCTCTTCAGGGGAAGACGTCTCCATGGTTCTCACCAGTGAAGGGGGTGGGGAGCTCAGAGCGAGCTCTGAGGGGAGGTCAGTGTGCAGCCACCGGCTGTCCAAGGCCCTGCAGCACCAGTTTACAAACTGCCCCCACTTAGTAAACTGAAGAGAAAGTGATAATGGAGCCAACTGTGAAAGGGGGTGGTGGGAATAGCTTATCTGACTCCAAACAACAGGGCAGAGCAGTTTACAAAGGCCATTGGCGGGGGTGGGAGGAGGACACAAGGTGGCCTTAGCTTTGGTATCTTTCTGTCCATGGTATGACCCCTTGCTTCCTTAGGCTCCCTGTTGAGGGGCTGGTGGTTCACGTAAGACAAGCCTGCTTCAACTTGGGCGACAGTCACACCACTTCAGCCACGGGGTCCTCTCAAGACCCTTCCCAGCCCAGGTTCCTATAGGCAACCACCACCAGCCACAAACAGAACTGCCACACTCTCAGACAGTTCCTAGATAACTTTTATTTCTGGAAGTTAAAGTAGATACAGTAATATACAAAAAAAAATACTATAAATTTTTACATTATGAAGTATACATTGGAATTTGAATGCAGTGGCCAGGAGAGCAGCTCATAAACCACTGTACAGGTAGGTTAAGCGAGCCACAGGAATCCCTCGGTTGGGTTGGGGAGGAAGCAGGCAGGTCCTGGAGGACTCCGGTCTTACAGGAAGCGACCAGAACAAGTCTTGGCTCCTCTCAGAACTTTGCTACGATCAGAGTTAAAAACAGATACACATGCTACCTAAAATCATGAACTTTACACTATCTGCTCTAGAGAATTCCACATCCTTGCCCAAAGTCCCGTAATCCAAACCCAGTGGTAAGCCCAAGCCTCACCTTTCTAAAGATTCTCTCTGTTTACAGGTTAAACTTATTGTAAGAGTGTTGTTGGAGAACGGAGCACTCAGTACTATGTGCTGTTTCTAGACAGGAGGGAGGGGATGACCAGGAACAACCCCATGTTCTTCTTGGAAAAATGGTCCTCACCCACTTAATTCAGAAACTGGCTAATGTGAGTAAATCAAATGCAATTCCATAGCATCTCTGACCAACTGAGACAAGATGGCTTTGGGTCATAGTCATTCAGCCATGCCTCTGGGCCAGAGGGGCCCCAGAAATCCACAGACTACTCAGAAAGCCCAGTAGACACTAGCTGACTGGCAGACTGCTGCAGGCAGAAGCGAAGGCCATAAAGGCCTAGGCTGACAGTTCTGCCTCTTACAGGGCCCCAGGGAGGCCAGCTGTCAGCCCCTCACAAAGGAACAGACCTCAAGCTTCTCAGTCAGCCTTTGCCCCTGGGTTAAACACGTGTTTACAGGTGCTGCTGGGAATCAACCAGGAACTAGGGCAACAACCACATTCCATGCTTCACTGGGGCCTTAGAGTCTGAGTCACATTCAACCTGTAACTCCGTAGTTCACAAGGTCCTGGGATCAGGATTCCTAAGCACACAGGATGAGAGACCTGTAGGCACTAGAAGGAGACATGCCATGAGGATGGTCTGAAGGACTGAGGGAAGGCAGGCAGAATCATCCCAGCCCCTTAATAAGGTTCCCACGGAAACCACCTAGGCTGGCTCTGGAACAGGAAGGAAATCTGGAGAGAAAGGGAGTAATGGTTTTAAGGGCTCCTCTGCCCAGCCTTACCCATTAAATAGGCCAACACATTAAAGGAGAAAATTAAAATTTGTTTATATTAAAAAAAATCTAAAATGTTTAGGTTCTCTGTAAATATTACTGTTTCAAAAACAAAAGGCTAGGCCACAGCTTCAGATGTCTTTTAAAGGTTAGATCTGAAGCCCATTTCCAGATTTCTATAAAGTATCAGCCTGAAGAACCCTCAGTGCCCACAGCACACAAGGAGGGCTATGAGCTGAATAGTCTTAAACTCAGAACAGGCTATGCCTAGAAGGGTATTTTCTTTTACCCTTTTTTTTTTTTTTTTTTTTTTATAATTTAAAAAGAAACCTAGGGGTTTTGGTAGTCCTCTCTTCCATTTGGATGTTAGCAAGTTCAAAGTGCAACACCAGGAGTACATAGCTAGAGGCAGCCCGTGCCGTTAGCTTATGGAGATAGGCAGAGGGGTCACAGGCACCAGGAGGCACTTGTCTAACAACAAAATTAAAACACAAATCTTTAAAGCTGCTGAAAAACGAGAAGGGGGGGACAACAACAATACACAAGACATTTCGTTTTCTCCTTCTTGCCACGCCCCCTTCCCTATTCCCAATCACAGTCTCAGAGAACGTGTTCTCACTTGCATTTAGATTAAAAAAAAAAAACACACATCACCTACATTCTCTCTAGTTTTAAAAGTGCCCAGATTGCTCATGATAGTAAAGTAGGAAATTAAAAAAAACACACACAAAACTGGAACGACAAGGTAGGAGTTTCTGATGATTTGGGGCATGGCTGTTTAAGGGGCAGCAGAACACAGGTGGGTGCCTCGGTCATCTCTCTCTGCAGCTTCTGTTCTGGGCCCCTCACATGGGAGAGGTAGCGCACTCCGAAGTCAAGTCCATGTCAAATGTGAGGGACTCTGGAGAAACACACAGGAAAGCCAGTTCAGGTACCTGCCTCACGCCGCTGGCAGGGAACATCCCCAGCCTCTTGGGAGAAAAGAGGCTCGGGGCCACTCCTTTGCTCCCACCTCCTAAAGCGAAGAAAGGTCAGATAGTCTAGATTTACTCTTCTCTCCCTCTCCCCACAACCCAATCTGCTCCATTTTTTATTTGCTAGGCTGTTTTTTTAAATTGTGAAATAAATGAAAGGGCTTCAAAAAGTTCGTGGAAAAAATGGAATTACAAGATCAAACAGAATTTCCCCACTAACTTCTTGAAGCCCCCTCTTTGTGAAGAGCTCTTCTGAAGCCCTCATTTTCAATGACCTGAATTACAGTCACCGTGCTGTGTAGCCAGCACCATTGTCCCTAAATGTCCTGCCTCCATTTTTTGCACAAGAGCTAAGGTTGCCCTAATTCAATACAACACTTTCAATCCATCGGACACGTAGCCACTGAGCACTTGAACTGTGGCTAGTTAAAATCCAAATGTGTGCAAATGTAAAACACCCACTGGATTTCAGGTCTCAGTATTAAAAAAAAAGCAAAAAGATCTTAATTTAAACAAAACATGTTAAAATTAACTCCACGTGCCATCCCCCCACACTGATTTTAGAAGAAATGTGGCTATAAAAATTTTCATGATGACATACGTGGCACATATTTCATTTCTACTGGACAGTTTCCTTCTAGAACCTTCTAGAGACTCTGCCTACCAATCTGTGTGACCAGTTCTTGATTCTACAATCACACATCACACAGAGGGACAGACTTTCCTCACAGGACAAAGTCTATCAACCAAACACTCACCAAACTGCCCTCCTGCTGAGGGTTCAGCACCTTCACCATTATTTCCAAACTGCATCAATGAATCTAAAGTGCGGGGGGACATCGGCAGGTCAATGGTATTGCTGCAGGTCGTTCTGTAGGAAATGGGGAGCAGCCGGGGGGGTGGGGAAAGGGCCGGGTTGACAAGACACAATAGAGGGGAAAAAAAAAGAACAAAACACACACACACAAGCCATCAAACTCTGGTCTCCAACAGAAAAATAAAAGCTCAAGCTTTTTAAACACACAAAGTCACTTTGAGTACTAAACATAGCTAGGGCCTACCAACCCTTTACAGTATAGCTCTCACCCAGTGTTCTATCCCTAGGGGTAACTGAGGACATTAGAAATGGAGGCAAATTTGGGGAGGGAAGCCACTTACGGTGTCACACAGATAAACTTGGTCTTCAGGTATGGGGCAGCACCTAGGAAACAGAAAAACTTGAGCTCACTGATTATGATTCAGAGGACTAGGGCTACCTTGAAACCCCACTATGTCCTGTTGTTGGTGCCACTGAGTCGGTTCCCACTCATAGTGACCCTATGAACAGAACAAAACACTGCCCAGTGCTGCATCAACCTCACAATCACACTACCTTCTGAAGCAGAGATTTTTGGAAACAATCACCACCTCCTCCCTCTCCAGCACTACTCTCCCCTCCTTGTATATACTACGTGATGTCCTGGGGACTTGAACCTTTGAAATTCAATCCCGTCCATGAAGTTTTCCGGACCACAGAGAGCTGTCAGCAAAGCCCTGGTCCCACCTGAGCATAGACTAATGCCCTAGAGTATGTACTTGTTGAAGTGCAGTCTGAGGATTCTGTTCTGGTCTGGTTGTGTCTTTGTGATAACTTTTCTGCATTATTGCAAGCAGGAACCAAGGCTGTGTATAGTCTTTGCATGCGGTCCAGCTCAGATGCCAGCATCACCGTGTCTTTCGAGAACACGTCTGTGGTTCCAGTACCACATGCTACACCTTCCACTCCCATCAGTACCCATGTAGCTCTATTATCGTTTTAGAGGCTGTGAGTAATACATTGGATAAACACATCAAACAAAAAGCAGCCTTGGGTTAATGCACTGGACTGCAAAGTCAGTTTGAAATGCAAGGTTGGCCCACCTGCCGCTCCTTGGAAACCCTATACAGGGTCACTATGAGTAGGAACTGACTTGACGGCACGTAACAACAACATTCAAGGAATATTTCTTTATGGTACAGTACAATCAACTCTGGACAGAACAACAAGAGACCTGGGTGAGCTATGTCTTCAACAGCCAAGAGACCTGACTGCGGCAAGGCACCTGTTCTCTCAAGTTTAAAATCAAAGGGAAAGGAAAGAGGGTCTTAGCAACTGTCTATGGTCCCTGTCTTTTAGAATTCTTGTTCTATAGTTGGAAATGTGAGGACTGGAAGAAATGAACTGCCCACGTCAGTGCTCACACCCAGCAGTCAGGAGACTTGGAAGCACCGGCCCTGGCAACATCTGGGGCGTACAGGTGAACCACTCACTGTTGGGGTACGGTGCGGAGCAGGGTGGGATTGATACAGAAACAGAAGGACCAGGATATCATGTTGTTGTTAAGTGCCGTCAAGTCAGTTCTGATTCATAGCGACCCTGTACAGGGTTTTCGAGACTTTAGATCTTCGCAGGAGCAGAAAGCCTCATCTTTCTCCCATGGAGCGATGGTGAGTTCAAACCACTACAGTACTTATCATGTGGAACCACTGTGCTCCCCACAAAGTATAATGACGAGCTGAGAAAATGAAATGTAAAGAATCTTTGGACTGCCAGCTGAGGTGATTTCTGGCTCAAAAATCAATGTACCAGCACAGAACCCAAAGGAGCTACAGAGGCAGGGTTCTGGCGTCTTATAACTCCAACCACCTTGGCCCAGACTTGAGGGGAGCTAATACCTTAGAAAGTGATGTCACTGCGCAGTGATCGAGGACGCTGGGGAAAATAGCCCCAGCCTGAGACAGAACAGTAGGAAGTACAGGAAAACTAAGACTCAATGTTAGTGTGTGCATGAATTCATAAAGGTCATTTACCTAATTTGTAAGTGTGTGCTTCTGTGGAGTGGTCAGGAAGAAGCAGCTGTAAATCCTAGAGAGATGATTCATCTCTGAATGAGATTCTTGTGTGACAATACTCTCACCATAAAGGTAGAGAGGAAGCAGGACTCAACACCCATCTATCCCACCCCTACAGACCTCTCCTCACCCCATCACCACACCCACAATAAACCCTCAGCGCACTCCTTACACGCAACCAATCACTCAAGCCAGGAGTTCCCCCTCACAAATAGCATCTGCCCCTGAGGAAACTGCAGCCTCGGGTCAGGAAAGGACCATGACCCCAGACACAGCAGGGAGGGTAGTAATGGAGAAGGAAGCGTCAGATTGGGAGCTGGGATCCTAAAAGCCACATTTGTCAAAGGACCAGAACTTGGATCTAAATGTCCTCTGCAGAAGGAACAAAGAGTAGTGTGACAGGGGCTGATAAACACATCTCCCAACTGAAGCGCCACATGGAAAGAGCGATAAGTAGCAGACAGGAAGTAAGCGTTAAACCTTCTGCATTATGAACAAAACTCAAAACCAGAACAAGGGAAAAAGGCAAGCCAATGGTCAATTAGCTCTAATTCCTTCTTCCAAGCCCCATACCCTTACCCTAAGAAATTCCTCAAAGAGAGTTCCTATGAAAAAGTGGAAAGGAAGCTGGTGGGATTGTGTGTGTGTGTGTGCATTTTATCTGTACAAAACTGGTGCAGAGCGCAAACCCCAAAGAATCATTTTTGAGGTCACTGCTGGTTCTATAATTCGTAAAAGTAAAAAATGGCAAATCATTGACTCCTTATTAGGATCTGGACAGAGAACCCAGTGAGTCAAAGCAGCAAACACTGAATGAGGGAGGAGCCAGCGATGGCAGCCCCCAGAGATGACAGGTTTAATTTGAAGGAAAAGTCTTTACAGTTCATATAAACACATACGCTCTTGCACGTTAAAACAATCCTCGGCTCAAGAGCTGCTCATTCTAAATACCAATTGCCTGCCCCTCCCCCCAGGTTTCGTCTCCCTTCAAACACGACTCTCCTCAGCTCTGCTGTCAATCATTTCCCCCAGAAAGCCTTTCTTCATCCCACTTGACACTGCTTACATGGTTTAGTGCCGGGGAAGGAAACATGCTAGACTGAGGTTTATGTCTCAAACCTTCCAACATCTACTAGGTAAGAAGCATCCTGTTACGAAAGAACTCTGCCCGCACTCTCCCAGCAGTGTCTCAGGTATGTCTCGAGTGGGTGTGTGTGCTATTTCCCCTTTGCTCGGGTGTGCACCCTAGGGGTCAGGGACTGGTGATTCTGAGCCAGCCCCAAATACTACCAAGTTCTTTCCCATAAGGAAGGACAAAGATCCCCCAAGCTATGTAGACATTCCCAGCAATGTCCTACTTTCCCCCGGAATTAAATGCCTAAAATGTGGAAAATCAACAACTACCTGGGTCAGCTTCAGGGTGCTCCTGGCTCTCGGGCCGGCAGTACTTTCCAAATGCCTCCTCCTTAGGAATGTCAGGGTAGAGATAGACCAGCGGAGACACTAGGATGTTGGTGGCATCCATGATCTTATAGCCCATGATGATTTCAGCAAATGACATGTTGTTCAGCTGCTGCTTGGTGTATGGTTCCACAGACTGGATCTGTGTCTTCCCTGTCGTGAGAGAGGGAAGGGAAGATAATGGAGCCTATGGTTTGGTCAGCTCAGAGAGAACATGGCCTGATTTCTTCTCTCTCTCGGGAAAGAATGACTTGTGCCACCCCAGAACCTGAGCCCTTGAGTGGCCTGCCCAGTGGCCTTGCACTGTGGATATGTGCAGGCTGGCTGGCTTTTGGCGAGGCTACCCAACTGGTACACAAGCAGTACACTAACTACTTGCAGGAGATACAGAAATAGGGTAGGGAAGGAAAGGAACAAAGAAAACACTTTATATGGAAAATGTCTACGTAACTCTTAGCCACCGGACCAAGCAAGACAAAACTGGCCAGCAAATCATTCAGCTGGAAGAAGTTTAGAGAAAAGACAAAGGTTACCAAATGGAGCCCTGCTGTGATGCTGTGGCGCTGTAGGATCAGCACTAGACTGTTAACCACAAGGTCGGTGGTTCAAACCTTATGCAGGGTACCTGTGAGTCAGAACTGACTGGATGGCACAAAACCACCACCACCAAATGTTTTACAAATCTGAGGCAGGAGAGTCCAAGTCCATCTGTGCCCACTAGGGGGTGGTGGGTGCTCAGAACTAGCAGTCATCCTGGCAGCAGTCTCTCTGGCTACCAGGTAGGGTGGGTGAGTGCCCAACTTACCGCTGATATCCTTCTCCACCCAAGTAAACGTGATTCCCCCTTCTTTACTGCTTTCACTGAATCGTAGCAAGAAGGTGCCTGGGGGTTTGGTGCTCAAGATGGCCCGCTCTCGCTCCTTACTGATGAAGCCCATTATGTACCTAAAGCCAGAGAGGAGCAACAACGCTTTGGGTCTCCTGCCACCAGCCTGCTGAGAGCAGATGGCTTGGTTACTCCACAGCACTTTTTTTGTTTTTAAATGTTTTATTGTGAATTATGTGATAGTTTACATGGGAGAACATTAGCTTTACATTCATCCTATCGTATATCATTTCATTGCCATGGTTACAATCCCCTCCATGCATCATCAACCAACCAAAGTTCTAAAGTTCTGAGCCACCCCATCTCTCCACGTCAGCATCTCTGCCTCCATCTCTGGCGTCACTGCTTCTTTGGGTAGGGTTCTGCTCTCCGCTCTTCTCCCTTGTTGGTCCCAGGGACCTAGACTGCAAAGTCAATCACTCCCCTCCTTTGCTACAAAATGTCTACCTTTACATTTCCAACCTTCACAATCAGTCCTGATAACAATTATTCACTATTGTATCACAAGAGATCTTTCAAAAGCACTCTTGAACCCAGAGAGGGAGAAGGACTGTGTGCTGACAACCAGGGGGCAGGCTTGCAGGGTATATACCCTTTGGTTGGTTGATGATGCATGGAGGGGACTGTAACTATGACAATGAAACGATATATTATAGGATGAATGTAAAGCTAATGTTCTCTCATGTAAACTATCACATAATTCATAATAAAACATAAAAAAAAAAAAAAAAGCACGCTTGACTACACAGAAAATTTTCAACCTACCCTTCATTCCAAAGGGCCAGGATGTACTTTTTCACAAGGTCGATGATATTGTCCAGCCAGACCCAGAAGGAGAAGCCCTTGCCTGCCATGTTTTCCTGGAAAATGAATCATGGGAAAGCCAAGACTACCACCACGTCTCCCAGCCTTTTCCTTCCCACGGACACAAAGTACTCACTTACCCAGCATGGACTAAGAATTCAGGGCCTTCAGACTAGTGTCCCCCAACAGTAAACTAACAAGTGAGCACTCCGTCCCCTCCCAAAACTTAATGGATTTAATAAAATTACTTACTTTGCAAAATTTAGCCCAAGTGATCTGACAACCAGAGTAGTTCACACCAGGTCCTAAAGGGGGGGAGCAGGAAAAGGTTGTTGTTGTTAAGTACTGTTGAGTCCGTTCTGACTCATAGTGACTCTGTATAGGGGTTTCCAAGTCTTTTAAATCTTTGTGGAGCAGAAAGCCTCATCTTTCTCTTGCAGAGCAGCTGATGGGCTTGAACCTCCAACTTTGTGATTCATATTCCAGTTCTTAACATATGGAGTCACCATACTTTTGAGTCAAGATCTTCTTAGAACACACACATACATCTGTCCCACTTCGGGCCATGTAAGTCACTGGTGTTCACGTAGTCGAGGGTTGTTACTACTAAGCATGCGCACGCACGCACGCGCACACACATTCGTACTCCCCATCTCCATCGTTAGGTTCCTCTTGAGTTGTTGTTCTGCCCAATACACATGGTGAAGGACACGTCAAATTCCTCTGCTCCTTCTAGCCTTGTGTGGTGGTCTTGGAACCAGCTGCACCACTAAAGCCAACAGCTGCGATTTGACAGTTAGATCTGGTGGCAGCACATGACCTAGCTAGTTGCAGTTCAGGTGGGGGGTGTGGGTGATGGTGGCCACCAACTCAGTTCTAACTCACAGCTGCCCTATACAGGGTTTCCAAGGCTGATATCCTTGGAAATCTTCACGGGAGCAGAAAGGCTCATCTTTCTCCCATGGAGTGGCTGGTGGATTTCAATTACCGACTTTTTGGTTAGTACCTCAATGCATAACCCACCACACCACCAGCGCTCCTTATAGTTCGGGTAGCACAAAGAATATTTTACTAAAATTTTTGTTTTTTTTTCCTGGAAAGGTATTTTAAAATAAGCCTGGTATTGTAGTGGTTACAAGATGAGCTGTTAACCTCAAGGTCAGCAGTTCAAAACTACCAGCCGTTCCGCAGGAGAAAGATGAAGTCAGAACCGACTCCTTGGCACACCACCACCACCATCTCCACCACCACAACATACTGAAGACGCAGAAGGAGAATGTCAAGCCTTTAGCTTTGACTTCTAACATGCACTTAAAACAACCCCCCTAAAGTTTAGACAAAGCAGTACTCTAGAAGGGTGAGGAAGACAAGCAGTCTGCCTCCCATCTCATATAAAGGATGCACACTTCCTTGTTCAAGGCAGGTGCTCAGTAGATATTTCCTGGATGAACAGTCCCATGGGCCTGGTTCCTTCTCTGAGAAAGACAAGAGGGAGAAGAGGGAAATGCTGACCCAAGAGTTTCTCTGCCAGCGTTGTCAACTGTTCAATGCTCAGCCCTCTCTTTGTGGTGGAGGAGAACTGCCAGCTCAGCACCTCGGCTACTTGATCCCAGGTTCCAATCGGGGGTTTGGTGAAGAAGTTCACGTTCTACGAAAAAAGAAAAACACAATTGCTAATTACGTTGAGGGGTGGTACTTAACGACCCACTCAAGGTACTACAACCACTTTGAGGCAAGAGGATGGGACACTAACCTTGGGGTTGTTGGTGAGCATGTTATACCACAGGATGGAAGCCCAGGCATTTGGCATCTGACAAATATTGGAGATCACCACAACAGGCAGGGAGTGGGTCTATGGAGTTAAGTGGAGAATGAGGTACGGAGACAGAGGGGTCCCCACAGCATCCCAAATCTCCATATGTCACAGGAGACCACGAGGACAGGCCTACACACAGGGGACTGTGGCACTAGGAGAGGAGGTGACTGCTCAGAGTGGGCTAATGTCCAAATGCAATCATTCACTTGTAAACTCTGACTCACTTAAAGCTTGGTCCACAGTCCACAGGATTCTCATTTATAAAACCCAAAAGACCACTTCCAAGAATTGAAGTTCTACCTTTCCCTTAAACAGAGAGCACCCAGAAATCAGAGTAGTGGACCTGCTTTTTCAGGTCTATCTTTAAAAAGTTGAAAAATGAGTTAAGTGCCATTGAGTCTTCTGTATACTAAGAACACATGCTGTTTACTTGATTGTTGTTGTTAAGTGCCGTAGAGTTGGCTCCAACCCATAGCCACCTTGCAGAGGGTTTCTAAGGAGCAGCTAGTGGGCTTGAACCGCCGACCTTGTGGTTCAAACCAACTTTGCAGTTCAGCACATTAACCCACAGCGCCACAACTGGACTCCTGTTTACTTGAGTCAACCCTAATCAATTTCTAAATACAGATTTCATTCAAGTTTGTATAAAGTTGAATGTACATGTAATGTACCTCTAAGCACTCAAGGAAGACTTAATTCTCTGCTGAGGTGCCAAGGGTACTTTGGAGAAAGGGTCCGCCCAAAATCACAATACTTAGCAAACAGTAGTCACTCCACTTTCCGTAGTAACAATTCCAACTCAAATTTCTTGTCCAGAATCACCCCTGCGCATTGCCATGCCTCCCCACTCCCCCCTGTGCTGCTGCAGAACTCACCTCCAGGTCAATCTTGAGGCCTTGGTGATACACCTCAGTCTCAAAGGTTATCAGATGCAGCTCCTCGGTCACAATCAGGGAGGCCTATGGTAACGAAAAGGACACTCTGGAACTCAGAGAGGAGCATTTGGTACTAAAGCAGCCTAGGAAAGCGACGTGCCACAGCCTTGCCATACCAAGAAGGAAATCCATGTGTGACTACCACAGAAACTGCCCACACCGCTCAGAGCACCTGATCTGCTCAACACTAACACTAGTCAAGGCTATGATCCCCAACCTAATCTTCTATTCATTCTCTATTAAAGTACTAACAGAGCCAATAGATTACTCATACAGGAACAAAACAATGAACAGCTGGGTATCCCCCACCCCATTTAAGAAAAAAAACCAATGAGACTCTCTGTGTCCTTTCCTAATCCTCTCCTCCCTCCTCCTCCTTCATCAGTAACCCCCATTTCAACCTTTGGGTTTGTCATATCTTAGCTTTTCTTTATAGTTTTACCACATTTCTATCTTCAAACAGCATTATGTATTTTTCCCTTAAAATGTTTGTGAACCTTGTATGTATAGAATCAGACTCTGTATTCTTTGGTGACTTATCTTTCACTTAGCGTGAAATCCATCCATAGTTGTGGGCATCCATAGTTTATTCTGTTCACAGCTGTAGAGTATTCCGCCACACGACACCTTCCCAATCACTTATCTACCTTAGTGTTGATGGGTATGAATGTGACTGCATTTAGGGTTTACAAACAGGCTGCTGTAAACATGTTGTACAGGGTTCCTCTGTGTAGTGCAAAGTCCTAAGAGGAACACTGTTGGCTTGTAGAATCTGTTCATTTGACAATACCAAATTCTCAACACCACAGCCATTTTACTGTGAACGGGAATTACCAATGGATTCTCAGGAACAGAATTCCAAATCATTTTAAATGCATTCCTTTTCTGATTATAAAAATAATACCTACTCAATTCAAAATGCAAATATTAGAGATCGTTTAGAGGCGCCTCAGAGACTAAAAACAGCATTAATGTTTGGCTGGTGTATGTTTCTTCAGAATTTTTCATACATAAACGAATAAACATAAAAACAATTTGAAGTATCTTTTTAAAACAAAAATACTAACATCTGACTCAAATTCTTTTGTAACTTGCTTTTTCTAAACATATCTGCCACATATATTTTTGTTAATATCGATGTATACAGGCTACCTCACTCTCTAATTGCTGTCAAGTATTACATTGTTCCAGTTCAGTTCCCTATTCTCTTTTTAAGGACTTATACACATTGTTGTTAAGTGCCGTAAAGTGGATTCTGACTTATAGCGAGCCTGTATAGGGTTTCTGAGAAGCAGCTGGTGGGTCTGAACCACCGATCTTGCAGCTCAAACTGACCTTGCGGTCCAGAGCATTATCCAGTAGCACCACACCACAACTCCCTATACACATTAAAGGAGAGCCAAGTTGGCTCAAGAGACAGAAGTACAGCAACATCAGAAAAAAAAGAACAAGGTGTCATCATTAAAAAAAAAAAAAAGATTAAAAACTAGGTTTTGCTCACATTTGCCTAAATAAATAACTTTTTTCCTGATACCCAATACCTGAACCAATGAGAGACATAGAGAAAACAAGGGGTATAAAGAGCAAGGAAGGTTTTGTTCCTTTATTCTTTTAATGTTTAACTCCAACTGGTTACCTTTCACACTCTTTATCCCACTTCAGTGGGGAAAACATCGGTGTCCTTGGCTGGCAGAAGTTGTGGAAGAAAAATCTGGAAAGCCCCAGCCAGGTGGCAAGGGTGTGGCTAACTAACTCCCCAGCAAGGGGCTTTCCACTTCTCTGCCAGGCAGGCCAGGCAACGCTGCCAGCCAGAGAGAATCCAGTGGGAAATGTGACTTCTGATCGTGTCACCTGGCCCACAGTCACTTTTCTGAATCATTACAGTGACGTCCCTAATTCTGAGGCGCTGAGGAAAGGGACTATTCCGTTCTGACTGGGCAGGAGGGGCGGCTGGTGCCTTTTCTCTAAATGGGTCCCACCTGCCCATTCCAGAGAAAACCCTCAAGGGAAACCCTCCCAGATAGCTGTCATCCCCAACCAAACTTACATCACAATTTGCTCGGCCCCCATTGCCACATCTTTGCTCCCTCAGGGTCTGCAAGAAAAGTGAAAGGCACATCTGTCAGTAAAGGCTCTCTCTCTCCTAACCTCTCCCACTGCCAGGTGCCCTGTGAGGAACGGTGTGGGGCTTCTCCCACCTACCAAGTGCTTGAATTCTGCAGAGAGGCTGCCATTGTTGGATTCTTCCATGTTCATCACTTTCGTGTTGGTGCCCAGAATGTTAAATTTCCGGGATCTGAATCACAGGAGAACAACCAAAAAACGTAGGTGACTCGATGGCCAGAGGCTAAAGTTGGATTAAGCAGAACAAAAGCAAGCCTCGAGGCCGAACTCACCCTCTCAGAGCTGCAACATCTCCAGAATCTCTGTTAAGAAGACAAACAGTTTTTAATAAAACCACCTGTGTTTCTTCAAAAAGCCTACTCTGACCACCTGTTTTGAACTCTACATGGAAAAACTGCTAAACAACCAGGAATTTTTATATATGAAATATAACAACTCTGTACATGCACAGGTAGTGGACACAATTGGCTGCCCACCTAACATCTGCTTCCCATCTTCCTAACAGAACCGTAATTCTGCTCTGTGTCTCCAGCCCATCACCTACAGCACAATGATCCATGGTGAGGACATGACCTACACGATCTTATTCAGACTGAAGAGAAGGAATTATATTCTAGGCTGAATTTCTACAGATATCTTCAGCTGAACTAGAGCAAGTGGTTTTAACTGCTATAAGCAATTCGGTTTCAACACAGAAGGGAACTTAGAATGCAGTCAATACTGATGATGGCAAAGAGAGAAGAGCCTGGGTCAGGGTTGGCATCAATGAGTCACTGGTCTCACCTTGGAAAACTTGCCTAACTCTGCATTTCCAGTTACACTGGGTTGTCCATTTCCTTATAATTAAAGCCACACTGAATATATAATTTCTTAATACAGTCATACTTCTGAGTGTTTCCTTTATTTATTTTTTTATTATTTTGAGTGATATTTCAGCTATATATTCTACCCATGCCTTAGAATGAATAACGTTATGGTTGTTGAGTTGATTCTAACTACGGAGACCTCATTTAGGTCAGTGTTTCACAGTTGTCAAGGCTGTGAACTTTTCATAGCAGATCACTAAACCTGTTTTCTGAGACGCCTCTGGATGGGTTCGAACCACCAACCCTTCAGCTAGTAGTCCAGTGCTTAACCATTTGAACCAGGCAGACTTTCCAAATTAATAATAATTACTACTGATTTCATAGTACATTCCAAGTGGGTTTACAGATTAAGACTGACCAATTTCTACGTCATTCAAAGACACCTTTCTAGACCTCACATTTAGAAGAATCCTGTTATCAGGAAGTCTTTTCCCATGTCTAACCTCAATTTCTTTTTACATTTTTTTTTTTTATTACATCTTTGAGGTATAATTGATAAACACTAAACTTCACATATTTAAAATCTATCATTTGATAAGGTTTGAAGTTTGCACTATATACTTGTGTGAAAGCAAGTGCACACAGGACCATGGGCCAAGGATCTCAAGGCCAACTGGCATAACAAAGTCCAGAAAGACAATGTTCTAAAGCTTACAGTGGAGAGGAGCAACTGGGCCTTTAAAAGCTCATGAACATCCATCTAAGGAGCAAGAACAGTGGAGAGAATCGAAGACACATGGAAACAAGCAGTCCAGTGGATTAAAGGACCACACAAACATGAGTGTCCATGACCCGGAGACAAGAAGAACTACCAACTACCACTACCAACTGCTCTGAAAAGGATCATATTAGAAGATTCGGAACTGAGAGGAAGAAAAAATCTGGAACAAAACTCAACATCATAAAAAAGACCATGCTTTAGTTTCAGAGGGTATGGGGGATGGTAGAATCTCCACTGAGTGGTTTCCAACCTGTCTGGATGGGGCTGGTGAAAGGAGATGGGGATAAGGCTCTTGTGGTTCAATAGTGAATAACAGCTATCAGGACTGACTGTGAGGGTTGGAAATGTAAAGGTAGACATTTTGTAAGAAAAGGAGGGGAGTGGTTGATCTTACAGTCCAGGAGTGGAGGACCCTGGGACCATCGAGGGAGAAGAGCAGAGTGCGGGACCCTATCCAGAGAAGCAGTAACATCAGAGATGGAGGCAGAGACATGGAGAGATGGACTGGCTGGGGACCCTGGACTTAGGAAGGGAGAGGGGCTGTGTGCTGACGCCTGCGGGGCGGGGGAGGACAGGCTTGCGGCGATTGCCCTTTGGTTGTTAAATGGTTGTATATTCCTGAATGCTTTAGTGTACATCAAAAAAAAAAGAGAAAAAAACACACAAGAGAATGGAAGCACATACTGTTGAATGATAATTCATGGAGGCGATTGTAATCATTGCAACGAAACTAAATATAATAGGATGAATGTACAGCTGACATTCTCCCATGTAAACTATCACCCAATTTACAATAAAAACATTACAAAAAAAAAAAAAAAAAAAGACCAGGCAAACAGCTTGAGTGAGACTAGTAGAACCCCCTGAAGCTATCACCATTTGTCACCCTTAAGGATGAAAAAGCAAATCTGAGCACA
>NW_006408525.1:28098602-28100489 GCF_000296735.1 Chrysochloris asiatica
GGCGATTGTAATCATTGCAACGAAACTAAATATAATAGGATGAATGTACAGCTGACATTCTCCCATGTAAACTATCACCCAATTTACAATAAAAAAAAAAAAAAAAAAAAAAAAAAAAAAGACCAGGCTTACTGGTTGGGAGAGACTGGTAGAACCCCCTGAAGCTATCACCCTTCGTCACCCTTAAGGATGAAAAAGCAAATCTGAGCACACTCAAGATGGTGAACAGGTCCACTACTCCCTAAAGTTCCTTCATGCACCCTGAGTCCTGGTGTGGCGCTATAGTGTAAACACAGGACTGCAAACCCACCAGTCACTCAGAAATCCTACATAAATTGGCTATGAGTCGGAATGACTTAACAGCAGTTAATAACAGTTACACTCAGTCTCTAGGCAACCACTGACCTAATTCTGTCACTAGAGATTCACCTGCATTTCCAGAAAGTTATATAAATGGAAACAATGTGGTTTTTTGGTCTGACTTCATTTACTCAGCATAATTATTTTGAGATTTACCATTAGTCTACTCCTTTTTGTTGCTGAGAAGGATACCATTAGGAGCCCTGGTGGCACAGTGGTTCAAATTCACTGGGAGAAAGATGTGGCCGTCAGCTTCCATAAAGACTGCAGTTACCTAATCCCTATGGAGCAGTTCCACTCTGTCCTACAGGGTCACTGTAAATTGGAACCCACTGACAGTAATTTACTTAGTATTCCATTATGGATACACCACAAATTGTTTATACATTAACTTTTTAATGGATGTTTATATATATAGGTTTGGCACAGTTGTTACTAGGTTTACTCTTGCTTACTTTACACACTTGGTTGCAACTATGAAAAAGCTCTTTTTATTTTTAGGTGTCACTGTGTTGCTTCTAATTCATAGCGACCCAACATACAACAACAAAAAAGACTGCCCGGTTCCTCTGCCATCTTTACGATTGCTGCTGCCACTGTGTTAATCCATCTTGTGTGTGTGTGGGGGTCTTCCTCTTGTTTTGCTAACCCTCCATTTTTCCAAGCATGATGCCCTTTTCCAAGAACTGGTCCCTCCTGATAACATGTCCAAAGTACACGACATCACATCTCACCATTCTTGAGTCTAAGGAACATTCTAGCTGTAATTCTCCCAACACAGATTTTTGTTCATTCTTCTGGGAGTACATAATATAGTCAATATTTTTCACTAATTAGGTCTTCTAAAACGTATTTTAAAAAACTGTTCTCTTAGTATGTAAGTATTGATTTTTGTTTATTGAAGTCATCTTTTTAAATTCTCTTATAATAAATTTAATTTTTTCATCTCTTGGATTGTTCCAGATAGACATTATAATTCTTTGTGGAACACAGCTGATTATCTTTTTTGAATATTTCAGTTGGAATCTCCAGAACAGTGTGGAATGGTTGAAGTCTTATTCCCAGATTAAACGGAAGCCTCTAGTATTTCAACAGAAAATGTTTGCAATTTATCTCTGATGTTGTTGTTGTTGTTAAGTGCTGTTGAGTCGATTCCGACCCATAGGGTTTCCGAGGAGCAGCTGATGAGCTTGAACCACCAACCTTGCAGTTCAAATGGCTTTGCAGTCTGGCGCATAAACCCACAGCACCATACCAGGGCTCCTTATTTCTGATAGATGTCCTTTATTAAATTAAGAAATTCTCTCCTATTCTTACTTGGGTTTTCCATAAAGAATGTGTGCCGACTTTATAAAATTCATGTATTACATAGACTAAGATAGCATGATGCTTCTATTGTAGTGAAATATATTAATAGATTTTCAAACTTTCATTCTAGCAATAAACTCTACTTGTTGTTGTTGTTGTTGTTGTTGTCAGGTGCCATCGAGTCGGAACCGACTCATAGCGACCCCATGCACACCAGAA
>NW_006408525.1:28101469-28132649 GCF_000296735.1 Chrysochloris asiatica
ACCACCAGCACTATGGTTGCAGAACTCTTATTTAGGACCTTTATCTCTATATTACAAGTGAGATTAACTTATGTTTTCAAGTTTATTTTTAAAACAGCTATATGTATAAAAGTTTGTCCATGTGGTAATGTTTGTTGTTATATACCGTGGAGTCGGTTCCGACTCATAGTGACCCTACACAGGGTTTCCAAGGCTGTAAATCTTTACAGGAACAGACCGCCTCATCTTTTTTCCGCGGAACCACTGGTAGTTGCAAACTGCCAATCTTGAGGTTAGCAGTCCGATTTGTAACCACTACACTACCAGAGCTCCTTGTGGTAATGGTAGTCTGTTAGAATTAATAGGGAAGCAATCCATCAATTTTAGAAAATGTATTTTTCTAAAGAAATACCCATTTCATCAAGATTTACAAGTTGCTATATTGTACTATGATAATTTTCTTTGTATATATTATATCTGAATATATCTTTTCATTATAATTTTCTGTATATTTGTTTTCTTCAGTACCCTTGCCTGAGGTCTAGTTCGCTAGTCTAAGTTTCTAAATTTATCAATGCTATAATTTATAAGTAAGACTAAGACACTATTTTTATGTGTTAGAATTCACTTTTATATTTGGATCTTCACAAGTTCTTTCTTCACACTTTCCTTAGGTTTATTGTGTTTTTCCAGACTCTCCCGCTGAATATTTTTTTCTCGTTTTCAATACAAAAGCACTTAAGATTAAAATTTCCTTTATATTTTCAAGTACATGGATTCTTTGGTATTAACAAATTTATGCTTTAACTATGCTTAAAAATATTCACATGGACAACATGGGCCTGATGGATTAAAAAATAAGTTGTCGTAACAGAACTAAGAAACGAAATGAATCCTTAATGTTACGAAGCTGTCCCCCAAACAGAGAAAAACACCATAAAACAGAGAGTTTAGAAATCTATTAAGAGACTACTGCAAGCTATCCAGACATTTTCTCCTTTTTTTTCTGCTTCTCCTTTCAACTGAAGACACAACCATGGTAGTTGTTGTACCAGTGAGTCAGTTCTGACTAATAGCGACCCTGTATAGGGTTTCTGAGAGGTGCTGGTAGGTTTGATTTGCTGACCTTGCAGTTACCAGTCTAGTGATTGTCCTACAGCGCCACTCCAGAGGCCTTTCCCTTAAGACCTTAAACAGCATGAATGCTGAGCACTAACTGGTAGAGAGAACAGATTAGAAACAGGAGAACAACAGACATGAAATATTTGACTTGTAAGTATGCTACACTTCAAAAAAGTTAAAAACAAAAACCTTCACTGCCAGTTCATTTGAACTCCTGAACTCTTGGAATGTTCTGACAAAGACTGATTTACAACTATTGTGACAAGTTTTATCATTTTTAAAAAATGTAACCATAGCTATTATTTTAATTAGTTTTTAAAATTATAATCTATTTTTTAAATCTTGACCTTAAAATTAATATATGTACATCATAAAAAGTCAGAACTAAAAAAGGATCCGTAACAAAAGCACATTCATTATCATAATCTCAATCCCAAAAAGAATCAATGTTAACATACAGACTACTAGCCTCTTTTCTATGACTATACACATGAATATAATTTTCAACTTCATTTTTAATAGAAATAAGTCATGCTGAGTTATAGCCATTTTTCAACTTATCATTTACCATAAATACTTTTCCATGCCACTACATATATACACCAAAACCCCCACACCCACTGTAATGGTTAGGGTTTTGTGTCAACTTGACTAGGCCAGGATTTCTAGAAGTTTGGCAGTTGGGATCTGTTTATTCCCATGGTGATGGATCCTAATACAGGCATAGACAGTTAACTCTGATGAGCAGCTATGACTAGCCAATCAATTAAAGGGATGCTTCTTTGGGGGTGTGGCCTGCTCCTGATAGAATGCACAGTCTTTTCTACTGGGGACATGCAATTGTAGGCTCTTTCCTCCACAGTAAGCTTCTCCCTCATATATATATATATATATGGAGCTCTGGTAGCGTAGTGGTTATGAATCAGGCTGCGAGCTGCAACATCAGCAGTTCAAAACTACCAGCTGTTCCTTGGGAGAAAGATGAGGCTTTCTGCTCTGGTAAAGATTTATTTACAGCCTTGGAAACCCTATTAAGGGTTCAACTATGAGTCAGAACTGACTCCATGGCACATAACAACAACAACAACAACAACAACAACAAAATATATATATATATTCTGAGTTGATTCTGACTCATACGACTTATATAGGGTTTCCAGGACTGTAAATTTTTCTACCATGGAGTATCTGGTGGATTTGAACTGCCAGTCTAGTGGTTAGCAGTCCAGTGCTTTATCCTACAGTGTCAACATGGCTCATAATTTTAAATTGCTACATAATATTCCATTTTATGGCTATAGCATGATTTATCTAATTCCTTTTACACCACTTTGATAGTATAAATAACATGAATGCTGAGCTATATTCATGTTACTATAAAATTAGCTGTTACCTATAAAAAAAACTGTTACTTTAGTTCCTTAAATAAAATAAAAATTCTAGTCAAAAGTAGAAAGGACAAGACTATTCCTTGGATGTGTTTCATAATTACAATGAAAAGTTAATATTAAAATTAAGAGCTGTAAAGTTATGGAAAAATAATTAAACATCACCACAAAAAAACCCCACAAAAATAACAAAAATCAAACATTAATTACATACAGGTTTATGGGAGTCTGTATTATATAATTTCAACTATATTATTAATAATCAATGGAAAGTGTGACCAAACGGAAAGTGTGACCAAGTCATAACCAGGGGCCACCAGGAAGTACTTCAAGGGCAGTTACCAAATTGCAAGCACTGTGCTTTGGGAAACACAAATGTACTACATACAGCACTAACCTACCAACCCCACCTACGCTGTTGTTAAGTGCCTTCAAGGAGGTTCCAACCAACACGTCCCTGTATTGAGTTTCTAAGGAACAGAACCACCAACCTTACAGTTAGTAGTCCAGTGTTTATCTACAACCCAACCTATAAAAGGTAACATTTTGCTAACCTGACCTATAAAATTAGCAAAAAAGCATGCATATCATTTAAGAAAATAGAATAACGAATGCTAATTCTGATGGTCTTGTGGTTAGTGATGTGTAGGGAAAAAAACCATCTACCTTTTCCTTATATTCTCAATCTTATATAATGTGCATAAATTACATTCATAAGTAAAAAGCTAAATAGAGAAAAAGGACAGAAGGTCACAATAGCAATCTCAACTTATATCTTAGCACCAGAGTTTGTGGTTTTGTTCAGGCACGTAAATGAAGATGCACTGCGAAGCTTTTGGAAAGCTCTGTTCACAAAATGAAGATCTCTAAATGCAGATAACATCCCTAAATTCAAATCATATCCGTCAAGGCACTCATTTCTCTGCCCTTTATTTGGGGGGAAAAAAAAAGAGCTAAGGCTGGGAGTACTTACTTGTCAATGCACACTTTAATTTTAAGCTGATAATTTAACTCAGGGAATTTGACCAACAACCTGTTAAAAAACAAAGGGAAAAAAGTAAAGAAAAAATTAATCACTTAGCCTTGAAGACATTCAGAATGCACAATTTCATTTCCATGAGGTAAATAAATCACAATCCCAAATTGCTCCTTCAATCTTAAACTGAGCATCACCCTTCTAGGCCTGAAAGTACTGGGGGAATAAAAACACCAAAATTGAGAACTTGGACAAAGTTATGGGAAAGTCATAAAAAAAACAATAAAAGGAATTTCAAGAAAAATATTATAGGAATGCATATTCTGCAGCTCTGATATTCTCTTTATTAAACTGAAACCCAACATCACATTAAGTTTCTGAAGAGGTAAATTTCACTGTAGTATGGCAAAACCCCAGCATTACTTTCTGTGACACGAGTGTGAAAATAACTCGACTTTGTCATTTATATGACTTCTTAGGTTCTATATTAAGACATCTTACCTTTCCCTTCCAACCTCAAGGAAAGTAGTTTCAATGAACAGAAATGATTTTGCACTTCCGTTTTGTTATTGTTGTTGTTGGGTGCAATTGCATCGGTTCTGACTCACAGCAACCCTATATAGGGTTTCCGAGGAGCAACTGGTGAGATTGAACTGCTGACCTGGTGGTTCAAACTGACCTTGTGGTTGAGTGCTTATCCTACAGCACCGCACCAGGACTCTAGACACTAGGTTACTGTGTTGTTGTTAAGAGCCGTCGAGTCAGTTCCAACTCACAGCGACCCTGTATAGGGTTTCTGAGGAGCAGCTGGTGAGACTGAACCACTGAACTCATGGTTCAAACCAACTTTGACCCACAATGCCACACCAGAACTCCAGTCTCTAGGTTAAGAGTCATAAAAACGAATTCCAGCAAGATGGTGTGACCAGGCAGACATCTACAGACCCTCTACAACAAAGATTATTGTTGTGAACAATGGAATCATTTCCGACTCAAAGCAAACCTGTTTAGGGTTTCCAAACGCAGCTGGTGGGTTTGAACTGCTTGCGATTACCAGTTAGCAGTCCAATGCTTATCTGACAGTGCTACACAACAAAAACACAACGGACCAAATGAAACAGATGATTATCCTGAAATCCTAAGCTTCAGAGGAAAGGTTAGAGAAGTGGATTGAATACTGACTAGGAGAAGAAGCGAAACACAGGCAGCGATAAGAGACAGACGGGTGAGCGCCAACCGGCCTGACTCAATGCAGCCATCCTGAACTTTTGCCAACAGCATTCAGTCACGACAAACTGACTGAACAGACACACACTGGTGGCTAGAGACAAGAAGGTATAATTCTTCCCTGTTGCCTACACTCTCCTGGTGACCAGAGGTGTGGCCATCCCTCACTCTTACCCACCCCCTGCACACTCCCTGCTCTGCCATTGTAAGCTGAGCACTGGGTGAACCACCCCATTGTCACATGAATTCGGTTACCTCTTCAGATAAGCAAAATGAGCAGAACCAGTCCCTGGACCACAGGACTCTCATCACCAACCACCCTGCTCCCAGCTATCCTTTGGGCCTGAAGGAGTTCCTTCTGGAAACAAAGGCCCTGACCTCAGTCACTGTTAGGGCCTGCATGAACTACTATTGGATTAGATGCCCTGGCTATAGACACCACCTAAGCTTACAGGAATTCCATCTAGGGCCAGGCATGCTATCTTCTCCCCCTTCCCCTCACATTTCAGAGGGTGCCAACCCATACCAAGTAACCTGCCCTCCACTCTGGGTCTGGGCACTGCCCTTGTTTTTTCCTTTCTCCTTTTTCTTCTCTCTGCTTTTCTTTGGTTATCTTTTCTTTCTCTGCTCTCCTTTTTTCCTTGTTTCTTTTCCTCTCCCCTCCCCTTCTTCTCTTTCTTTTCCCTCTTGATTTCTCTTTACTATCATGTTGTTTTTTTTCTTCTCTGTCAATAGTTTTATTACGTTTTATCCCTTTATTTTCTCTTTTCTAGTTTTATTTTCCTTTCCATTTTTTTTCTTTTTCTTTTTTTCTTGCTGCTAACCTGGTTACGAATCAGGCTGTGAACCTTGAGGTCAACAGTTCGAAACTACCAGCTGCTCCGTGGGAGAAAGATGAGGCTTTCTACTCTTGTAAAGATTTACAGCCTTGGAAACCCTGTACAGGGTCGCTATGGGTTGGAACCGACTCCACGGCATGTTATTAACAACAACAACAACAACCTGTTTTTTTAAATCTCTTTTATTCTCCCTTTTTTTGTTGTTGCCTTTGTTTGCTAATATATGTGTGTGTTTCTTCTTGCATTACCTGATGGGAGACAGCATCTGTTTCCATACAGCCAGCCACAGTTGTAACCCCTGCAGCCCCACACACTGGGCAAGAGCTACTTATGAGTGACTGAAATTTCAGAACAGGAAGACATATGTACGCTTACACGCACACACACACACAAAAAAACGGAAAATTGTCAAAGAGTTGCTAGAAGAAAACTTCCCTAACATCATGAAAGACAAGAAGCTAAGCATTCAAGAAGCTGAATGAACTCCAAAGAAGATAAACCCCCAGAAGAACACCAAAACATATTAAAATCAAACTTCCCAGAACCAAAGACAAGGAAAGGCTCCTGAGAGCAGCTTGTAAAACACAACCCAAAAAATTACCTACAAAGGAGAACCAATAAAACAAAGATCCAATTTTTCAGAAGAAACCATGCAGGCAAGAAGGAAATAGGATGGTAAATATTAAACTTTTGGGGGAAAAAATGCCTATCAAATATGACATCAAAATTATGACATTTCCATATAAACTGACATTAATTTGTAAAAATCAGTCCAACTTTACAAAAAATACTAAAGAGCATTCTTTGGACACAGAACCAACAACAGACAACAGTCTGAGAGTAACATGCATGACACCGCCACCTACAAGTCAACCCAGATATAGAAGCATTCAATGTAAAACAAAACTACAAGACTGAAAATAGGGAACGAGAGATAACAATTTATAATGAAGACAACTATAAAGTTAAAAGAGGGAATAGTGTAGTTACAGAACTTCTGAATGGAGAGGAAATCAAGTAAATTTCAAGACAGAACAGATTATTTTAAACTTGAAAAGAAATTAATAAACTACAGGGCAACCTCAAGGAAAATTAATGAACTTTCTCATCAAAATAAAAACGAAGAACATAATAAACAACAAACGTAATGAACTCTGCTCAGAAAATTACATGGAACAGAGAAACCAGCAGCATCACAAAAAACACCACCTCATAACATGGATGAACCTGGAGGCTGTTATGCTGAGTGAAATCAGTTGATCACACAAACAAATATTTCATGAGATCACTATTATCAAAAATCAAGAAAAGATATTCACACTCAAAGAAACATTCTTTGATTATTACCAGGGGTGGAAGGGAAGCAGGAACAATTCACTGGCTAGAGGGCAGACATGTTGCCAAATATCCTGAGGGAATGAGTCACTGGGTCTGGGGACTCGGACCACACCGTCTCGGAAGATACCATGGTCAACTGGCATAACACAGTCCACAAAGAGCATACTTTACATCCTATTTGGTGAGTATCAACTAGGATCTTAAAAGTTCATGAATGGTCATTTTAGATGCAACTATTGTTCTCTCCCAGTTCAAAGGAAAGAAGAGTGATAAAAATTAGACAACTCAAAACAATTATTACAACTAATAGACCATGTGAACATCAGTCTCAATCACCTTGAGACCAGAAGAACTAGATGATTGGTGCCCAGATACCCCTATCAACTGCTCTGAAAGGGATCACGGTCAAAGGTCCTGGAAAAAGTAGGAGAAAATGTGGAACAAAACTCAAAATTACAAAAATGACCAGGCTTACTGGTGAGACAGGAAATGATAGAACCCTTAGACTACGGGCCATTGGTCACCCTTCAGGTCTGGAACTGAACTCAACCCCATGGCTCAATTTCCAGCCAAGCAAAACATAGGTAGGACAACATCACTAGTGAGGTACACAAACCAGAGAATGGTCAACTATTCACGATCAAAAGGGAAGCAGCTACTCAAGGAAAAACTTCAGAATCGTTGGAAAAGGAGGAGAAATGGAAACAGGAAACACAAGGAGAAGTGAAATAAGTGATGTTACATTGAGTGGATTGTAATCACTGAGATGAAACCAAATGGATGATTTGTTGAATATAAAATGATGATCTGCTTTGAAACTTTTGCTTAATTCACAATAAAAAGCTAAACAGTAACAAATAAAATGCAGAAGAACAAACAATATGCTCAGGTAACCTCAAAATGATTACCATTCTTTAGTTTTTGACATCAGAATCAAATCTTATTAAGTCAACAAAATGCTAGGCCTGTGAGACCTAAAAAAATCCCCCAACCCTAGCCACCAACTCTGCCCCTGCCCTAAGAGGGCTCCTGTGTAAAATATCTACCAGAAATGTAGTGCAGCCACCCACCTGACTTTAGTAGTAAACTGGACACCAGTCTTGATGACCAAGGGCCGGTCAGGATGCATGGGCATGCAGGGCTGCCGCTCAACCACAAAGGCACTGCAAGGGAACGAGAAGGACAGCAGGTCATACACGGTTGTGGAGGACGGTCTTTGTCCTGTTCTTGGAAGAGTTGGATTCTCAGTCTCATTTCAGGGCTATTTTTTTTGGCAGGGAGGGTAAGGTAAGGCGGGAAGAAGACAGGGAAAAAGACAAGGATGCTAAGTTACCTTTTCATTAAGTTTCTAAATAACTCTACAATTCTCTCCTCGAGCATAGGCCGGTGCTGTACAATGGGATCCCCTTTATAGGAAACTTTTTGCTGCAATTCCTCCAACTTCTTAATTTGTTGGCGGGTTTGAAGTTGAGATTCTGCTAACGATGTTATCCTGCCAATAAAATGAGAGAGTTACTAGTTAATGTAGCAGATGAGCTGGAGAAGGTAATACAGTAAGTACGTTGTTGTTGTTTAGTGTTCTGACTCATAGTGACTTTGTATAGGGTTTCCAAGGAGTGGCTGGTGGGTTTGAACCACTTGTGTTTAGAAGTCCAATGCTTATCTTATAGCGCCATAGGTTATGTTGTTTGTTGTTAAGAGCCAACAAGTCAGTTTCGACTCATAGCGACCCTGTACAGGGTTTCCAAGAGTGTAGCTGGTGGGTTTAAACTGCCAACATTGTGGTTAGCAGTCCAATGCTTATCCTACAGTGCCACTTGTCCTTTTACAACCCCTTTCTAAAATTTTTAATTTCTAGGAAGAGGCCAGGCTGAGAGGAAGTGTCAAAACTTCTCATACTAGGAGGCAAGAATGGAGTTATCACTGGAAAGTAATAAGCACCTGAACCCAGATACGGAGAACATGAAATGTGAAGTTTGGCATTCTATTTCCTCAACCCAACTTGTCCATGTACCAAAATGGGAAGACTAGGTAAATGTAGAAGATCGTGTTTGAGCTAGCTCTGCCACTCACTATTTGTGCAAGTCTGGTCAGGTCCCTTCACCACCATAGGCTTTCATGTCCCCTTATATAAAGAGAAGGGGTTGAACTGCATGATCTCCACAAGTCCTTTCAATGTTAACCTTCAATGGACATGAAATTACATTCCAAAATATCAATTACAAGCATTTAGTAAAAGGGAACAGACAGGGAGACAAAGACTAATCAAACTGATTTCTAAGAAAAGAGAATATTAGTGTCTCTTTGGTGGCCTACACTAGTAGTTATTGTTGTTAAGTGCCATCAAGTTGGTTCCGACACATAGCAACCCTGTATAGGGTTTCTGAGAATTGGCTAATGAATTTGATCCGATGACCTTGCAATTCAAAGTGACCTGCGGTCCGGTGCATTATCCCACAGCGCTATAGCAACAAAAGTAAAAGACCTCAAAGAAAAGAGGCACAGGAGAAGAAGAGGACACCTGCAAGGATTTCTTAGTTTCCTGCCTCCCTTTTAGCACTTATATCCTCCCGTTCCCAGAATTTAAACTTTTTTGTTTCCTCATCAGGAGACATTTTTAAATGTTTCCAATAAATTGATAAAGCTTAGAATTGGTCCTGGTGTGGCGCCTTAGGATAAGCACTGGACTCAAGGTCAACTTGAATCGCAAGGGCAATAGTTTAAGCTCACCAGCTGTTCCTTGGAAAACCTATACCGGGTCACTGTGAGTCGAAACCGACTTGCTGGCATTTTAACAACACCAGCAGCATCATCAGTGAGGATATGAAAGAAAAAGGCATTTTCATGTGGAGGTATCCTAAATTTTCAAAGTATTGATCCATGTATCTGGGTTCCCCTTCATACCCTGTTCTTTTTCTAGTTTCAGTTGTACAAGAGGTATGCCAAGGGTGCTCAATAAAAACTGGTTGGATTAATGACAAATTATATTAAGATGAGATTATCAAAGAGTATATAACACATTGTTATGTACAGCCTAACCTCATGGGACTGCTTGATTCCTTGGTTTGGAGGTTTATGGGACCTAGTATGTTTAGTGCTCTGTTCTACCTCACAATTTGTTGCATGGTGCCTACAGCCTTAAAAGCTTGCACATAGCCATCCATCCAAGGCACAACCATTGGTCTCTAATGGCACTGAGCAACAGAGGAAGAAGGCGACTCAGGAATAGGAGGAGGAACTGGACAACGTGGCTAAATGCCTTATGAAAAACTGCCTCCTTTGCCATGAGACCAGAAACACATAGTGACCAACCACCATTACTGAACACAGAGATCAAAGATTCTAGAGCAGCATCCTGATCAAAAGAAGGGAAATACAGAGCAGAATTTCATATTCTCAGGAACTTCAGAGTTTCTATAGTTATGAAGAATGGAAGGAATCCTGAAACTATTGCTCTGAGATCATCTTCAAATCTTAAACCAAAAATATCCCTGAAGTCTTCATAAAACCAAGTAATAGTTTAGCTTAACTAGTAAAAACAAATGTCTGCCTTGAGCATCATACTTTTTTAAAGAACTCTCTATGTGGGGTCAAATTGACAACAACAACAACTCTAAAAATTAGATGGGAATCCTAGTGGGCAGAGAGTTTATGTTAACGGAGGAGGAACAACTCAGAAAAGGAGGATGAGAATGGTTGCACACTTGAACACAGTCACTGCTACGGGACTATACACATAGACACTAAGGAACTGGTGCATGTTTTGCTGTGTATATTCTCAACAGAAAACAATAATTTAAAAACTATTGTTACAGGGATGTAAAAAAGTCCCAATTTGTATCTTTGTGTGTTTATGTACAATGACAGATGTCTAGAATGATTGCTATTAAAATGCTAATACAAAGTACACCTTTGTGTGACTAGACCTTAGAAGGCTTTTTCTTGCTTTATTAACTTCATTTACGAAGTTCATGGTTCATTTTAGATTATTAAAATAACTAAAACTTGAAAATTATCCTCTGTGTTAAATACTGTTAAGCCACAAAAACTTTAAGTCGTTAAATAAAATATATTTAAAACAGTTACACAAATATATTTTCATTTTTAAAAAATGTCCAAATAAACTGAAATTCTAACTCTTGGACTAAATTTGAGTATGTGAAAGTCCCCAGTCTTTTGGCCTGCAGTTAGGACTAAACTCAGCTTTCTAGAAGGAAAAAACAACAACACTTTTCTCTTTCGTCTTTTACCAGTTTTCTAGACGATCTAGGCAAATGTTGGGAGGGCCGCCAATGCAAGCAATCTGTTGCCTCCTCTTCCAGTCAGCTAGCTCTTCGTCTGTGAGAGTTTTCTGCACATACTCCATCGCTGACAAAAGCCCCGCCAACTCACTTACAATGCTCTGATTGGAAACCAAAACAAAGTCAGAAAACATTTCCTTAGACTGTCTCTAACCACAATGTTTAGTCAGTTTCCAAGAAGGAACTTAATAGAAACCAGGCAAGTGCTGCTACGAGATGCCAATACCCTGAGGTGAGATCAACATTCCGGGGAAGGTGGCCAGTGTTCTTACTCTTCGCATCTGGTCCAGCGCAGTCAGCATCTGTTCAAGTTGCTGCATCTTCTGCCTGGTCACTGATTGGTTGTTTCCATTTAGATCTTGCATGTCTATGGAGGAAGGGAAAACATCATAGCCTAAGGGAATACTCTTGCCATTTAACAAGACTCCCTGAAGCATGAGTAGTCCCTAACTCCTCTAAAGTCTAAGCACACAGTCAAGACAAACAAGTAACACAAGCTCACTACCGAACATTTAACAGTCTCTAATATTTACTTGCCTCCTTGACTCTTGAGGGTTTTATAGTTGAAATCAAAGTCATCCTGGAGATTTTCCACCACTTTCATTTTCTGTTCTAGATCCTGTTTAAAACAGAACAGCAACAAAAAAATAGAAGTAAAAAAGATTTCCTTAGTGAGAAGGGAAAAAGAAAGTTCCTGAGAATGAAATAAAGCCAAAACCCCATGAAGAGCACACGTAGGACCTACACACGCTATTCGCTATTCCTGAGCAAAGCCTCCCTGCCTCCGACTGGTCTCACCTGTACTCTCTTCCGAACATCCTGTAGGTGCTGCTCCAGCATCTGCTGCTTCTCCGTCACCACAGCTGCTGTGGGGTGGTTGGCCTGGCCCCCTTGCTGCCAAAAAGGGAGTTAACGCAGGTGAATACATGAAATATGGGGAGAAAACCACCTCTGTTCAGTCTTCATCTCATTCTACCTGCCCCCTTCCCGCTGGGCAGCAGGGTCAGGCGGTGAACCTGGCCATGAAGTCATGGGTGGTGCACTCCAGGTGCTGGTCACTGTGTACCAAGGAAGCTCTCGCATAGTTTAACTGGTGTTAGGGCTCCAGCCTCGCCATGGAGACTGTGTACTGCACTGGGAGACCACATGGTCCTTGCCTTCACCCAAACACCAGAGTAATTTATTGCTGAAGATGCTGGATATGAATTAAATATTTCTGTAGGATAGTCAAAACCAGTCTCTGAAAGACGCAAAGCCCCTCTGCCTCCTCTATATGTGACAGACATTAAGCCTCACTTGCTTCACTACACAAAAGAACCAACAACTCAAAAAACCCATTCTGCCCCCAGGGATGAAATTGCATATTAAAAGATATTATTTCTGGGGGTGCCTTGAATAACATGATATTTTAAAATGGCAAGTTTACCAAAGTAAAGCAGTAAGATACCTTCTATATTTTATGGGACATAGAAACACTGCAGTGATTAAGGGACAGCGTGTGAGTGCTGGCACAGGGCAGAAATACTGATTGATGGAAGAGAAAACAGTCTAGAGAAGATACTAACTAGCCATTTTCCAAATCCTTAGTCATTTCTTATTTCTTCCTCACTTTCAACTGAGTCACCAAATCCTCCTGCCTCTATCTCTTAAATTCATCTCACTTTCAACTGAGTCACCAAATCCTCCTGCCTCTATTTCTTAAATTCATCTGGATTGTCCTTGTCTGAATTCAGATCGCACAGTCGATCTGTCTGCCTCTAATCTCCCGCTTCCAACCCGTTTTCTAAACTATTAAAAATAGCACCACCACCCCCTGAAAAAAAAGATCAAACATGCCAATTTGAAAGGTAATCATGCTCTCTTTCTCAGGGTCCCTCACCAAGTCCACAAACTTATCTTAAAAGCTTTGGAGAGGCCCCACCCTACTTACTCTCCCCACAGGGGGAGTGACTCATCTGACTGGAGAGACTGGGAGGAGAACTCTGTGCACAAACACATCAGGGCCTTCTGGGCTACATCTCTCAGAAGAAGCTTACTTACATACTGGGCCTCTTCCTTCCACTCCTGGCTTCCTGGGACATACCTGCAGCAACAGAACCTAGTTTCTATGAGTTCTAGGAGTCCAGTTCTCTGTGTTCAATAGCTATTACTTTATGGTCTCTGAATCTCCATAGGGCAGCTGGGGAAGTGGTGCCCTGTAGACCCAAACTCTCTACTCCAAGATTCAACTCAGGGGGCAGGCATTCCAAACAAATCTGTGTTGGAAGAAGTACAGTCAGAATGTTCCATAAAGGCCAGGATGATAAGACCTATTCTCATACCTTGGACATGTTATGCTAAAGGATCAGTCCCTGTGGACATCATTCCTGGTAAAGTGAAGGGTCAGGAAAAAAAAAGGAAGACCCTCAATGAGATGACTTTGGTACAGCAGCAATGGACTCAAGGGTAACAACTGTGAGGATGGTGCACAACCGGGTGGTGCTTCATTCATTCTGTTGGGCATAGTGTTGCTATCAATTGGAACCGACCTATGGCACCTAACAACAACAATAATGGTTACTAGTCCAAACCATGCTTTCTGGTCTAGCTTTACTAACAATACAGTTGATATGTAAATCTGTATTCCATGCCTATTTCTCAATTGCTACTAAAGTAAAAAGGGGAAAAAATTATGTGGTTAATAATGAACTCATAGAAACCACTGTCAGTGCCCATTGTGCCCAGGTATAGACACCTCAACCTGCCACAGAAAGATGTTTCACATAATCTGACAGTCGAAACCTTCCCTCCTTGTGCTGTAGTTACCCCACACTACCCACTCTTCCCCGACATATAGCAAGTTTTCACACTTTACCTCTCCCTCCCCACATCACTCAGTCTAGCCACGCTCCTCTACCCAAACAAACCCAAATTCATGCACCTTCAAACTCAGTTCAAATGTTTGCTCTCCTGAGAAATCTTACTCAACTTCCTTATACAAAATTACTCACATCCTCCTCTATGTTTTTCTCACTTTGAGTGTCTGTGTACATATAATCCCAACCAGAATGAGAACAGGTCACATTTACTTATCTTCTGTCTCCTTTATTTTACTTGTAACAGACATTTAAGAACATGACAGATGAAGCAAACAGAGAAAATAACAGTAAAGTCTGGGTTGAAGCCTTAATATCCAGCTGGTAGCTAAATATCAGAGGTTGGGAAACTCTTTCTGTAATGACCTGGTGCTAAATATTTTAGGGCTTTGTGGTCCTTACAGTCTCTGTCACAGACACTCAACTCTGCCATTGCAGCATGAAAGCAGCTGCAGACAATATATAAATGAACAAGGTAGCTGTGTTCCAAAAAGACTTGATGTCCCAATCCATCAGTGAGCTGGATTGGGGCCATGGGCAGAGTGTGCTGATCCCTGCTCCATGTGATTAAAAATATCTTTGAGACACCTCTGCTTATCTATTTCCCAATGTTAAGTTGGAACCACTACACAAACTGACTTACAAATATCTTATGCAACTGCATGAAACACACAAAGGTTCTTCAAAACAGAATACCCTTGTGACTCATGGATAATTGTCCTTTTGCCAATCTCACTACCTCCTGTGTCTCAAACAGTGGCTATTATCAGTGCTATGTATCTATTAGCCCACAACTGAGCATATCAGTTTTCTGGGTCTCCACTTCCTACCGTCATGATGATGATGATGATGATGATGATGATGATGATGATGATGATGATAAAGATGGTAATGCTGAGAGAAGCAGCATTTATTTCCCATTCCTGTGTCATGTGCTTTTCTAAGTATTTTACACATATGAATTAATTCTATGAAGGAGCTACTATCATCATCCCTCTTGGAGGAAGAGAGTTACACAACAGTGTCAGAGCTGAGGTTCAAAATGCAGGCAGTCTGGTCCCAGGGCCCTGGTAGTACACTAAGCTCCCAAGGTCCATTTGCAAGGGATAACTAACTGAAAAGATCTCCATGATGTGGCCCTGCCTAGCCCAGTGCTAAGTTCTCTACACTTCACCCAAGAAAATGTTCTTCACAATGTCTTCTTCTTACCATCTGCCTCATGCACTTGTAGTTCACCTAAAGTCTCGGCTCAATCACTATCTCTTTTCACTAGGATGCCTTCCCGGCTTGCTCAGATCCAGGTGTTTTTTATCTTCCTGCTACATTTCTGTCTTTAAAAATAAAATATTTCCCTGCCTATAGGATAATAAAAGAAATTAAAACCACTCAGAGAGAGTAAATGAGTCTCCTATAACAAACTATTTGAATGATTTGCTATATATCCTTCTCACCCTCTTTCTCCCCCATATAATAATACAGACACATTGTACCATCTATTTTTACTACTATGAATCTGATCTTTTCTTTCATGACAACTTCAAACAGGCAATTACTATTACTGTATAGGAAAACTACGGATTCTTAAGAGAATAGGCTATTTTACATAATCACTTTTCTCAACTGTTGATTCTGATAGTTTTCTTATTTACATTTCTCTTTGATTTTCTAGGAAGATCAATCTGTAAATAGATATTCTGTAAATTCATTTAATGAAAACCACTAGTAAAATCCAGGTGAACCATCCTTGCATTTCTAAAACAGAAACCATGCTTTTGTTGAACATAAAAGATGTAGTAAATCCTAACCTTTTTCTTGACTCACACTTTTGATATGAGGATAGTCCAGACTCATAAAATAAGCTGGAAACTTATTGTAAACATATTTTTCCCCCTTCTTATATACTGTGGAAGAGTTAAAATAATAATGGAACAACTATACCATGAAAGCTTGCTACAACACAACTCTTATATACCATTTGGGTGGGTCAGCTTACTGTTATGGAGTGAGGGGGTATACAATTTATATAAAAATAGTGCAGTTGTTAAATGCCATCAACTCAATTCTGGTTCTTAGCAACACTGAACAGGGTTTACAAGGAGCGACTGGTAGATTTGAACCACTGACCTCAAGGTTAACAGTCCACTGCTTATCCTACAGTGCCATGACAGGGCTACTCAATGTAGTTTCATGATCACTAATATATTTTAAAAGGAGCTCTGATAGTGTGGTGGTTATGAATTGGGCTGCAAACCTTATGGTCAGCAGTTTGAAACTATCAGCTGCTCCACGGGAGAAAGATGAGACTTTCTGCTCCTGTGAAGATTTACAGGCTCGGAAACCCTGTACAGGGTCGCTATGGGTTGGAATCGACTAGATGGTACTTAACAACAACAACATTATATTTTAAAATTTCCCTTCCTTTTTAGAATGTTTTATATTTTATTTAATTATAAAGTTGTTTTTCTTTCTTACCCAGACCAAAACTTCCTCTAAACTGGGGGTCATAATAACTAGCATACACATTAGGATATATAAATGTGTATGTGTAGAAAGGAATAAAAAAACCATATCATGTTATATCTTATATATAATATACATATATGCATATATATAGTGTTTTGCTGTTAGGTGCTGTCCCGTCCTGCACTCTCCTCACAACTGTTGTTAACACTTGAGTTCATTGCTGCTGCCACTGTGCTAATCCATCTTGTTCATCTTGTTGGGGGTCTTCCTCTTTTCCACCAACCTTCTACTTTACCAACATGCTGTCCTTTTCCAGGGACTGGTCCCTCCTGTTAACATATTTAAGGTATAAGAGAAGTTTCACCATCCTGGCTTCTAAAGAGTATTCTGGCTATACTTTCTCCAAAACAGATTTGTTTGTTCTTCTGGCAACTCTAAATACTTTCAATATTCTTCTTCAACACCGTATCTCAAATGTATCAATTCCTTATTCACTACCCAACTGTCACATGACCTCAAACTGGTATCTTTGTTCTTTAACACTTTAAAGAGGTTTTTACAGCAAATTTGCCTGATGCAATACTTGTTTCCAAGAGTGTTGATTACGGATCCAAGCAAAATGAAGTCTTTGACAACTTTAATATTTTCTCCATTTATCATGATATTATTTATTTATTGGTCCAGGTGTGAGGATTTTTGTTTTCTGTTCATTGTGGTGCAATCCATCCATACATATACCCATTGTTGCTATTGTTAAATACTGTTGAGTCGGTTCTGTATAGGGTTTCCAAAGCTCTAAATCTCTGAGGGAGCAGAAAGTCTCATCTTTCTCCTGTGCCCATAAGGATTACAGCCTAGGAAACATATAAGGTAATTTTACTGTTATGCAGGATCGTTTTGAGTCAGAATTGATTCAACAGCCATTATCAACATATGTTGTGGTTGTTACATGCTGTCAAGTCAGTTTTGACTCATAGTGACCTTGTATAGGGTCTTTCCAAGGAATGGCTGGTGAGCTTGAACGGCCGTCCAGTGCGTTAACCCTCGGGGCTTCAAAACATTTGTGAGAAAATGGAGTTAAAAAGATCATGGAAATTTTCCATGAACTTTTTTTTTAAGTTTTTATTGTGAATTGAGTGAAAGTTTACAGGGCAGATGATCAGTTTTACATTCAACAAAGCATATATTTTGTTTCATTACAATGATTATAATCCCCTCCATGTACCATCAGTTAACAGCATTTCTCTCTATTCATTTTTGTTCTTTTTTAAAAAAACAACAACACTCAGGCATATATAATCATTTACACCACTAAAGGGCACATTCTGCAAGCCTGCTTCCTGGCCACCGGCTCTCAGTCTTTCTATGAATCTAGAGTCCTCAGCTGCTCCACCTCTCCATGAATTTTTTTTTGACATTGTTAAATATTTCATTTTACTTGGATCCATAATCAATGCCCTTGGAAGCAGCAGTCAACAAATTGAACAATGTATTGCATGTGGAAAAACTGCTGCAAAAGGCCTGTTAAAAGATGTCACTTTGAGGACCAAGGTAGGTTAACCTGACCCAAGCCACAGTATTTTCAATAACCTCATAAGCATGAGAGTGCTGGACAATGAATAAGGAAGACCATAGAAGAACAGATGCCTTTGAATTATGATATTGATGAAGAATCTTAAATATACGATGAACTGCTAAAAGATGAAACAAATCTGTCTTAGAAGTAGAGGCAGAAAGCACCTTAGAAGCAAGGATGGTGATACTTTGTCTTTTGTCCTTTGGACAGGTTGTCAGAAGGTAAAGTGGAGGGTCAGTGAAAAAGAGGAAGACTCCTAATGAGACAGACTGGCATAGTGGCAGCAGCAATGGGCTCAAGCGTAGCCACCACTGAGGTTGGCACAGGACAGGGCAGTGTTTCGTTCTGTTGTGCATAAAGGTCACTAGGAGTTGGAACCAACTTGAGGGCACCTCACAGCTGTCACTGTTGTTGTTGACACTGAGTTGGCTCTAACGCATGTGAACTTCTGAGAACAAAACAACATGTGGCCCAGTCCTGCTCTGTCTTCTCTCTATGACCTTTCTGAAGCCTGCTCATGTAACATACAGACACATAGAGAGCTTCAGATGTTATAGATCTATGTCTGTGATGTTGGTGTTGTTAGGTGCCATCGAGTCGGTACTGACTCACAACGACCTTATGCACAGCAGAATGAAATACTGCCCGATCCTGGGCCAACCCCACGCTTGAGTCCATCAATGATGGCACTTGGCCGATCCATCTCGTTGGGGGTCTTCCTCTTTTTCTCTGACCCTCCACCTTACCAAACATGATATCCTTCTCCAGTGACTGGTCCCTCCTGACAATATGTCCAAAGTATGAGAGACGAAGCTTAGCCATCATGGCCTCCAAGGAGCACTCTGGCTGCACTTCTTCCAAAACGGATCTACTGGTTCTTTTGGGAGCCCATGGAGAAAAGACTGAAGTTACCAAGGACTTCATTCTTCTTGTATCAACTATCAACACTCATGAATGCAACAGTAAAGAAATCAAATGATGCATTGCATTAGGCAAAGCTGCTGCACAAGACCTTTATAAAGTGTTGAAGAGCAAAGATGTCAGCTTGAGGACTAAGGAGCGCCTGACCCAAGCCATGGTATTTTCAATAACTTCACATGTCTGTGATAGATCAATACAAATGATGAGACGATGACATGAAACTGGTCCCCCACTGGACCATTTGGTGTCACATTTCTATTCCCTACGCAAACTGCATCTCTAGCTCAGTGCGGCTACTCTCAAACTCAACCACACGAGGGAAAACATATGAACGTAAATAATTCTATCTCTAAGGTGATTCCCAAGAAGAAACATGTGTTATAGTATCTTTCTGGTAGAAATGCGAACTGTTACAGTCTTTGAGAAAAACCATCTGGAGCTATCTAAAATAAGAAATACATCTATCCTTGAGGCAGTGGGTTTGGTTTGGTTTGGGTTGATCTAGCAAAGCCAATCCTAGAAATCTAACCCATAAAAATTAAAATAAAACTAAACACAAGAATAAATATAAGCAAATACTCTTAACTAATAGTACATGGGAGTACTGCTGTGGTGTTGTGGGTTAATGCAATGGACCACAAAATTGGTTTGAACTGCAAGATCGGCAGGTCAAGCTCACCAGCTACTCCTCAGAAACCCTATAAAGGGTTGCTATGGGTTGGAACCAACTCAATGGTACTCAACAACAACAACAATAGTACATGGAGGGGAACGCAATTATTTTAATGAAGTATATCATTTGTTGAGTGTAAAACAGATGATCTACTCTGTAAACCTCCACTCAATTTGCAATAAAAAGTGGGGAAAAAAAAAAAAGATATACCTGGAGATTTGTTACAGTAGTGATTGTAATGAAATAAAATAGAATGAAGTGTATTATATACTCAGGAAAATATTTAGTTATTTTCATTGCATGAAAATACCTCATTAGCACTCATTTCTACCTTGCAGGAGAGTTTGCATCCTAATGCCCATGCAAAAAGCAAATGCTTCTTTACACACAAGGAGTAAAGGCCTATCTTCCACAGTGCTTTGTGTCGTCTCTTCTTACCTGGGCTGCAGTGGCGGCAGTTTGGAGAAGGCGGGACTCTTCCCATAGACATCGGGCCACAATTCGGGCAATTTCCATTGGTTTCTCCAGGTATCTGCTCTGTAAGTGGGAGAGAATGAGAATGAAAGCAGCAGTATAATCAGGAGATCTGTACCATACTTAAAGACAACAGCCTAGGCAGGAATCTGCCTCGTCATTGTCATTTTCATTTTCATTTTCACAAGTTGAGGAACGTAGCACTTAGCACATGAAACAACAGAACATAGTCCTCAGAGGCTGGCTGAAATCACTGCGGGGATGAAGGGGAGAGGAGAAGAAACCGGGACATAACAATGAGCTGTGTTACCTCTGTGGGCAAAGGAACACAGGTCTGAGTCTTCAGACAGTATGTTATTCCAGTATTATAGGGAGGGCAACTGACTTTGTCAAGGAATACCCAATCATTGGCAAAATTTTAACAGTTAAAAGTAAGAGTCTTTTCCCAAGGGCACCCAGTTACAATTATGCTGTTACTTCAACTGTGGCAGGAGAAGCTGGCCTGTGAATATCACCTACGGATTTTCAAGTATATAGTACTTGAATACACAGAGATTTGAGAAAGGGGCTGATAACTGCTCCTTGGTTTAAAGTACAAGGAAAGATAAATTCTGTTCTCATTATTTCACCAAATGAGAAAAGAAATATTTCCATGAAAGAATCATAAAACCCCATTCTCCAGATTCTCCTTCTACTCAGTTTCTCATATTACCTGAAGGAACTGCTTGATTCTTCGCAGATTGTGCTGATAGAGAACGTTTGATTCTTGTAGAAAGCGGCTGTATTGCTGGTCAATCTCACCCAAGAGATTATGAAACACCAAAGTGGCATGTGATTCTTTGCTGGCAGCATATGCCCTGGAAAAGGAGGAACAGTGAAGAAGGATGCAGAAACCTACCTAGATACATGCATATAAAAATCACCATCAAGATGAAGGAAAATCAGGCAAACCTGATACTATAACTCACTAATTAGAGATTCATCTTATTCAGAAACAATAAACACCACTAACTTAACAATTATTCCAAATATTACAGGCCACTACCACAGTCTATAAGGAGCTCTGGTAGCATAGTGGTTACGAATTGGGCTGTGAACCACAAGGTCAGCAGTTCGAAACTACCAGCTGCTCCATGGGATAAAGATGAGGCTTTCTGCTCCCATAAAGATTTACAGCCTCGGAGACCCTGTACAGGTCCTGTACAGGGTCACTATGGGTCAGAACCAACTTGATGGCACTTAACAACAACAACAACCACAGTCTATAGACTCCTGGTGTGGTGCTGTGAACTAATGTGTCAGACTGCAAAGTCGTTTGAACTGTAAGGTCGGTGGTTCAAGCTCACCAGCTGCTCCTTTGAAACCCTATAAAGGGTCACTATGTGTCGAAACCAACTCGACAGCACTTAACAACAACAACACAGTCTATACTTATAAAATATTAGATGACTTGAATAGATCTATTATTCTGCTTTACATTCTCAGTTACTGGTCAGATTACTAATAATCAATAATCAATCTGTAGTGGTTACGAATTGGGCTGCGATCCACAAAGTCAGCAGTTCGAAACTACCAGCTGCTCCATGGGATAAAGATGAGGCTTTCTGCTCCCATAAAGATTTATAGCCTCGGACACCCCGTACAGGGTCGCTATGAGTCGGAACCGACTCCATGGCACATAGCAACAGTGATCAATCCCAGGCTCAAATGGCCTATCTCCATCTCTGAATCACCTCTTTAGCTCCTCACCAAATCAGTATGTACTCAGAAAAAACCCCTAAGTTTTATTAACATGTTGTTGTTAAGTGACATTGAATTGGTTACAACTCATAGCAAGTCTGTATAGGGTTTCTAAGGAATGACTAGTAGGTTTGAACTGCCAACCTTGCTATTAGCAGTCCAGTGCTTATCCTATAGCATCACACCAGGACTCCTAGGCCTGAATGAATCTACAATTAGTAACTGGACCTGAATCCATTAAAATGAAGGAAACAGCTGTTGGATTACCAAGTCATTATCTTCTCTATGACAGTCTGTTTTTCTTACCCCGTGTTTCTTTCCTTTAATACAATGGAAATCACAAGCGTGGACGGAACTGTCTACCTGTGGTAGAATTTCCACTCAAAATATTTCTACCATGTCCTAAGAGAGAGTTGCCCCAATGTTCTTCTACTATAGAAAAATGTTTTTCAAGACTAAGACAATTTTATCTCTTTTCTCTCTCTCTTATATCCTTTATCTATTTTGATGAAATAGTTACCAATTAGTGAAGCTAGGGTAGATCACATCTCAAACCCAACCCAACAATTTGGGAAGTTTCTCAAGAAAGACTTACCAATCTTGACTCTCGATCCAAGGGGCCAGAAATTGTCGTAGTTCCATCGGGAAGCTGTCACTGTACAGTTGATGCAGTTGCTCTAAGTACCGTGTGTCGAGCTGCTGTAGCTGATTCCATTGGGCCATCCTGCTGGAATCCGGGTTCCCAACTGTAAACCAACATGTCCATATGGTCACCATGAACACTCGGAGATGAACCACTCAGAAACCAACATGTCCATATGGTCACCATGAACACTCGGAGTTGAACCACTCAGAAACCAACATGTCCATATGGTCACCATGAACACTTGGAGTTGAACCACTCAGAAACCAACATGTCCATATGGTCACCATGAACACTCGGAGGTGAACCACTCAGATAAAGCTTTTTTGCACAATATGGGCAGCATCAGGGCTGAGAAAAGGATGAAAAAATGCTTTAAAAGGGATTTTGCATGGTTCTCCCAATTCCAAATGATAAGCACACATGCACAATCTCTACCTCTGGGACCAGCTTCTTCTAAATTGGGATTACAAGGTAAGCATGAATCCACGTTCTAGAATCCATGAACTATCACAGTTTGGTGAGGTTAGAAAATGATTTCATTTCTAGACCTCCATTTCTTCATCTATAAAACATAAATCATAATACCCATCCCTCTAAAGGCTGTTGGCTCTCGTAAAGATTTACAACTTCAGAAACCCTGTAGAGGGTGACTATGAGTCAGAATTGACTTGACAACTTGAGATCCCTAACTACCACCACCTAACTACTACCACCACAGACTGTTAAGGTATTGCTAAAGTGCCCAAACTCAGTTCTTAGCACACAATTGATGCTCAACAAGCTTCAATTCCTTTCTTTCCACTCTCCCCCCCTTTGAAGTCAATGAGGTGGTTATTGTTAAGCGCCATTAGGTAACTTTCACTCATAGTGAGATCACATGTAGAATTTCTGAGGCTGTGAAGTTCTGTGGGAGCAGAAAGCTTCATCTTCCTACTGCGGAGCAGTTGGTGAGCTCAAACCGCTGACCTTGTGGTTCGTAGTCCTATGTTTATCCTACAGAGACACAGTAAATCTGAACTAAGACAAAAATGCTGAGTGTGGATATTCTGGAAGGACAGAGCAAATTCTAAAGCAAGGTTTAAAAATATAAGTAAGACTCTCCCTGGGATTCTCTCACTCAACAAAAAGTAATTTCGTTTACTTAACTTCTCAGTCTAGGATGAGAAAGATGGGAAGTTAAGTACAAGGGATACAAGCTGTCCCCAAGTTTATGAATATCCCGTGAAATGCCTAGGTAGGAGAAGCAACTTAGCTAATCAACTTGTTTAAGTCCATTTTGGGAATACCTGCTGTTGTTAAGTGTCACTGAGTCGGTTCCAACCCATAGCGGCCTTGTATAGGGTTTCCAAGGAGTAGCTGGTAAGATTGTACTGCTGACCTTGCGGTTCAAATCAACTTTTCAGTCCAGCACATTAACCCACAGTGCCACACCAAGATTCCACTGGTCATGGAAACAGCAATATAGCCCGAGTACTCACTAGAGGTTCTAAAAATATGCACAGTTCTAAGATATGCAAGGGGAGCTGAGTGGCTCCAGACAATAAGCACTGGACCCTGCACTACAAAGTTGGCTGTTCAAGCCTACTAGCCGCCCCATGGTAGAAAGATGAGACAGTCTGTTAAAGTCTCGGAATTAAAATAATTAAAGCCTCGGATATGCTGCATAGGGTCACTATGAGTCAGAATTGACTTGATGGCATTTAATAACAATAACAAAGCCTAATGAGATGGTTGGTTACCTGGGACAGTGAGAACATTTAGTGAAAGATTCAATTCACAAAAATGCACACACTTAACTAAAGATCTTGAATTGTCTCTCAGAGAAGGCATGATGAAAAGACAACAGTACTAGGAGTCTTGGTGTGGCTCTGTGGGTTAATGCGCCAGACTGCAAAGTCGTTTGAACTGCAAGGTCGGCAGTTCAAGCTCACCAGCTTCTCCTTGGAAACCATATACAGGGTCGCTATAGGTCAGAATCGACTCTACACACTTAACAACAACAACTTTCATTAAAATTCAGCAAGCTGGTAATAAAACCAACAGGACCAATAAAACATTAAAAAAAAAAAAAAAAAAAAAAAAACTGTCCTCAAAGCAGGAAGTGTAATTGTCAATAAGTGGTTCATGATCAAGTACTCTGAGGACATGAAAGGACTGAGCCACAGTTCTTTCTTCCTCTTTTGGGGTAACAGACAGAAACTTCTCCCCCTTGCTACTGTGAAAACAGCAACAGGTGGAGCTCTCCAGCACCTTGGTTCAGGAAAGCCCAGGTAGTATCTATGAAGCAATCTTTACACTGAATGGGAACTGGGCTCTACTCAATTCAAGTTTTCTGTTATTCTCAGGCAACATTATCTATTAGAACATCACCAATGCAAGCTATAGTATAGAATTAAAATTTTTCTAGTAACCAGGTTAAAAGGGTAAAAAGAAATAGGTGAAATTAACTTTACTAATATATACATCCAAAATAATAACATTTTGATGTGTAATCCTAAAAATAGAGATACTTTACATTCTTTTTGTACTGAGTCTTCTAAATCAATTATTTCACAGCACAGACCTAAGGCATTTTCCCTCCCCAAGTATTAGGACTTGAATTCCACTGGTGAAAATGTTCAGTGAAACAAAGAAATGAGAACATCAGAATGAAGCATTTGTCCCAATGCAGCACATGTTTAAACAAATTAAATATGCCATCATGTTAGACGGGAATAAGCTTCCTGGGTGCTAGCTTTTTGTTGTTGGGGGTGTTGTGTGTGTTCGTGTCTAACAGTATCTCTTAGGCAATTTCTGAGTATTTTTCAGCTGCCACTCTGTCGTGTTTGCCCTCACCTCAGCATCTCCCACCCCAAGTCTAACCTGTCATATACCACTAACAATGAGTACTGACTGGCTGGAATAAATGCAGTAGCTTAAGTGCACATTCCATGATATAGCACGTGGCTTGTTTTAACCTCAGTAAGAAATCACAGGCCATTAGAACTTTCAAAATATTTCCATATTTTAAGGGCCAAGTTAAAATCTGCCTACTAGGCTAACAGCATCGTGATCTGCCCTAAGTGTCTTAGGACCTGGTTTACATAGAAATCTGTCTACTTCAGCCAGTTAATGAAGATTCTACCGCACATGAATTTCCTAAAACTCTACACCTGCAAAGCCTGAGATGGTCATCACTAGCCACAAGAGGCTACTGAGCACGTGACCTGCTGTTGGTTCAAACTACGATGTGCTGTGTGTATAAATAAAATGTACACCAGATCCTGAAAATTTACTATAAAAAAAAGAGAAAACTCTCTCGTTAATTTTGAAATTATAGTATTTAGCATATATTGGTTAAATAAAATGTTATTTAAAATTAATGTCAGCCATTTCTTTTCTAATGTTTTAAATGTAGCTACCAGAAAATTTCACATCCTATGTGCAGCTCACATATTGAACCAAGTTACTCTAGATGAGGAACCCAAAGCCATGGTTTCAAAGAAATAATCATCCACTTTTCATGACAAACTCCAGTGTTATAAATAAAGCAGAAGTTAACTAATTACTCAATTGACTATTTTGGATACAAAAAGAGAGCCAAAGTCTCTCGCCTAAAAGTTCCGATTCTAAACCATGAAGCAGTACCCTGTGTGCCAGCTCAATTACAGGTTGCACTGGGGTCATGCATGAACATTTTCTCATTTTCTTCTTGTAGTGAAGGGCCACCAAGTTGGCTCAGCAACCATGCAAAGGGTTTCCAAGGAACAGCTGATGGGTTTGAATGATCAACCCATGGTTAATAGTTCAGTGCTTACGCTACAGCGCCATGAAATAAATTCTGACTCATGGATGGTGTTGTTGTTAAGTGCCTTTGAGTCATTTCCAACTCATAGTGACCCTGCTGTTTAGGGTTTCTGAGAAGCGGCTGGGGAGTTTGAACCACTGACCTTGCAGTTCAAAGCAACCCTGAGGTTCAGGGCTTATCCTGCAGTGCCACACCAGGACTCTGACTCATGGACAAGGTATCATGAAATAAAATAAAATAAAATGAAGCAAACTCTGGCATATACATACAATGGATTACCATGCAATGCTGAAGAATCACAATGAATCTGTGAAACAGCTTGTAATAGGGATGGAAGGTGGAGGACATTATGCTGAGGAGGGAAATCAGTCAAAGGACAAATACTGTATGAGACCAATGTTATAAAAAGTTAAGAAAAGGTTTTCTTAATAGAAGTGACCATTGCCATCAGTTATTGTTACAGGGGGAGGAGGAAAGGAAAATTATTCCTGGACTAGAGGTTGTTGTTGTTGAGTCAGTTTGGACTCACAGCGGTCTTGTATAAAGTTTCCAAGGTTTGAACTGCCGACTTTGTGGCTTGCAGATTAGTGCTAATGCTACATTTCCACACCAAGAGTGTGGACTAGAGGGTAGACCATGTTGACATATGTCATGTTGTTGTTAAGTGCTGTCGAGTCAGTTCCAACTCATAGCTACCCTGTATGGGGTTTCCAAGGAGCAGCTAGTGAGTTTGAACCGCCAACCTTGCAGCAAGCCTGAATGACTAGTCTCCCCTATCTTGGAACTCACAGCAACCCTGTATAGGGTTTCCAAGGAGCAGCTGGTAAATTTGAACTGCTGACCATGTGCTTTGCAGTCCAGTGCTGATCCTATAGCGGTGCCGCATCAAGATTCCAACATGGATGATAGGTCAGACAATATACAACAAGAGGGAGATTAGCAGAAGAAAGATGAAGGTAGCAGAAAACACAGGGAGGAATGCAATAGTTAAAGTGACTAGAGGTAAATGCTGTTAGCTGTTGGTACATGGAGGGGTTTGCAAACATGTAACGAAGCAAAGTATATGATTTGTTGAACGTAAAACTGATGATCTGCTCTGTAAACTTTCACTCAATTCACAATAAAAAGTTGAAAAAAAGAAGAGGATTAAAAAAAATTGTCTGACCCATTTCTAGCCCATAATACAGAGTTACTGTTTTTATGTTTTAGTTGGGGACAGAAGTGGACTACTACTAATTAATACAATTATTTCTTAAACCAGAGTCCAGCTAGTAGACTTTCCCCATAAAATTAAAGCACCAAGAATGACTGATTTTGTGCTCTACTTCTTAGTCCAGTCTCCATAGGTAATTGTGTCATTGTTGTTAAGTGTCACCAAGTCAGTTCCTACTCATAGCAACCCAATATAGGGTTTCCATGGAGTGACTGGTGAGTTTGAACCTCCAAACTTGCAGTCCTGCACTTATCCTATAATGCCACACTTGAAGTCCTTTTTTTTTTGTAATAGCGATCCTATATGGGGGGAGGAGGGGAAGTAAATTAAAGTCAAAGAACAGGCAATTATTTTCAAAGGGAACGGGGGCAAATAGAGATCTCTTTACAGGCTGCATAGCTACAAACCACCATATATAATTAACAGCAGTCCCAGAGCAGGCAGACCAACTGTATGTAAGAACAGCACATTCTTAAGCAATCACTAGCCAAACTGTCTAGGAAAACCACTGCCAACAGACTTTGTTGTAATTGTTTTACTGGAAAAAATTAAGAGTCCATTTATTTCATAATCTCAATTCTGGTTTTTCAAATTATAAAGTCATCTAAAGAACACCACTAAATTCTAACTAAAGTATATCTCATCTAACAATTAGTTCGAAGGCTATGATTTAATAACCACTTCAATGAACTCCAAAACATAGAAAGTGATTTGCACAACTATTGGAGTGACATATAATATTCTGGGAGCAAGGGAGAGAAGTTAATTCATTCCATTTAGTGGTTGGCTGAGGGCATTAGATAGGGCTGAATTCTCTCAAGATGTTTCCTTAGAGTAAATGGAGCAGACAGCATAGTGGAGATGGTATAGCACAGACAGAAGAATATCAAGTATGATGCTATCTGTTTTCTAGTCATTGAAAAGAGAGATAAAAATTAAACAGCAAGTAGCCAAAGATTATCTGGACTTCTCAAAACAGGAACTGCTCAACCCCTTGGGGATAACCTACCAACAAGTCATAAATCACAAAAACTACTGCTAATGGGGAACTTATGACTGTAAATATAACCAAGAAAAGTTTTGTCCAAACTCACAGTTCCCATTTATAGACTTAGATTTCAAGAAACCAAGGGGTATGTTGAGAAACACAAGCCAGGACACATCACAAAAGGGGTTCGTTACATCATTTTATAACACTCCTTAAAAATTAAGACTTGTACTTCATATCTAATGGATTTTTTTTATATAGAGAGAGAGGTGAGGGAAGAAGGTAAGGAGAGGGATGATGGGAAATTAGGTACATACAAAACAGAAAGTGACCTAAAGATAAATACTGTTCAACCTTGTAGTGTGTCATAAGATTTTTCTGAGCGCTATTCACATTCTATATTAGAAATACCTATTTTTAAAATACAATATCCCCATATTTAATCTGTTGCCTACATTAAGCTTCTCTTTTCCATTATGAAAGTCTTAGTTGCTATGGCAATCAAAGGATTAAGTAACACAGAAAACTACTTGCACTAATTTCTTTAGAAACCAGATCTTTTAAGAAAACATTTTTTAAAGTTTATAAAAGTAATGATGTTCAGACTTCCGGCAAGATGGCGGACTAGGCAACACAGACCCTCTACAACTAAGATTCAAGAGACCAAATAACACCGACACAGATGAAAATTCTGGAGCCCTGAATTTAAGAGGAAAGGTTAGAGAAGTGTATTGAGCGCTTGCTGGGAAGAGACACTGAGCAAAGACAGTGAGAGAAGGAGACTGCCTGGTGAACAATAGTCAGACTCAGCACAACTGTCTCGTGAGCAGCTTTGGCAGTACCTGGAGGCCTCCCTGGCAGAGCAGATTCAAAAATGGAATGAGAAAATGTGATTCCTTCTTTTTTTCAGGCTCCCCTGCTGACCAGAGGTGTGGCTACCTCCACCCTCATCCACCCCCAGAGTAGACTCTGCTTTCTGGGAGTTCGGAGCCACCTAGTTGGGAGCCATGCCAGTGTAAAGCGGGGGCCAGTTGCACCCTTTATAGCCTGAATTCAGGCAGGCTTGGCTCTAGACATACAGAACCTGCAGCGCTATCTAGACCAGCATTTCACCAGTGTCCTAACCAACACTAAAACCAGACCCATCGAAGGACTCCCGATTGAGTACTCTAAATATAGATATTACCGAGGCCCATAGGAATGCCATCTATGGCCAGGAACTCTGCTCACATCCCTCCCACACCCATGTTGTGAAATCCTTAGCTTGCAGGAGCCCCCAGAGTTTTCTCCTTTCTAGAGCCAACAGCTACATTGGATTTTTTTGTCTGAGGTATGCTTTTTTCCTTTTGTTGTTTCACTGTTTTTGTGTTTTTTTTTTTATTTCTCTTCCTTCTTCTCTTTCCATTCCATTGAGTTTTATCCTTTATATCTACTTTTATTTTCCTTCTTTACTTCCATTTCTCATTTTCCTTCTTTTCTTCCTGCGTTTTGATCTTTCTTCACTTCTCTCTACTCTCTCTTTTCATCTTTCCTCTCTCTGGTTTTTCTAAGTTTTAAAAATATTTCCTCCTTTTATTTCCTCTCTTATTTTTTTCTTCTATAACTCCAATTTCCTGTCCCTCTTTTCTCTTTTTATTTATTCTTAAGTGATTTTTAAATTTCTCCCTTTTATTTTTAACTATTCTTATTAAATAAGAATGTTATTTAGGTACCCTATAAGCATTGACATAAAGATGCAGGAAAACAAGAAGAACACAGAACACAGAATTCAGGAAAATACTACAAGAACAAGCAGACAAAATAAATGCAAAATTTGAAAACAACACAAAACCTGCAACTAGAAATCCAGAAATTTAATGCTAAGATTTCAGAAATGGACAATACATTGAAAGGACAAAGGAGTAGATTTGAAGCAACGGAAGCTCAAATTAGTGAGCTTAATACTAGTATGCTAGAAGAACAATCAGAAAAAAGAATGAAAAAATCTGGAGAAAGCCTAAGAATTATGTGAGACACCATGAAGAGGAACACTTACAGGTGCACACAGAAAACTGTTGAATAGTTGTTGGAAGAAAACTTCCATAACATCGTGAAAGACGAGAAGACAAGCATCCAAGAAGCTAAACAAACTCCAAACAGGATAGGACCCAAAAGACGAGGAAAGAATCCTGAGAGCAGCTCATGAAAAAGTTACCTACAAACTCTGATTTCTCAGCAGAAACACTGCAAGAAAGAAGACAAGGTATGACATATTGAAAACTCTTAAAAAACAAAAAACAAAACCCTGCCAACCCAGAATTATATACCCTGCAAAACTGTCCCTCAAATATGATGGCAAAATTAGGACATTTCCTGATAAATAGAAATTAAAGAACTCAATCTAGATATGGAAGTAAAGTAAAGCAAACCTACAATATTGAAAATAAGGAATCAGAGGTATCAATTTTTTTTTTTTTAATGAGTAATTGAAGATTTATTTAAGCAAAAATACATACATAGTCATTATTGCCAGACTTAATATGAGAGATTAAATGTTCAATCCAATTTTCCTTCCTGGGTAAGTTTTTCTTTCCTATCCCTGTCGGTTTTGAAAACATAATACTAGAAGATAAGGGGCCCAATGCCAAACACAGCTCCTAAGAGTGAAGTCTTGGGAGTGGGCCTGAAATTGGGA
>NW_006408525.1:28134179-28170678 GCF_000296735.1 Chrysochloris asiatica
ATCCATCAGACATCAGCAATGATATCCCTCGTTTTGCTGATTACCAAACTTCCCCCTCCCCGCCCCCCAAAAATGTATACTCCATACTGGATCTGGGATTAACACCAAATCTGATCACAAGTATTTCAGATTAAAGGGGTAAGAGTACAACAAATAGTATTGTTGCTAGTAAATACATTTGAGTAGGCCCCCAACTCATAGTGACCCCATGCACAACAGGACAAGATGTTGTCTGCTTCTGCAACATCACCATGATTGGTTGAGGACTGGACCATTATAGTCCATAGGGTTTCCATTGGTTCTCTGGAAGTAGATCTCAAAGCCTTTCTTCCTCATCCATTTTAGCTGGAAGCACCGCTGAGACCTGTTCAGCCTCCAGTGACAGCTAAGTGGTGGCTGTACATGCACTGAATTGGCCAGGAAACAAACCCCAGTCTTCCCCATGAAGGAGAGACTTCCCACACTGAACCACCAGTCTCCACATAACAAACATGGTGTGTTGCTGGTAACTATGGTTGGACCCATCATTGCAGCCACTTTGTCAGTCCATCTCATTTACCTCTAACTTACTGGCTGGGCCTCAACTTTACCAACTTTAACAATCATAATTGTATCTTAACAAACATAAATTCTCTCTAAATTGAAAGTAACACAACTCAAAATGCTTTGTCAATTACTGAAAGTATAGTTCATAGCTAAAGCTGCCAAAGAACAGTTCTGAGCTTTAGATAAAACCGCAAAACAGAACATATCTGTGCATCATGCAGCCTCCTTGCACTGTGATACTCCCATCCCACCAGATACACTCCTCCTAAGCAGTGTACTGTAAAGCAAAGAACATTGAGACTCTGCATCAAACAGGCCTGCTACAAGCCCTGCCTACCACTTACCAGCTATTTGTTTCGGGGAATGCTACCAGGACTTCAGAAGCAGCTACCTCTTCAGTAAAACTGGGAACCAGCCCTCTGAAATACTGTTGTGAAAAAGAAATAATGGCTGCATAGCATCATGCTTGGTTCTCAGTGCTCTGTCTTCTTCCTTCTTTGCATGGTTTCCCCTACAGCAAAATTTCTTCTGCAAAATCTATTTCCTCAATGCCCTGGGAAGCACTAAAACCAAGATTGTTGTTACTGTTAGATGCCAACAAGTTGAGACCCTAAGCAAACAACAAAAGATTGGCCGGTCCTGCGCCATCCTCACAGTTGTTGCTACACTTGAGCCCACTGCTGATGCCACTGTGCCAATCCATATTGTTGGGGGGTCTTACTCTTTTTCACTGACCCTTCACTTTACTAAGCATATTATGTCCAAAGTATATATGTCCCAAGTATGAGAGACAAAGTCTCACCAACCTGACTTCTAAGGAGCCTGCTGGCTGTATTTCTTCCAACACCGATTTGTTTGTTCTTCTGGCAGGCTATGGTACTTTCAATATTACTCTCTAACACCATAACTCAAATGCCTCAATTCTTCTATGCCTTCCTAATTCACTGCATATGAGGCAATTGAAAATACCATGGCTTGGGTCTGGCACACCTTAGTCCTCAAACAGACAGACATCTTTGCTCTTGAACACTTTAAGGAGGTTTTGTGCAGCAGATTTGCCTAATGCCATCAATTGTTTGATTTCCCAACTGCTGCTTCCATGAGTGTCTGGGTGTCAATAGTGGATCCAAGCAAAATCAAATCTTTGACAACTTCAATCTTTTCTCCATTTATCACGATGTCATTTATTGGTCCATTGGTAAGGATTTTTGTTTTCTTTAAATTGAGGTACAATCCATATAAAGGCTATAGTCTTTGATCTTCATCAGTCAGTTATTTTAAACGCTCTTGGCTTTCAATAAGCAAGGTTGTTGTTGTTAAGTGCCTTCGAGTAGGTTCCGACCCATAGCGACCCTGTACAGGGTTTCCAAGGGTGTAAATCCTTACGGGAGTAGAAAGCTTCATCTTTCTCCCGCGGAGAGACTGGTAGTTTTGAACCGCTGACCTTAAGGTTCGCAGCCCGATTCGTAACCACTACGCTACCAGAGCTCCTTAAGCAAGGTTAGTACATCAGATTAGCTAGGAGCTGAGTGATAATTGCTTAGCTAACTTTCTCTGCTATGTAAAATATAAACATTTCAATTTTTTTTATCCTATCCTGAGGGAAGGAGTTAGTGTTGTGATTGATGTGAGGGGGTTGCAAAAAAAAACCCTCACTGAAAAATTCCATTATATTTCATTCATTCAATTTTTCCACACATTACTTGAAGCCCCTTCATATATGTGAGAGAGGGGGAGAGGAAGTTTGGGTGGTACCCTAATCAAGTATCTCCTTATGTTTCACCTAAGGCTAGCTCTATGTCCTAACTAGACTAAAAGTAACAACACTAAGCAATATTTAAAACAGAAGAACAGAATGAGAAATGCTGTTATTGTGAAGTGCCATCAAGTCTGTTCCATCTCACAGCGAGCCTGTATAGGGTTTCTCAGGACTGGCTGATGCATTTCAATCACCGATCTTGCAGTTTAGCAGTCCGTAATTTAGAAGCAGCTAAGTAAATAATGATTTACTGGACAGCACTTAACAACAACAGCAAGGCACTGTTTTAAACATTGGTGATAAGTGCCGGTTCTGACTCACAGCAACCCTGTTTAAGGTTTCTGAAGAGCAGCTGGTAGGTTTGAACTATTGCCCTTGTGGTTAGCAGTTCACTGTTTATCCTATAAAGCCACACCAGGACTCTGTTTTAAACATAAGACGTGCTTATTTACTCATTTCATTCTCAAAACCACCCTATGAGGTTATTTTGCCCCCATTTTACACAAGAGGAAACTGAGGTTTCAAGAGTTTAAATGAGTTACCTAAGGTCACCAAGGTAGTAAAGGCATGGAGTTGAAACCCTAACCTAAATAGTCTACTTTCAGAGTTCCTGTTCTTAATCCTTATTCTATGGTGAGAGTTTTAGCTGATTTGCAAGTCATCCATGAGTCAACTATGCTATCATGTCAAAGTGATGATCTCGTGGTATTTTAATACAATATTCAGATTAAAGGATATATTAGCTCTGGTGACACTGGCTCACATAAGAATGCTACTTTAATTGTGTGTATCATAATTTAGATGGTGCACTAAAACACAAACACATCAAGGGAAGGGCAACCAAGAAGATGTGAAGAGTCCTAGAACTTGTGAAGAGTCCAAGAATTTGAACACTTTACTTGGGGAAAATAGAAGTGAGGATAGCAGAGAAAAAGATAAATTACAAAAGAATGGCCCTTCAAATACTTGACGATTTGCATATGAAAGGATAAAACATTTGAGAGTGAGACTCTGTTTCTCCCATAACATCTACTCCCAAATTCTGCTCTCTGGAGCAATTCCCTCTGTGTGCAGAGGTTTCCCACCATGGCTACAGTGTTGATCTTACAGCGCCACACCAGAAGTCCACAGATTAGATTGTTGTTGTTAAATGCCATCCAGTTGGTTCCAACCCATAGCAACCCTTGTAGGGTGTCCAGGGAGCGACTGGAGAGCTTGAACTGGTGACCTTGTGGTTCAAACTGACTTTGCAGTCCAGCGCATTAACCTGCAGTTAACCCCCAGTGCCACAGATTAGATTAGGAGAGTAGATATAAAACAAATACTATGCCTGGGAACCAAACCAGACGTCAAATTGGAATCTCTGAGGGCAAGAACCAGGCTTCAAGATGAAAAAGTTCCTTAGGTGATTCCAGCATGCTATCAGATTAAGAACTTCAAAATTAGAGCAGAGATCAAGGCTCAAATCTGAAAGCGCATCAGAATGACTTCTGAGGTGCTCTGAAAAGCCAGCTGCTGGTCCCATTCCAGGAGCTCCAGGATGGGGTCCAGGCATGAGAAGAAATTGAAGTGGCAAGCCATACTAAGAAACTGAATTTTCTTCCAAGGGCAACGAAGACATCTTGAAAAATTGTAAGCAGACAAATGACAATTGGATTTACATTTCACAAAGATCCCTCAGGCTGCAATAATCAAGGTGAGAGATGGTGGCAGCTCTTGAATAGTGGCATCAGATATGCTTTGAAAGGGACATCTTGAGAGATATTAAAAAGGTATGTCCGATGGGGCTTGGTGACTGGTTGAAGAACAGAAAAGAAGGGTGGTAAGGTACAACCTCCCAGACTCCTGGTGTATTTCATGTTTGTTGCTGTTATTAAGTGCCCTCAAGTCGGTTCTGATTCATAGTGACCCTGTCTATATAGAGTTTCCGAAGAGTGGCTGATGAGTTTGAACCACCCACTTTGCAATTCAAATGACTTTGTGGTCCAATGCTTATCCTACAGTACCACACCAGGACTCCATTTCGTGTTTAAATGGAGGTTAAATGGTCACCCTGAAAATGTCACAGCAGTAATTCTGACATTGGGAGAATGCCTGGGCTCTTAGACAGCGTCTAAAGATGATTCAGTCTATAAATTATGATCTGACTCAATTCCCTCAAGACATTAAGTCTACTAGTGGAACCCAAGAATACTGTGGTATAGAAAGTAAGTTGATTTTTAAGCAAAAAGCATCTAGGGTTTGTGCTTCAGCTGCCTGATAGAGCTCTACTACTATTCCCAAGAAAGGAGTCAAGGGTGAAAAGGAAATCAGCCAAAAACCTCAATGCTAAAGTACACCTGGGCCACGACAAGAGCTTTTAACTGTCTCCCCCCATCTGCCCACTTCATTTCACTCTATTTCCCACACTCTGGCCAGAGAGCCCTTCTCAAGAGATAAATTTGATCTTGCTACTCCCCAGATGAAAATCCCTCGGATGACTATGCATTATTCTTAGCCTAAAAAACAAATTATTCAATATTGAGGCAGAAGGATATGCTTAGAGCTTGGATTCTGGAGCCAAACTACCTGCTTCACCACTTAGATAGATATGTCCTTGTGCCAGTCATTTTAGTCTCTTGCCTCAGTTCTTCATTTTTAAAAAAGGAGATAAAATAGTACTCACTGCACAGGGTTACGGTAAGGACTGAATGAGTTAATGCATAAGTTATATGCATATAAGTTAAGCACTTTGAATATGGCTGGCATACAGCAAGTGTACCTCAGTGTTTGCTATTAGTAATGTGGCCGACGGTCTAACTGGCCCTGCCTCTCTCACCTCACCTGGCATCACTTTGCTGGCTGAACTCCAGGCACTCTGTTCTATTTTCAGTTCCTCAGAACCACCAAGCTCCAGCCTGCCACAGGGCCTCAAACATGCCTTCTTCCTTCCATTATTTCATACGAAAATGCAATTCCATGACTCATTGGTTTACACTTGTGACTGTCATGCTGGACCCCAAGCCCCTTGAAAAAGTTAAAGACTTGGCTTTTGTTCATTAGTGTGCCCCCACACCTCCACCCTCCTAGTATCTCACATAGGCCTGGCACATAACAGGTACTGACAAATCTGTACCAAATGACTAAATCACTGGCAGAATTACACCTAAATTGAGTGAACCAGATTCTTCCAGGTGATAACCTAAGCACATATTCTGATAAGGAGAGTAACTCTGAAGTTTTGCTGCTTGAAAAAATTGAGAATGATCCTTTGGTGAGCTTTCAGTAAGAATAAAATCACAGCACTTCCTCAGCTCAAACGTATACATTAAGTTATTGTCAAATCTGAAACCTTTATCCTTGGCTAAGGCTGCTTGCTACTCAGCTACTCAACCAACTTTAGTCCCCTCCAGCTCCTCTTTCCAGCCTCAAGACAATTTTCACAGGAATGTTCTGTCCTCTTTCAAGTCAACTTCTCCCCTGCAGACCTTATTTGTTCCTTTCTCATGGATGTTCTTGCCTAACATGCTTTTTCTGTTTGGTTACATTCAATGTCCCTTTCTTTTCTCTGTTAAAGAGGCCTTCTAATCCCACCTGTAGCCCAATCAGTGCTGGAACCCTAAACGTCCACATTACTCATATATGCAGCTAAATCTCCCACATTTGAGGAAAAGTTCTCTAGTGGCCATCTTCAAGAATCATTTCAACAGCGTAATCAATTTAAGATGCCAAGTGAACATTTACTTTGTATTTTGCTTCGCTCACACTTGTATGCACACATACATACCAACTCTCTATATAGCACAAGTTTTTAACCACACAGACTGACAGCCACAATACTGAGAAACTGCCAAAATGGCAGTTCTACCCTGTATAGGTTGCTTAGCTAGAATTTGGAGACTTTTCTGGCTAGAAAGAAAACATTCTTCCAGTAAACAGTGAATACTAAGGAATTCACTATCATAGGAGTTAAGAGGCAGACTGCCAACTTTTTAAAACAGAAGGAAAATATATATAGCCTTTGAGAATTAGTTGTACGCTGGGTCAGTAAATCATCATGTCAACATTTCCAGGATTGAGGGGCAACTAAAGAAAGGAAAAAGGAGCTCAGGTAGCGTAGTGGTTACAAATTGGGCTGCTAACCTCAGGGTCAGCAGTTCGAAACTACCAGCTGTTCCGCGGGAGAAAGAGGAGGCTTTCTGCTCCCATGAAGATTTACAGCCTCGGAAACCCTGTATAGGGTCGCTGTGAGTTGAAACCGACTCCATGCCACATAACAACAACAACAAAGAAAGGAAAAGAACAAGTTGCTGAAAAAAAGTCTCTGAGCACTATGATCTTTGGTCAATATCCAAACACAACAAGAGTCACAAAAGCAATCAGGGGTCTAGAGTGCAATGTAACTTATTAATATTCTTCTAAGACAGTTCCCTAAAACAAAAACACACAAAGGAACTTAAGCTTCTGACTCTCAAAGTCACAAACTCTAATATAGCTCAATGGATACGGACCCTCAGACTCAGCTGCACAATGCTTCATGCAAAGTGACCAGGTTTCCTTTAAGATCTCTGCCTGGAGTAATAGGTAACTGAGGCTGAGAGTTCATGTCCATGGGTCCTGTGCAACAACTCCTTCCTTCACAGTAACTATGGGGTTGAAGAACTGCTTCCCCTTGAGAGAATCTTCTTTGTCCCTTCCTCTTTGATGCTGGCTAAGCCACGATTGCTCCAATCAACAGAGTATGACAGAAGTGTCTGTATGTAACTTCCAACTCTATGATGTTTCTGCATGAATCTCTAAGAAGGTTCATTCTTCAGAACCCAGCTGTCATTCAGTGAAAAGCCCAAGTCATACAGGCTAATTGTAGGCACTAGGTCTACAGTCCCAGCTGAGATCAGCCTTTGGATCATTCCAGCCTAGGCATGAAATATGCAAGTGAAGAAGCCACCAGATGATTTGATCACTGTTACCACATATTCAATCTTCTCATCTGTTTTGGACTGTATTATATGCCCCCACAGCCCCCCCTCCAAAAATGTAAATCCTAACCACTATAAAAGTGCATAGCAGTTCTACTCTGTACCAGAGGGTCCTTATGAATAGGAACTGACTCATGAGCAATGAGTTTGAGTTGGCATTTCTGGGTATGTTTGTGGTTATAAACATATTTAGGAATGTGTTGTTTTGTTATGCTAATGAGGCAGGGTTAGTGTAGATTCTTAAAGGGGACTTACAGTTTCTTGATAATAACCTCTTCTTAAAAAAGATTAAACAAGAAAGCAAGCTAAGGTGGGGGAAGAGAGATGTCAAGTCACATGAAGACTGCCTAGATCACAAGATCACAAGATCACAAGAGACAAGGACCTTCCTCTAGAGCTGATAGAGACAGCCTTCCCCTAGAGCTGACACCCGGAATTCAGGCTTCCAAATATGTTGTTAGCGCCACCCATTTGTGGTATCTCTGTTACAGCAGCACTAGATAAATAAGACACTGTCCTCTTCCAGAACTCCAGATCATTTACATAGCCAGCTGTCTATTCAGTACCTCCACTTCACTCGGTATCTCCACTTAGATGTCTAACAAGGATCTCAAATGTAACATATCTAAAACCAGTTATCAGTGGCCATTGAGTTGATTCCGACACATGGAGACCCTACATTTGTCTGATTTTTGCAAAACAGACCACCAGGACTTTCCTCCATGATACTTCTGGGTGAACTTGACCCTCCAACCTTTCAGTTAGCAGCTGAGCACATTAACCATTTGCACAACCTAGGGACTCCATCTATAGCCAATGCCTTTATTAAACCTCTTCCAGCTAGCTTCTCCTCCAATCTTCCCTATCTTAACAAGTGACCACTTCATTTTTCCACATGCTCAGGCTAAACACTTTGAAATAAGACTTGATTCCTCTCATTTCCTCCTCCTTCCCTCCCTCTCACTACAGCCAGTCCATTAGCAAATCCTGTGCTGTGGGCTGTACCTTAAAATGTATCTGGAATCGCACGTTTCTTACCATCATCAACTCTACTACCAACCAAGCCAAGCCATCACCATCTCTCATCTGTTCTAATGGGTCTAACTGATCGGAATGCCATTGCCCTTGTCCTTTACAGTCTACTCTTCACACTCCAGAGCTCTTCAAAATATAAATCAGACCATTTTGTTCCTCTGTTCAAAATCCACTCAGAAAAAAAAACCAAAAACCTCCTATCACGGCCCACCATCTCTCCACTATGTCTCTAGATGTCTCTCCTGCCACTTTCCCTTTGCTCACACCTGTCTCCTTTCTGCTCCTTGAACATTCCATGTCCATTCCTCTCCCAGGTCATTTGTACTTCTCTGCCATCTGAGAAAACACATTTAAAACAGCACATTTCCCCCGCTGAACTCTTCTGTATATTACTCATCATCTTTGTTGTTGTTTAGTGCCATTGAGGCAGTTCCAACTCATTGCAACCCTGCAAAGGGTTTCCAAGGAGTGGCTGGTGGAGTTTGAACCGCAGACCTTGCGGTCTAGTGTTTATCCTACAGTGCCACAACAGAACTCCACTCATCACCCTTAAATATTTATTGTTGTTGTTATTGTTAAGTTGGTTTCAACTCATAGTGACACTGTGCAACGTTTCTGAGGAGCAGCTGGTGAGCCTGAACCACCAACCTTTTGGTTCAAACTAACCCTGAAGTCTAGCACATTAACCCACAGTGCCACACCAGGAATACTAAATATATGTATCTTCAAGGGAGAAAGATAAGGCTTTCTGCTCCCACAAAGATGTACAGCCTCGGAAATCCTATACAGGGCTGCTGAGTTGGCACCGACTTGACAGCACTATAACAACAGTAATATATATATTTATTTATAATGTTGTTCCCCCCCCATAGGATCAAATCAGTCCAGGGAACTCAAAGCTCCCTTCCTTAGTTCAGATTCAAGCTGCTCCACAAAGCTCCCAGTGGGTTATACATCCTTTCTCTATTTCTTGTTGTTGTTGTTAAGTGCCTTCGAGTCGGTTCTGACCCATAGCAACCCTGTACAGGGTTTCCGAGGGTATAAATCTTTACGGGAGTAGAAAGCCTCATCTTTCTCCCACGGAGTGGCTGGTAGTTTCGAACCACTGACCTTAAGGTTCGCAGCCCGATTCGTAACCACTACGCTACCAGAGCTCCTTTTCTCTATTTCTTAGGCTCCAAAATCCAGTGGAGCAACTCGCAATCTGCAGGGAAAGAACTCTCTTTACCCTAGAAGGAAGAGGGCTACAAACACAAAGCGGAAAGTTTAGGAGGGGTCTTGGCACAGAGCCTCCATGTCTCCAGGAGATGTGCTTACTCACTCCTTAGGGCACTTTCCAACCTGGAGAGCTCCAGTAAACCTTTCTTCCATGATTCCAGCTCATGAAGAACCTAGGATATGTTCAATTGAGATCCTCCATGTGACCTCACCACAAGGCCTCCTGAGGCTTAGTCTCAGACATGGTCCTACTCTTTGGGAACTATGACCAAAAGGACAAATTGTTTACTGCAAAGGGGGTTCCACACTTCACACCCACGTTTGTAAGAAGGAACCCTGGTGATTCTATCTATGGGTTAGTCACTGGGCTGTGAATGGCATTCAACAACCATCAACATGTAGGTCACTATGCATCAGAATGAACTCCATGGTAGTGGGTTTGGGCTATGGATGTAAGTAAGCTTTTACTGCTGTTCCTTGCTACCTTGCTACTTCCCTGATGTTTAGAATGCTCAAATCCTTGTTGCATAAATGAATAAAAACCTAATAGGTTTGTTTTTTTTTCTTCATAAAATCTGCAACATACTTTTAGCATACAGAAGACTATAGTATCTTTGGAGGCTAATTAATAACATACAATGATAGAAATTGACCATCCTGGAGCATGAGCTAATAGTTGTAGTTAATTATTAGCTTGTTGTTGTTGTCGTTGTTGTCAAGTGCCATTGAGTCGATTCTGATCCACAGCGACCCTGTGTAGGGTTTTCAACGAGTAGCTGGTGAGCTTGAACCATCGACCTTGCAGTTCAAACAGCTTTGCAGTCTGGCGCATTAACCCACAGCGCCCACACAAATTTACCCTAAGTAGCAAAGCAAAAGTACGAAGTTTCCCAGTAGAAGAGCTTATATTAAAATCTAATCTGCAATAGAAAAAAATGTAAAAAATCTAAGATTTTCCCTATAAAGTTAAAACTGTTCAACGGTAGACTTACTTCTTAACAGCAACACTGAGACCTTCGCACCGTGTCACCCTCTAAAAGAGGTTATTTTGAAATATTCACAGTGAAAGGTCTAAGACTTAGCCTAGTATCAATAGTAAATCCACTGCCTGCTTTTCAATGCTTAACCCCGAAGAAACTCAGGCTCCAGCTCAATAACCAAAAGCATCAAGTTTTTTTTTAAAAAAGAGCTCTTAAAACTGATCAAATCTAACCCCCTCACTCTACAGACATGGAAACAGACCAGTGTCGTAAGCATGGTACCAAGATCCAATATCCATTCTCTTGACTTAGTATAAGAAGCCCTGGCGGCAAGGTGCTTAAAATGATCTGCTGCTAACCCAAAGGTCAGTAGTTTGAACCCAAGAGCTGCTCTACAGGAAAAAGATGAGCCAGTCCACTTCTGAAAAGGCCGTGTGGTTCAGTGCTGGCAAGTCAGGTCCACCTGACAGTAACCCTGTGCATAGGGCTTCTGAGGAGTAACTGAGAGATTTCAACTACCAACCACTGTAGTTCAAACCACATGTGTGCTCCAGTGCTTATCCTACAGCACCATATCAGAGTACTCTGAAAAGATGAGTGCCTTGGAAACCCATTGGGCACTTTTACTGTGTCCTATAGGAGTCCTGGTGTGGGGCTGTGGGTTAATGCACCAGACTGCAAAGCCGTTTGAACTGCAAGGTTGGCAATTCAAGCTCACCAGTCACTCCTCAGGACCCTATACAGGGTCGCTATGGGTCAGAACCAACTCGATGGGGCTTAACAACATCAACAGCATAGGGTTACTCTAAGTCAGAATCAACTCGACAGCAGTGGGTCTGGTTTTGTTTTGACTTAGTTCAGAGTTCTTTCCACCACTGAATAGGATTATAGAGGCAGCAGTGGATCAAGGTTTCAATTTTACAAATGGAATGTTATAGTCAGTGAGGAGAAAAAAAAATCTTGAGTACAAAGAGAAGACCGCCTATCTAGGCAGGGTCATGGTTATTGTCCTCCTGAAGACAAATATTTTGTTGTTAGGATTTTTTAAAAACTGCTTATCACATAACTGCAGTTTCATTAGCTAAAAATGCACAGAAGCAAAATACATCACTTCCCCAAGGGTTTCTAGCCAACTGATGACATCTTCATCATTAGGAGACAGCTATAGAGGTAGCACTAGTTCACTGAACAGCTCATTTCCTCTTTGCCACATGCTCTGCTAGCCTCTGGGTGGCAAAGACGGTTAAGCTTTCACTAACCAAAAGGCTGGAGGTTCGAACCACCCAAAGGCACCTTGGAAGACAGGCCTATTGATCTGTTTCTGAAAAGTCACAGCTCTGAAAACCCCATGGAGTAGTGCGACTGTACACACACTGAGTCAGAACTGACTTGGCAGCAACTAAGCCTAACAACCGCCACGTAGACAGAGGAGTGCATAACTCCTAAGGCAGACTGAGGTAGATGGTGGTTCTGGGATTGTGAAACACAGGGACCCTGGTTCTACCACCAAGGAAGATACTGCCTTGAAGGAAAGAGAGACATATAACAAGATGTTTACACGAATATGATAGGTGCTACACTAGAAGGTACACTATACAAGCTTTTCCAGGAGAGATCACTGTGGGAAGGCAGTAAGAGAACAAAACACAGACTGAGCTTCTGGTTAAACATCCCATGCACGTGTCTTTGCTTCTTCCCAAAAGCTTGCTTGAATGATTCACACAGGTGACTGGAAAGGTCGATTCCTTCCCAGAGACCAGAGGTGAGGCCAGCTCCCACCTGTATCCAACCCCAGCACAGACCCTACTCACCAGGAATTCAGAGTCATGTGGTTGGGAGCCATGCCAGTGTGAGGCAAGCTCGCCTCCAGACCTACAGAACCAGCGGAGCCACCAGACCAGCATTTAACCAGTTGCCCTGCCCCAGCTGCCACGTGGTCCTAACAGACACTGAAACTAACTTCATCAAGGGCCCCCATGAACTACTACTGGAATGAATGCCCTGAACATTGATAACACCAAGGCCCACAGGAGTCCATGTAGGGCCAGGAACTGTGTGTCACATCCCTTCCACACCCACCTTGTGAGCTCCTTGGCTTGCAGGAGACCCCAGAGTTTTCTCCTCTCCAGGCGCAAAAGCTCACTATTTTTTTAGATTTCTTTTTGGTTTATTCTTTTTGTTGTTTCATTGTGGGGTTTCTGTTGTTGTTGTTGTTTCATTATTTTTGTTTATTTAGTCTTTTTCCTCCTTCTTTTCTTCCCCCTATTCCCTTGATTTTATCCTTTCTAAATACAGTTTTGTTTTCCCTTCTTTTCTTCTGCTTCTCATTTCTCCTCTTATTTTTTCCTTTTGATCTTTCTTTACTACTTTCATCTTCTTCTCTTACTTTTCTCTTCTATAGTTCCATTTTCTTGTCCTTCTTGTTTCTTTCTAGCTGTTAAGGTTTTTTTTCTTTCTTTCTTCTTTTTGTTTTCTCTTATCCTTCTCTTCCACAGTTCCATTTCCCTGTCTTTCTTTTGTCTTTATAGTGATATTCTTTTTCCTAGTTGCTGACAGATATAATTATTTTTTTCTCTTTATTATTTTACATTTTCATTGTTGGTTCCTTGTTCGTTTATTCTGTTTTGTTTTCTTGTAAGTGTGTGTGTAGAGTTATCTCTTTCCCATCCAACAGGAAACAGCAATCATGCCCATATAGCCCAGTCACAACTGTACCCTCTGCATCTCCACCTACTAGGCAAGAGTCAACACCAGCTCCTATACCACCTGATATACAGCAGCCAACACCAAGCAAACCCACCCTAAACTGAGGTGCACTAACAGCAAACGAGAATAGTGTACACACTTCTATTCTCTAACACCGGAGACAGTTGGTGAAAGCCTAAGAACACATCGATGTACGATCATCAATTAAGCACAACTACAACAACTTCACAGTGTCCCAGAGGCAACAGACTATTTAACTCATACAAAGAAACAAGAGAGAATGGCTCAAACAAATGACAAAGATGCAGAGCCTCAAAACGTTTCTGAGAGAAAAAAGCTAATGGAACTAACTAAAAAAGAATGATACTTAGGCAACTATAAAGGACTGACAGAACCATGGAGGAAGCAAGGAGAACACAGAAAAAAATTAGAAGAATTCAGGAAAACACTATAACAAAAAGACAAATGCAAATTTTGAAACAATACAAAACCTGCCATTAGAAATCCAGAAGAGTATTACTAAGATTTCAGAAATGGACAGTACATTGAAAGGACAGAAGAGTAGATTTGAAGCAATGGAAGCACGATTAGTGAACTTGAAGACAAACCTCTCAATACTAGGTTAATGTACCAGACTGAGAGTGAAGTGTCCAGCTGATATGGTGGGAATAGTTCATCTTACATTCCAGGAACAGAGGACCATAGAATCATCAAAGGAGAAGAGCATAAGTAGAAGCTGGGATCCTATCCAGAGAAGCAACAATACCAGAGATGGAGGCAGAGAGGATGCAATGGAGAGATAGAGCAGCTGAGGACTCTAGACTCATGGAAAGAGAAAGACTGTGTGCTGGCAGCCAGGAGGCAGGCTTTCAGAATGTACCCTTGGGTTGTTTAAATGAATATATTATATATTCCTGAGTATTTTTGTGTACATAAAAAAAAAAAAAAAAAGGAATAGAAGCAAATACTGTTGAATGAAGATGTATGGAGGAGATTGTAATCATTGCAATGAAAAGAAATACCATAGGATGAGTGTAAAACTGATGTTCTACCATGTAACCTATCACTCCATTCACAATAAAAACTTTAAGAAAACAAAACAGAAAAGCAAGGGGATTATGTTAAAAAAATATTGATATGTCTGTTCTAAAAGTTGACTCAAATAAATACTATAACCAAAGTGTGGATTTTTTTTAACTCATCCTTGTTTATGATTTGTTGAATGTAAAACTGATGATCTGCTGCGTTAACCATCATTCAATTTACAATAAAAAGTTTTTTAAAAAACAAGTTATTAAATCTTCCAAAGAAAAGAAACAGCCCTCTTGGAGAGGATCACAAATTGTAACAGCATCATAAACACTGAAAGAAGCCAATTGAACCAGCAATGCCAATTTGAAAGAGTTGCAATGAACACAAGTGTGCAATGAACATGACTACTTAAGTCCCTGCTTTTCAAGTTTTGGAGGGCGTATACCTGCTAGTAGAATGCTGGGTCACAAGGTAATTCTGTTTAGCTTTTTTAATTAAACTGCCAAACACTAAACAATTGCTTTAAAAAAAAATATTACCCCTCTAGGGATTTTAATCATAGCAATGAAATGAAATACAACAGGATCAATGTGAAGCTGAAGCGGGACAGAGGCAAATAATGATGTATGCAAAACCTTGGAACAACAGGGCTCTGGGACACAGAGATTGAGAAATGGTTTGAATGGGGAAAAGGGGGGAAATAAATGTTAAGATGCTTGGCTGTCTGTTGAATCTTGGTTCCCCTGGCATATCACTATAAAATAGACACTGGAGGGGTAGAGAAAGGAATAGCCAGAAATACCACCATAGAAAGCTTGTAAGTACATCTTCTGTCTATAACTGATTGGAATACCTAAAACGGGGATACAACGTGCCCAGAGAAGGAGCCTTCCTGCGGAGCCTCTGCATTACACAAGACCATAGGTGGAATCCTGAACAGAATCCAGAATCTTCTGAGGGGAAATTCCCACTTGAAAGGACAAGAAGACCAGCCTGGAGTGGCCAGAAGAACATAAGATACTTCCTGAAAGAAAGACTGACAGAAAAAATACAAAACAATATAGGCAGGCCGATTGATTACGACAAGAACAAACAAGTGGCTCATCCAGGAGACATCAAGGCAAAGGGTCAGGTCCTCCTTAGGGCAAACCCCCTTCCAAGACTAAGACTCAATGGGAATACATGCTCTGAGTGGTGACCACGTTCGTCACCGGTAAGTGGAAGTGAGGAAAAAACAGCAACGGAGCTGCAAGCTAAGCCCTACAATGTTCAATAGACTCCTGCGAACCCGTATGGAGACCTAGTTGGCCAGCAGTGTGCCAAGTCCAGGGGACTCTTGGACTCAGAGTCAGTGGCATAGCCACAGAGGACTAGAGTGGAGAGTGAAGCGTCCAGCTGATAAGAAGAGAGGGCACATGCATAAGTACACCCACACTTGCAGATAATACCCCCTTGACCTGGCTTCAATGACTGGATGATCAGAGCTCAACCAGAAGAAAAAAGAAGAGGGAAAAAAGAGTAATCTGATACAATTTGATGAACTTGACCTACACCTATGGAAGCAGCAGCTCAAAAGAGGGAACAAATCTTCACAGCAAGGATCATTCCCACCTCCTCCGCACATGGAGAGGACAGGGATGTGCAACTTGGACATTGGCACCCAGAATGGGGGGCGGAGGCTACAGAGGCAAGAAGTGACTGGCTTACAAGCTTTCAAGAGGGAACTTAGATCCAGAGGGCGTGGAGCAAGGTAGAATCTCCACTGAGTAGGATCCATTCTGCCTAGTCAGGGTTGATGAAAGGAGATGCGCATAGGTCTCTTGCGATATAATAGCGAATAATTGTTATCAGGACTGATTTTAAGGGCTGGAAATGTAAAGGTAGATGTTTTGGGGCAAAGGGAAGGGAGTGATTAACCTTGCAATCTAGGAGAGGAGGTCCCTGGGACCATCAAAGGAGAAAAGCGGAGAACAGAAACCTACCCAGGGAGGCAGTGATGCCAGGGATGGAGGCAGAGATGATGACATGGGGAGATGAAACGGCTGGGGACTTTGGACCCGGAGAGGGAAAGGGGTGGTATGTGGATGACCAGGGGGCAGGCTTGCGGGGTATATACCCTTTGGTTGATGGATGATGCATGGAAGGGACTATAACCATGGCAAGGAAACGATATACGACGGGATCAACGTGAAGCTGATGTCCTCCCATGTAGACTGTCACATAATTCACAATAAAGCATTAAAAAAAAATTATATATATATTACCCCTCTAGAAAAGTCCTTTCTCATTTTTGATACTTAAACTGACAGAAAAGTGATTAAAATGCAACTAAGAAAGAAGTTGTTGTTGTTAAGTGCCAATGAGTCCCTTCCGACTCATAGCGACCCTGTACAGGATTTCCAAGGCTGTAAATCTTTACGGAAGAGAAAGCCTCATCTTTCTCCCACAGAACAGCTGACCTTAAGGTTCGTAGCCCGATTCGTAACCGCTATGCTCACTACCAGAGTAACCACCAAAAAGAACAATTTTCCTCTCAAAAGATTTTGAAATCTTCAGTACTTCTTTACTATTCCAATTCACCTAGACTCATAAATGTTGAGGTCTTTAAGGAGGAACCAACACTCCATTTAGCAATATTAGATATTAAGGTAGAGCAATTACTCTCAGTATAAAAATCAGTATCTAAGTTTGACTTTAGACTGTGGCTCTCTAGCCAGTCTTCTCTAAACACAGGAGAGTTAGAATATTAAATTTGGAAGGGCTAAGACTTAATATTCTTGTTCACAGAGCACTAGTCACAAACATCCCAACATTTGCTTCAACATAAGTTCAGGTTCTAGAAGGAAATGTTATGCCAGTTTTAAAAAGTCATAAACTTTGAATTATGTTAAAGAAAGATAAGCTGTCTCCTCGACTTGATAAGGTTTTCTCAAAGAGTCTTATCATTATGAACCTCAAACCCACAGTCAGTTGATTCACAGACACTCTATACAGGAGTTTTTGTCACTGAAAATCTTTCACAGGAGCCGAGAGCCTCATCTTTTTCCCTTGGAGTAGCTGGCGGTTTTAGTCCAACACCAAACCCACAGTGCCACCAGGGCTCCTTATGAATATGAGTAATACCCTTTAAAATGAATAATAAACTTAGAAAAAAATAAGTGACTTCATTGTACATGACAGTTCTGCACATTAGCACTCTCCAGAGAACAGCTGATATCCATTAGCTCTCACACAGGGGGCGGTTAAGAAAAGGTACCATTTCTCATGAAATTATCAATGGACCGTGTAAGGGAGGTTGTTGTGGTTGTTGGTGTTGTTGTTAGATGCCATCGAGTCAGCACTGACCTATAGCAACCTTATGCACAGCAAAACGAAACACTGCCCGATCCTGGGCCAACCTCACTACTGTTGCCACGCTTGAGTCCATCAGTGCTGCCACTTGGCCAATCCATCTCTCTGGGGGTCTTCCTCTTTTTCTCTGACCCTTCACTTTACCAAACATGATATCCTTCTCCAGCGACTGGTCCCTCCTGACAATATGTCTGAAGTATGAGAGATGAAGTTTGGCCATCTTGGCCTCCAAGGAGCACTCTGGCTGCACTTCTTCCAAAACGGAGCTATTGGTTCTTTTGGTAGCCCATGGCACTTTCAATATTCTCCTCCAACACCGTAACTCAAAAGCATCAATTCTTTTATGGTCTTCCTTATTCATTATCCAGCTTTCGCATACATATGAGGTTATTGAAAATACCATGGCTTGGGTCAGGCACACCTTAGTCCTCGAGCTGACATCTTTGCTCTTCAACACTTTAGAAAGGTCTTGCGCAGCAGATTTGCCTAATGCAGTACGTTGTTTGATTTCTTGGCTGCTGCTTCGCTGACTGTTGATAGTTGATCCAAGAAAAATGAAGTCCTTGACAACTTCAATCTTTTCTCCATTGATAAGAATGTTGTTTATTGGTCCAGTGGTGTGGAATTTTGTTTTCTTAATATTGAGATGTAATCCATACCGAAGGCTGTGCTCTTTAATCTTCATCAGTAAATGTTTTAAGTCCTCTTCACTTTCAGCAAGCAAGGTTGTATCATCTGCATATCGCAGGCTGTTAATGAGTCTTCCTTCAATCCTGATGCCATGTTTTTCTTCATATAACCCAGCTTCTCAGATTATTTGCTCAGCGTACAGGTTGAATAAGTATAGTGAAAGAATACAACCTTGTCGCACACTTTTCTTAATTTTAAACCATCCAGTGTTCCCATGTTCTGGTCGAACGACTACCTTTTGGTCCATGTACAGATTCCTCATGAGCACAATCAAGTGTTCCAGAATACTCATACTTCGCAATGCTGTCCATAGCTTGTCATGATCCACACAATCGAAAGCCTTTGTATAGTCAATAAAGCACAGGTAAACATCTTTCTGATATTTTCTGCTTTCAGCCAAGATCCACTGGACATCAGTAGTAATATCCCTCGTTCCACGGCCTCTTCTGAATCCGGCTTGAACCTCTGTCAATGTATGTTGACAGCCGTTTCTGTATTACCTTTAGTAAAACTTTACTTGCATGGGATATCAAAGAGATTGCCCGATGATTTCCACATTCTGATAGTATGATTTAGAAAAAAACGTCATTCCAGTTCATGTTGGTGATCGCTCATGACTTAAACTCTGAAAATCACTTTCATACAGAATTTGGCCGGAAGCATGAATTCACACTGGATGCTGTCAGCCAAAGAGAACCTTCAGATGGCCAAGAAAATGTAAGTAGGTGTAATATCCATTTTACAAAAATGTTACGTGACCAAGGTAATGACCAAACCAGAACATGTTCTAGGAATTCTCAAGCTAAAACCCAGGATATCACCTTCACCAGAATTCTGAGGTCCTGTCAAAATGACCCAGGTCTACTAAGCCAAACTCCTGGGGATGAACTCATAGAATCTTTTTGTTTTATAAAACAAACACTCCAAGAATTCTTGTGCTAAAATCCTCAGCATAGCAGTTTTCAAACTTTTTTATTTCATACTCTTTATATTCTTAAAAATGTATAGTTACATAAATTAAAATGTATATTTGCATAATTTTTTATATTTATAGTAGTAAAAATTGCAGATTCCAAAAAGCTTAGGTATTAAATGAGGTTATAATATCAATGTTTACTGTGTTAGAATTAAAACTGAACCACTTTTTAAATTTTAATTCATTAAAAAGTATTAATAAACCTAAGAAAGGAGGAATGGAAACAGGAAACAGGAAGGAAGTCGGACAAGTGATGTTACATTGTGGCGATTACAATCAATGAAACATAATGTATGTGAGTTGTTGAATGGAAAACTGATTTGCTCTGTAAACCTTCACCCAATTCACAGAACAATTTTTTTAATCCATTATGTGTTAGCATAAATAACATTTTGTTTTAAATAATCACATTATTTTTTTAAAAGCATTTTGTGTAAAAAGTGGCAAATCTCTCTAATATCCTGATTTTCATGTCTGCCTCTGCATTCAGTCGGTCAGAGTGTGCTACTTTTGTTAAAATATATGGAGAAAATGTGGCCTCACAGAAATATGTAGTTGAAAAACAGAGTAGCTGAATAGCCTTTTCATATAATTTCAGATATTCTTCATAAAAACAAAACAAATTTTAATTTATTAAAGGTCAGTTACAATGTGGAATGTAAAACCATTTTGGTGAAATTTTTATACTTGGTTACATTACAATCCATTTGTCTATCTTGCTATTTTGAGTATTATCTTATTTATACATGACTTTATAATATCATTCACTAGTCATTTGGAGGACTCCTGGTGTGGTGCTGTTGGATTAGCACTGGACTGAAAACCACAAGGTTGGCAGTTCAAACCCACCAGCTACTCCTCAGAAATCTTACACAGGGTTGCTATGAGTCAGAATCAACTAGATGACTAGACTGGACTTAACAACCAGAAGTCATTTGGGAAACACTAATTCAGAGGTATCCAGACTTTCCAAATATTGACACATTTCACTATACACTATCCAAAAAAAATCACATTTGTTAGATCAGAAATATTACATTCATTAGAATTAAAAAGCTGTCAAGTTTCTCAAATTCTAATTTTCACTTGAAAACTCAAAAATGGAAGAAAGCAAATTCTGTTTAAGGAGAACAGCTCACAATATCTGTTGCTTTCTTCCATTTTTGAGAAAACATTTTCCAGTACCCCAGTTGGCCCGTCAGTTGTTTTTTGTTTTTCAAGTACAAATGGTGTTTCATACAAAAAGTAGCTAGTCTGAGACACCAACTCAAACAATTCACCAAATGACATTCCTTGGCTTACAATCATCACAATTTTGTAGGCAGCAAAAATGTTTCCTGCAAGACCCCCATTTCAGCAGATAGACTATTTAAAAGACACATAATCAAGGTCAAGACTTAATAAAATTATTATTGTTTACTGTTCCATCAAAGACATTCCTAAGCAAAAACTAATTGGATTTGTTTTTTCTGTAAGTGTGCTACCAGTACAAGCACAAATGCCAACAGAGTCAAAGATGCAAATAATATTGTGAAAACAATTTTCATCTTGCAGGCTCCCTGTAAGTGTACCAGGGATTTCTATGGGCCTGTGGACCACACTCTGAAAAGGCTGCCACAGACAATCCATCCACGGTAACAAGTTAAAAAAAAAAACTCCCCCACTTGTCAAAACAATTAATGTGTTGTAGAGTACAGTGGTTTTGACAAATGAAGAAGAGGTAACTGTCAGTCCTTAGAAAACAAGAGTTCAGAAGAGACGGTAAAGAGAGGATGGAACTTTTTTTCTACTTTCTATGTACTCTTTTATACTGATAACTTTCATATATTTCCCCTAAGATATTGATTGTACAATACAGAAAACTAGAATCGGGAACAGACAGACTAATCTTTGATCTAGTCTTTCCGCAAATCTGTTGGTTAAGACTAGCATCGATCTTTCCACAGGCTAAGGAAGCAATTTTTAAAGCTAAGACCACGAGTCTTCTCTATCTCTACCTTCAGCCTCATTTGTCCACGATTTAGGAAATATTCTGAGTATAAAGGAATCAAGTATCGTGGTGGAGTTTAGGGTACACTGACGGTAGAAGCGCATGAACTAGACAGCAACCAGTGAGTGCACTTCTGATCCAGGATACTGCATACTTCCGCAGAAATTGGTATCTTAGATGGCTCCATGAATCTAGGATTTTTTAACACAACAGTTAGGACCTGAAAGTGACTCACATGCTTCTACTCAGTTAGGTGGTAGTGGTTATGTGCCGTGGAGTCGGTTCCGACTTACAGCGACGCTGTACAAGGTTTCCGAGGCTATAAATCTTTACAGGAGCACAAAGCCTCATCTTTCTCCCGCAGAACAACTGGTAGTTTCAAACTGCTGACCTTGTGGTTCACAGCCCATTCGTAACCATTACGCTACCAGAGCTCCTTAGCATACACAGTTATATAGTTATTCTAATGGAAAGGGCAATTACACTTGGAATGAAGCCCAAGTATTGATATATGGCTTTGGAATGCTTCAATTACTCCTCCTGCCCCTATACAAAAGGGAGTCAACATCCTAATTATGTTCCATTTAGGTCAGTGTTTCAATTAAGTTTTCCCCTAAACATAATGATAAAAGGAAGCCCAAGTACAAAACTGATTTGTTCAGGGAAAGTGAGTCTGAGATCAAATATTTATTGTGTCTAAACCACAAATAGAAAAAAAAACAAAAAAAACTCAAAGGCCAACCATCTTCATGCGAACTCAATGCAATATTGCACTTTGTTTAGTTTGAGGAGAGATGATTACACAGCTAACATCTTGGTTTTGAGGATTACAGCTGGGTGGATTGGGGGGCAGGAACAGGGGAAAGAAAAGGAAAAGTCTAAACTCTGTCAGAAGAGGTGTTTGCTAAAAGCAAAACAAAATTAACATTGTTGTTGTTATGTGCCATGGAGTCAGTTCCGACTCACAGCGACCCTGTACAGGGTTTCCAAGGCTATAAATCTTTATGGGAACAGAAAGCCTCATTTTTCTCCCGTGGAACAGCTGGTAGTTTTGAACTGCTGACCACGAGATTGGCAGCCCGATTCGTAACCACTACGCTACCAGAGCTTCTTAAATTAACATTAGCAAAGATGAAAAAACAACATGCTTTCTTTAATGTTTTCATCTAAGCAGGTGCTCAGGTTCAGACTCAATTCTCATAACAAGAATGTGAGATTAGAACACCAGAAACTAATAAAATTAATCAACAAAGCGGGAAAACAGGTGGTTAACACCAGACAGGGCAGGGCTTTCCTAAACTGGGCTCACCTTCACTAATCCAAGTCAGTTTTCAGAAATGATCTCTACAAAAACTACCCGAACATCCCCCTAATAATTTGCTCTCCTCCTCCACAATAGGGAAGCCATTTATTTACCAGAAGATTCACTTTCTCTTTCAAATTTTGTTGGCTTCCTCTTGTCCCACATACAGCCAAGAAGTGACTGACAGGGAGGACTATTGTCTCTTGCTTTCTCCAATACAAAGGTGGACAGAGAGCTGGGGTGAGACAACCTGCCACCAAGCTAAGTGGTTCTTCCTAACCACAAGGTTATTGTGAAAAGAAAACTAACAGGGCAGGAAAAAAAAAGCTCTTCAACAGTGGACACACGCACACACACACACACACACACACACACACGGGTGTGAAGGCACTTCTTAAGTAGCAGAGTAAGGCACAGCAAATCATCCAGCTTCATACAGATCATGCCCCTTGGGGAGGAATGTAGGTTAGTATATGCTGTCTCCCCCTTCCTTACCTGACTCAAGGTAAGGTTCCTTCTGTTGGCCTCTTCCTGAGACACTACTCTCAGTCACCCTCCACCCCTCAAGCCTTCAATAGTATCTACAAGTTTGTGTCATGAACTCCAACAGACTGTTTAAATTCCTGCATAGTAGTAATTCTTGCATGTGTTGAATATTACACTAAGTAGGCCACAGTCGTAGATTTTTGAACACCAGAAGACTTGTCACAAGGGCATTTGTGTAAACAGGCAGTTACAAGCTCCCTTGGCAATTCCTAGTCACTGACCAGTCCCCATCTCCTCCACCATAATGTGAGTTCTCCCTCCCAGCCCCCCTTCCCCATTCAGTTAGCTTTTTTCCTATTAAGCTAGAAACTCCAAATCACTTTTTCTTTCTTTTGGGTGATTAATGGCCACCATTACTTTTAACATGCCCAACTTAGAAATTAGATAATAATTGATATCTTCCAGGTACACTGCAAGACAATGCATATAAAGTACTTTATATTAAGCAAGATAATGCATATAAAATAGTTTATATGCATTATCTTGCTTAATCCTCATAACTACCCTACAAGATAGATCTGGTACCTACATTTTACAAATAAAGAAACTAATACTTAGAAAAGTTAAAACAAGCAAAAACTTGCCCAAGGTCTAGAGGTGGTAGATGTGGGATTAAAGCTGAACAAACCTGACCTCATAGTTCACTCTTTACTCCTATAGCAACCATGCTCAACATGCCAATAATAGTTACCTTGTTGTTGTGACTGAGTGCTATCAAGTGGGTTCTGACTCTTAGCAACCCTGTATAGCGTTTCCAAGGAGCAGCTGGCAGATTTGAACCACCAACCTTGTGGTTAGCAGTCCAGCACTTATCAAAACGATAGCGCCACACCAGGCCTGCATATACTTTTAACTTACCTTAGATAAGTTAAAAGTATAAATTCTCTGGGATGATGTACTTAAAAAGTCAAAGGTAAGGTAAAAGTGGTTTGTTGTTGTTGGTAAATGCTGTTGACTCGGTTTCAACTCATAGAGATCCTGTATAGGGTTTCTGAGGAGCAGCTGGTGAGTTTGAACTGCCAACCTTGGGATTTGTAGCCCAGTGCTTATCCTACAATGCCACACCAGGAGTCCAAAAATGGTTAATAAAGTCATTTATTCTTATGAATGGGATTGCAGAAAGGAAAGTCAGATAATCCAAACATTGTGAGGGGGCTTCAAAAGGCTTGTGGAGAAAAAAATACCATTATTTTTCCATTGAGTTTTCCAACAAACTCTTTAAAATAAAGTATTTCTATTTTATTTGGGGGTGGCTTTGTCTTCTTAATGCTTTTTCTAGGCTATCAAAATAAAATTTGATTTATTTGCAATAAGTCTATTCAAGATAAACTGTGAAGTAAAAAAAAGCTGCAAAACATCTGGAAGGATATATATATAACATATATAGTAATTATTAACTTGATGTATATAAAACATAAGGAGTCCTAGTGATACAACAGTTAAATGCTTAGCTGTTAACCAAAAGGTTGGAGGGTCTAACCTACTCAGCAGCTCCATGAGAAAGCCCTAGCCCTAGTGATTTGCTGTCATAAAGATTACAGCCTAGAAAGCCCTCAGGGGCAGTTCTACTTTGTCACATATAGGGGGACTATGAGTCCAAAATAAATGCAATGGCTCCTAACAGTAACAATAACATATAAATATAACATGTGTTTTTTATACGTTATTGTTAAGAGCCATCGCATTTATTTTGAACTCATCATCACCCTATATATGACAAAGTAGAACTGCCCCTGAAGGCTTCAGGAGCTCTGGTAGCGTACTGGTTACGAATCGGGCTGCGAACCTTAAGGTCAGTGGTTCGAAACTACCAGCCGCTCCGCGGGAGAAAGATGAGGCTTTCTACTCCCGTAAAGATTTACACCCTCGGAAACCCTGTACAGGGTACCTATGGGTCGGAACCGACTCGACGGCACTTAACAACAACAATACATTTCTTCTATTTCTATACACATATAACCATGGATTACTTTTTAGAGAGCACACTGGTTTTCCATCCAACAACTGGCACACATTTTGTTTTGTAACATTGATTGCACACCCACAACACACTTCCCACTTTCCCCTTCTTCCTTCTTTCCTTTCCCTTCCTGTCTTCTGAGTCTTATCCCTGGAAAATGCTGCCCTTTGATCTCCTGTGGTGGGTTGTCCTAATGAGTAAGTACCTTCCTAGTGTTACTGTTCACCTTATAGGCCTATCTTTGGGCTGGAAGTTAAGGGGGAAAGGGTATGAGCTTATTCTAGGCTTGGGGAAGAAACAATTATTTTAATGAATCCTGTTAACTAAGGGGAGCACAGTGGCTCTGTAGAATAAGCACCGGATGGCGATTTGAGCCCATCAGTCAGAGAGAAAGATGAGGCTTTCTGCTCCTGTGAAAGTTTGTAGCTTCAGAAACCCTACACAGGTCGCTATGAGTCGGACCCAACCAGCACTTCACAACACTCACATTAACAAATGACAAAGAAGACTAAGAAGTAAGCACTGTGACCCAGCAGCCTCCTTTTCCCTTTCTGTTTGGTTCTACTAAAGTAAGAACTTCCACTCAGAGCTCTCTAAACACCCTGTGCTGTTTTAAGCCTCCTGACACTCATGTTCCCTCAGCTTTGAATGCAACTGTTTACTCCTCAACTCTGTGGAATGAATTCCTGTTTACCCTACAAAACCTTGTTCAGTGACAAGGCCTTTTCTCTCACCCCTAAAGAGAACTAATCTCTCTTCTTGAATATTTAAGGGAAAAACTGAGATTTCTGGAGCTCTTACTATGTGTCAGGAACCACGTTAAACAGTTTACCGAGAATATCTCATTTAATTAACCAGTCCTGTTAGCATCTTCATTTTACAGAGAAGAAAACGGACGTTCAGATTCTGATAGGAAAGCAGCAGATCCAGGATCCAATTCGTTTGACTCCAGAGTCCTGCCCTAAATCCATAGGTACCCAGTGCACACCCTGGTCCTCCCAATTACATCTCTAGTCTGGTGAAAAGAGACCATATTTCATATATTCCTGGACTCCACCTAGTACAGTAATTGAGAGTAATCCTAACATGATAAATGATAACTGACTCTAATTAAAGTTTTCTCTTCTATATGCATTTCCTCTAAAGATTATAGACAGTTCAAACAGTTTACCACCAAAGTGCCATCCTGACTGAAATGCACCATAGTATGTATGCTAAGGGTCTACCAACAAATGTACGGTGGTGGTGGTTACATGCCAGTATAGGGTTCCCAAGGCTGTAAAACTTTATAGGAGCAGAAAGTCTCATCTTTCTCCCAAGGAATCACTGGTAGTTTCGAACTTCTGACCTTGAGGTTAGCACCCCAACTTGTAGCCACTTTACTACCAGAGCTCCTTAACAAATGTATGTTGTTTTTGTTGTTAAGTGCTGTCGAGTCTGTTCTAACCCATAGCAACCCTGTGTAGGGTAAGCTTTGAACCACCAACCTTGTGGTTCACACAGACTTTACAGTCTAGCACATTAACCCATGGTGCCACACTAGGACTCCTAACAAATGTATTTGTTGTTGTTAAGTGCCGTCGAGTTCTAACCCATAGCGACCCTGTATAGGGTTTCTAAGGAGCAGCTGGTTAAGCTTGAACCACCGACCTTGCAGTTCAAACGACTTTGCAGTCTGACGCGTTAGCCCACAGCTCCACACCAAGACACCAAATGTATAACCACCTATTTCTTTTCACCAGAACCAACAAAGATAGAAAGAGCCCAGCAATGTCATCTTGCTAGATCTCAGGTGTTTACTCCAAGGTCCCATAAGGTCTTCAAATGTCCCACGAGTGCTCTTTGGTAGTTTTTATGAATGACCCAGAAGTTGGGGTAAAATGTTTTCTGTATGGAAGACTTAAATGTGAGTGGCCATTTGTGGCTAATCTAAGCCCCTCAAAAGTCTATGGCTATGTGATAAGAAGAGAGGGCATATACACAAGAACACCCACACTTGTAGACAATACCCACCTGACCTGGCTTCAATGACTGGATGATCAGAGCTCGACCCAAAGATGAAAGAAGAAGGAAAAAAAGCATCATCTGATACAATTTGATGAACATAACCTACACCTATGGATGCAGTAGCTCAAAAGAGAAAACCAATCCTCACTGCAAGAATCATTCCCACCCACTCCACACAAAGAATAGACAGGGATAGGCAACTTGGACATTGGCTACCCAAAATGGGGCGGGGGGAGGGGGGGAGGGACTACAAAGGCAAGAAGTGACTGGCTTACAAGCTTTCAGGAGGGAACCTAGATCCAGAGGGTGTGGAGGAAAATAGAATCTCCAGTGAGTAGTATCCAATCTGCCTAGGCAGAGTTGATGAAATGAAATGCAGATGGGTCTCTTGTGATGCAACAGTGAATAATTGTTATCAGGACTGATTGTGAGAAATGGAAATGTAAAGGTAGACATTTTACAGCAAGGAAGGGAGTGATTAACTTTTCAGTCTAGTAGTGGAGGTCCCTGGGACCATCAAGGGAGAAGAGCCGAGAGCGGGACCCTACCCAGAAAAGCAGTGATGCCAGAGATGGAGACAGAGACGATGACCTGGAGAGATGGAGAGGCTGGGGACTTGAGATCCAGAGAGGGGGGGGGGGGGGGGGGGGGGTGGATGTAACAGGCTGACAGGTTGGTTGATGATGCATGGACGGGATTGTAACTATGGCAACGAAACAATATACAATAGGATGAATGTAAAACTAATGTTCTCCAATGTAAACTATCACATAATTCACAATAAAACATTTTAAAAAAACAAAAGTTTTGGCTATACCACCCACTCCATGTCATCAAAAATCCTCAAAACACAGTTACGCATACTATGATTTGTTCACCCAAAGTACCAAGTTAGTGTCAGCTTGTAAGGTCACCTCAGGGAAGAGGCCATGTCTACTGAGCTCACTGCTTTGTACCTACTGACCAGCATTAGCATGTGCCTGACACACAGGAGGTACTTCAAAATGAAACCAGCTGTTGTTGTTAAGTACCATCAAGTTGGTTCCAACTCAAGGACCTTGTATAGGGTTTCCAAGAAGTGAAGGGCTTTGAAACCTTGCAACTGGTAAGCAGTCTAGTGCTTGACAGCAAGTAACAACAACAACAACTTGATCTAAAAAATGTTGAATTCACATAACAAATACAGTTAGAGTCCTTTAAACAAATGTTTATTAGGTAGCTAATCTGCTAACAGGACTCCTGGTGTGTCGCTGTAGGATCAACAGTGGACTGTGAACCACAAGGTCAGCAGTTCAGACCACCAACTGCTTCTCGCCAAGAACTGACTGGAAGGCACTTAACAACAATATGCTAACAGGGAGCCTTTGGTCTAAATTTGATTCAAAGCTCTCCCTTTGAAAATGAAGGTCTTTTATAGGCAGTGAGTAACAAAGAAATGTTAAGTGATATGCTAGGTGAACAAAGCATTAAGTAATTGGTTTAGTGAGAAGTCTATAATTTTGGGGGAGGGAGTGTAAAATGAAGGAGAGAACACAGTGAGTACATAGAGTATTTTAAAGAATTATTTTCTCTGGGAGGAGCCTGACTTTGAGCCAGTTGTTGGTGGGTACTATCTGACCCATGTGACAGAGTAGAAATGCTCCCTTAGGGTTTTCGTGGCTGTCATTTTTACAGAAGCAGGTCACCAGGTCATTCTCCTGTGGAGCCAGCGGGTAAGGTCGAACCAACAGCCTTTGGGTTAGCAGTCAAAATTTAACTGTTGCATTACACCGAAGGCCCAAGTAAACAACTGATTTAAACCACGAGCCTTGAGTTTCAATTAGTCTCTTTAAATTTTATGAGTATTTTATGGCTATTTATGATGGGCCTTGCTTAGAATAACAGCCTTAGGGAAGACCCAAGGTAATTCCAAGGCCAGCCAAAAGAATGGCTTGATTTTTAACATTTAATACCTTTAAAGGCTCCTTCTACAGAAAAAGGGAGTCCTGATGTGGTGCTGTAGGATAAGCACCGGGCTGTGAACCACAAGGTCCATGGCTGAAACCCATCAGCTAGTCCTTGGAAACCCTATTCAGGGTTGCTATGAGTTAGAATCGACTCAACGACACTTAATAGCAAACCAGAAAAATAGAAGTAAAATTCCTTTTGCATTCAAGCCCTTTTATGAATAAGGCCCTACTTACCTTCCAAATCTATCAGGATTTTGTTTTGGTTATATCCATCCCCATATTTCCTCACCCCAAATTCTTTACACGTATCCAAATTCCACCCATTATTTCAGATCTGGTTCAAATTCCTCCTTTGCCAAAAAGACTTGCTAGGCAACTCCAGCCCTTAACATCTCTTTCCTCTGGACACCGAAGCTTAATGCAGGCTGTGCAATAGAACTTTCTATGTGTTCATTTATATATTTGTTGTTGTTACGTGCCAGTGAGTTGGCTACCTTTCTGGGCAACACAGGCTTAATACTTTACCATCCCTTTGATGATACCCTGTTGCATTGTATAGCTGAAGAAGTAATCCAGTTACCCCAGCAGATTGGAAATTCTGGGAAAAAAACATATTGTATCCTTCCCATCAACTTTCAGAAAGTTGCAAATATTAAATATTTGACAACTGATTTGTATGCCACCTCTTTGAAAACCACAAGCTAAAAAGGAGCTAGACTAATGCTTCTGGAATGATACTTCCCATCTGCTCCATCTCATATCTAAGTGGCAAGGCACACAGAGGCAGGGAGGCGCAAGCTCCTTTCTGGAGACACAAACTGCCAGTACTAAAGCATTCTGGCTTAAACGCCATCTAAGGGCACAACTGCCCTGAACACATTTTTCTTAGTAAATATCTCTTCCTATTAGCCAAATACCTATGGTCTGATGGTATATTACTCCTACTGAAAACAGCTACTTCCCAAGTTAGCCATAGTAATTACATAGAAAAAGAACCTAAACAAAGCCCTATTTGTATTTCTTTTTTCAACTGTTTATCAAAACTTCGTGTTCTCTGGGGACTTACAGCCTGTTGAAGGTATTTCACCATATCTGTTAGCATCAGGTCTTTGACCTCATTCATACTGATTCAACCCCTGCTTTGTTTGCATTGCCACCCCAGACCTACTAAAGCAGAATCTACACTTTAACACTAAGTATACTTAAGAATCAACTGTACTGATACTTTACCCAACAGGACTTACATCCACTCTGAACTAACACCTAATACAAAAGAAGACAAAATATACAGAATGTATGAGTTCTGCCACTATAGAACTCTACTGTCTTGAACAAGTATCTGTTCCTTTGGCCTCAATTTTCTTATCTAGGAAATAAGTTACTGTTATGTGAATGACCTATATCATAAACCCTCTATGTGTCAAGTCATAACTGAGTATTTCTAAATGTGGAGCTGTAGGATCAGCACTGGACTGTGAATCACAGAGTCAGGAGTTCAAAACCCACCAGCTGCTCCTTGTAAAACTATATACAGGGCAGCTATAAGTCGGAAGCAACTCGACAGCCCTAAATAACAACATCCTTCTCAAAAGACACATAAACTCACACATTCACACACGCACATATTTTCACGTATTTGCTAGTGGCTGTTTGGGGTGGGTATGCCAACAAACACAGAGACTCAGATCAGCCCTCCAACATCTATAATAACATTTTTTTAAATTCCAGACTCTTTCTCCCATTCCACTGTGCATGTCTGAGCAAAACTTCTCCTGGTACTCTACTCTAACATATATAATGAGAAAACAACTCTTTTGGCTCCGAGAACACAGACATCTTTATTTAAGATTTTTTAAAAAAAAAACAGAAAATAGGCTGAATCAAATCACAATACGGTACAAAGATCGATAAGATTTGAAGTTTTGATTTATTCAAACCAAAACTTCATTAGCACAGCTAGCCCAAAGGCCACATGCATATAATAAGTACATCCTTTACATACACACACACAATAAAACCCAGTAGACACACACACTCTGTATATTTAATAATGAAAAGGGACTAACCACCAACTGCGATGTGACAGAGTGATATGTACTACACATGGAACAGGCCATTTAGATGAAGGAGTGAATTTTGCTAACTTAAGTGTCGTCACCACGCCATCACCTCCCTCACCACCACCACCACCACCACCACCACCACTCAGAAACACAGGTAAAGTTTGCACACAAGTCTCCACACCAAGGACAAGCTGTCTTTGTTTCCCTTTCCTCTGCCATTTACCCGAGATCTTGGCTCTGCGACAGAAAACTCCCACTGTCGCTTAGTTCACTCTGTCCTGTGCAATTAAGCAACACCACAATCCAGTAAACGCATTGGCTCAATTATTTATCTTCTTCTGGCAGAGTTAATCAGGTGTTTATAAAAGAACAATGGCAAGGAGGGAAAGAGGTGTATCCCTTTCTAGGGCTGACTTGAATGGGGTTTTATTTCGTTTAGTTTTGTTTTAGAAAGGGGAAAAAGCGCGGCTTAACCTAGAATAAGATGGTTGGGAATTTAGAAAGAGTACCAGTCTGTCAATTTCCCTACAGGAAACTAGATTCTTACGCAATAAACCTGCCCACAACCAGCCAGCCCCTGAGGCTCTTGGGGGAAAGACACCTATCCTACCTCTAGAAGGTCGCAGCTGGCACCTAAAGGAGCGGGAAGCCGGCAAGGAGGAGGAAGTGGCTCCTTCCACGCCCCCGCCCCCAATGATCTCCTGCGGCCCGAACGTCCCCAGCGCCCCAGGGAGCAGGAAGTCGGGGGGCTGTCCCTCAGTCCTGCCACCCACCCCCGAGTGCTCTCCCCTCCATCATGCTCCTGAGTTCAGTCTCACTCTTCCTCCACTCCTTTCTCTAAAAAGGAACGAAACTTCCTCTCAGCGCCCCCTTTCGCTTCAGAGGCCGGCTCCTGTCATCCCAGGGAGTTGTCTCTTCAGAGTGACGCTGCGTGTCCCCTCAGATACCCACCCCACTGAAGTTCACAGTTTCCACCCGCCCCCAGCACACGCTCAGAAGCCCGCAACCGCTTCGGCGTCCCTGGGTCCCCCCAAGCCTGGGAGCGTCGGTTAAGGCGGCCCCACCCTTCACCCCCTTCACCCCCTTCACCCCCTTCACCTGTTTCTCCGGCTGAGGCCCGAATGGCCGGGGCTGCGCTTAGGTCTGGGTGTGGGCGCCGGGCTCCCTCAGGTCGCTGAGCCCTTGCCGGAAAATGGGGAGAGAAAACACCAAATTGGGGTGCTAGTCAAAGATCCGGTTCGGGCTCGCTCCCTCCGCGGCGACGTCGGAACCCCAGGCTCCTCCTCCCAGTCTCGCCGCTGCAGCTCCGGAAACGACTGAATTACAGCTCCTCCAGCCAATCCCTGTCCAGTGCTTGCCCTGCCTAGACCTGCCTTTTATACATAATTCATGAGATGGCCGCTTTCTCCGCCACTCAGAGATCCCGGTGTGCATATAGTACCTATGAAGCCCCACCTACTTACCAATGACAAGAGCCGCTTGGGGAAAAGGAGGAGCCAAAAAAGGCTAGGAACGCCCCAGTTCTAGCTGTTCCATAAAGCCAAGTGCTCCTCCCGCCGCAACAACCAAGGAAGAGCGTAGGCCATCAACACAGAGGCCCGGGGGGAGGGAGGGACGGTGACTGGAATGTCTTGCTGAAAACTCAGCTGAGTTCCTGGCAGAGCGTGACGTCAAGACACTTTAAATGCCCCTGATGAAGCTCCGGCCTGCCTGCTCTCCCTATTCCCGGCTCTTTGCACCACGTGGGGGCGAGGTGGGGAGCCTCTTACCACGTGGGACCCAGCCAGTCAGACAGTCCCCAGGTACTGCCAGATTTTCAGGGAACCCAACTCCTGAGTTGGGTGTCTGGGCAATAGCAAAAAGAACATGGGTGACTTCTGCTTGCTTTGAACTTCAGTGAGTGGGGACACACGCACCCGGAAACATGACGTGGAAATAAAGTAATTACTAGAGTGCGTGGGGAGAGGGAGTGGACTTAACTCTGTCCTCCGTTCATCGCCTGAAGCTTCATACTCAACAATATACATGAAGGTTTACACGTATACACACTACTTGACAGTTTTGTACCCAAATTGAAATACTTGATGATTTGCATACTAAGTAGATGGGTGGAGAAAAAAAATATATATACTGCTTTTTTTTTTCTCCACCTATCTACTTAGTATGCAAATTTTACTGAATTGAATCCAATAGGAAGTGTAGAGTTTGCATAACGGAGTCATATGTTGTTGTTAAGTACTGACAATAAATGATAAATTTTGCATAATGCAGAGATTTTTTTGTTTGTTTTTTTCATTTATTTTTACTGGTGTCAATGTTGTTAAGTGCTGTCCTGGTGTGGCACTGCAGGGGTAAGGCACTGAACAGCAAGGTCGGCATTAACCACAAGATCAGCAGTTCAAACCTCACCAGGCACTCCTAGGAAACCCTATACAGGGTCGCTATGAGCCGGAACTGACTCGACAGTATATAATAACAACGACAGTATTATATGTCATTGAGTCAATTCCTACTCATAGCGATCATAGGAGTTCTGAGGAGCACCCAGTGGGGTTCGAACCACCAACTTGGTTCGCGGTTTAGTGTTTATCCTACAGAAGCATTGTTGTTGTTAGGTGCCATTGAGTCGCCATAGCGACCTTATACGCAACAGAATGAAACACTGCCCGCTCATGGACCAACCTCACCACTGTTGCCACGCTTGAGCCCATTGATACTGCCACTTTGCCATCCCATCTCGCTGGGGGTCTTCCTCTTTTTCTCTGACCCTCCACCTTATTTTGAGTGCCTTCCAACCTGAGGGGCTCATTTTCCCCGCACTATATCTGACAGTGTACCTCTGCTATTCATAAAGTTTTCAGTGACTAAATATTCAGAAGTAGCTCGTCATTCCTTCCTAGTCTGTCTTCCTCTAGGTGGTGTGACCCTGGGTGACCCTGCTGGTATTTAAAATATCTGTGGCATAGCTTAAAATATCAGAATCACAGCAACTCACAAGCCACCACAGTACAACAAACTGGCAGACAAATGGTGGTACAGAGCTGTAAATTTTTACAGGAAAAAACCTTATCTTTCTCCTGATATAAAAAGGGTTTTAGATAACAGCTGTTAGTATTTGTGTTTGAAAACACAAATGTAAAAACAGCCCATTCTTTTATCATCCAGGTAAACCCTAGTATAGTGACTGTTTTAAAAAATGAAACTAATAGGAGGGGACTTTAAAAAGTTTGTGGAAAAATAGAATCAAAATATAAGGGGTGGGGGAAGATAATGGAGATTTTCCACTAACTTTTTGAAGCCCCTTCGTACATGTTCATGGTTAGAAAATTCAAACAGTTCAGAAAAGTAATAAATGAAAATCTCTTTTCTCCCCATCAGTTCCTGTGTCCAAGGATAACAATCCTTATTAGTTTTTGGTGAGATCACCCTCTGAAAGTCTTAATGGAGACTATGGATTCTAAACCCAGAAAACACAGCACCATTTTTTACTCAGAAACTCACATGGTTCTCCAGGTACTTGAAATTCATTAGAAACCTCCAGATTTGAACTTCTTATTGGCTAAGTACCATCAAATCAGTTCCAACTTATAACAACCCTATGTAGGATTTCCGAGGATGTACATCTTTATGGGAACAGGAAGCCTCATCATTCTTTGTGGGCTGGTGGGCTTGAATCACTGACCTTGTGATTCAGTCCATTGCTAATTATACAGAGATTGGATCTCCCTATATCAAGAGCTGCCTCTTCAAAGTAGATGATCTGAATGGAGTAAAGCCCTCAGGACCTTCATTTGCTGATGGAGCACAACTCAAAATATAAAGAAACAATTATAAACATCCATTAATAATCAGAGCATGAAATGTACACAGTATGAATCTTGGAGAATTGGAAATTGTCAAAAATGAAGTGGAACCCATAACCATGGATATCCTAGGCATTAGTGAGCTGAAAGCCAGCCCAGCCACTGGCCTTCTCCACATCTTCAGTTTCACATGGCTTCCGGGCTATTCTTTCCTCCCTCCAGCCTGTTTTTCCTCTGGCTGCCAGGGACATTGTCCTAAAAATTAAAAAAAAAAAGAATCATGTCTTAACTTGCTTTAAAATTTCCCTTGTCCCCTATTACCAATTTAGATTTTTTAAGAAATATTGAGCATCTAACTCTGCTCATGTGTTGGCTTACTGAGTCCTCCAAAATCTGGCCTAAACACCCTCTCCCCATCTCATCTCCTCTCTCCCACACATCCTAAGATCCCACTTACCACCTTCTTACAAACATTCTAGCACCTTCTGCACTCCATATGCTTATGGGTATTCTTCCTTCCACCTGGAATACCTTCCCTTCCCTGCCCTCATTCCATACCTGAAAAACAATATTATTCTTCAAAGTCCTATTCCAACATCACCTTATCTGGATGTTCCTAGATTCTGGAAAAATTCATCACTTCTTCTGTTGGACTTTGTCAACAAGTTACTTCCACATCAATCTATAACATTCATTGATTAGCCTACTTCCTGATAAATATCATTAATAATTAACATAACATAGTGGTTATGAGTCGGGCTGCTAACCTCACAGTCAGCAGTTCAAAACTACCAGTGGTTCTATAGGACAAAGATGAGGCTTTCTGCTCCCGTAAAGATTTACAGGCCTGGACGTGTTTCTATGCAGGGTCGCTATGAGTTGGAATAGACTCCATGGCACACCACCACCACTATTGTCACTGTATACTAGACACTGTTTTAAGCATGTATTAACTTGTGTAAAGATACCTATGAACTCATCCGATCCTTACAATGATCCCTTAGGGAGGATACTGTGATTTTGTTGTTGTTGCTTGTAACCAAGAGCTTAATTGTGTCACCAGGGCCTTTAAAATGAAACTTACCCAAAGTTAAATGGCTTGCCAAGTTCCAACTCATAGCAACCCTGTATAGGGTGTCCAAAGAGTTACTGGTGAGTTTGAACCACCAACCTTGTGATTCAAACCGACCTTGCAATCCTGCACTTATTCTACAGTGCCACACCAAGACGTTGTTGTTGTTAAGTGCCATCGAGTCAGTTCCAACTCATAGCAACCTTGAATAGGGTATTCAAGGAGATACTGGTAAATTTGAACTGCCAACCTTGTGGTTCAAACTGACCTTGTGGTCCAGTGCTTTATCCCACAGCTCTAAGAGCATAGAGTGTGGTAAATAGCAAAGCCAGGATTCAAATCGAAATGTGTCTGCAGACAGCACAGACCCGGTCAGGAGGCCAAGCCCCTGTGGGCCCAAGCGTTGTTGACCGTCCAAACCATAGGCTCTGAGGATCAGACTCTAGCTACCTAGTAGACATAACAAACTGTCCCACATCTGATTATTCAGTAATGCTTGTTAGTAATCTCATACGTGAGCCCTGGATATCCACAGACAAATGTAAAAACCTCCCC
>NW_006408525.1:28171483-28174811 GCF_000296735.1 Chrysochloris asiatica
ACTTCGTCTCTCATACTTTGGACATATTGTCAGGAGGGACCAGTTGCTGGAGAAGGATATCATGTTTGGTAAGATGGAGGGTCAGAGAAAAAGAGGAACGCCCCCAACGAGATGGATTGGCCAGGTGGCAGCATCAATGGACTCAAGTGTAGCAACAGTAGTGAGGTTGGCCCAGAATCAGACATTGTTTCGTTCTGTTGTGCATAAGGTCACTATGAGTTGGCGCTGACTTGATGGCACCTAACAACAACAACAACTGGCAAATAAAATGCAATGGAAATGATGCTACACAGGCTAGGTCAGAAAAGGCAACACAGCTTCTATCTCTTGGGAGTACACCCTTAGGACCCAAACACTATATTATGAGGAAGCACACACTACATGTAGAGTACATGTGAAGGTGTTGTGGCCAACAGTCTAGGTAGGCATAGTCAACAGCAAGCATCAACTATGACTGAACAAACCTAGAGATGAATCCAGACTGCAGAACCATAGGCAAAATACATATTGTCCTTGTTTTAAACCACTATCTTGTTGAGTTGCAATATTAAAGGATTCTATGGGCATCAAAACAAGATGGAAGGAATATAGAATCACTGAGCCAAAAAGAATTGATCAATTTTCAACCATTATAAAAGATAGTATATGAACAAGAATCAATGGTATTGAAGGAATAAGTCCAGGCTGCACTGAAGGCATTATGGAAAAACAAAGCTCCAGGAATTGACAGAATACTAACTGAAATGTTTCAACAAACCAATCCAAAATTGGAGGCACTCACTCATTTATAGTAAAAAAAAATTTGGAAAACAACTACCTGGTCAATTGACTGAAGACATCTCTATTTGTGCCCATTCCAAAGAAAGGTTATCCAACAGCTTGTGGAAATGATTGAACAATACCATTAATATCCCAGCAAGTAAAGTTGCAGCTGCACATCAACAAGTGACTTTCAGAAATTCAAGCAGTATTCAAAAGAGAATATGAAGTAAGGAATATGGCTCTTGACTGAAAGCAGAACATACCAGAGAGATGCTTATGTGTATTATATAGACTATGCAAAGGTATTTGGCTGTGTGGATCATATCAAACTATGGATAACATTGAGAAGAGTAGGAATTCCAGAACACTTAATTATTCTCATGCAGAACTTGCACATAGACCAAGAAGCAATCATTCAAGCAGTTCAAGGGGATGCTTGTTGTTGTTAAGTGCTGTCAAGTTAGTTTCGACTCATTAGTGACCGTGTAGGGTTTCTGAGAAGCAGCTGGTGGGTTTGAACCATCGACCTTATGATTCAGACTGACCTTGCATTCTATTGCATTATCCTGCAGTGCCACACCAGGACTCTCAAGGGGATATTAAGTGGTTTAAAATCAGGAAACGTGTACACCATGATTACATCCTTTCACCATACTTATTCAATATGTATTCAGAGCAAAAAAAAATAATAAATAAGAAGCTGGACTATATGAAGAAGAACATGGTATCAAGATTGGTAAAAGACCCATATATATACAGATGCTACAACCTTGCTTGCTAAAAGCCAAGAGGACTTGAAGCTCTTACTAATGAAGAACAAAGAATACCGCTCTTGTAACCATGGCAATGAAATGATATACGATTGGATGAATGTAAAGCTAATATTCTCCCATGTAAACTATAACATAATTCACAATAAAACATTAAAAAAAAAAAAAGAATACAGCCTTCAATATAGATTACACCTCAATCTAAAGAAAACAAAAATTCTCACACCGGGACCAATAAGCAACATCTTGATAAACAGAGAACATAATAAAGTTGTCAAGGATTTCATTTTACTTGGATCCACAATCAACATTCATGGAAGCAGCAGTCAAGAAATAAATTTTTTTTTTAACTTTTCATTGTGAGTTGAGTGAAGGTTTACAGAGTAGATCATCAGTTTTACATTCAATAAATCATAGATTTAGATACTTTGCTTCATTACAATGATTGCAATCTCCACCATGTACCAACAGTTAACAGTATTTACTTCTATTCACTTTAATGCATTCCATCCTGTGTCTTCTACTACATTCATCTTTCCTAACCTCCCTCTTGTTGATATTGCCTGTCCTGTCACCCATGTTAACATTGTGTCTACCCTCTAACCCTTGAAGTACATCATTGGTCTCATTCAATTTTTGTCCTTGTGTAATCAACTAGTTTCATTCAGCATAAATGTCCTCCAGGTTCATTCATGTTGTGAGGTGTTTTGCAGGTGTGTCATTATTGTTCAACTTAGCATAGCATAAAAAAAAAAAACAAAGTTTTTAAACCATTTTTCTATTGATAGGCATTTAGACTGTCTCCATCTTTTTGATGTGTCTCTTGTAGACAGCATATTGATTCCGTATCCATTCTGCTCTTTATGTCTGTTGACTGGTTTGTTTAATCCATTGACAGTCGGTGTCATTATTGATTGGTGTGAATTGACTGCTGTTATTTTGCTGTATTTTTTTGTGGTGCTGCTGCTTTCTTTGTTCCACATAGTCTTCTGTGCTGAGTTCATTTTGTTTGTGGGTTTCCTTTTTGATGTGTTAATGTTTATTAATCTTTGTGATTTTCCTCTTTTTAATTTCAATGTGAGGTATATTAATTTTCTTTGAGGTTGCCCTGTAATATATTGTTTTCTGCATTTAAAACAGTCTGTTTTATCTTGAAATCTACTTGACTTCCTTGCCATCTGGAACTTCTCTATCTGCACCCTCTTTTGCTTTGTAGTTGACTTCTTTATAAATTGATGTCTCTGTTTCCCGATTTTCAGTATTGTAGGTTTGTTTTACTTTAAATCCTTCTATATCTCAGATTGTTGTCTGCTGTTACTGGTTCTCAGTCAAAGAAGACCTTTTAGTATTTTTTGTAAAGTTGCCCTAGTTATTACAAATTCCTTATAATTTCTATTTATCTGGAAATGTCCTAAATTTGTTATCCTATTTGAAGGACAGCTTAACTGGGTATATGATTCTTGGTTGGCAATTTTTTTTTTTTTTTCTTTCAGAGTTTTGTATATATCATCCCAATGCCTTTTTGCCTATATGGTTTTTGCTGAGAAATCAGAGCTTAGTCTTATTGGTTCTCCTTTGTAGGGAACTTTTCATTTTTCCTGAGCTGCTCTCAGGATTCTTTCCTTGTCTTTAGTTTTGGAAAGTTTGGTTGTGATATGTCTTGGTGATTCTCTTTTGTGATCTATCCTGTTTAGCGTTCAGTCAGCTTTTTGCATGCTTGTCTTCTTGTCTTACATGATATTAGGGAAGTTTTCTTCCAGCAAGTCTTCAACAATTTTCTCTGTGCTGTTTTTTTT
>NW_006408525.1:28175336-28176502 GCF_000296735.1 Chrysochloris asiatica
AGAAATACAAATAACTTTAAAACAGAATTTGCTTTTTCTTCAGTTTAAAGTGACTTTTACCTGATTGTGATACAATAGAAAGTAAGGGAAGAGTAAACAGCTTTTCTTAAATATTGGAATTTTATGGAGAATACAGTCACATACAGAAGGGAGGTATATTTGGGATAAGACAATTGGTTGGTTGGTTGTTGGTTATGTGCTGTGGAGTCGGTGCCGACTCATAGTGACCCGAGGCTGTAAATCTTTATGGCAGCAGAAAGCCTCATAAGACAATGGAGATATATTAATACATAGCATGGCCATTGTTACATTTACCACCACATATTTCAGGGAGAAATGCTCAAAATCAAGGACATTAACACTTGCTGTTGCTGTTGCCAGTATTAAAATTTAAATATGCCATCAATTTATTGGGTGAAATGACTGAGCTACCAGTTTTAGCATTTGTGAGAAAAAGAACTAAAGCATGTTGTCATTTGTCAGCAAAGGTTGACATATCTCAGCACTTCTGGGGTAACAGACTACAGGAAAAGTGGTCAGAGAAGATCCTGCGAGAATCCCAGTTTCCCTAGGTGGAGTAGAGAGCTGCCTTCCTAATTGCACTTGTTTGGAGGAGAAGTTGGTGAGAGTGCTACACTAAGCAGGAAAGGAGCCTCTTGTTACTAGGCAGGAAAACCCCTCATTGTTTATCAGTGAAGTCCTTCAGAGCTGTCACTCATGAGCCACAAGCTAAAGATTGACCAGGGTAATAAACCTCACATGCTGAGCTTCCAGGTATGAGAACAGAGGTGGCTGGGTCAAAGCAATTCCAATCACCTCACCCTATAGCAACACACAAGAATTTCATTCCACAAATGGGAAAACTTGGTACATGTATGTTCTTGTCCAGGGAATTCATATGTTCTCCCCAATAGCCTTTAGACTGAAAATAGTAAAACTAGTTAAAGACAAAATAAATGTGGAAGGAAAAAAAAGGGGGTTTCTTTTTTAAAAATATATGTGTGTGTGTGTGTGTTTCGGGGTCATTTTCCTTCTCTTCAGTCTTGCTCTCCAATCCTCAGGAAGGGCTTCAAAATTAGCATTTTTTTCTTCCATACCACTGACTAGTTGCTGCTGATTCCATTCTTCAGTTCGCTTCTGTGCATTGATTCCCAGTCTTCCTCACT
>NW_006408525.1:28192362-28229417 GCF_000296735.1 Chrysochloris asiatica
CCAAGTTGCCCATCCCTGTCTACTCTGTGTGTGAAGGGGGTGGGAATGATTCTTGCTGTAAGGATTTGTTCCCTCTTTTGAGCTACTGCTTCCATAGGTGTAGGTCAAGTCCATCATATTGTATCAGAATGATTTTTTTCCCTCTTTTTTCTTCTTCTGGTTGAGCTCTTATCATCCAGTCATTGAGGCCAGGTCAAGTGGGTATTATCTGCAAGTGTGGGTGTTCTTGTCTATACACTCTTAAAAAACATCTTTTTGCTATTTTACTTTAATTAATTCAGGTGTGACACTGTGGGTTAATGTGCCAGACTGCAAAGCCATTTGAACTGCAAGGTCTGTGGTTCAAGCTCACCAGTCGCTCCTCAGAAACCCTAGACAGGGTTGCTATGGTTCCAAACGGACTTGATGGCACTTAATGAAAACAATATATATTCTAATAAAAGGACAGCTTATAAACAAATGTCTAGCAGAAAGCAGGGATTTTTTTGTCTGTGTATTTTAAAAGACATGCCTAAATGCTTTACTGAGATATAAAAGTACATAAAAACTTTATTAGTGTTCTATTAAGGAACTAGATGCATAAACTTTGTCTCTCATACTTCGGACATATTGTCAGAAGGGACCAGTCGCTGGAGAAGGATATCGTGTTTGGTAAGGTGGAAGGTCAGAGAAACAGAGGAAGACCCCCAGTGAGATAAATTGGCCAAGTGGCACCATCAATGGGCTCAAGAAACAATTTTGAGGTTGACCCAGGATTGGGCAGTGTTTCATTCTGTTGTGCATAGGGTCACTATGAGTCGGTACCGACTTGACGGCACCTAACAACAACAACAACAAACAACAAAATAAAAAATATGTGATTTCCCTAGTGCTAGTTTATAAATAAAAATGATCTCTCTGGCTAAAAAAAGAAAAGAAAAGATAACTAGAGGGTAGACACATGTCACCTTGGGTGACGGGGAAGGCAATAGACAAGAGGGAGTTTGTCAGAAAAATGAAGACAGGGAGGAATGCAAGGTTTAAAGGGGATTGAGGTAAATACTGTTATGTACACTACCCTGGAACAACAATGTACATGGATAAAATTTGTCCATGTAAATACACGGACAAATACACAGACTGAGTGAGTATGGGAGCGAGAGTGGAAATAGGCCTACAAATATATAAGGGTTTGATAAAGTATGTTTGTAAATGGGTTTTATCTTTGCTTCAAACACACTTATGAATGTGGTGGAGCATTTGTTGTTGTTGTTGTTAAGTGCCATTGACTCAATTCCAACCCATAGTGACCCTGTATAGGGTTTCTGAGGAGCAGCTGGTGAGCTTAAACCACCGACCTTGCAGTTTAAATGGCTTTGCAGTCTGGCGCATTAAGGGGACAAAATGATGAAAACTTCTTGGACATTTCCAAATGTCAGGAGACAGTGAGTTGCTGGGCCTGGGGTCTCAGGACCATAGTCTTGGGGGACACCAAGGTCAATTGACATAATGTATTCCACAAAGACAATGTTCTACATCCTACTACTGTGAGTAGCAACTGGGATCTTAAGAGCTCATGAGCAGCCATCTAAGTTGAAACTATGGGTTCTTGCATGAGCGAAAGAAAGAAAAATGATGAAAACAGTTAGTCTAATGGAACACGTGAACATCAGTCTCTATGACGCTAAGATCAGAAAAACTAAAAGGTGCCTGACTACCAGTACCAATTGCTCTGAAGGGGATATTATTAGAAGGTCTCCAATAGAGTGGAAGACAAGGTGGAACAAAACTCAAAATAATAAAAAAAAGAAGAAAAAAGAAAAGACGTGGAAGACACTGAAGGAACCCAAGACTATGCCTTTGGCCACCCTTCAGTTCTGGAACAGATCTCATCCTATTGTTCCAATTTTCAACCAAGTTGTTGATAGGTATATAGGGGGGACAACAATGCTAGTGAGGTATGCTCACCATGAAATGGTCAATCATTCAAGATCAAAAGGGTAATATTTACCTGGGGACAAGATTCAGAGGGGTTGAGAAGGAGGGTGGAATGGAACTCGGAATGACAAGGAAGAACTGTTGTTATATAGAGGAGATTGCAATCATTGAGATGAAACAAAGTGTTTGATTTTTATTTTTTTTGGATGTAAAACTGATGATCTGCTCTGCAACCTTTCATTCAATTCATAATAAAAAGTTTCAAAACAGTCAAAAAGAAAAGAGAGACCTTGTCTAGCCACCTCCATCTAAAGTTACTCCCATCCTGTTAACGTCTACCTTTATATCCTGTTTCTGTAGAACCCTTATCAGAACTCACAATCATTTCACTTTACCAGTTTACACAGTTTCTCATCTGTCTCTCTCACTTAGGTTCCAGGAAAACAGATCCTGACTATTTTGTGCTTGGTCTCCCTAGTGTGTGACACAATGCCGAGTACACTGTTGTTGTTAAGTGCCTTTGAATAGGTTCCGACTCATGTTGTTGTTGTTAGGTGCCATCGAGTCGGCGCCAACTCATAGCAACCTTATGCATAGCAGAACGAAACAATGTCCAATCCTGGGCCAACCTCACTACTGTTGCCACACTTGAGTCCATTGATGCTGCCACCTGACCAATCCATCTCGTTGGGGGCCTTCCTCTTTTTTCTGACCCTCCATCTTACCAGACGTGATATCTTTCTCCAGCAACTGTTCCCTCCTGACAATATGTCTGAAGTATGAGAGATGAAGTTTGGCCATCTTGGCCTCCAAGGAGCACTCTGGCTGTACTTCTTCCAAAACAGATCTATTGGTTTTGGCAGCCCATGGCACTTTTAGTATTCTCCTCCAACACCATAATTCAAAGGCATCAATTTTTCTATGGTCTTCCTTATTTACTGCCCAGCTTTCGCATGCATATGAGGTTACTGAAAATACCATGGTTTGGGACAGGCGCACCTTAGTTCTCAAGCTGACATCTTTGCTCTTCAATACTTTAAAAAGTTCCTGTGCAGCAGATTTGCCTAATGCAATACATCATCTGATCTCTTGACTGCTGCTTCCATGATTGCTGATAGCTGATCCAAGAAGAATGAAGTCCTTGACAACTTCAATCTTTTCTCCGTTAATAAGAATGTTGTTTATTGGGCCAGTGGTGAGGATTTTTGTCTTCTTTACATTGAGATGCAATCCATACCGAAGGCTGTGCTCTTTGATCTTCATAAGTAAATATTTTAAGTCCTCTTCACTTTCAGCAAGCAAGGTTGTATCATCTGCATATCCGACTCATAGTGACCCTGAAAAGGTTTCTGAGGCTTTTTAAATCTTTATGGGAGCAGAAAGCCTCATCTCTTTCCTGTGGAGTGGCTGGTAGGCTCAAATCACCAACCTTGTGGTTTTCAGTCCAGGGCTTACAATATGGAGCCACCACGCTACATAAATACTTAATGAATAGATAGACATGATCTTAGTCCCATCCCTCCCTTCTCTGAATTTATTAATTATCTCTTCTTCCCTAACTTTCTCCACTTGTTCCTTCCCTTCCATTTCTAAAGATACTTCCCTCTTTCCTATCTTGGCCCTAACAGTCCCTCAGTTTACTTCCTCTTTCTCATCATTGTCCCCATGTCCTCATCCCACACTTGCTCCACCAAGGTGACCTCTGTCCTCTGTACAGGACAGAACTCTCAAAGGCCACCAGGGACTTCCTCCTCATCAAAGTTGATATCCACTTCTTAGTCATTTTACTTAACTTCCTAAAGAATCTCCTGCTACCCATCACCCATTCCCTCTCTCCTGAAAGTTATTTACACAGTGGTCAGTAGAAGCAACTGCATTAACTAGAAAGCTGATGGGAACTAGAATAAGACACTCTTGAATTTAAATCCCAGCTAAGACACAGATGAACTGTATGTATGACCTTGGACAAGTTCTTTAACCTCTCTGAGCCTCAACATCCTCATCTTTAAATGGAGAATATAATTCTGACCTTGATGAGTTTGCATTAAAGTGATTTTGATTGGAAGATGCTCTCAAGCTGACCATGAAGTATGGTTGATACGAGTCAGTTATGGTGGGACTACCCAGCAGCATGACCATAGGCTTTCTTAACCCTGAGTCTCAGTTTCTCATCTATGAAATAGAAAATATAAGAGCAACTACCTCAGAGTTGTGAGGATTGATAAAATAACCTGCAAAGCACTCAACATTTGGTATATTGCAACATTTGGTATATTGCCACACTTCAATATACTTTAGCTATTACTTTCTGCCAAATAAAGAGGGGTGGAACTTATTGGAAGGAACCTGAGATCACTCCCAGACTCCAATAAAGTGTTGAACAACCACACCTTGGGAAGGGAAAGTCCAGGAACCTCCCCAGAGAAAGTTTATGGAACGCCCCACTTGTGGCGCTACCCTTCCCTTGTTACAACTTGACTTGATGCTGCTCCCCAAAGTATTCAGCCTCTGTGTCTTGCAATTCTAAATTCTTGGTAAAGAGGATTTGATTAACCCAAACAGGACCAGGTATCCATGATTGACAAAGCAGTTGTAGATAGATAGAGGTAGAGTCCTGGTCACCCAACAGAGACAAAAGTCCTAGAGAAATTGACAGGAGCTTTTCTGAGCAGGAGTTCACGCAATAGTTGTCAGAATTACTTAATGTTTATGAAATGCTCTGCTCCCAGCGGGCCCACTCTTTCCTTCCAGAATGACCCTATCCCTCTTTAACCAGCCCATTGTCTACTTTGCTGTCCCTCATCTCATCATCTCCTACAAGTGCACACCGCTGCCTTTCATTCAAAATCCCACCCTCTTCACTCCCTAAGCTCCCTCCTTCCTTCACCAGTTCATCTTTATCCAGCACTTCAAGGAACACCTCTTTTCTGATATGTCTCATTGTTGCTGTTATTAAGTGCCTTCGAGTCGGTTCTGACTCACAATGACCCTGTCTAGGGTTTCCGAAGAGTGACTGGTGGGTTTGAACCACCAGTGACCTTGTAGTTAGCAGTCCAGTGCTTATTGCATAGCACCACACTAGAACCCAAGTATAGATAAATTACTTTCTCTCCTGTACACAACCACTTGCTCTAAAAAATGACCTCTTCTTGCTTCCTCGCGTACAAAACAAGACCTTATTTTTTGTCTCACACTTCATAATTCTATTTATTTTTCTTTGATCATAATTTTAGCCTTTCTGCTTCTATGCCTTTATGCACAGTGTTTACCTGGAGAACCTTTCCTATCCCACATCACAGTTCTAGTTTAATTAATATGTGTTGTTGTTTTTGATGAGTGTCTTTGAGTAGTTTTCTGACTCATAACGATCCTGTATAGGGTTTCTGAGGAGTAACTGGTGGGTTTGAACTATCGACCTTGTAGTTCATAGTCCAGTGCTGATCCTACAGTGCCCTGATCTTTGGAAACCAGGGTCGCTATGAGTTGAAACCAACTCAGCGGCATTTAACAACAACAGAAAGGGACTCCTTGTAAAAGGTGAGAAAATAAATACTTTAGGTTTTGTAAGCCATACAGTTTCCATTGGAATGAATTGTCTGTTGTAATGAACACAAAAGGAGTCATAGACAATATGTAAACAAATAAGTAAGTGCTGTTATGTCACCTACATAGACACATGACCCTATGATGGTGCTCCTATTTTGGGACTCTTGGTGTGGCACTGTAGGATCAGCCCTGGACTGTGAACCACAAGGTTAGCAATTCAAATCCATCAGCTGCTCCTCAGAAACCCTATGCAGGGTCACTATAAGTTGAATCTTTCTCAACAGCACTTAACAACAACACCATCTGCTAATTTCAATAGTGGTCACAATGCTCCTTTACTGGGAATTGCCCCACCACCATCACCAGATCCTGCACAGCCATGAGTATGACATGCTCCTGTCCTCCTGGACACAAAATATTCAATGCAAGCGTGAACTGATTTAAGTGGCCTAATCTCAGATGCTCTCTGCCAGGAATTTGGAATTTGAAACGAAGAGACAGAGAGAGAGCCTGGGAGCCCTTAGAGCTGAGTTCCATTAATGTCAGCACTTTAGAGAGGGCAGTCCATCAACTCCCTCCACAGAAGTCTCCTGAGATCCCCTGATTCCCACTTTTCTTTGGCTTGGCTGTTCAGAAATTCATTGGATTCCCTGGGCTACATCGGCAGCCTTCCAATGTAAGTTCTCTTTTTCACTTCAATCCATTTGTATTACTTTCAACCAAACGACCTTAATTAGTACAAGTATCTCTGAGATACTTTTAAGCTTTAGTGACTACTAGTAGACTATGTCTCTGTCTTCAAGCAACATCTATTGAAATCCTACCCTTGTAAAAAAATCACAATTTAAAAGGTTCCTTCCTCCTGTAAGCTTTCCCTTATTCCCCTAGCAGGATTAATCCCTCACTAGTGCATTTGCCTTGCACTTTGCTTTGCATCTCTTAAAGTCATTTCTTTGAGCTATTTTGAACATCTGCCTCTCCCACTAATTGCAAACCCTTTAAAATCAAGGACTGTATCTTGACTTTGTAGTCTCTTGGCTCCTAGCACAGTATCACAAACAGATCATTTGGAAAAACATCTATTGTTTTGTCATGTTCATTAACCTTTCTCCTTTCTATTCATAATACCACTGGCATCCAATGGATTCCAGCTCAGATGAACCCTACAGGGCAGTGTAGAACTGCTCCCTAGGATTTCCAAAACTTTTTATGGGAGCAGACAACCTCGTCTTTCTTCCTCAGAGTGAATTGGTGGGTTTGAACAATCGACCTTTCAGTTAGCACAATGTTTAACCCACTTTACCACCAAGGCTCAATTTTTCTTGGGGAAACCAACCCTCCTTCACTCTCAATTCCACCTGGGTTTTAGAAGTAACTACATGACACAGATTTAGCCAGAAGCACAATGACCTATCAGGACCAATGGGGATTCTGGCTGGAAGGATCTGGAAAGAAATTCCTCCTCACTGAAGTTGTTCAGTTGTTAGCCTACAGCTATTGATGGTCATCTTTGTTATCACATGGGAGAATCTGACTATTAATGGAATAATCACAGGGTAAAAGATAGGAAGAGAGATTTCTAATGATATTGCATCAAAATCTGAGTCTAGGTACCCCTGAACATATTACCAGAGACTTTTTCAATTACCTTAATTTCCTCTGGATTTGCTTTGGTTTATTTGCAAAGACAGTTTGAGGTGAGTTTATGACACTTGCAGTGGAAAGAGTCCTGTCATCCATTCATTCAACAAGTGTTTATTGGCAAAGTTTTGTGGGAGTTCTAAAAAGGAAATGACCAGTATGACTGAGGTGGATCTGGGGAAGACATGGGTTCAAGACAGAAGGCTAAAGTGGAGGTCATTCTAGAACAGCCTGAGCACAGGCCCACAGACCTGAAAGTGTGTGACCCATTTCTGACCAGTAGAATGTTGAAGGACATGTCCAGCACATGTTGAAGGATACCAAGAACTCAGACAAGGACTAGATTCTTAAGGGGCTTTGCAAGCCATGCCAAGGAGTTTAATATTTTGGTAAAATAAATATGCTTAAACACTAGAGAATTTAAATATATGTGTATATATGTGTGTGTGTATCTGTGTATGTATATATATATATACATACACATGTATACATATATATATGTGGGAAATGGAATGGATAAAAAAGAATTTAAAGTCAGCTCAAATACTCCAGGCAAGGGTAGATGAAAAAGTTGTATAACAAACAGGAGGGGAGTAGCTAATCTTACATTCCAGGAACAGAGGATCCTAGGACCATCAAGAGATAAGAGAACGAGCGAAAAGTGGGATTCTAACCAGAGAAGCAGGGACACCAGAGATGGAGGCAGAGGTGATGGCCGAAGAGATAGAGCACCTGAGGACTCTAGACTCATGGAAAGAGAAAGATTGTGTGCTGGCGGGCAGGAGGCTGACTTGCAAAATGGTGCCCTTTGGTTGCTTAAACAATTATATATTCCTGCATGTTTTTGTGTACATTTAAAAAACAAAAGGGAATAGAGACAAACACTATTAACCAATGGTACATGGATGGAATTGTAATCATTGCAATGAAAGAAAATGCAAGTGAAAATATGATTGGTTGAGTACAAAATCAATGTTCTGCCATGTAAACTATCACTCAATCCACAGCAAAAGCTTAAAAAAAAAGAGTAGCTGATGGTCTAGACCAGGACTGGCTTCAGCTGTCTTCTTCTGGCTTTTCGGAAAATGACCTTTTAGGGATAAGGACTCTGGAAGTGTTCTTTAGAGACCTAATAGCTCTATCTGAAGTTGCAGAAGAGCTTCTTTAGATCCTAGGTAACAGTTCCAAGGATCCCTTAGGAGACAATACCCCTTGTCTATTATCTGATTCTAATGATGATGGTGGGGAGGTAAGCTTATTTCTGGTTAGTGAAAAAGATGCTTTGTGAGTTTGGGCCCTTGACTATTGCACTGATGCCTTTGGCCAGTCTTTCTCCCATCAGACACAGGAGAAGGGGAGAGTCTTTCTGAAGGAATTGTTAGAGTGGGGACCCAGCACTCATGTAAAGAAGAAGGGACACCATGGTGTAGGGGCCAGCCGAAATGTGGATGTTCAGGGAATTAGGAGCACTCTAACAAAGCTGTGGGCAGAACAGAGATGGATAGAGAAGGCACAGGGAAGCAACTTGGCCATATTGAAAGTAGGGAGAGTAGAGAAAAGGCAGCTTGTGAAAGAGGAGGGGGAGACCAGGAGCCCTATTCCTGTGGGTTAGAGGGACCTTCCTGACTTGTTACTCCGTAGCTGGGGTCCTGGAGTCATACCCTGCTTCTAGCAACTGTCCATCTGCTTTCCAGAGGAAGAATAATACTTGGCATAGCTCTCCGGGCCGGAGGGAAGTTTCCTGGCTCCCAGCCTCTGTATTTTCAGTATCATTTTCCATTTCTCTTAATGGGAAGTCAATCCTTTCTGGGTGGTTCAGAGATCTGGACTTTCTTGTGCTTGCTACTGGCATGCAGAAGAGTGGAAGGGGCAATTGTGGCTCACTAGGATGGGCTAGTCCTGTCCGAGGCCATGGCAGGAGGCTGGCATGGAGCCCCACAAATGGTTTTATTCTTGTCAGGGTTCCTTTTTCCTCAAGTGGTTCGGATGCAGGCAGATTCTGATGCTCGAAACCCAGCCCCACCCAGAAGTGGGGCAGGCAGCTAAGGGGGAAGAAAGGCTGCACAGAGAGTGAAATTGGTGCCCATCACAGGGCTGTGGGGAGAATGAAGTATGCTGTGTTTGTGTGACTGGCATATAACATGAACCAGCTCCTTTTCCTTATGACACTCAACTCTCTGCATCAGGGGCTCTGACTATTCCTTCCTCTAGAGCGCTCCTTCAGACTAATGATTCTGAAAGGTGTGTTTGAGGGAAGCCCAGGCTGACGAAGGTAACTGAATGTGTTTGGAGGCAGATGTCCTGTCAGCTGGGAAGTGGAGCCGTGCAGTACAGGACAGAGGAGCACTTAAGACAAGAAGCAGGCTGCCTGCCTTTATGTCCTAGCATAGTCACTTACCAGTTACGTGACCTGAGATAAGTTTCTTTACCCCTAGAATGAGGTATGGTGAGATTAAGTGAGTTGATGTATAGAAGTGCTCAGGACAGTTCCGGGCAGACAGTGAACAAAAAAGTAACCCGACCTGTTGCTGTCAAGCTGACCCTGACTCATGGTGACCCCATTTAGTACAGAGCAGAGCTGCTGCTTAGGATTCTCTTAACTATGGTTCAAACTGTTAACCTTTAGGCTAATTTATTGTTGTTAAGTGCAGTCAAGTCAATTCCGACCCATAGCGCCCCTGTATAGGATTTCTAAGGAGCAGCGGGGGAGCTTGAACTGCCGATCTTACAGTTCAAACCTTTTTTGTCACTCAGGAAGATAGTAATGAAAACAAACAAAACCCACTGTCACTGAGTCAATTTAGACTCAGCAGCCCTATAAGACAGAATTGCATCTGCCAGCTTGGCCCCTTTAGCTCCTCTTTAGGATTTCTGAGATTCAAGCTTTATGGGACCATACTGCTTCTTCTTTCTCCTACAGAGTGTCTGCTGGGTTTGAACCACTAACTTTTGGGTTAGCAGCCCAATGTTTAACCCACTATACACCAACAGAGCTCCATGGCTGTGGTGGTGGTTGTGTGCTATGGAGTTGGTTCTGACTCATAGCGACCCTGTATAGGGTTTCTGAGGTTGTACATCTTTACGGGAGCAGCAAGCCTTATCTTTCTACCATGGAGTGGCTGGTAGTTTCAAACTGCTGACCTTGAGGTTAGCAGCCTGACTCGTAACCACCACACTACCAGATGTAGTTAAATGCTGTCGAGTCACTTAACCTGCATAGGGTTTCCAAAGAGCTGCTGGTGGGTTTGAACTGCTGACCTTGTGGTTCACAGTCCAGTGTTCATCCTATAGGAGTCCCTGGCAGATAGTTAGAGCTAAAAAAAATGGCTATTATTGTTATCCTTCCCCCTGCAGGCAAGTGAGACCAGTTTCTATTGGCAGTCCTCTTTCTCTTTCTCTGTCCCTCCCTGGCTCCCTTTCATTCTATTCCCCCCTCCCCCCCCTCAGTCACTGCCTCTGGAGAATACAATCCAACACAGATCCTTTTAGAAAAGCAGGTTTATTGGTCAGGCTGCTCACCAGGACACAATAACAATGGTGAGAGGCTCCTCAAAGCCCACAGGAAACTATATCTGCCTGTTCGGGGCCCCCTTTAGCTCATCAGCACCAAGGGACCTTGTCCCACAATCACCCTCCTCCCTCAGCTGACATGTCTCCAACCATTCAGAGGAGAGAAGGGAACCAAGAGAAGGAGAAAAAAAAACAACAACAAAAAACAAGCAAGCAAGCAAGATTTTGTATTGTATAAAAGGTTTGTGTCCCCAGTCTCCCTCCCCCCACCCCTTAAAACAATTAGCTGTGATTCTAAAAAACAGAGCTAGGAAATAATAAGGTGGTGTTGAGAGGGGAAGAAGAGGGCCATCAGCCCTTCTCTTTGGGCTTTGCCTGGGGGGGGGGGGAAGGGGGGTCGTCTTTGTTTCTGACAAGCCGTCTTTAATGGGGACTGAGGTGTCCTAAGGAGAACCTGGCCAGTGGGTATAAGAAACCAGGCCCTCACACTGAACACAGCATCCTTTTCACCCCCAAAGATGCAGGAAAGGCACATGCAGGGTTAAAAACCAATGAGGTTTTGGGCAAGTTCTGTAGCATTCCTATGGGAAAATGCACAGCTTTGGAATCAGTTCCGACTCATAGCATCCCTGGATGTGGCTTCTGAGCCTGTATATCTTTACAGGAGCAAAAAGCCTCATCTTTCTCCTATGGAGCAACTGGTGGGTTTCAACTGCCTTGTAATTAGTAGGCCAGTGCCTAACCTACTGCGCCACCAGGGCTCTTTAGCTCCAGGGAAGGATCTCAAAAAGAAACTGCCGGGAGTGAGCCAGAGCTGGGGCTGTTTGATACACAAGGATATCACTCTTCCCACCTGCCCTCCAGCTCCAGGGCCTGGCCTTTGGAATCTTGCTCTTTCCCCGACAACCTCCCTCCTAACTTCCAGCTCTCCACAACCTACTGTTGCCCCTTTCTGGAGCACAAATATCTCTGGGTTTTGAGTAAAGGGCTGCCTCTTCAAACACCGTTCACATCCCAGGTGGCTTCCCCTCTCTCGGCTTTGTGGATCATTGCTTTCTTGTCTTCCCTCTTGATCCTGAAAATAGTCCTACCGTCCTCAAAGAACTGCAGGTAGGTAGTACCCTCATCCTGGTGTTATCAATGAGGGGAATTGTCCTCTCCACCTACTTCCATCTTCTCCTACTATTTTGTCCATTCTCCTTCCCAAAATCATAGATGTTCTCCTGTGTGCATCCCTCACCCTGCCCCATCCTTCCCATGGGCTCCAGCCTTCCTTACTGGAGTCCTTTGCAGACAATGTGTGGGCGGAGACCCTTACCCTACATTATGGAGTATTTTTTCGTCTTTTCCCCCACTGCCCCAGGGCCACCCCCCTAAAGCTGTTTTCATATGTGAACAACGTCCCTTTAGGGCTCACTCTTTTAGGATAATTTTGACTTTGAAGCCTCCAGAGGCCAGAATGACTAAGAGCTGGGTAAGTAGGAATGACAGCAGATGGGACTGGGGATGGGCTGGGGAGGATGGCGGTGAGGAGTAAAGGAAAAGGCAGCCCATAGAGGAGTAAAGTGAAAATGACAGCAATTTCCTCTAGTATCACCAGCTCAGAAAACCAGGAAATGGATCACTCTCATCCCATTTCCATCCCTGTTGCTGTTAAGTGGCGCTGAGTTGGTTGACTCATAGTAACCCTGTACAGGATTTCCAAGGAACAACTGGTGAGTTTGAATCACCGACATTGAGGTTAGCAGTCCAGTGCTTATCCTACAGCGCCATGCCAGGACTCTTATTTCCACCCCGATGTCCAAATTAGGGCTGTGTGTTGTGAGAACTGCCTCCCCTTCCCCCGTTTTTTTGGACGGCTATAAGACGTGGATAGGTGCTTCTTGAAAGGAGGTTGTTTTCCACTTAGAAGAATCTCAGCCAGTTTGGGGCTGTGAGAGAATGCGAAAGAGAAAGTTTGGAAAGGGGCAGGAGAGGAGAGAGAGGCCGGGCGGGTCGGCACAGCCTCCCTGGGCAGAGGCCAGCGCCCGGCTCAGTCGCTGTCGCTCTTGTCCACCAGCACGGCGTCGGACTCCTCGGTGATCTCCAGCAGCGTGTGAACGTCAGGGCTGCTCCCGCGCAGCAGGTCTGCGGCCTCGTTGCGCTCCGCGATGCCCTCGTCGTCGTCGGCACCCACCTCCACCATCTCGGTGGCCTTGAGCACCTCCACCTCACCCTCGCGGATCTTCTTGACGTGGAAAGTGAAGGGCGGCACCTTGTACACAGCGGTCTTGGAGCGAGCGTAGACCACGTGGTCAGGCGTAAAGGACTTACGCAGCTTCTCTCGCGAGGTTTTCATCTTCTCGCGCCGCTCTGCGGGGACGAGGCGCGTGCCCAGCTTGTTCATGCGCTTCTCCAACGTGTGTCGCGTCTTTTCCAGGTTCTCCTTGGTCTTGAGGCGCGTCTTCTCCAAGTTCTCTCGGGTGCGCACCCTGGTCTTCTCCATCTTCTCCTTGGAAAACGCTTTCTTGAAGTCATCCACGCGCCGCATACCACTGCGCTTAATGCGCTCGGCACGCGACTCCTCGATGACCTCCTCCACCTCCACTGCCTCGTCGGACGACAGCTCCAGCGCTGCATCCTCCTCAGGCCGCTCGCCCTCAGCCAGCTCGTCGCCCTCCTTCTCGGGCAGCGCCTCCGACTCCTTCAGCGATTTGCTGATGCTCAACTTGGCCGGCAGCTTCACTTCATCCTAAGAAGAGAAGAGAGATGAGATATGGGAGAGAGAAAGAAACTTGAGGGTGGAGACGCTGGGCGAATCCAAGTCTGAGTAGTTGAAATCCAGGGGAGTGGGTGGAACTAAGAGGAGACGGTACCTCGTGGTACCATGTCATCGACCGGAACTTGCAGGAAGCTTGGCACAGAGCTGGGCACGTTGTGGGGGCTCGGTAATGCGTTGGATGAATGTTAACTATACAAGTACTGATGGTGCCAGGAGGGAGAGACTGTGCCAAGGAACCGAATTTTTTGGTGAGCATTAGATTCACCTGAACTATAATTGCACTTGGGCTAAAAATATCTGAGGCCCTCTAACCCTGCCTTGTATCCTTGTTAAATGCCGTTGAGTCAGCTTCAGAGGAGAGGCTGGATTTGAACCGCCGACCTTGCCGTTCAAACCTACATTGCAGTCGAGTGCTTGTCCTGTAATGGCACGTCCTACATCCTCCCATTGTAACTATTCTTTGTGGGTCCCGGGACTACAGCTTGACTTTGGAAATGGGTAGAGCGCCCTCTGGTGGCATAAATCAGACAGTCCAAGCCAAAAAGAAAAGGGGTTGGTGGGAATCTGTAGGTTGATGAGTGAAGCCAGGATGAACCAGTGTCAGGGGCCACCCTTACCCCTCTCCCAGAAGGGTAGCTGGAAGACAAGGTAAAGGGAGTGAGTCGCCCAGACCCGTACCATTTCAGACCTAACTATAGGGCAGGAGGACTCTTAGACCCACCACCCTTACTATTTAGCTCTGCCAGTGTAATTGAGGGATTCCCTGTGGGTTAATGCGCTGGACTGTAAGGTCCGTTTGAACCCCGCAAAGTAGGCTCCTTGGAAACCCTATACAAGGTTGCTCTGGGTGGGAACGGGCTTGATGGCACTTAACAAGAAGTGGTGATTAAGGGAGCAATGAGGAAGCTGGCTGGAAGCCACGGACATGTTTTTAACTCAATCTGGGCATTTCTTTTAACTCTGAGATCCCTGCTGTGGAATGGAGGGGAGAAATTACTTTTCCATTCTTGTTTCTTTTTCCTAAATGATGGTCCCAGATTCTCTGTAGTCCTGTGGTCCCCCTGCCCTCTTTCCGCAAGGCCCCATCAGCACGGCTTTCCAATAGCCAGGAGTCTCACTTGGAGCAACATTTTCTGAAGATTTCTTCCCAGAATTATAAGAAAAGCCCATCTCCTGAGCAAATAAGGTGACATGAGCTGACCCCTCTCCTGGACGTGCGCACACATACATGGGAGCCCTAGTATCTGTATACCACCTGCTACAGAAATTCCTTTCCTAGCCCCCAACCTCCTTCCTCTTCCCTCCCATCCACATCCCTTAGAGTTTCCTGTTTTACACTGAGAACTAGGAACACCCCCCTCCCAATTTCCTTCCCTCCCTCTCTACAGCATTAACAGGGACAAAGAGAGAATACTGGCTCCACCTCTTTCTACCAGACTGGGCACCAGGCCACCTCAGGCTTTCTTACTCAACTACACCTCCCAGTAGGCAAGATGACCTAGGCACATGGCATGCTGGGACTTGTAGTCTCTATCTGTCATAGCTGGTTTAGTACTGTCACAGGCATTCTAGACATTCTGTGAATTCCTCTGCCTCTTATCAGTCACAGAGACACACTGTGGCATTTTTCTGGTTGTGAGGAGAGGATCCCAAGCTCTCTTAGCATACCTTCTGAATGCAGTTGTACTCTGGGCTTCCATTTGCAGTCCTCCTTTCCCTGGCTGCTATTCATGGCCTTAGACATCATGGAAGACTCTAAGGGTCTAGACTGTCCATCTTCATCCAGCATTTACCTGCACCCCTGGTATCAAAAGATTGCAGCTCTGCTTCTCCACAGCCACTGGACTCAAACCTACCCACAATCCACGCTGGAGCTGCAACCCCTCCTTCCCCGGAGTTTAGACAATGTGGATGGTCTGGAGAGGGATTAGGGTGATGGGTGGGGAAGAATCAGGAAACAGTTCCAGCTGCTGGAAAACAAATCCACATTGTCTCTCTGCCCTACCCCTCCACCCACCCCAACCAGAGCCCTAAAGGCTGAGCTGGCTGGTTTTCCTGGCCTCTGGTTTCCTAGATAAAGGTCTTTGCCAGCTGAGCTGGGGAGGGAAATGGGCTCTGGAGAGATCTCTAGTCAACCCCATCATCCTAGAGCCTGAATAAAAGTATCAAACTAGAAACCAGTGAGGGAGGTTTAACCCGTGAGTTGTGGGGATTCCCCAGTCCACAGGGGTGCCTGGGTCTTCACTGTGGGTTCCTCCCAGGTGATGGCTTACTCCTGAGGAGCTGTTTGGTGGGAGGTCAGGGGAGGGGAAAGAGCATTTGACCTGCACCAAGTTCTGGTCAGTGTCCAGTCAGCTGGCTCTGGAGAATATACCACTGACCTTAGCTTTCCCCTCAGTGACTGATTTTCTCTTTTCTCCCCCTTTCCAGGCTAGGTTTCCCTCATGACTCATAGCCCTGGAGCGCTGTTTTGGGCCGACTCAGTCTGCTTATTGCTATAACAACCACCAACACAATCTGAAAGCACACACCTCCCCCAACCCGGGCACACAGGCCAGGCACCCTTGTCCCACTCCCACTTCCCTGGCAGAGCTCCTAAGCCAAAGGAAGAGCAGGGAGGGGGCAGCAAGGAGGGAGGGCCTTGCTTGTTCTGTTTTCTGTTTTTATTAAACAAAACCACCACTCCCAACAGGCTTGGTTTCCAGAATTACCTTTAATGACCAGGTCTGAACAAAAGCATGCACAGCCTCCCCCAGCCCCACCCAGCACACACAGCGCCCAGCCCCTTCATAAGATCCTTCCCACCACCAGCAGCCTTGCTGGAAACTTAAGACCCTCTGGTTTAAGAAGATTGTTATAAGATTTATCATGTATTTGAGCACCTACTTATGTGCCCTCTGACCAGGCACTTCACATTTGTAAGGGAGAAGGGACAGTGGCCACCTGGCTCTGGACAGGAGCCTCTCTTGACTTAGAGCTAACCTGCTCTGTCCTCAGCTTCTACCCAGGAACAGCCATGGAGGACTTTGGGAAAATGGGTAACTCAGAGCCCAAGATCTGTTGAGTTCATCAGAAGCTGCAGGCTGGGGGAGGGCAGAAATGGGTAGGACAGTCTTAAAACCTCAGGGTTTCCACTTTCATTTTCAAGATGAGGGTGTGAGAGACCCCAAAGGCAGGCAAAAGGGCTCTTCCCTTCTGTCACAGCACAGTTTCAACGGGGACAATATTTCCCTCATGAGGGCAAACTGATTCAGGAGAGAAAAAATTCTTAGATATTCTAATGGTATGTGGCACAGTACATAGGATAGTTGTAGTATTAAAATTTCACAAGGAAGGGGGCCAGTTAGGAAAAGAAATGTTTAAGAAGGAGGTGATAATGAGAAAAAAGGAAAACGCAGAGAAATGCCCCATATGGAGGCCAGCTAGAGCCAGCCAGAGCATCCCCTTCTGGCCTCTCAGCGTTGGCAGTTTTTCCGTGCTCCGCCCAAGGCAGAATCTGGCAAACAAGGGATTTCTTTGCAAACTCTTTTCTAAAAAAACTGGAAAAAATAAGTGTAAATGTTTTCCCCAGCTACAAAAAGGGAATGAGGAAGGGACAGAACAGACCCCAGGCCTCTCCTGGAGCCCTGTCCAAAGAGACTTGGAGCCAAACTGGCCCGTCCTTGAGAAGGCAGCGGAAGGGAGGAAGGAAGGGGCTCGAGGCGTGACGCAGTTTCATGCAGCTTCATGCAAGGCAGCATTTGGATGCAACTAGAGGGTGGTGTTTAGAGGGTCTGCCTCCCACTGCTACAGCACACACCCCATTCACCTTAACTCTTAAGAGCACAATACCAGCCACCCACCCACAGGGGCAGTGACCTAGAGGAGGATGTCAGTCCAGCACTGACCACCAGTAAGCATCGAACTCATAGGGCTGGAGTGACACCACATGCCCATGGGCCCAAGAGACCCTACACGCCCCCACCAGATGTTGGCTCCTCTGGTGGGGACAGAGGCCCCAGCTCTGGGTAAAAGGGCAGTGTCCTAGGCGTCTGGTCAAAGGGTGGGAGCTCAGGCACTGTCTCAGGCTTCAGGTCAAAGGGCTCAGTCTCAGGCAGAAGGTCAAAAGGCACGATCTTGGGTGTGGCTGGGTCAGAGGGTGCATTCAGCTTCTTCTTGGGCTAAGATGAGGAAAAGGGGGTTAAGAGGGGCTTGGGATGGGTGGGGACAGGACAGTCTGAAAGAAAGAGGCTGTGATGGGCATGCAGAGGTGGGGCTAGCAAGTAGGGAAATGGGCATTCCATGTATCAGGCTAGAAAAAAAATACATTTTAGCGTTTGATCAAGAAGGCCCTGGAACTGAAAGATTTGAGGCAAACCCAGGCCCATTAACTAATAAATATAATCTATACTGAACCTCCTTTCTTTCTCCTGCTAGAATCTTCCCCAGACCCTTCCTGAGTGTCTCCCTCTCTCCCTCCCCAGTTTCGGTGGAGGGATGGTGTTATTTCGGGTTTGTGTGGTGGGGAAAGAGGCTACTAGGGTAGAGAAGGGGTTTTCTAAAAAACCAGTTAATGGATTCTTCCTCCCAGTGAGAAGCTGCTGATCCCAATTCTCCTCCCCAAGGCCGGGTGGACACTGGGTGCCGCCCCGGATAAGGAGAGGGAGTGACATGGAAGTGGGACATCCTGGCCATTTCCCTTTGGCCATATATATCCCCACCTCCTGCCTCCCTTGCACCCTTACCCTAGTCACCCAAATACACAGGGAAATCAGGATCAAACGCCAAGCTGTTTTTACAATAGGTGGGCCTACTTCCCAGGACACCCAGCAGCAGCTCCCAGATCTCCCTCCTGAAGGGACTGAGCAGTGCTCTTGTGTTGTGTACTCAAGTGAGGGGAGAAGAGCAGCGGGGCTCAGAATAAGGTCTGCAACCACAGAAAAGTAAAGCAGCAGGCCCCCAACTGCCCTGGGGACACACAGGGAAACTAAAGGGAAAGACAGCCAAGTGGCCCTCTCCTAACCAGAGGTAGGGCCACTCCTTACACCCTGAGCCCCTGCCCTCTACTGTCATTGGGCCAGGTAACCAGACATTGCCTTTGCTTCAGCGCTCATGAGGCCGAACAACTAATGGCCACCACTCTTGGCCAACACTACACACACACAGACCCACCCAGCAGAGCCTACCAGGACCTTGCAGCTCCCTCCCTAGGAGAATGAAGGAGCCAGTAACCCTGATTCCTGCTGCTGGAAGGAGGAGGTACGAAGAGAGCATGGCAGAAGAAGGAAGAGACCTGGGTTCAGGCCCCAGCTTTGACCCCTAAGCACTTGAATGACAATAGGCAAGCAGCTTCCCAGTCTCTTGACCTGTGCTTAGCTACAACATGAAGGAGTCAGTTGATTATCTCTAGGCCTCTTCCAGCTCAGAAATTCTGTGACAAAATGATGATACATTAATGATGGTTTGTTAACAAATCTGGCCCAAACGACCACTAGACCTGGGGCTGCTTGCCTCACAACATTCCTCTCTTGCTATCAGTTGTCCACTCCGTCTTCTCACTTTCATGAGTAATCTTTAGTCAGAATCCTCACACACACACTCTGAGGGCTGGTATTAGTTTTCTTGTTAAAGTGCCATGTCCTGTCTGACTCATGTCATGTCGGTTCTGACTCATAGCAACCCTGTATAGGGTTTCCAAGGAGCCACTGGTAGATTTGAACCACCAACCTTTCGGCTAGCAGTTCAGTGCTTATCCTACAGCACCACACCAGAACTCCTTTAGTCCTGGGAACCCACAAAAACACCCTGCCTGCTTTGGCTCCAGTGGCCAGGAAAAAAAAAACAACAAAAAACTCAAAGGTCAGCTTTTTGGAGGAAGAGTGGTGAGAGGGACCAAACCCCCAAGTTAGAAATATTTTTGGAAAAAGATTGGGGCTCTTCCAGAGCAAGGCAGCCTTGAGTCCAGGAAGAACCTACAGGTGGGTTAGGGTTTGAGAAAAAGAGGCCAGCAGTTCCTCATTTCAGCCCTGGTGTCCTCCCCTTTAATGCCAACGAGCCACCTAATCCCTTAAATGCTTCCTTGCCCTATCCCCAAGCACATGGAGTAGCTCTGATGGCTCTTTGCTGCGGGTACATTTATGGGTCACTAACTGCCTCACGTGGAGTCCTGGTGTGTGTGGAGCTGTGGGCTAATGCATCAGACTGCAAAGTTGTTTGAACTGCAAGGTTGGTGGTTCAAGCTCACCAGCTGCTTGGAAACCCTATACAGGGTTGCTATGGGTTGGAATCGACTCGGTGACACTTAACAACAACTGCCTCATGTAAACTGCTCCAGAAAACATTTATTTCTAATATAATTGATCCCCTTTCTGGAGTCTAGGGGAACTTTGATATTATCCAAATTGATGCCTGGGAGAATTGGCTCTTTAATGGTCAGAGCTCCTCTCCTTTGCGTGGACGTTTGGGAGCAGCCACTGTCCTGCCACGGCAGCCCTCAGTCTGCTATCCTCTAGTTACTAGAATTCACTTAATTCACTCACCTGGCCCACGCCACCTGGGGGAGGGTGGGTGGGATGCTAAACTGCTAGTTTTTGCCTGCGAGACAGAAAAAGATAGTAACATGAGTAAGTCAGAGTGAAGACTGCCATCCTAGGGTGGGAAGGCTGAGCTGATTTGGGGAGTATTTGTGCGGAGTTGGTCAAATGCAAACTTAGTCTAGGGCAGTCATTTGTCTAGGAGTTCCCTGGATCCAGGATGGGGCCACAAAAGGGATTCCCTCCTTTCTCTCCCTGGGAAAGGGTGTGGGAGGCCAGATGACCTGATCCCTCAGCTGGGGCCTTCCCACCTCTTCATCACTCACTTTGCCCTGCCCCCACAGCCACATCACAGAATCCTGCATCTGGACTCCCTTCCCCTGTGCCCACTCAGAACTCACCCTATACCCCACAGGCCTTTCCCCCAATTAATCTGTCTCTCCCCTGGACTCTGCCCAATCACTCAACTGTCCTGGGCCCTCAGCCTAACTTTACCATAAACGCTGCGGCCCCCAGTCTTCCCTATTAGGCCTGCCAAGGCACAGTGTTATTTTTATCTCATTCTCTTCCCAGGCTTGTCCAACTCAGGGAGGAGTGGCCTTTGGTCCATTCCAACCACTAAGGATCCCACCCACTCCCCCCACCTGGAACATCTGCTTAGCTGCTCAGGGGAGTTCTGCATCCCCCAGATCTACCCCTGTTGCTGGAATCTTTTCCTGACCTCTGAGCTCCTCCCAGGATTGGAATCATTTTAGTTCTTCATTACTTTCCTTGTGGTTTTAGGGTTCAGCCTCCAACTTGAGCCACATTTTTTACCGCAGCTCTGTCCCACCCCCCACCCCCACTGACCCTGGTTTAGTACAGATGTGGTTCAAGTCAGAGCTCTCTGTGATGCGAACCTTCCCCCTCTCCTCCCATACACACACACACATACACACACATGCATCTTGCAGAAGGAAGTCCCTGGGGTCTGTGCATGGGCTCCCTCCATCCCTGCCCATCCCTCAGAAACTCCATCTTTGCCACAGGGAGGTTTACCTAGAGACTGAAAACTTTCCCAGACTCTTCCGTTTGGGACATTTAAAGTGAGAATGGTCACCCACCGAAACCCTTTATGTCCACTTTGTAGCACACCAGACTCTGAAGAAAAGATAGAACTGACTTGCTGTCCTTACCCCTGTCTTCCCTTGATAAACACACACACACACACACACACACACACACACACACACACACACACGTGCAAGGCAGGGGTTCACCCTTCACCTTGTTCCTCCAGGCAACTAGATTCTGAAGTGGAATCAGCTCACACTCAGGGAACCCTGTCTACCTGATAGAGCTGTAAGTGCAGGGGAAACAAAGCTTCCTAAAGGCCCAGTGTCTCCTGGGATTAGGGGCTGGGCTTGCCACCTTTACCTCTGCTGCGTCAGTTCACCCACTTCCCTGTGTCTACTCTCCCAAAATACTTGTTCCAAAATGCCCCGTGGTCGCCCATCTCTCTCTCAGCTCCTCAGAGAAACCTCGTCACAAACATCACCGCTGAGCGGCCCCATAGCCCTCAGATAGGCCCCTCGCCTTTCTGCTTTTTCCGTTGCCTTAGGTAGGGAGAAGAAGGGGAGGAGAGAGCACTGGCTACTCCCCCCACCACAATCCCTACCCTCTAGGAGCAAGAACCAGGTCCCTGGGAAGAGGGAGGAGGAGAGGGTGGGCACATTCCTGCCCCACCTAAAATGGCCCAGCCCTCAGCTCAGGCCCACCCTACCCTGAACAGGACTAAGGAAGGAGAATGGAGCCAACAGCAAACCTGAGATTCCAGGTTTACTCGGGTTACGTTACAAAAACGACATTGTTATCCAGGTGGGAGAAATAGGGAGAGGTGCAAAGGAAGCAACCCGCAGCCGGTGGAGCCTAGCCCGGGGTGCGGTGTGCCTCCCGCCTCCCCACCTCGCAGTCAGTTCGAGGGATCCCCTGCGGCTCTGCTCCGTCGACCTCAGGCCGGGCGGGGGCTGGCCACCCCTTCCACCATCTCTTTTGCACTTTTACAGAGTCTTCGTCTCCGCCCCCTCACCCTCCACCCCGTCTGCTCCAAGGGTGCGTGTACGTAGCGGCTCGTATGTTCCCAAGGTCCAGAAAATGTCTGGAAGCTAGAGGCTGACCGCAGCCTAAGGACAAGAGTCGGGGGTGGGCAGTGGAGGCTGATGAGGGGTCGGTTGCGAATGGGAGGATGTTGGCGGCCCCGTCCCTCGCCTGGCGCAGTCCCCGCGAGTGCGTGCCTGAACCTTGAATCATCCGCTATATCGGGCGGGCCACACCAGAGGGCCAGCCCCGGGCAGCACGACCAGTGTCCGCTTACAACGGGCCCCAGCGGCCGCCAGGGACCCCTGGCTTCCCCTGTAACTTCCCTCTAGGTGCAAGCCATTTGACAATCACTTTGGGAGCTGTCTATGAGGGGCAGCGTCCCGGAGTCCAGCTCCCTAACTTGGTCTCGCCACAGAAGGAAGTGTGGGGAGGCATGGGGTACGAACCGCACCACAATAGTTCGCTGCTCCCCACCACCCCAGCCAACCCTAATCGCGGTAGTTGGAAGGAGGTGGGTCTCCAGAACGCCGGGACTGCTGGGAGGGTTGTGCGGTAGGGCGGTACCCTCACCCCAAGCTCCCGGCAGCAGACAGCGAGGTGGGCGCAGGAGCTCTGGACGCGGTCCGCCCCCGCAACTCACCTGGTAGATCATGACTTTAAAGTTGCGGCGCCTCAGCAGCTCGGCCTCGTTGACCTCCAGCTTCTTGATCTGGCCGGCCTGGCGCTCCAGGCTGCCGCGCACGGTCTTCACGTTGACGCTGACCTTGCGCACCTTTTCCAGCAACTTGCTCACGGTGTTGCTGGTAGTGGCGTGTGCCTTGCCCAACTTGCTCAGCTCGCCCTGGATGCTCTGCACGGCGCCCTCCATCTCCGCCTGCCGCTCCTCCAGCTGGGCCTGGGTCAGTTGGATCTGGTCGACCGCGCCGATGATTTTGTCCAGAAGACTTAGCACCAGCACGCCATTCACCTGATCCGATTTGATCAGCTCCTCAGACCCGGCCCCCGACGGCTCCTCCGTCGCCGGCGACCCCACGAGAGAGGGTCCCGGGTCCCCGGCATCGGAGTACCCGGGGAGGGGCTGCTCGATGATATGGAGCTGGGTGTCCTCCATGGCTACCCAGAGCCGCGCTGGGCCGGCCGGGTGGAGCGGGAGACTTGAGAGGAGGAGCAGCGAGAGGAAGAAGACCGAGCAAGAGCCGAGCTCAGAGGAAACTCGAGCCACGTCCGTGCGCACCGGGACAGTAGCCAGAACTGTGGGGCGGGGGGTCTGTGAGCTCCCAAGCCAAACCCCAGAGGATCGTCACCCATTGGCTGGCCCCACCCCAGAAAGGGAGGGGCCGAGGCACAAGGGAAAGCCGACGAGGAAAGGGGAGCCGAAGGGGTTTGGAGAAACGAGCGCCCCACCCTTCCCTGGATGGTTGAAATAGTTGGCGCGGGAGAAGAGGGCCTCCTCTGGAAGCGGAGGCGGCATGAGTGGGACCATGGCGGAGGAATGTGAGCTCGGGGGAGGGAATCGGATCCGAGTGTTGCTTCACTTTGATTTCTCGCCCTTTATGCTCCCCCCCTCCAAGCTCAGCCAACACCACCACCTTGCCTTTGAGACTCTACAGCTGGAAGTCAGGTAGCCTTGAGATCCTGAACTCATGCAAAATATTGCATTTGTCTTCATTTTTTGAGAAGGATCCATGACTTCAACAGGCTTTCCAAAGGGTCCTCTGACCACTTCTTGCTAAAAGTTACCAAGCAATGTTCCAAAAGCTTGAGTTGTTCGGAGAAAGGATGGAAGAGAGAATTTAAATTAGGGTCCCGTTGTGAGAAGGGGTTGCGACACTGCTGGATTCCTCTTGGTGGTGGTGGTAGTGTGCTGATGAGTCTGTTTCAACTCACAGCCACCCTGTATAGGGTTTCCAAGGAGTGGCTGATGGGTTTGAACCGCCGACTTTACAGTTCAAACCGGCCTTGTGGTCCAGTGTTTATCCAACAGCACCACGCGTCTCAATCCCAACCAGTGGGATTAATATGGGCAATAAAATAGAAAGTCTGTTTTATACCCACCCACCTCTCACCTTGCTCTAAAACCACCAATACCTGGAACCGTCTCTAACACTCACCTTAGAGAATGGAGCCTAGTAGTCAGTCACCACCACAATGAGTCCGGTCTAAGCTGTCAGGAGGAATCCCACCTCATTTAACAGACAGAAAAGGAAGTCTCTGAGAAGACAGTGAAATCACACCCAGGAGAACTCTCTGTTCCTCTCAGTGGGAAAGGGAGAGAGAGAAAGGTGCCCACTCCACATATCCTATTTTAAGCCTCCTAGACTGTGGATTTGAGTCCTGGTGTGGAGCTGTGAGTTCACGCGCTGCACTGCAAAGTCGATTTGAACTGCAAAGTAGGCAGTTCAAGCTCACCAGTCGCTCCTCAGAAACCCTATACAGGGTCGCTGTGGGTCAGAATCAACTGGATGGCACTTAATAACAACAACAACAAAACTGAGGATTAAGGAGCCCTGGAGGCGCTGCCAGATAAGCACTGGACTGCTAAACACAAGATTGGCAGTTCAAACCCACCAGCCACTCTGGGGAAGAATCAGCTCACAAATACTTGTATATTTTCAGCTGTGCTAGGTACAAAGGAGCAGGCAGCTCCTAGCTAAGGGAACACCCATAGTTGGAGAGTTAAAATCCCAAGAAAGAAGACTACATAGTCCCCATCCCCTATTTCGTTTGCTAATATGATACTGGAGCTGTGAGTTCCTAGAGCTGTCCCAGCCACCTTCCCCTCAGAAAAGCTACAAACCTTTTCCCCGATTAGGAAATCAGACTTGGGTTTCCCCAGCTGGATGGGTGATGGACTCTGTCTCGGCAAAAGGTTCCCTCTAGTGTAGCTCCATTGTCAGGAAGAGGGAAAACCGTTCTGTCCACCAACCCAGAAAGGCGCTCAGGGGCTAACAGTGCCCTCACAATTATTGTGTGAAATGACTCATGGTTTTGCCCTCACAATTAACGAACAAAAATCCTCCTAACATTCCAGCAGCTAATTCAATTTCCTTAGAAACACATGGCTTTCTCTCTTTTTTTTTCTTTTTGCCAGTTTTCATTGTGAATTGAGTGATAGTTTATGTGGGAGAACATCAGCTTTACATTCATCCTATCGTATTTCGTTTCACTGCAATGATCACAATTCCCTCTATGCATCATCATTCAACAGCATTTGCTTCCATTCCCTCTATTTTTTTTTTTTTTTTGGATGTACACCGAAGCACTTAGGAATATATACAACCATTCAAACAACCAAAGGGTACACCCTGCAAGCTTGCCCCTCACTCCTGCTGTCAGCACACAGCCCCTCTCCTTCTCTGGGTCTACAGTCCCCAGCCGCTACATCTCTCCACATCATCATCTCCATCCCCATCTCAGGCATCACTGCTTCTCTGGACAGGGTCCCGCCCTTTGCTCTTCTCCCTTGATGGTCCCAGGGTCCTCAGCTCCTGCATTGCAAGATCAACCACTCCCCTCCTTTTGTTACCAAATGTCTACCTTTAAAATGGCTTTCTCTTTTGAGGTTCAAATAGAATGAACTGGTTCACAAAATCAGAATACATTATACAAAATATGTATCATATGTATATGTTGTTAAGTGCTGTTGAGTCAGTTCTGACTCATAACAACCTTGCATAGGGTTTCCAAGGAGCAGTTAGTGAGTCTGAACCACCGACTTTGAGGTTCAAACCCATCTTGCAGGCCAGTGCTTACCCTACAGTGCACAACAGGACTCTATATATGTATGTATTATATATAACTGAAGAAAAAATTCAAGTGTCAAGTTGCAATATTGAAGGATACTATTGGCAAAATAAGGAGTTCTGGTACGGGCTGCGGGCCACAAGGTCAGTAGTTCAAAACTACCAGCTGTTCCGCGGGAGAAAGATGGGGCTTTCTGCACCTGTAAAGATTTACAGCCTTGGAAACCCTGTACAGGGTCGCTATGAGTCGGAACCGACTCCACGGCACATAACAACAACAACAACAGTGGGCAAAATAAGGAGCTTTGTAGCGTAATGGTTATGAATCAGGCTGTAAACCTCAGGGACAGCAGTTGGAAACTACCAGCTGTTCCGCAGGAGAAAGATGAGGCTTTCTGCTCCCGTAAAGATTTATAGCCTCAAAAACCCTGTACAGGATCACTATGAGTTGGAACCGACTCCACGGCTTATAACAACAACATATATAATATAACTGATAGAACTGTCTATCAGTTTAAAATTTAAGAGAAAATGTATTATAGCAATTGATGTTTCTCCCACTGAGGATTGAGAAGACTTTTTAATTAAAAAAAAAAAAACTTTTTTTAAAGGAATGACAGCAGAGACCCTTACTGGACTTTACTAGGTTCTTACTTTTTTGTTCCTTCAATTAGATTAACAGATCACACACAAGGTACAAATTACGATATAGTGAAAAAGAAGTTTTCTTTCCACTCCTGTGCCCAGCACCTTGTTTCCTTCTCAGATGGCAACAATTGATACCATTTTCTTGTGTAAGCATTCTATAGAAAGTGTCTGCTCGTAAAATCAAATAAATACATTGCTCTGTATTTGTTGTTTCCACTTATTACTGGATCTTGGAGATTATTCCATATCATTGCTTGTAGAGCTGCTTCATATTCCAATGTTTGGTTGTACTTAACCTGTTCCCTATCTATGGGCACTTACAGAATACAACTTAAACCTCAGATTTTGGAAAGAATGCTGAAGAGTTTCGTGGTTGCCTTCTTTTTTGATCACTGCATGTCTGCTAAAAGGAATTAAATGCACACCATTAGGAAAGTAAGTCTCTTCCCCTTCTTCAAAAAGGAATGCCAGTGTTTTTGAATGAGTCAAGTTGTGTCCCAAGGATAGTGCAGTGAAGACACCTCTGACTCACTCCTCCTGAATGGAGAATTTGCAGATAGGGCCCTACCCCTGCATACCAATGACCAAGAAATAACTGCATCACGTTTCTCTGGCATTCCTCCTCTTACTAAATGCCACATGAGCCCAACAGGGGGCAGGCAAAGCTCTGGTGCACCAGCTTTACCAACCCTGACACCCAGAAAAGGAACAGAACAATTTAATCCAGAGCACGCACGTCACTCCGTGTCAGTGAAAATTAGCAGTGTCTCTTCATCTGTAATGGTGTTCAGCACACCATTGCTTACATTCCAAGTTCATGCTTGATTTTCCATTGCTGTCTGTATTTGCTGAATGACACACTTCTTAGTGGTTAGCCACTGACACAACCTTGTGAATAGCAAGAGAACATTGTACCAGAAGATGAGCTCCTCAGGTGGGAAGGCATTCAGAACAAGACTGGGGAAGAACAGCCTCCTTACAGCAGCGTTGACCTTTGTGATGCAGATGAAGAAAAGCTTTCAGCACCTTCATTTGCTGATGAGGCACAACTCAAATGGAGAAGACAGCTGTGAACATCCATAAATAATCAGAAGTATGAAGCATGAATCTAGGAAAATTGGAAGTTGTCAAAAATGAAATGGAATGCTTAGAAATTAATATATTAGGCATTGTGGCTGTTGTTTAGTGCCATCGAGTTAGTTCCAACTCATAGCGACCCTGAGTAGGGTTTCTGAAGAGCGACTGGTGGGTTTGAACCACTGACCTTGTGGTTAGAAGTCCAGTGCTTATCCAACAGTACCACACCAGAACTCCATCCTAGGCATTAAGTGAGCTGAAATGGACTGGTATTGGCCATTTTGAATTACACAAACATGATTTACTATGCTGAATGACAAATTCAAGAGCAATGGTGTTACATTCATTGTCAAAAGGAGTATTTCAAGATCTATCTCGCAGTCCAGTGCTGTCTGTGATAGAAATAATATACATCCGCCTACAAGGAAGACCAGTCAACACCACTATTATTGAAATTTATGCATCAACCACTAAAGCCAGTGATGAACAAACTGAAGAATTCTACCAACTTCTTCGAACTCCTGGTGTGGTGCTATAGGATAAGCACTGGACTGCGATCCATAAGGTTGGCAGTTCAAGCCTACCAGCTGCTCCTCAGAAACACCATACAGAGGTCCTATGACTTGTAACAGACTCAATGGAACTTAAAAGCAACAACAACCAACTGCTTCAGTCTGAAATTGATCAAACATGCAATCAAGATACCTTGATAGTTACTGGTGAAAGTTGGAAACAAAGAAGAAGGACCAGTAGTTAGAAAATATGGTCAGGTGATAGAAATGATGCTGGAGAACGCACGAGAAAATTGTGTGAGGCAAATGACTTCTTCATAGGACATACTTTTTTTCAACAACATAAATGGAAACTATACTCATAGACCTCATTAAACGTAACACAGAGGAATCAAATTGACTATGTGGGAAGAGACAATGGAGAAGCTCAACATCATCAGCCAAAACAAAGCCAGAAGTGACTGTGGAAGAGATCATCAATCATTCATATGCAAGTTTAGGCTGAAGACGAAAAATATTGAAACAACTCTACCAGAGTCTAAATATAACCTGAATATATATCCCACATGAATTTAGAGTCCATCTCAAGAACAAATTTGATGTGTTACACACGAATGACTTAAGACCAGAAGATTTGTGGGATGACATCACTAACAGTATACATGAAGAAAGAAAAAAGTTATTTAAAAAAAACAAGAAAGAAAGAGAAGACCAAAATGGATATCAGAAGAGACTCTAAAACTTGCTCTCCAAAATAAATATGCTAAAGCAAACAGAAGAAATGAGGAGATAAAAGAGCTGAACAGAAATTTTCAAAGGGCAGCTCAAGAAGATAAAGTCAAATATAATAATGAAATGTGCAGAGATCTGGAGTTAGAAAACCAAAAGGGAAGGCCATGCTCAACATTTCTCAAGCTGAAAGAAGTGAAGAAAAAAATCAAGCCTCAAGTTGAAATACTGAAGGATTCTATGGGCAAAATATTGAATGATGCAGAAAGCATCACAAGAAGATGGAAGGTATACACTGAGTCACTGTACCAAAAAGAAATGGTCACTGTTCAACCATTTCAAGATAGGATATGATCAAGAAACAATGGCATTGAAAGAAAAAAAATCCAAGCTTCACTTACTTGAAGGCATTGGCAGAAAACAAGGCTCCAGGAATTGATGGAATACAAATTGAAATGTTTCAACAAACTGATGCAGCACTGAAGACAATCCTGTATGCCAAGAAATTTGGCCAACCAATTGGAAGAGAGCCATATCTGTGCCCATTCCAAAGAGATGTAATGTGGAAATCATCAGACAATATAATTAATATCACATACAGGTAAAATTTTGCTGAAGATAATTGTAGCAGTACATTGACATGGTGCTCAACATTCAAGGTGAATTCAGAGGGAATGTGAAATGAAGGATATCACTGATGACGTCAGATGGATCTTGACTAAAAGCAGAGAATACCAGAAAGATGTTTATTTATGCTTTACTGACTATGCAAAGGTATTCAACTGTGTGGATCATAACAAATGTGGATAACAATGAGAAGAATAGGAATTCCAAAACACTTAATTGTGCTCATGAGAAACCTGTACATAGATCAAGAATAGTCATTCGAAATTGTGTGGTTTAAAATCAGGAAAAGTGTGTGTTAGGGTTATATCTTTTCACCATACTTATTCAATCTATATGCTGAGCAAATAATCCAATAAACTAGATTATATGAAGAAGAAGGTGGCATCAGGATTGGAAGAAGACTCATCAGCACCGTTATTCATTGTCCAGCTTCCACATGTATATGAGGCACTTGAACATACATCTTGGTTTGTTTGAGTCAGGAACACTTCAGTCCTTTCACACTTTTAAGAGGTCTTTTACAGTAGATTTGCCTAATGCAATATGTCCTTTGATTTCTTGACTGCAGCTTCTATGAGTGTTTGTGGATCCAAGTAAAATGAAATATTTGGCAACTTCAATCTTTTCTCCATGTATCATGATGTTATTTATTGGCCCAGTTGTGAGGATTTTTGTTTTCTTTACATTGAGGTGCAGTCTGTATTGAAGGTTGTAGTTTTTTTTTATCTTCATTGGTTAAGTACTTCAAGTCCTCTTTTTTTCCTGGATTGACAAATAAAATGAATTGACACAGTGACAGCAACAATGGGCTGAAACACAACAATGAGAAGAACAGACGACCACCAAGCAGTGCACCCCGCCATCAACAACAGCACCACTTATTAGAAGAAATTAGACGACAACAAACAACAACAACAACATGATACTGAGCAGGTTTCAGCAGAGCTTCGAGACTAAAATGAACTAGGGAAAAGGTCTGGCAATCTACTTCTGAAAACTAGTCATTTAAAAACCCTATGGATCACAGAAGTGATGGGATGGCATGACACAGAACTGGGCAGTGATTTTTGTAATATGCTTGATGTTGCCATAGCTAACAATAACAACAATGCACAGTTTGGTACTAGACACTATTCACAGGGCACATCTGGGAGATGGGAGTTTTAGTCTCAGGGAAGCAAATATAAAGCATCAAGAAAACAAATTAATGAAAATGCCATAAAACCTCTCTACTGTCTCCTTCTGTGCCCTGAATATGCGCTGGTCTCTTTCATTCTAAAACAACGCCAAAAAAAATCAACAAAAACTCCAGACTGTAGCTGTTTACCCAGTCTTCTCATCCATTTCTCCTTGTGTTCAACCTTCATTGTGTTTTACAACTGCTGCTACGATTTCTTCAGCTTCCTCTCCACTAAACCAGTCCTCAGAAGTCACTGTTGTTAGGTGCCCTCGAGTCACTTCTGACTCCTAGGGACCCAGGTACCACAGAAGGAAACACAACCAGGTCTCCTGTGCCATCCACACAATTGTTATGTTTAAGCCCATTGTTGCAGCCACTGTATCGATCCATCTTGTTAAGGATAGTCATCTTTGCTTTCTTTCTTTTTTAAACTTTTTATTGTGAATTGAGTGAAGGATCATAGAACAGATCATGAATCCCACATTCGATAAATCATACACCTTCGTACTACAATCCCTTCCATATCCCATCAGTTAATGGTATTTACCTCTAGTCACTTTAAATTCCTGCATTCCTCCCAGTGTCTTCCACTACCTTAGTTTTTCCTGTACCGACTTCAACCTTCCTCATGTTGTATATTGCCTTTCCATGACCCAAGTTAACATGTGTGTCTATCTTCTACACAGTGAATACATTTCCCTTCCCTCCCACCCCTGGGAACCATCATAAAATGCTTCTTTTAGCAAGAAAGTCCTTTCTTAACTTTTTACAACAATGGTTTCACAATATTTATCCTTTTGTGATTGATTTCACTCAGCATAATGTCTTCCTTAATCTATGTTGTGAGGTGTCTTACAAATTCATCATTATTCTTCAATATTGTGTAGTATTCCACTGTGTGTATGTACCAAAGTTTATGTCCATTCTGTTACTCTCTGCCTCTTGACTGGTACATTTAATCCATTTACATTCAGTGTAATTATCAATAGGTATGAATTGATGGCTGTCATTTGTTGTGTGTGTGTTTTTTGTGGTGTTGCCAGTTTCTTTGTTCCACATAAGTTTCTGCACTGAGTTCATTTTGTTTGTGGGTTTTCTGTTTTTTGTTTTCTTCACTGCCGTTGTTTTAATGTTTATGAAATCTGATTTTCCTGTTTTAAATTTTGATATGAAGGTGTATTGATTTTCTTTGTGGTTACTCTGTAACTTATTAATTTTTCTTATTTTAACTTTTTCTAATTATCTTAATTTAAAACAGTCTGTGTTGTCTTGAAATCTACTTGCCTTCCTTACCATTTGGAAGTTCTTTATACTATTTCTTCTTTCAGTTTGTAGTTGACATCATTATAAATTGATATCTCTGGTTCTTTTCTATTTTCAGTCTTGTAGGTGTATTTTTTTTACATTGGATATTGCTATATCTGGATTCAGTTCTGCCTGATATTGTCATGTATGTTAATCTCAGGGTTTTTGTCTGTTATTGTTGGTTCTCAGTCTAAAGAATAATCTTTAGTATTTTTTGTAAAGTTGGCCTGGCAATTACAAATTGCTTTCATTTCTGTTTACCTAGAAATGTCCTAACTTCACAATTTTATTTAAGGCACAGCTTTGCTGGATATATGACTTTTGTTGTTGTTGTTGTTAAGTTTTTATTGTGAACTGGCTTTACACCATCATTTCATTGCAATGATTACAATCTCCTCCGTGCATTATCATTCAACATTATTTGCTTCCATTCCCTCTGTTTTCTATTTTTATTATTTTTTTGAAGGGGGGATGTACACAGAAATGCTCAGGAACATATAATAATTTAAACAACCAAATGGCACATTCTGCAAGCCTGCCTCCTGGCTGCCAGCCCCCAGTCCATCTTTCCATGAGTCCAGAGTCCTCAGCTGCCCCCTCTCTCCATATCCTCATCTCTGCCTCCATCTCTGGTATTGCTGCTTCTCTGGATAGGGGTCTGCACTCCTTTTGTGCTCTTCTCCCTTGATGATCCTAGGGTCCTCTGTTTCTGTACTGTAAGATTAACTACTCCCCCGTTTTTGTCACAAAACTTCTACCTTTACAGTTGTGACTGTCACAATTAGTCATGATAACATTTATGCACTACTAAATCATAAGAATCTTATCCTAATCTCTTTCATCAGACCAGTCTAGACAAGATGAAAACAATTCAGTAGGGACTCTACCTTCCCCTGCACACTCTGAAATTAAACTCCCTCTTGAAAACTTGTAAGCCAGTCACTTCATGCCTTTATTGCCCCCTCATCTTAGATAGCCAATGTCTAAGGTACCCGTCCCTATCTACCTGTATAGAAAGGGAATAGCATTGATACTTGATGTGAAGACTGCTTTCCTCTCTGTTAGTATTTTGAGCTACTACATCCACAAGTATAGGTCAAGTTCATCAAATTGTAGCAATTTACTCTTGCTTCCTTTATAAAAGAAAAACATTTTTTATCAAGCCATCGAGGCTAGGTCAACTGGGTACTGTCTGCAACTTTGGGTGTTCTTGTGCATCTCCCCTCATTTCATATCAGCTGGATGCTTAACTCTCAGTTCTAACCCTCCATAGCTATGTCCTTGTCCATGGGCTCAGGAGTCCCCAAGTCTCACCACACTTTGGACCCACCAGCACTCCCTCTTCTCTCTCTCTCATCTCCAGGTCGACGGGAGTCTATGGAATGTAGTTGAACTCAGCCCATTTTTTCATTGCTGCCTTTCCCTGGATATATGATTCTCGGTTGGCAATTTTTTTTCTTTCAGAGTTTTGCATATGCCACCCCATTGCCTTTTTGTTTGCATGCTTTCTGATGAGAAATCAGCGCTTAGTCTTATTTGTTCTCTTTTGTAGGTAGCTTTTCACTTTTCCTGAACTGCTTTCAGGACTTTTCCCTTGCCTTTGGTTTTGGAAAGTTTGATTATGATATATTTTAGTGATTTTCTTTTGGGATCTATCCTGTTTGGGGTTCATTCAGCTTCTTGAATGTTTTGGGGGTTTTCTCATCTTTCATGTTAGGGAAGTTTTCTTGCAGCAATTTTCTTTATACTTTTTGTTTCTTCCTGTTCTGAAATTCTGATCACGAGTAAATTATATACATTTTACTTGTATGATTTCATGTTAAATCGAAAATAAATGCTTCTTTATGCGATTAAAAGAAGAAGAAGAACAATATGGGAAGGATACACACAAAGTAACTGTATCAAAAGGAATTGGTCAATGTTCAATCGTATCAATAGATACAGTATTATCAGGAACTCATGGTATTGAAGGAAGATGTCCAAGCAGCACTGAAGGCACTGGAGAAGAACAAGGTTTGGGGATTGATGGACTATAAATAGAAAAATTTCAAGAAAATGATGCAGCACTGGAAGTGCTCACTTGTCTATGTTAAGACATTTGGAAGACAGCTTCTTGGTAACTGATTGGAAGAGACCCATATTTGTGCCCATTCCAAAGAAAGGTGACCCAACAGAATGTAGACGTCATCAAACAATATCATTAATACCATCTGCAAATAAAATTTTGCTGAAGATAATTTAAAAACAGTTATAGCAGTAGATCGACAGGAAAAATCCAGAAACTCAAGCCAAATTCAAAAGAGGACATGCAATAAGGGATAGCATTGTTGACGTAAGATGAATCTGGCTGAAAGCAGAGAATACCAGAAAGATGTTTATTTGTGCTTTATTGACTATGCAGGCATTTGATTGTGTGGATCATAACAAGCTATGGGTAACATTGTGAAGAATGGATATTCCAGAACACTTCATGTGCTCATGAGGAAACTGTACATAGATGAAAGGTAGCCATCTGAACAGGAAAGGTGTATGTGTGCCAGAGATTTATCTTTTCACTATACTTACTCAATGACTCCTAACACTGTAGGATAAGCACTTGACTGCAAACCACAAGGTCAGCAGTTCAAACTCACCAGCTGCTCCTCGGTTGCTATGAGTTGGAACCAACTCAAGGGCACTTAACATACGTATTCAAACTGTATGTTAAACCAATCATCTGAAAAACTGGATTACATAAAGAAGAATGTGGCATCCAGATTGGAGGAAGACCGGTAACAACCTGTGATATACAAATGACACAACTTTGCTTGCTGAAAATAAAAAGAACTTGAGAGATATCATGCTTTGAATAGTGGAGGGTCAGTGAAAAATAGGAAGGCCACTTCAACAAGATAGATTGTCACAGTGACAGCATTAATGAGGTCAGACATGACAACAATTGTGAGGATGGCACCAGACAAGGCATAGGGTCACTATGAGTCGGAACCTACTTGACAACACCTAACAACAACAACAACAACAGCATTGGTGGTACATGCTCTCAACCACTGGAAGTAGTTGTCCTTCTCTCTCCTCCTCTCAAATCAAATTAATACCCAGTCCTACCTATCCTTCCTCCTCTGACATTATGCACTTAAATAATAGAAAGTACAAATGAAGTATTCTTGACCAAAGCAAACAAACAAACAAAAACAAATCTGAATCTGATCAAACCTCCAGATTGAATGATCAGTTTTCAGGAAATACATGGGTCCAAAAAATTTACTAAACAGCACTATGGTAATGCAGACAGCAGAATCTGGATGTAGGAAACTTTACAGGACAAATAACCCAGTCACTAGTTATGTTCTGATTATCAAGTCAAGTTCTGATTATCAAGTCATTGAGGCTAGGTCAAATGGGTACTATCTGCAAGTTTGGGTGTTCTTGTGAGTCTCCCCTCACTTCATATCAGCTGGATGCTTCCCTCTCAGCTCTAGCCCTCCATGGCTATGTTCTTGTCCATGGGCTCAGGTTTCACCACACTTTGGACCAAGCAGCCCTTCCTCTTCTCTCTCTCATCTCCAGATCAACAGAAGTCTAAGGAACATGGTTGAACTTAGCCCATTTCTTCATTGCTGCTTTTCCCCCTCTTCCACTCACCAGTAGACCAATGTGGTCACCAGCAAGCTTACGTGCTTGCTCATGTGTTCCCTTTGAGTTTCAGTCTTAGAGGGGGGGGTTGTCCTGAAGGGACTTGATTGCTTGCCTTGATGGCTTCCTGGAGAAAAACTTGCTTATTCTTGTAGTAGCCAGTCATACTGCTATTTTTGTTTTGGGTTTGTCTTGATGATCTTTCTTTGAAGTTGTATCTTCTGTCGCTTTAGCTGTTTCAGGCTGGTCTGCTTGTGCTTTCTAGTGGGAATGTCCCACCTCAGAAGGTTCTGGATGGGGCTCAGGATTCCACCTAAGGTCCTATACGCCGTAAAGTCTCTGCAAGAGGCCTATTTCACTGGGCAAGTTCTAGAACCCCTTTTAGGTATTACAATCCTTTCACCTACTCTTGAAGTCTAAGAGATATAAGCAAGTCTGAAGGATGAAATGTGGTTATATATGTAAAGGGACCAATCAAAATGTTTCACACACATTTGATGGTAAGAAGTGTATATGTTCCTTTTCTTCTTCTCTTACTTACCCCAGTTAAGAGTTAATATTCAAGAAGTCTGTTTCTGTAAAATCCCTTCTGTCATGCATAAGAGGATCCCTCTTCCTTTCAATCTTCCGTTTGGAACCAAGATCAGATCTTTAAAACAAGAGTCTCTCAATAAGTACAGTGAGTGTTTAGCAGCTGTGCACATTAAAACAAACCCATTTCATTTGTGGAATCTGGCACTTTTCCCAGGAAACCATGTTTCCATTTCACAATGTAACAGCACAGGAAGAGTGTGAACTCTTGTTTGGATATAAATTCCTCGTATTCTACTGAGATTTCCACATTTCCATTGTGCTTTGGGTGTGCGAATCCAGCTGTGTGTTGTAGAATGACTCATTTTTCCACCGAGACACATATTGCTATGAATCCTAGGAGCCATGGATTGGCGTGAAAAAACAATAAACTCAGATTTGGTTCCTGGACACATATGAATTCAACCGTGTTTTCCAGGGGCTTAAATTAAAAGAGGCAGTTGAGCTATTCAGATAATTTATACTCCAAACCCTTTAATGTTTACAAGTAATTATTATTGCTACCACAAGGGAATACAGTTAAAAAAAAAAAAGACATAGAAATACAATCTGTGTCCTTTTGGTGTGTAATAATCTTGTGAAGGAAATAGATAAGAAGTAAAAGAAGGATTACTAAACAAATGTATGCTCTCCAATAAAAAAAAAAATGGATATCAATTTTTTAGGAACTACAGAATAAGACAGTTATCAAAATGGGAAGAGGTAATTTGGAACAAAAATTTCCATTTAAAAATTTTTTAAATTATTTCAAATTTACAGAGAAGTTTTTTGGAAAGTAAAAACACTATTTCTTTCCTGAACCACTTGAGACTAAATTGCCAACCTGATGTCTTATCATCTCCACACAGTAGTGTGCATTTTCTACAAACAAGGACATTTTAATTTATAACCACAATCCCTCTACTGTCAAGTTAATCCCAGCTCATAGTAACCACACAGGACAGAATAGAACGGCTTCATAAAGTTTCAAAGATTGTAAATCAGAAAACTAGTACTGATATATGGTTGTTGTTGTTAAGTGCCATCGAGTAGACTCTGTATGTT
>NW_006408525.1:28230987-28232252 GCF_000296735.1 Chrysochloris asiatica
ACAACAACAACATAGGGTTTCCAAGGAGCAGCTGGTGGGTTTAAACAGTTGTCCTTGTGGTTAGCAGTCCAGTGCTTAACCTACAATGCCACACCAGGCCTCCATTGATACATTTATTGTTGTTAAGTGCTGTCAATTTGGTTCTGACGTGTAGCAACCCTGGATAGGGTTTCCGAGGAGCAGCTGGTGAGCTTGAAACACTGACCTTGTGGTTTAAATCAACCGTGCAGTCCAGTGCTATATCCTACAGCACTACACTAGGACTCCATTGATACATTGTTAAGTGCCGTCGAGTTGGTTCTAATCCATAGCGACCCTGTATGGGGTTTCTGAGGAGCAGCTGGTGAGCTTGAACTGCCAACATTACAGTTCAAACGGCTTTGCAGTCTGGCACATTAACTTACAGCTGTAAACATCAATTAATAATTGAAATGTGACATGTGCAAAATATGAATCTAAGAAAATGGAAGATGTCAAAATGAAATGGGATATGTAAGGATCAATATCCTAGGCATTAGTGAGCTGAAATGGACCTGTATTGGCCATTTTGAATCAGACAATCATATGTTTTATTCTGCCAGGAATGATAAACTGAAAGGAATAGTGTCACATTTCAAGATCCATCTTGCAGTACAATGCTATCTGTGAATGAATAATATCCATAAGCCTACAAGGAAAACCAGGTAATACCACTATTATTCAAATTTATGCACCAACAACTGAAGCTGGTGATAATTAAATTGAAAATTTTTATCAACTTCTTCAGTCTGAAAATGATCAGACATATAATCAAGATAAGTAATTACTAGTGATTGGAAGGTGAAGGCTGGAAACAAAGAGAAAGGATCACTGGTTAGAAAATATGCCTTTGATGAGAGAAATGATGCTGGAGATCATATGATAGAATTTTGCAGACCAAAGATGTAGTTTCTCATTGCAAATACCTATCTTAAGCAACATACATGGGGACCTCACCAGATGAAACACACAGAAGTCAAATTGACTCTATCTGGGGAAAGACAATGGAGAAACTCATTGTTGATGTCGTTAGGTGCAGTCCAGTTGGTACAACAGAACAAAACGCTGCCAGGTCCTATGCCAATCTCACAATTGTTGCTACGCTTGAGCCCATTCTGCTGCCATTGTGCTAATCCTTCTCATGGAGTGTCTCCCTCTTTTTTGCTGATCCTCCACTTTACCAAGTGTGATGTTCTTCTCCAAGGACTGGTCTCTCCTGATATGAGAGACAAAGTCTTAATGTCCTG
>NW_006408525.1:28234497-28254909 GCF_000296735.1 Chrysochloris asiatica
TTCCTTATTCATTGTCCAACTTTCTCATCTCTTTTGTTGTTGTTAAGTGCCATTAAGTCAGTTCCAACTCATAGTGACCTAGTATATAGTTTCTGAACTTGAACCCCAACCCTGTGGTTCAAACTGACCTACAGTGCAGTGCAAATATGTCTCTCTTCCAGTCAGTTAGCCAGGCAGTTGTCTTCCAAATTTCTTGGCCTAGATGAGTGAGTGCCTTCAATGCTGCATCATTTTGTGGGAAGATTTCAACTTGTATTCCACCAATTCCCAGTGCCTTGTTCTTTGCCAATGCCTTCAATGCACCTTGGACTTCTTCCTTCACTATCATTGGCTCATGATCAAATGTTACCTCTTGAAATGATTGAACATTGATGATTTCTTTTTGGTATAGTAACTCTGTGTATTCCTTCCACCTTCTTTTGATGCTTTCTGCTTCACTCAATATTTTGTCCATGAATCTTTCAATATTTCAAGTTGGGGCTTGAATTTTTTATTCAGTTCCCTCAGTTTGAGAAATATTAATCGCATTCTTCCCTTTTGGTTTTTTAATTCCTGGTCTTTGCACACTTGTTATAGCATTTGACTTTGTCTTCTCAAGCTAAGCTTTAAATTTTTCTATTCAGCTCTTTTACCTCCTCATTTCTTCCATTTGCTTTAGTATCTCTGTGTTGGAGAGCAAGTTTCAGTCTCATCTGACATCCATTTTGGTCTTTTCCTTCTTCCTTGTTTTCTTAATGACCTTTTGCTTTCTTCCTTAGTGTCATCCCACAACTCTTCTGGTCTTTGTCTTTAGTGTCTGATGCATCAAATCTGTTCTCTAAATTTAGGTGGGACATATTCAAGGTCATATTTTGATTCTAATGGACTTGTTTTAATTTTCTTCAGCTTCAGCTTAAACTTGCATATGAGCAATCAATGGTCTGTTCCACAGTCTGCCCCTGGCCTTGTTTTAGCTGATAATATGGAGTTTTCCACCATCGCTTTCCACACAGATGCAGTCAATTTGATTTCTGTGTATTCCATCTGGCGAGGTCCATGTGCATAGTCAGTCATCCTTTATGCTGTTTTAGAAAGGTATTTGCAATGAAGAAGCCATTGGTCTTGCAAAATTCTATCATGCGTTCTCCAGCATAATTTCTATCACCAAGGCCATCTTTTACGACTGATCCTTCCTCTTTGTTTCCAACTTTTGTATTCCAATCACCAGTAATTATCAATAAATCTTGATTAATTTCAGACTGAAGAAGTCGGTAGAATTCTTTCATTTCGTCATCACTGGCTTTAATAGTTGGTGCCTAAGTTTGAATAACAATGATATTAACTGGACTTCCTTGTAGGTGTATGAATATTATCCTATCACAGACAGCGTTGTACTTCAAGCTAGATCCTGATATGTTCTTTTTGATGATGAATGTGAAAACATTGCTCTTCAATTTGTCATTCTAGGCATAGTAAACTCTGTGATTGTCTGATTCAAAATGGCCAATACCATTACATTTCAGCTCACTAATGCCTAGGATATCTGTGTTTATGCATTCCATTTCATTTCCAATTTTCCTAGATTCATACTTTGTGCATTCCATATTTGCAGCTGTTTCTTCTCATTTTGAGGTTTGCCCCATCAGCAAACGAAGGTCCTGAAGGATTTACTCCATTCATGCCATCACGGTCAACTCTACTTCGAGAAGGCAGCTCTTCCTCTGTCATATTTTGAGTGCCTCCCAATCTCAAAGGCTCATCTTCTGTTACTGTATTTGACAATATTCTGGTGTTCTTCATCATGTTTCAATATTCAATATTCTGTTGCTAACTGACAGTGTTCCACTGCTATTCATAAGGTTTTCAGTGACTATACATTCAGAAGTAGTCCGTCTCTCCTTCCAGTTTTCTGTGAGTTTTTGAAGTCCCCTTATATATATATTGTATATTGAAAGTACTATGGACTGCCAGAAGAACATACAAATCTGTCTTGGAGGAAGTATAGCCAAATTACTCCTTAGAAGTGAGAATGGAGAAGATTTATCTCACGTACTTTGGACATGTTATTAGGAGGGACCAGCTGTTAGAGTAGGACATCTTGTAAGGGAAAGAGGAAGATCAAGAAAAAAGAGGACGACCCACAACATGATGGATTGACACAGTGGCAGCAAACGTGGGCTCAAACGTCACAATTGTGAACATGGCCCAGGCCCAGGCAGTGTTTTGTTCTGTTGTGCATAGGCTCACTGTTCATTGGAACCAACTCAACAGAACCTAACAGCACCATAATTTTAAAATATATATAAGAAAACATGGATTTATACTGAGACCTCAATTCCAATTCCACCCTTCATGACTTTGCCCCATCTCTGTTTGTATTTCCAAATTATGTAAATCTACATATTCAAGAAGCTGAGCAAACCCCAAATAGGATAAGTTCAAAGAAACCATGCCAAGACACGTCATAATTAAACACCTGAAAACTAAAGACAAACAAACACAAACACACTGAAAGCAGCAAGAGAGACATACACCTTATCTATAAAGGAAAAACAAATTGAAAGACCAGATTTCTCATCAGAAACCATTAATGCCAGAGAAAGTGACACATTTTCAAATGTTGAAAGAAAAGAACCAAAAACCCAGAATTCTATATCCTGTGAACATATCCTTCGGGAATGGAAGGGAAATCAAGACAAGCTCACATGAAGGCTAACTAAAAGAATTCTCACTAGCAGACCTACCACAAAAGACACTCGGTAAGACATTCTTGAAATGGAAAGGAACTGAGAAAAGAAGGAACCTTGGAAGACCAGAAAAGAAGAAAGAACACATAAGCAAAAACATGAGCAAGTATAATAGACGTTTCTTTTCCCATTTAATTTTCTAAATTATGATTGGTGGTTGAAGCAAAACTTATAACATTATCATATGTGGTTCTCAAAGTCTGTAGAGGTAATATTTGGGATAATTGTAATATAAATGGAGTCCTGGTGTGGCACTGTCAATAAGCATTGGACTGGGAGCCACAAGGTCTGTGGTTCCGGCCTACCAGCTGCTCCTTGGAAGCTATAGTGTTGCTATTAGTTAGAAATGATGGTGTGGCATTGTGGTTTAATGCACCAGACCGCAAAGCCGTTTGAATTGCAAAGCTGGTGGTTCAAGCTCACCAGCTGCTCCTAGGACACCCTATACAGGGTCACTATGAGTCAGCATCGACTCAATGGCACTTAACAACAACAACAACAAGGGAAGTGAAAAGGGACTTAAAGAAAGGTAAGTTACTCAAGTTAGTAAAATGTCAAAACTGTAAGACTGTTTGTTATATAAGTCCCAAAGTATATTTTTTAAATTGGAATAATTTTTTACCTGTATTCATTATCTCTAAAATTTCAAGTGCAAAGAAAACAGAATTTAAGACAATACCCAAAAGAAGGCTCCTTTTTGGATAACTTTCTGCCTTCCCTAAGAAAATGTTTCTCCTACATTTCCATACCCTGATACATTTCCTTTTATGTTTCCTGCATGTGCCTTCCCACAGCTTCTTCCTTAAGATATCACACAAGCCCCATAAACTGCTTTTATAGAACAAAAGCAATTCAACTGTAAATCATGGCAAACTCAAGCTTTAAATAAGTATGTGATTGTTGTTGTTGTTGTTAAGTGCTGTCAGATCTGTTCCAACTCATAGCTATCCTGTATAGGGTTTCCAAGGAGCAGCTGGTGGATTTGAACTGCTGACCTTTATGGTTCGCAATCCAGTGCTGATCCTACAGCACCAAACCAGGAGTTCAGTATGTAATTACATATACAAATAACCGGCATCAACTTCTCACAAGTTACAAACTACATTCCCAGTTCTTTCTTTCTACAGCTACTGATTAAGCATTAATTGAATGCCAAACGCTAAACTAAACATAAAAGGAATCTTGGTGGTACAGTGAGTGAATGGTCACCACTAGATGATCCTTGGGAGAAAGATGAGACAGTCTGTTTCCATAAAGATTGTAGTCTTGGAAACCTACTCTGTTCTATAAAGTCAGTATGAGTTGGAAGCGACTTGATACTTTGTAACAAAAACAAGCTAAGCATTGGGAATACAACAATAAATGAAACAGATAAGACTCCCTTCTCTTCCTAGAACTTTATGCCCTGGTGCAAGTTAAATCTGGTCCTTGAACCCACAATCAATTAGATTCTTTCCACAGGAATTTTCCAATGTATTTAGTTCTAACTTTCACTGCCTTTCTCCAGCTTACTAGAAAACCAATACATTTGACAGATTCTCTACTTCAGAAATCTGTTTGAACTAGTTTCTAACTTTTCTGGGCAAATATTTCAGGTCTAATGTTACTGGTGTGGCGTTGTAGGTTAAGCACGGGACTATGAACCAAAAGGTTGGTAGCTCAAACCCACCAGCTGCTCCTCAGAAGCCCTGTACAGAGTTGCTATGAGTCAGAATTGATTTGACGGCACTTACCAGCAAAAGGAGCTCTGGTAGCGTAGTGGTTACGAATCGGGCTGCGAACCTTAAGGTCAGCGGTTCGAAACTACCAGCCGCTCCGCGGGAGAAAGATGAGGCTTTCTACTCCCGTACAGATTTACACCCTTGGAAACCCTGTATAGGGTCGCTATGGGTCGGAACCGACTCGACGGCACTTAACAACAACAACAACAACAACCAGCAATAAGAATGTTCCAAATAAATAACACCATGATAAATGGAGACAAGATTGATGTTGTCAAAGACTTATTTTGCTTGCATCCACCATCAACACTCATGGAAGAAGCAGTCAAGAAATCAAACAACGTTTCACATCAGGAAAATCTGCTGCACAAGACCTCTTTAAAGTGTTCAAGAGCAAAGATGTCAGCTTGAGGACTAAAGTGAGCCTGAACCAAGTCCTGGTATTTTCAGTAGCGTCATACGCACGTGAAAGTTGGACAGTGAATAAGGAAGACTGTAGACGAATTGATGCATTTGAGTTATGATGTTGGAGAAGAATATTAAAGTACCATGGACTGCCAGAAGAGCAAACAAATCTGTGTTGGCAGAAGTACAACCAGAATGCTCCTTAGAAGCCAAGATGGACAGACTTCATTTCTCATTCTGGACGTATTATCAGGAGGAACCAGTCCCTGGAGAAGGACATCATGCTTGGTAAAATGGAGCAACAGAGAAGAAGAGAGAGACCCCCAATGAGATGGATTGGTGCATAGCAGCCATGGTGAAGATGCCTCAGGACCGGGTGGTGTTTCATTCTGTTGTACATAGGGTCTCTATGAGTTGGAATCAACTCGACAGCACTTCACAGCAACAACAATGCTCCAAAGGTTTCGCTACTCTCTGTCACTCCACCTTTCCCTGCTTCCCATGTAGAGCTTCTCAGTGCTTTTGAAATTTCATTTCTTTAAGAAGCCTCTTTTCAGGCAAAGTTATGAAAACTTCTTAGATATTACCAGACACCTTGAGGGAATGAGTCACTGGGCCTGCATACTCAAAACCATGGTCTCAGGGGACCAGGTTTAATTGACATAGCATAGACCACAAAGACAATATTCTACATCCTGCTTTGGTCAGTAACAACTGGGATCTTAAGAACTCATGAGCATGGAAAGCCATGTGTAACAAAGCTTAGCCATCCAAAACGAATCAATGCTGAGGTGACTAAATATCTAGCCTTTTACATGTAAACCTGTCAGCAAAATTAGATATTTTTTAAAGGAGAAACATTGGAGGGCTGATATATCATTCAGAAATCTTGCATTTTCAAAAATTCAATACAAGCACCAGGCAATCTGTGTCTAAGGGTACTATTTTGAAGCATATGAGCAGTGTACAAAACGTCATAAAACAACTGTTTCCACACTTGCACCTGCTTTGTAGTGCTTCTCCATTTGTTTTTGCAGAGAAATGTTTTTCATTTCCCGTGTGTTCCTTTTCCTTCTGAAATCTTCCGCCTGACTTTATCCATTTTTTAAAGGCTCCTTCCTCTTGGTCTCTTTTCTTAAGGCACTGCTGCTGTGACACTTTTCTATAATCTTTTCATTCCTGTGTACAGTAGCTTAAAGGTGCAGTGATTGAGCATAACCCACTTGGTCTGTATAAATTATTGAAATCCATTTGCACCTCGTAAGAATGGACTTAAAAGTACTGCTGGGCAAGTGTGCTGAAAGCACACTGATTGCTCAAATATAAGGAAATAGCTCAGTGAATGTGGTTATGGGAGGAGAAAGAGGAAACAAATCTAGTCAGATGTGAATTGGATCTGTTGTAATAGGTATATTAAAACGAACAAAAATTGTTATTTTTCATTTCCTTGCGTCAATGAGTAGTAAAATTTGAACTATCTGGGGATTCTTTATCAGAACTATTCTTGTTGAATATTTATACTTGATTGAAATAATTGTTTAAGTGAAGTTTTATTTAAACCATATTAACAGAAAATTGTGTATAGAAATTTAATGAAATATGAAATTCAGCAAGAATGATTGTCACTTGTTAAAATCTGGTTTACCTGTCTTGCCATTATGACATTTCTTTTTTATTTTTATTTTTTTGCCATTACCTTTTAAACATTTTATTGTGAATTGAGTGAAGGTTTACAGAGCAGATCATCAGTTTTACATTAAACAAATCATACACTTTGCTTCTTTACAATGATTGCAATCCCCTCCATGTACCATCAGTTAACAATATTGACCTCTATTCACCTTGACTCTTGCATTCCTCCCTGTGTCTCCCACCACCTTCATCTTTCCTCTGCCAACCTCCCTCTTGTTGTATATCGCCTGCCCATCACTCATGTTAACATGTGTCTTCTCTGTAGTCAGTGAATAATTTTCCCTCCTTCCTCCTGGTCCTCTGTAACCATCATAGATGGTTTCTTTTATCAAGAATACCTTTTCTTTTTTTAAATTTTTATGTGGATTGAGTGAAAGTTTACAGACCAGATCAGTTTTACATTCAACAAATCATACACCTTGTTTCATTACAATGATTATAATCCCCTCCATGTACCATCAATTAACAGTAATTCTCTCTATCCACTTTAGCTTTTTTAAAAAACAAAAATACCCACTTAAAAAACAAACAAACAACAACAACAAAAAACCCCACTTAGGCATATATAATAATTTACATCTCCAGAGGGCACATTCTACAAGTCTGACTCCTGGCCATCAGCTCTTAGTCCCTCTCTTCCCATGAATCTACAGTTCTCAGCCACTCCCCCTCTCCATGACCCCATTGCTGTTTCCCCAGATAAGGTCCTGCATTCTGCTTGTGCAGCTTCTCCCTTGATGGTCCTAGGGTCCTCTGTTTCTGGACTGTAAGATTAACCACTCCCCTGTTTTTGTTATAAAACTTCTACCTTTATAATTGTGACAGTCACAATTAGTCATAATAACAATCATTCACTATTGAATCATAAAAATCTTATCCCCATCTTTTTTCAGGTTCATCAAATTGTAGCACAATTTACCCTTGTTTCCTTTATTAAAAAAATTTTTTTTCTTGTAATTTTCCTCTAGTCAAGTTCTGATTATCGAGCCATCAGGGTAGGTCAAATGGGTGCTCTCTGCAAGTTTGGGTGTTCTTGTGTATCTCGCCTCATTTCATATCAGCTGGATGCTTCACTCTCAGCTCTAGGCCTCTGTGGCTATGTCCTTGTCCATGCGCTCAAGTGTCCTCAGGTCTCACCACACTTTGGACCAACCAGCCTTCCTCTTCTCTCTCTCATCTCCAGGCCAACGGAAGTCAATGGACTGTGGTTGAACTCAGCCCATTTCTTCATTGCTGCCTTTCCCTCTCTTCCACTCACCAGTAGACCAATGTTGTCGCCAGCAAGCTTACATGCTTGTTTGTGTGTTCCCTTTGAGTTTCAGTCTTAGAGGGGAGTTTGTCCTGAAGGAACATGATTGCTTGCCTTGATGACTTCCTGGCGAACAGCTTGCTTATTCTTGTAGTAGCCAGTCATGCTGACATTTTTGTTTTGAGTTTTTCCTGATGATCTTTCTTTGAAGATGTATCTTCTGTCACTGTAGCTGTTCCAGGGTGGTCTGCTTGTCCTTTCTAGTGGGAATGTCCCACCTCATAAGGTTCTGGATGGGACTCAGGATTCTACCTAACGTCCTATACTGTGTAAAGGCTTTGCACGAGGCCTATTTCACTGGGCAAGTTCTAGAACCCCTTTTAGGTATTCCAGTCAGTTATAGGCTGAAGATGGGCTTGCAAGTTTTCTCTAATCATGTTTCCCAACATTCCTTTTTATTCCACCCAAGTGTCTATTTTACAATAGTAGGCAAAGGAAACTAATATTCATAAAACAGTCAAGCATTTTAGTATTATTTTCCCTCTTCAAGCTATACCTAGATCTCTGTATCCCAGAGCCCTGTTGTTCCAAGGTCAAGCATGCATCACTATTTACTTCTGTCCCACTAGGCCATGCAAACCTGTCTCAGTGTTCACCTATCAATCTTGTTCTTCCACCACCTCCCCCTTCTTGTATTGCCCTCCCAACACCTAAACTAAACCCCCCCATCACAACCCCATTGTGGTTACCTTATATTCCATTAGTTCTTCCTTCCATTTAAGACAGTCTATTTTATCCAGTAATCTACCTGACCTTCCCACCACCTGGATCTCTGTTCCTCAGTTACTTTCTTTCACATTGTAATAGTTTTGATCATAGACTGACTCCCAGATCCTCTGTTCTTATAATTTTATTCTGTTCTTGACTCTTCCATTTGTCGATTGAGTTCAGGGTGATGCTGCCACATACGTCATTCTCTGGTTGTTGTTTGTTCTTGTTGATTCTCAGTCCACAGAACTTCCTTTAAGATGTTTTTCATAGCAGGGTTGGCTTTGGCAAAATCCCTTAGCTTCTGTTTATCCTGGAATGTTTTGATTACACCATCATATTTGCTTGACAGGTTTGCTGGGTAGAGGATTTTTGGGTGGCAGTTTTTTTCTTTCAGGGGGTGGAGTGTCCACTTGCTCAAGCACCCCCTCTAGTCACCAGAAAGGAGGTGCGGAGACAGCAACAGACCAATGAATAGATACCAAAAAAAAAGTGCCCACACCTTTATCTCTGCGGTTCTGTCAGGTGTCCATGGCTTCTCTGATCCTTCCCCCACTTGATCTCACCCAAGATGGCGGCTCCTGGAGCAGTTGAGCGTCTTGAATTACAAAACAATGGATTTCCTGCTTCTGCTACAAATTTCCCTTGCTGTAAGCCTTCCAACCTTCTAAATATTCCTTTATATGTGGTTCAGAGTTGTGGCACCATCCCCTGAGCCTGCCTGGTCCAGTATTCTGTGTTGTTGCTAATGGAGCTCTTCACTGCACCTCCACCGGATCCGCCATCTTATTTGTTCTCCATGACATTTCATTTTGAAGGATGTGTTGTAGCTCACTGTTCAAGTCTGGGTTCTGACTGCTGTTCTTAGCCATCACAAAATGCTGTATTTTTGTAATTGGAGCTTCGTGCTGTTATCTGGAAATGGTGGGAAAGTTGAGCTTTATATACTGCTTCCTAAAGCATATTGAAATATTTTTAAAAAGAAACTATTGCTACTATCCAATTAAAACAACAAAAAATCCCTCATAAGCAGATACACTGTGACCACTACTCTCGGTGGCAGACACTGATTGGGCATGGTGCATGGTCACTGAGCTGTGAGCCTGGCGGGTGTGCCCCAAGTTGGTTCCGGCCTCCACGTGCCCCTAATGCTGTGTGAGTGCTAAGGCCTGGTCGACAGTGATGTAGTATTTCCTGGGCCAGAAGGTGCTACATGGTTCCTGGGACCAAGTGGTCGTTCGCCACCTTCTGGCAGTGATACTCGAATCCCGACAGCAAACAATCCCTCTTGACAGACAGAGGACGTAATACACCGGAAGTGACTCGTGACCAGAAGCTCCTGTCCTGGCAACTCCAGACCAAGACCAACATTTCCTATCAGTGTTGCTCACTCGGTATACAGCCTGGAGGACTCTATTGTGGACCCACAGAATCAGACCATGACCAACTTCACCTGGAGCATCAAGCACATCCTGCTAATGGTGGTGAAGGGAATGCTGCATTTACTGTGTGAACTCAGATAACAGCTGCTGGGCCAAAAGCTTGTTTGGCGTCTCCAGAGCTGTCCAAGAATTTGGTCTGGCTGGGTTTAAACAACAATGTGACCAAGACAATGAAGGGTTTTGACTATATTTTGGCCAAGCTGCAAGGTGAGGTCCTTTCTAAAACACTTGTTGAAATGGCCAAGTAAGTCAAAGAAAAGGCAAAGGAGACGGCACTGGCAGCTACAGAAAAGGCCAAGGACCTTGCCAACAAAGCAGTCACCAAGAATCAGTAGCAGAGATGATAGTTTTTGTAGCAGCTCAAACCTTTCCTTCACAGCATCACCTATGTCGCACACCAGACAGTCCAGCTCCAACCCCTCCATCCTACTCACAACATGCTTTCTTATTCAAAATCGACTTCCAGTCATATCTACTGGAGTGGGGGTCTGGTTAGGCATCTACAGGACACCATGCATGTTACCCATGTTTGTGCAAGTCTGTTTATTACCCCGTTGGGCACCTGAGGTACCCAGGGTGACAGAGAGCAGGTGAAGTGATATAAACACTAGACTGGAATTGCCATAAGGGCAGGGATCTGTTTGCTGTCTGATGTGACCCCAGCACCTGACACAATCTCTAGCACATATTAGGCACTCAGTAAATATTTGTTGAATTAAATTAGCCCCCCCCCACACACAAATGAATCAAAACTCATGAGCCGCCCATGTAAGATGCAGCTATTGGTCTCTCTCTATCCAGAGGCAAGAAGAGTGATGAAAATTGAAGATTCTTGGAAAAAATTAGTCCAGTGGACTAAGGGACTACTTGAACATCAATCTCTAGGACTCTGAGACCAGAAGAACTAGATGGTGCCTAGCTACCACTACTAACTGCTCTAGAAGGGGTCACATTAGAAGGTCCTGGATGCAGTTGTTGTTATGTGCTATGGAGTTGGTTCCGACTCATAGTGTCCCTGCACAGGGTTTCCAAGGCTGTAAATCTTTACGGGAGCAGAACGCCTCATCTTTCTCCCATGGAACAGCTGACCTTGAGGTTAGCAGCCTGATTCATGACCACTGCGCTACCAGAGCTCCTTAAAAGGCCCTGGATATAGTGGGAGAAAATATGGAACAAAACTCAAAATGATAAAAAAAAAAAAAAAAAAGCTAGACTTACTGGTCAGATAGAGACTAGTGGAACTCCAAACTGTGGCCCTCAGTCACCCTTCAGGTCTGGAACTGGACTTACGTCATGGTTCAATTTCCAGGCAAACAACAGATAGGTATAAATGGCAGGGGAGGGGGAGAGAACAACACTAATGAAGTATCCACAAAAGGCAGCATTTGCTCAAGGACAAAGTTCAGAAGGGTTAGGAAAGAAGGAATAGTAGAAACAAGAATCTCAGGAAGTGGGATAAGTGATGTTACATTGACGGGAATTGCAATCATTGAGATGACAAACTGTATGATTTGTTGAATGTAAAACTGATGATCAGCTCTATAAACCACTCACTTCACAATAAAAACTTGAAAAACAGAATAAAATAAGAAGCCTCTTTTCATAGCGTTTTGAACTCCCACAAATTCAGAGGCACCCTGTGTCATGTGTTAATCATACAAGTCATAAGGAAAGCATAAAAGGTCACATGGTTTAGGCTCATTCATATCTCTTTGTTGATATAATCATTAGCAGAGCTAAAGGAAGTTGACATTTCAGTTACTATAGCTTCAAAATCTATGCTGAAGGTTTTTACTTTTTACTATATGATCTTCATTTTAAACACAGGAAGAGGAGTCCTGGTGTGGCGCTATGGGTTAATGCGCTAGACTGCAAAGTCAGTTTGAACTGCAAGGTTGGTAGTTTAATCTCACTAGTCGCTCCTTGGAAACCCTCTACAGGGTTGCTATGGGTCAGAACTGACTTGACAGCACTTAACAACAACAACAACAAAACTTTGGAAGTAAAAGCGGAAGTGTTCATTTAAGAGCTCTCAGTAAAACTGTAAAAGGGACTACTTTCATGGAAACTGCTAGGCAATGTTTCCAGAACAAAGGTCAGCTAAAAGTTGTACTAGGAGAATTCTTTTTAATCAGATACTTGGTTGTTGTTGCTGTTGTTAAGTGCCATCCAACTGATACAGACTCATAGCGACCCTATGTACAACAGAACGAAACACTGCCCAGTCCTGGGCCAACCTCACAGTCGTTGCTACGCCTGAGCCCACTGCTGCTGCCACTGTGCCAATCTATCTCTTTGGGGCTCTTTTTCTACCAATCAATTGGCCAAGTAGCTGTCTTCCAAATTTCTTGGCATAGATGGGCAAGTGCCTCCAATACTACAACAGTTTGCTGAAACATTTCAATTTGTATTCCATCAATCACTTGTTTTCTGCCAATGCCTTCGGTGCAACTTGGACTTCTTCCTTTGGTACGATCAGTTCTTGATCATATGCTACCTCTTGAAATCGTTGAACATCGACCATTCTTTTTCGTCCAGTGACTCTGTGTATTCCTTTCATCTTTTTTTGACCTTTGATGCTTTCTGCATCATTCAATATTTTCCCCCATAGAATCCTTCAATATTGTAAATTGAGACGAATTCTTTCTTCAGTTCTTTCAACTTGAGAAATGCTGAGTGTGTTCTTCCCTTTTGGTTTTTTAATTCCATGTCTTTGAATATTCCATCATAATGTTTGACCTTGTCTTCTCAAACTGCCCTTTGAAATTTTCCATTCAGCTCTTTTACTTCCTTATTTTTTCTATTCGCTTTAACTACTCTAAGCGCAATAGCAAGCTTAGTCTCTTCTGAAATTTACTGTAATCTTTGCTTTTTTTGTCTTCTTAATGACCTTTTGCTTTCTTCATGTATGATGTTCCTGATGCTATCCCACAGTTCTCTGGGCTTTGGTCATTAGTATTCAGTGTGTCAAATCTGTTCTTGAGATGGTCTCTAAATTCTATTTTTGACACACATAAGGTCACCATGCGTCAATTTAGCCTATTGTCTGGATAACTAGGAAAACAGTGATGGATTAAGTGATGGTACTGTTTTTTTGTATGGTGAAAGTTCTAATTCTTAAATGCCATCTAATCCTTGAATATTTAAATGTCAGCTCCTTGATGAAAACTTTTCTGATACTCTCAGGCCTATTATATGATATTTTATCTCGGTAATTTTAGCTAAAAGTTTTTTTTGCATGTTTGAACTCCAGGCATGTACCAAGTTCCTTTTAGTCCCCACAATAACCATATGGGGTAAATATTATTATTGACCCCATTACATAGATGAGGAAATAAGTTTAGAGAATTTCAAGGTTACTGTTTTTAAGTGCTTATTCAGTGTTATTGTTCCAATGCAAAGTGACCTTATACAGGGTTTCTGAGGCTGTAAATCTTTGCAGGAACAGAAAGCCTCATTTTTCTCTGTTAGAACGGCTCATGGTTTGTAGTCCAGTGCTTATCCTACAACTTTTAAATAATACATCAAAATTTGAATTCGGGTCAGATTCAGAGTACATATCATGAAGGCAGCCAACATCATATTTAAGAGTACAAATAATGGAGTCAAACTGATGGGGTTTGAATCTTGTTATCCCATTGTCTAGCTGAGTGACTTTAAATAAATTATTGTGTCTCAATTTCATAATCTATTAAATGGGAATTGTAATAATATCTGACTCTTAGGGTTGCTGGAGTCCTGATGTGGTGCTATAGGATAAACACTGGACTTCTAACCTCAAGATTAATGGTTCAAACCCACCAGCAGCTCCTAAGAAACCATATACGGTTGCTGTGAGTCTTAAACAGAAGAAGGTTGTTGTTGTTAAGTGCCCTTGAGTCAGTTCTCACTCATAGCGACCCTGTATAGGGTTTCTGATGAGTGGTTGATGAGCTTGAACAGCCAACCTTGCAGTTCAGACTTTGCATTTGCAGTTCATTAACCCTCAGCGCCACAACAGAAGTCCAAATGTCCACAGCAGAAAAGCTGGGTTCCAATTTACAGTGACCCTTTAAAAGGTTTCCAAGGAGCACCTAGTGGGTTCGAACCACCAACCTGTGGTTAACCATCCGGCACTTATCCTGTAGTGCCACACCAGAACTTATCCTTGAATGCTGCATCAGACATTGAAGTTTTGCAATGAGTAATACAGCCCATGATGAGAACATGGAGGGAAAACAAACAGAACATGGGGAAAGATTGCTGTCAGGAGATGGAAGGCGACAGCAAAGGAGTTTTGAGAGAAAAGACACCGGAAGAAAAGTCACGTAAAAAAGAGAGCTCAAGGGAATGGAGGTGAGGCCAGAGGAGAGGCTGCCTTATTGGTGGAGTATGAAAAATTTGTGGTTACCCAGTAGCTGACTGAGGTTTTCTGCTTTTAAGTCTCAAAGGAAGGAAATGACAATGATTGTGTAATCGCTTCCTAAAATTTTGCAAGCTTTCAAACTGGGGTTCCTGTCTGCCTTGTACACAAAGTTGGGAAACCTAGCGAACATTTAAGAAAACAGGGAGAAGGGAGGATTTGGGTCTCCAAGGTGCTAAAAAAAATTATAATGAAGTTGTATCTTCACTCACAATAGGATAAAAACTCATAGAAAATATCCATTTTCACCCTTCATTGTTTCACTTAGGCTGATAGAGCAGAATTGATATTTCTGCCTGATAGACAAAATGATCGGCACCAGGGTTTTTATCTGAAATATTACCCCTCATTACACTTGAATCGGAACAGGGTTCCACCACCCAGGAAGATTGCATAACCGGATTTTCGAGTTTTTCCAGATATACTTCTGGTTGTTATGAACAACCTAGGAAGCCCTACTCCATAGAAGAGAGGCAAGAAAAGAGAATCACTATCTATATTTGAGGACGGCATTTTCAGAAATAAAAAACAGACATTACTTTTGCCTTGTTAAACAATTTTTTTTTTTTTAATTTTTGAATAACTAAAACTCCTGGGTGGTCAAATGGGCTCGCAGGAAACAATTAAACAAGATAAAACATTACTTCCACAGCATACGGTTTTATGGGGTTTTTCACCCCCAGTTAGTTGGAGAAAAACAGACCTGGGATAAAGAAGGCTCTGCTGCAAGATCTAGCACCTAAAGCATGTCACTCTGCACTCGGGAGCTCAAGTTTTCTCATCTGTAAAATAACGTGATATGTGTGCGCATGTAAGAGAGATTTATCTCTCGAGGAATAAACGTATGAATTAATTTAGAAATAAAGAGCAGGCAACCCTGCCCGAAGACAGAGATTAGGGAGGATTCTGAAGGGCTCAGGAACCGAATGACCAGAACACCTGCACCGCCAGCCCCTCCCACCAGCCTTCCCTAGCCGGGAGCCGCAGCGGCGAGAACAAGATGGCGTCAGCACGCAGGGTCTCGCCCGCGCCCCCGCGACTCTGCATTGCGGCAGTCCGTGAGAGGACGTACTCCATTGGCCGACGGCGATGAGGTAATCTTGTGGGCGGAGCGCGGTGGTAGCGCGGGGGCGGGGCTTTGAGGACGCACGCACGTCGAGGCCCAGCTGCCCAGAGCCGTGTAGGCTGCGGGCTTGGTCAGCAGCGGCTGCTTTGGTGGCTGTGGTACCGGCGGCGGAACGGGAGCGTGGGCTGCAGGTACAGCGTATCCGGGATCGGCCTCCCTGGGGCACAGGAACTCCTAATAGCCTTCTTGCTTGTCAAAAGAATTAGGGAATTTAGGTCTCTGGGAGAAAATAAGCTTCACCCCCTTTTTGGGTACACCTCCTGGGGACAGAGGAACCGGAGACTCACTCCCTTTGGAGGACCTGAATGCCTTCCCCCATTTAAGGGGGATGCGAAAGAACTGAAGATTATTTGCTATGCAGAATAATTTTGGGAGCTTCAGAAGGGCCTCTCAATTTGGCGATTACTCTCTTTTATTTCCCACCCCAGGAGGCAGGTGTGCCTGGCTTCCGAGAATTCCTGCTTTCTCACTGTGTAGGTAGAAAAAGAAGCAGGTTAGGAGGCGGGGACTGATGACAGTAACGAGATCTCTGGGGTTGGGTGCGGAGGCTGCTGTATATGGTCTCATTAAGCAGAATTGTTACTTCCTATCATTTTGGTTCTGATCGGCTCAATCGGGAGAGAGATGTTCTGGGGAGACCTGTAATCGTTAAATAACAAGGGGAGGCAGGCAACTCATTGGAGCCTATCATTATGGGTAGTCTGAGCTGTGCTGATCAGGCATAATGTCATCTGTTTAAAGGTTGTGGAATCTGTCCTTGTTTTCTTTAGGAGATGGGGTGGGACTGGTAATCAGCTGGTTTGGATGATTCAAGTACGTTGTTAGGTGCCATCGAATCGGTTCTGACTCATAAGGACCCTGTGGATTCAAGTATAGACAAAAAGTTAAGCACGTTACCCCTTTGCTGATATCTGAGTGTGTCGTCTTGCCATCTTCAACATATGCACAGAGGTCTTGTCATTCAAATTCCTTAAAATATCTCCCACCATTCCAGAAGAGTAAATCAGTACTGAATATAAATGCACTCATGACACTAAAAATACTGTATGTTACACTGAGATTGATACTGTGTAACTTTACCTTAGCTGGCTGAGAAGAAATAATTGCCGTTTCAGGACCACTGATAGCGCCCATTGTCTTTCCTACTGGGCAACAATAGGACAACCCTAAAACAAAACCTTTGTTGGGTTTAGCATGAAAAGATTTGACAGATGGGAAAGTGCAGTTAATCTTGAAGGTAGGGATAAGAAACAGAACGCTGCAGGGATGGAAAGCTTATTCTCGGTGGCTTTTTAAAAAACTGCTTTGTCATTATCAGTGTTTTCCTGTGGTGCTTAATTGGAAATTGGACTTAATATGCAAGTTGGTTTTCTTTGTCTCTTTAGATAATGCACGTACTTGAATTTCTTATGGGAATCCAGTGAGTTGTCTGCCTCTCCTTATTGTTTAATGATTACAGGTCTCCCTAGAACATCTCTTTCCCAATTGTTGTTAAATGCCATCGAGTCGCTTCTGACTGAAGGACACTGTATAGGGTTTCCAAAGAGCAGTTGGTGAGTTTAAACCTCTGACCTTGTGGTTCAAACTGACCTTGCAGTCCAGCTCACACCAGGACTTCTCTATCCTAATTGTTGTTGTTGTTGTTAAGTGCCATAGAGTCGGTTGTGACCCATAGTGGCCCTGTATAGGATTTCTTAGGAGTGACTGGTGCGCTTGAACCACCAACCTTGCAGTTCAAACTGACTTTGCAGTCCAGTGCATTAACCCTCAGTGCCACACCAGGACTTCCCTCTAGCCAACTATTCCAATTGTTGTTGTTGTTAAGTGCCGTCGAGTCGGTTCCGACCCATAGCGACCCTGTACAGGGTTTCCGAGGGTGTAAATCTTTACGGGAGTAGAAAGCCTCATCTTTCTCCCGCGGAGCGGCTGGTAGTTTCGAACCGCTGACCTTAAGGTTCGCAGCCCGATTCGTAACCACTACGCTACCAGAGTGAGCCTGTCAAAAACAAAATAATAGGAAATGCCAGTTTTGTTTAATGAATATACAGCAGCACTTAGGAGGTACTTGGAAAATTAAACCTTTTAATGTAGCCATAGTTTTAGCGTCATGCAGGGGGCTCTAACTGTTAGAGATGGGCATTGCCAATAAAGGGCAGAAAAGGAGTTGTAGCAGATATCCTTTATGAGAGAGTAATCAAGTTCTCATGTTTGTTTCCTGCATAAGCAAAATGAGGTAGGGCAGCGTGAATGTCATTCATAATATTGTGTTGAGGATATTTAAAGAACTGTTGGGATTCCCAGTTCCTGTCTTTAATCTGGATACATTCTCATGTATTGAGTTGTCCCGAAATGTTGTCATTTGATCCTGATGTTGACTGCAAAGGAAGTGACTTTTGATCTGGCACACTGTGGAGCAGGATTCAATAACTGCCTTCTGCAATTTCTCCTTTTCGTCTTTCCAAGCAAGATGTCAAAACAGTTGTTAAAAACCTGTCATCATGGGGTGAAAGAAAAGAAAATGCAAAGCTAAAAGGGTGTTTGCTCTTGACCCACTTGGTAATTTCCAAGGTTGTGTAATTTTCTCTTTCTGTCTCAGGTGGAGAGAAATCTAGGTACTGTTGACTGGTACTTGCTGCCACCATGGGGGAACTATTCCGAAGTGAAGAGATGACACTGGCCCAGCTTTTTCTACAGTCAGAAGCTGCTTATTGTTGCGTCAGTGAATTAGGAGAACTTGGAAAGGTTCAATTTCGTGATGTAAGTAGTTTTATTGTGGTTAAAAAATGTATTTTTTAAAAATGTGCTAATTTTGCATGTATAATTTAGTGACGTTGACTACATTCATCTTGTTGTGCAAACATTATTACTAAGCAATAGCTCCCGGTGACTTACTTCACTCAGCATACTGTTGTCAGGGTTCATCCGTGTTGTGGTCTGCTTCAGGACGTCGTTTCTCTTTATGGCTCAGTAGCAATTGATTGTTTGAATATAGCACATTTTGTGTATTCATCTGTTGATGGACATTTAAGCTGTTTCCACTTTTGGTTGTTGTGAATAATTTTGCTATAAATATTGGTGTACAGGTGAATGGTTTGTTTTAGTTGCAAAAATAACATTGCAGCACTGGCTTACTATTGTTAGGGCATACACTTTAAGTTGTCTTTCTAGTGATGAGAATGTTTTGTGTCAGTCCTTCCATGCTTTTGCTAGCTCCCCTTTTGAGAACAGTCCTGTGCATTCTCAAGGTAATTGCTTGAGATACAATCGAAGTCATTAAACTAATTAGTTCAAGACCTTCACTTTGCCTTTGGGCTCCTTAACATTTCCCATATCAGGAGATAAATAGCTAGATAGATCAGCCACAGATATATAGCATATAAGTAAGTATATGCTGAATAGTCATTATTTTGGGGCATTGTGCTGAGCACTTGCAGAAGGTATGGAAAGAAAATGAATACTCTAAAATATTATGTCTTAGGAGACTTAGAATCTAATCAAGAAGACAGAGCATGCCTGCTGAATGAAAGGGGGGGTTTACAATTCACAAGTCCCTGATACTTGGTTTCATCCTCCTATTTTGCATTTTCAGAGTCCCATATACCTCTCTTTCCTAGTTCTCGTTGTTGTTGTTAAGTGCCATCGAGTCAGTTCCGACTCATAATGACCCTGGGTTTCTGAGAAGTGGCTGGTGAGTTTGAACTGCCAACCATGCAGTTCAAACCTACCTTGCAGTTCAGTGCTTACACTGCAGTACCACACCAGTACTCCATATTTCTCATTATACTCATGGTTTTACATTCATCAATGTGAGTTAATGTGCTGGACTGCAAAGTCGGTTTGAACTACAAGGTTAGTGGTTCAAGCTCACCAGTCACTCCTTGGACCCCATATAGGGTCTCTATGGGTCAGAACTGACTTGATGGCACTTCACAACAACAACAATAACAACAGCAACTCCTAGGATGGTGCTGTAGGCTCAGCACTAGACTGTGAACCATAAGGTCAGCAGTTCAAACCCACCAGTTGCTCCTTGGAAACCTTATACAAGTTCCTTCTGAGTTGGAACTGACCCAACAGCACTTAATAACAATAGCAACCTCTGCTATGCTTGTCCCTTGAAGACAGGGCTGTATCTTTTTTTGCTCATTTGAGCCTAGCACATATATGGTATTCAATCAGTATTTGTTGGAATGAATAGATGAATGAAAACCAAGTGATCAGAAAGGTGTGAGATTAATCAATGTAGGCTTCTGAATTGGTAAATTTTCAGGAAGTTCTCAGTCTGAAGCTGAAATTGTATAAATAATAATTCTGTGATGTGGCCTTTTTTTCATCCTCTTGGAACCATTTTACACCACCTCTCTTCTCTGACTCTGATTCAGTTTCTAATCTTTCTGAGGACTCATTGTTATTTTCTTATAATCTCTTATCATCCCCACCTTGGTGTAGGTGGTTCCCGACATGCTCCTCTCTGCTCCCTTTCAGTAAGTTCCTCCATACCCACTTCTTCCTATATCAGTTTTTGATGATTCTATCTACTCTCAAATCTTCCATCTTTATTCGGTGACTTCCAAGTCTCTCTCTCTGACTTTGACCCCCCCACCCCAAGTGTCATACCTGTATTTACAGCTTTGAGATTATTGTTATCCAGTAATTCTCTCAAGATAAGTATGTCTAAATCCCAACACTTTGCCTTTTCACAAATTGTTTCCTCATTTTGACTTAACATGAGTTAATGCATCAACTCCATGGCATATAACAACAACGACAATGTACAATATTTTCCAGTTTTCTTGGCCTGAATGTAAGTCAAACATCAGTCACTCTTAGCTTGCAGTTCTTTGTCTTGTACTGTGATCTCTTCTTCTTTTTTTTTTTTTT
>NW_006408525.1:28255054-28260018 GCF_000296735.1 Chrysochloris asiatica
CAGAGTCCCCAGCCACTCCATCTTTCCACATCATCGTCTCTGCCTCCATCTCTGGCATCACTGCTTCTCTGGGTAGGGTTCCACACTTCGCTTTTCCCCTTGATGGTCCCAGGGACCTCCGCTCCTGAACTGAAAAATCAACCACTCCCTTCCTTATTTTGTTTTTGTTTTTGTTTTGTTTTATTTTTTTATTATTTGTCTTGTGACCACTCCCTTCCTTTTATTACAAAACATCGACCTTTACATTTCCATCCCTCACAGTCAGTCCTGATAGCAATTATTCAGTATTGTACCACAAGAGTCTTATCCCCATCTCCTTTCATCAGCCCATTCAGACAAATTGGAAACCACTCAGTGGAGATTCTACCTTCCCCCGAACCCTCTGGAACTAGGTTCCCTCTTGAAAGCTTGTAAGCCCGTCACTTCTTGCCTTCGTAGCCTCCCCGCCCCCCTCCCATTTTGAGTAGCCAATGTTTAAGTTGCCCATCCCTGTCAACCCTTCGTACTGAGGGGTTGGAAATGATCCTCACTGTAAAGATTTGTTCCCACTTTTGAGCTACTGCATTCATAAGCATAGGTCAGGTTCCTCAAATAGGAGCAGATTACTCTTCTTTCTTCTTCTAGTTGAGTTCTGATCAGCCGGCCATTGAAGCCAGATCAAGTGGGTACTGTCTGCAAGTATAGGTGTATGTTCATATCAGCTGGATGCTTCATTCTCCGCTCTAGTCCTCTGTGGTCATGTCACTGTCTCTGGGCCCAGGAGTCACCAGGTCTTGCCATACTGCTGGCCAACCAGGTCTCAACCCGGGTTCACAGGAGTCTATTGAACGTGGTCGGACTTAGCTCACAACTTCATTGCTATTTTCCCCCACTTCCCCTTATCGGTGACCAGTGTGATAACCAGCCAGACCACATGCCTGCCCGTATATTCCCCTTGAGTCTTAGTCTTCAAAGGGGCTTTGCCCTGAGGGGACCCGACCACTTGCCTTGATAGCTCCCGGACAGCTTCCTAACACCTGTTGTATCTAGCTTTCTTACCCTTATACTTGTAATATATTTCAGTCATACAAAAAAGTATAGGGAATAGTATAATGAACACCTAGATTCCTACCTCCTGCTTAACAAATCAACATTTCACATATAATTGAAACCTTCTAAGTATCCTTTCCCCATGCCATTCCTCCCTTGAAGTAACCTCTCCAATGATTTTTGCTTTTATCATTTTCATGTTTTGTCTTGTTTTGCTACATATGTATGTATCACAAAGTAATAATTTATAACTAGTACAGTTTTGTAGGTTTTAAAACTGTGTATATATGGGATACTGTATGTACACTTTAACATTGGCTTTTTAAAGTTAACATTGTTTCTGAGATTTGACCATGTTTATACATGTAGTTCTAATTAATTTAATTGTCATTATAGTTATTATAAAGATATGCAATAGCTATATAGCAACTAAATCTATCAGTTTTTCCTGTTGATGAACTTTAAGGTTGATTCTAGTTCTCTGCTATTACATTGTTATAATGAAAACTCTTGTACATGTTTCCTGGTAGGCTTCTGTGATATTTTCTCTAAGGTAGTAGCGTTCAAACTTTTTGGTCTCAGGACATCTTTGCACTCTTAAAAATTACTGAGGACCCTAAAGAGCTTTTGTTATGTGAGTTATAACTAACAGCATTTACTATATTCAAAATTAAAACTGAGAAATGGCCAAGACATTTATTAAATTTCAGTAATAAACACACTAAACCAAGTCAAATCTATTTCTGTTTTGTCCCTTCTAACTCACACCTACCTTGTAAGACAAAGTCGAACTGCTCCATAGGGTTTCCAAGGCTGCAGTCTGTGTGGAAGCCGTTTGGCACATCTCTCTCCGGCATAACAGGTGGTCTTACCAGCGCTTAAACCACTGTGCTACCAGGACTCCTGATAAACCTACTGCATATTATCCATGATAGTTTAGGGAAAAATTGTTATATTTTCCAAAACAATTCTAAGAGTGGCATTACTTTTACATTTTTGCAAATCTCTTTGATATCTAACTCAATAGATGACAGATTCTCATGTCTGCTTCTGTATTCAGTCTGTTGTGTTATTATATGTCATAAGTCTCTAAAAAACTCTGGTATACACTCTTGAGAGAATGAGTGAAAAAGACAAATTATCCCTTGATGTTATTATAAAGTAGCTTTGATCTCATGAACTTGTTGCTGCTCCAGTGATGTGACTGGTACTGGTTACATCTTTAACTTTGTTGTTGTTGTACTTAAGTGCCATTGAGTCAGTTCCAACCCACAGTGACCCAGTATAGGGTTTCCAAAGAGCAGCTGGTGAGCTTGAACCACCGTCCTTACAGTTCAAACCAACTTTGCAGTCCAACGCATTAACCCACGGTGCCACATCAAAGTGAACTACATAGAGAGCTTAACTGTTCAGGCTCCCATCATTGTTGGACACTCTGTTGTTCTGCATTTGTGTCAATACTTCTATAATCAGACTTAAAAAGAAGTTTTCCAGTCTGTTAGGTGTGATTTGTTGTTGTTAAGTGCTGTCACATGTATAGAGTTTCTAAGGAGCAACTAGTGGGTTTGAACTCTGACGTCACTGTTAGCAGTCCAGTGCTTATCATACAGCACCACACCAAGACTCCTGTTGGGTGTGAAGTGGAAAATGAATAAAGAAGGTAGTAAGAAGAATCTATGCAATTTGAATTATGGCATTGACAAAAGATATTGAAAATACCATGGACTGCCAGAAGAACAAACAAATCTGTGTTGGAAGACGTATAGCCAGAAGGCTCCTTAAATGCAAGGATGGCTACACTTCATCTTTTGTACTTCAGACATATATTATCGGGAGTGTCCAGACTCTGGAAAAGGACATCATGTTTGAAGAAGTGGAGGATCAGCAAAAAAGAGAAAGACCCCCAACAAGATGAATTGTGAGGATGGCCCAGGACCCGGCAGTGTTTTGTTCTGGTGTGCAGAAAGTCATTAGAAGTTGGAACTGACTTCACAGCACCTAATGGCAACCTCTGGTAGCATAGTGGTTACAAATCAGACTGCGAACCTTAAGGTCAGCAGTTCGAAACTCCCAGCTGTTCCATGGGAGAAAGATGAGGCCTTCTGCTCCTGTAAAGATTTACACCTTGGAAACCCTGTACAGAAAGGGTCGCTATGAGTCGGAACCAACTCCATGGCACATAACAACAACAACAGTGGCAACCTCTTCACTTTCAGCAAGCAAGGTTGTATCATCTGCATATCACAGGTTGTTAATGAGTCTTCTTCCAATCCTGATAAGGGCAACCTAACCAGAAATCCTGGTTTGGTGCTTTAGGATAAAGCACTGGGCTGCAAGGTCATTTTGAACCACAGGGTCGGCGGTTCAAACCCATTAGTCACTCCTCAGAAACCCTATCCAGGGTCTCTGAGTCAGAACCAACTTGATGGCATTTAACAACAGCAACAGCAAACAACAACAATTATTTCCTCATCGTTCACTTTAGGCTAAGGAGAGTGTGTCCTTGATGTCACAGCAGACGACTCATGATGTCATTTGTCCTGTTTTTAGTGGTGATAAGTTTGATCACTTGGTTAAGGTATTATTTGTTAGATTTTTTCCCCTGTAAAGGTATCTTTTCCTTTGTGATTAATAAGTAATGTGGAGTGATCAATTGAGACTCTGTGAATATCCCATTTCCCAGTAGCTTTTCATCTAAAAGTTTTAGCAACCTTCAACTGAGCATTGCCTGTATCAATTATTATAGTAAGCATGTGCTTGCAAAAATGATTTTCCAATTCTGTTATTCCTTCTACATTTATTAGCTAACACTCTGCTTTAATAAAGAGCTTCCCTCACACATACCCAGTCGTATTTTTCCTGAGATTTAATTGGAATTCATGGATAATTTATTAAGTGTGTTAAAGTTTTTATTGTCAGTATTCTTTTTGTTCTTATTTTTTGGTGTTTAAATTGTTCCAAATTTAGCCAATGGGTATGTGTAATACTTTAAAGTTTAATGTCGTTAAATGCATCCTTCTTTTCTTTAATCGTGATTTTTTTATCTCTTATTTAAAAAAATCCTTCCCTTTCCCAGGTTTATAAATATATTTTTCTATACAGGTATACATCACTTAATGTCTGTCAGGCAGTGTCCAATGTCCTCAGTTCCATAAGGTTTTGCCTTGTTTTTGTTTTAAAGGGAAAGCAGCTCTTCTTTTGTATATTATTTTCCCCTAATGGTTTCATTTTTGTTTTGTTTTTTAATGTTTTTAATGTGAATTATGTGATAGTTTACATGGGAGAACATTAGCTTTACATTCATCCTATTGTATATCGTTTCATTGCCATGGTTACAATCCCCTCCATGCATCATCAACCAACCAAAGGGTATATACCCTGCAAGCCTGCCCTCTGGTCCTCAGCACACAGCCCCTCTCCCTCTCTGGGTCTAGAGTCCCCAGCTGCTCCATCTCTACACGTTATCATCTCTACCTCCATCTCTGGTGTCACTGCTTCTCTGGGTAGGGTCCCGCTCTCTGCTCTTCTCCCTTGATGGTCCCAGGGACCTCCACTCCTAGACGGCAAAGTCAATCACTCCCCTCCTTTTGCTACAAAACGTCTCCCTTTACATTTTCAACCCTCACAATCAGTCCTGATAACAGTTGCTCACTGTTGTATCACAAGAGACCTATCTGCATTTCCTTTCATCAGTCCCGCCCAGACAGATTGGATACTGCTCACTCAGTGGAGATTCTGCCTTCCTCCATGCCCTCTGGATTTAGGTTCCCTCTTGAAACCTTGTAAGCCAGTCACTTCTTGCCTTTGTTGTTGTTATGTGCCATGGAGTCGGTTCCAACTCATATTGACCCTGTACAGGGTTTCCAAGGCTGTAAATCTTTACTAGAGCAGAAAGCCTCATCTTTCTCCCATGGAAGAGCTGGGAGTTTTGAACT
>NW_006408525.1:28260937-28262887 GCF_000296735.1 Chrysochloris asiatica
GGGCACGTTGTAGCCCCATTTTAGGTATTCCAATCAGTTATAGGCAGAAGACAGACTTACAAGCTTTCTATGGTGATATTTCTGGCTATTACATTCTCTCCCCCTCAAGTGTCTATTTTATAAGGCATGCCAGGGAAACCAAGATTCAAAATACAGCCAAGCATCTTAACATTATTTCCCCCCATTTCTCCTTTCCAACCATGTCTCAATCCCCCTAATGGTTTTTAAGACTCCTCCCACAATCAAGACTTTTACAATGCTGTTTTATATGATTTTAGACTGTAGGATAAACACTTGACTGCTAACTGCAAAGTCAGTGGTTCAAATCCACCAGACCCTCCTTGGAAACCCTATACAGGGTTGCTATGAGTTGGAACCAACTTGATGCCACTTAACAATAACAGCAAAGCATGGGAGGATATTGGCAGATGAGGCAGAGCACATGGATCTAGGCAAGAGCTCTTGGGCTTTATTTGCATACAGGTGGGCAGAGCAGCCTGATGGGGCACACTTCACCTCCCTCCCTGCTCGCTTTCCTCTGGCCCTGCTTCCCAGACATTACTGCTGCCCTGTCCTCTGGCATTAACCCAGCTAGCAGTAGCAGCAGCGGCAGCACCATAGATAAAGGCAACAGGAAGCAGACTTCCATACGGTGCGTTTGGTTTTTGTTTTTAACTTTTTATTGTGAATTGAGTGAAGGTTTATAGAGTAGATCATCAGTTTTGCATTCAACAAATCATATACTTTGCTTCTTTACAATGATTGCAGTCCCCTCCCTATACCATTCATTTACAGTATTTACCTTCATTCACTTTGAATCTTGCATTCCTCCCGGTGTTTCCTGCTACTTTTATCTTTCTTCTGCCAACCTCCCTTGTGTTGTGTATTGCCTAACCTGCCACCCATGTTAACAAGTGTCTACCCACTAGCCTGTGAATAATTTTTCTGCCCCCTCTAAACCATCATAGAATTTTATTCATCAAAAAAATCTTTCCTTAGCAATTTTTTTTTTTTTTTTACAGTTTTTACAGGGCAGATTATCAGTTTTACATTCAATAAATTCATTGTAATCCCTTCATGTACCATCAGTCAACAGTATTTACCTTTACTCCTTTTTTTTTTTTTTTATGTACACATACAAAACAGAAAATACATATTTGTTTAAATGTCCCAAGGGCACACTTTGCCAATCAGCCTCCTGCCCACAGGCATACAGCTTTTCTCAGTTCATGGGCCTAGAGCACACAGCTGCTCTGTTTCTCTGTGCCATGGCCTCTGCCACTATCTCTGCTGTAGCCACTTTTCTAGTTAGGATCCCATGCTCCACTCATGCTCATCCTTCTTGCTGGTGCTAGAATCCTCTGTTCCTGAAATGAAAGATTTAACTACTTCCCCCCTTTTAGTTATACATCTTTTACATTTACAGTTCTGAAAATCACAATTTGTCTTGATAACAGTTACACACAATTAATTGTAAAATCTTACACCCATCGTCCCCTATCCCCTTTCACCAGATCCATCTGGAAAAGAAGAAAATGATTCATTGGGCATTCTGCCTTATCCTCCTCATTTTGAAACTAAGCACACTTATGAACGCTTGTAAGCCAGCCACTTTATGCCTTTATGTTGTTGTTGTTATTAGGTGCCATCGAGTCGGTACCAACTCATAGTGACCTTATGCACAACAGAACGAAACACTGCCTGATCCTGGGCCAACCTCACTATTGTTGCCACACTTGAGCCCATTGATGCTGCCACTTTGCCAGTCCAACTTGCTGGGGGGTCTTCCTCTTTTTCTCTGACCCTCTACCCTACCAAACATGATATCCTTCACCAGTGACTTGTCCCTCCTGACAATATGTCTGAAGTATGAGAGACAAAGTTTCTCCATAGGAGAATTCTGTCTGCACTTCATCCAACACAGACCTGTTGGTTCTTTTGGCAGCCCAT
>NW_006408525.1:28263272-28265190 GCF_000296735.1 Chrysochloris asiatica
ACTTTCAGCAAGCAAGGTTGTACATCTGCATATTCAGGTTGTTAATGAGTCTTCCTCCAATCCTGATGCCACGTTTTTCTTCATATAACCCAGCTTCTCGGATTATTTGCTCAGCATACAGGTTGAATAAGTATGGTGAAAGAATATAACCCTGTAGCACACCTTTCCTAATTTTAAACCATTCGGTGTTCCCATGTTCTGTTCGAACAACTGCCTCTTGTTCTAGGTACAGACTCCTCATGAGCACAATTAAGTGTTCTGGAATACTCATTCTTCGCAGTGTTGTCCATAGCTTGTTATTATCCACACAGTCAAAGGCCTTTGCATAGTCAGTAAAGCACAGGTAAATATCTTTCTGATATTCTCTGCTTTCAGCCAAGATCCATCAGATATCAGCAATGATATCCCTCGTTCCATGGCCTCTTCTGAATCCGGCTTGAACCTCTGGAACTTCTCTGTCAATGTATGCTTGCAGCCGTTTCTGTATTACTTTTAGTAAAACTGTACTCGCATGAGATATCAAAGATATTGTCGGATGATTTCCGCATTCCGTTGTCACCTCTCTTTGGAATGAACACATAAATGGATCTCTTTCAATCAGTTGGCCAGATAGTTGTCTTCCAAATTTCTTGCCTTTTTAGCTCCCCCTTTTCTGATAGTCCAAGTTGCCTGTCCTTATCAACCCTATACTGAGGAGGCAAGCTGAATTCTTTATATGAAGAGTCCTTCCCTTTTGGTTTGAAATTTGAGCAACTACATCCATAAGCAGAGGTCCAGTTCATCAAATTTAGGACTTTATGCTTGCACCCTGTATCAAATTTCTTTATCTTCATTTTCATCTGATAGAGTTCTGATCAGCTAGTTATCCAAGCTATGTCAAATGGGTACTATCTGCAAGTTGGGGAGTTCTTGCATGCCTCCCTCTACTTCAGACCAGCTGGCCACTTCACTCTCAGCTCTAGCCAACAGTAGCTAGGTCAGTGTCCCTGGACTTAGAAGTTTACATGCTTCCCTAAACTGCCCTTCCTTTTCTGTCTCATCTCGCGGTCAATGAGTGTTTATGAAACATGGTTAAACTCAGTCGTGTCTTCATTGCTGCATTCCCCCCACTTCCCTTCACAAGTAGACCAGGGTGGTCACCAGCTAGTATTCTAGACTGCTTGTATGTTTCCTTTGAGTTTCAGTCTTACAAAAGGATTTACCCTGATGGGCTGGCTTTTCTTGTCTTGATGGCTCCAAGGCAAACAGTTTGCTTAATATGGTAACAGCCAGACAGTCTGCTTTTTTCCTGCTTGTATTTCTTTCAAGAAATAGCTTCTGTTCTTCTAGCCATTCTGGATTGGTCTGCATGTCTTTTCAAGTGGAAATGTCCCACCTCAGACGGTTCTGGGTGGGGCCCAGGATTCTATCTAAAACCCCATACTCCACAAAAGCTTAACCAGATACCTATTTCCCTGGGCAGATTCTAATCCCCCTGTTAGCTAATCCAGTCAATTATATGCTGAAGATGGGTTTACAAGCTTTCTGTAATCATGATTCCCAATATTCCCTTTTATCACACTTAAATGTCTGTTTTACGATAGAAGGCAGGGGAAACCAATATCCACAAGACAGTCAAAACACCTTAATATTATTTTCCTTCCTTTATCCATTCTGACTGTGTCTGGATCCCTGTATCACAGAGCCCTGTTGTTCCAAAATTGTGTATATATCACTATTTACCTCTGTTCCTTTTAGCTCATGCCTACCTCCCTAAGTCTTCCCCTCTTCCTTGTTCATCTGCCCCCCTCCCACCCCTTCACGTGTATTTCCCTCTCCCTCTTTGTATATTGCTCTCCTGTCACCTGTGCTATCATGTGTCTACCCCCTAACCTGTGAATTATTGACCCCTCCCTCCCACTCCTAGTAACCGTCAAAG
>NW_006408525.1:28267565-28270329 GCF_000296735.1 Chrysochloris asiatica
TGTCTTGGTGATTTCCTTTTGGGATCTAGCTTCTTTGGGATATGTTCAGTTTCATGTATGACTATCTTCTTGTCTTTCATGAGAGATTTATCGTCAAGCTCACTAATTCAGGCTTTCATTGCTTCAAATCTACTTTTTTGCCCTTTCAATGTAGTGTCCATTTTTGAAATCTTAGCATTAATTTTCTGGATTCTAATAGCAGGTTTTGTGTTATTTTAAAAATTGCATTTAATTTGTCTGTTCTTGTAGTGTTTCTCAAAATTCTAAAGGTTTTTCTGTGTTCTCCTTGCTTTCTTCAGTCTTCTGTCAATCCTTTGAAAGTACCTAAATATTATTCTTTTGGGTTCTTTTTTAGTTATTTCCATTATTTTTTCTTCCTCAGAAACGTTTTCTGACTCTGCATCTTGGTCATTTGTTTGAGCCATTATCTCTTGCTGCTTCTTGTGAGCTGTAATTGTCTGCTGTCTCCAGGACAATGTGGAGTTGTTGTATTTGTATTTAATTAATGACTGTATGTTGATGTGTTCTTAGGCTCTCACCAACTGTCTTCTTTGTGTGTAGTTTTAGAATGCTGTGCACCATTCTCCAGTCACCATTTGTATACCTCAGTTTAGGGTGGATTAGACTGGTGTTGGCTGCTGTCTATTGTTGATCAGGTGGTATTGTCATTGTTGCTACTAGGTGCTGTTGAGTTGGTTACAGCACAGTGACCTTATACATATCAGAACGAAACACTGGCTAGTCCTGCGCCATCCTAACAATAGTTGTTAAACTTGAGCCCATTACTGTTTCCACTGTGCCAAGCCATCTCATAGGGGGTCTTCCTCTTTTTTTCTGACCCTCCACTTTACCTTGCATGATGTCTTCTTTGGACTGGTCACTACTGATAATATGTCCAATGTATGAGAGGCGAAATGTTGTCATCTTGGCTTCTAAGGAGTTTTATGGCTGTATTTCTTCCAACACAGTCCATAGTAATTTTAATATTCTTTTCCAACACCATAACTCAAATGTATTAATTCTTCTACAGTCTTCCTCATTTACTGCCTAGATTTCACATGCACATGAAGCTATTAAAAATATCATGACTTGGGTCAGGCGCAACTTAATTCTAAAACTGTCATCTTTGCTCTTGAACATTTTAAAGAGGACTTGTGCAGGTCTTTAAAGATATGCATTGTGCAATATGTCATTTGATTTCAAAGCTGCTGTTTCTGTGAGTGTTATTATAGTAAATCCAAGCAAGATGAAGTCTTTGACAGCGTCAGTCTTTTCTCTATTTTCATGATGTTACTTATTGGTCTAGTAGTGAGGATTTTAGTTTTCTTTACATTGAGTTTATAAGGAAGGTTTTGATCTTTGATCTTCATCAGGACATATTCTAAGTCCTCTTCACTTTCAGCCAGCCTGGTGGTATCATCCGCATAGCACAGATTGTTTATGAATCTTTCCTCTGATTCTGATGCCACATTCTTCTACATAAACTAGCTTGTTGGATTATTTGCTCAGCATCCAGATTGAATAAGTATGGTAAAAGAACACAACCCTGGCACACACCTTTCCTGGTTTTAAACCATTCAGTGACCCCTTGTTTTGTTTGAAGGACTGCTTCTTGGTCTATGTACAGGTTCCTCATAAGCACAATTAAGTGTTCCAGAATCCTCATTCTCCACAATGCTGTCTGCTTACTCCATGTGTGGACCATGTCTGACTTCCCCTGGCTTCACAAGCTGGAAAGAGAATCAAACTCAAAATCAGCCTAAGCCAGACCTGCTTCTACTCTACAGCCTTCTTTACCCCGTTCGAACTCCAATCATTCCCCCCACAGCACTCTGTGCTTCACATCGGGGTTCCATAATCCATTGTGATGGCCACACAAAAGTCATAACAATACTCACAATTGTGGGGTTTATTAGGGAAGTGAACAGGTACAATTCAGGATCAGAAAAGCTCAGGATGCAGCAGTTCTCCAGTCAGGAACGCCTCTTACCTGCCATACTGTAGACACACCTTACTCTTGATTTCAATCTCTCAGCCACATGGCTGTTTGGTGTCTGCCCATAGGCATTCAGCTTTACTCATTCCATAGGCCTAGAACCCGAAATTGCTCTGTCTCACCATTGCCACTGCCTCCTGCTGTCGCCTCTGCTGTCATCTCTGCAGTCACTCTTTCTCACACTTCACTCATGTTCTTCCTTCTTGATGGTCCTGGGATCTTCCATCTCTGCCTCTGAGATGACTCCTTTTAAACCTAGCTGGAGGGCAAAACTAACCTTGATGTCTTGTTTGTATGGTCCCACCCAATTACTTAGTGGGAATTGAGAAGACTTTGGATAGAAAAGCCATGTCAAGTAAGTTTAAGACACCACAGGTCCATAGCTTGCCATGATCCACACAAAAGACTTTGCATAGTCAGTAAAGCATAGGTAAATGTATTTCTGGTAGTCTCTGCTTTCAGCCAAGATTCTGATATAAGCAGTGATACCCCTCGTTCCTCTTCCTCATCTGAATCCAGCTTGAACCTCTGGCAGTTCCCTGTCAATGTACTATTGTAACCATTTTTGAAATATCTTTAGCAAACTTTTACTTGTGTAAAATATTAATGGTATTTTCTGATGATTTTTGCATTCCATTGGATCACCTCTGTTTGGAGTTGGCACAGATATGGATCTCTTCCAATTAGTTGCCAGGCAGCTACCTTAGAAATTTCTTGGTATAGATGAGCGAGTGCCTCCAGTACTTCATCAGTTTGTTGAAAGGTTTC
>NW_006408525.1:28270924-28275762 GCF_000296735.1 Chrysochloris asiatica
ATATGTTCAAGGTCAAGGAGCTCTGGTAGTGTAGTGGTTATGAGTTGGGCTGCCAACCTCAAGGTAAGCAGTTCGAAACTACCAGCAGTTCCATGGGAGAAAGATGAGGCATTCTGCTCCCTTGGAAACCTTGTGCAGGGTCACTATGAGTCAGAACTGACTCCATGGTACTTAACAACAAGAATAATATGTTCAAGGTCAGATTTTGGCTCTTGTGGACTTTTCTTAATTTTTCTTCATCTTCAGCCTGATCTTGCATATGAGCAATTGATGATCTGTTCCATAGTCTACCTTTGCCTTGTTTTGGCTGATGATATGGAGCTTTTCCACCATCTCTTTCCACTGATGTAGTCAGTTTGATTTCTGTGTATTCCATTTGGTGAGGTCAATGTGTATAATCATCTTTTTAATGTTGTTTAAAAATGGTATTTGCAATGAAGAGGTCGTTGGTCTTGCAGAATTCTATCCAGCATTGTTTCATCATCAAGGCCATATTTTCCAACTATTGATTCTTCCTCTGTGTTTCCAGCCTTTGCATTCTAATTGCCAGGAATTATCAGCACATCTTGATTGCATGTTTGATTAATTTCAGACTGAAGAAGTTGGTAGAATTTTTTTCAATTTCATCATCACTGACTTTAGTGGTTGGGTGCTTTGTTGTTGTTGTTAAATGGCATCACGTAGGTTCCGACTCATAGTCGCTCTAAATAGAGTTTCTGAGGACCAGCTGGTGAGCTTGAACCGCTGATCTTGTGATTCAAATCTACTTTGCAGCCCAGTGCATTATGCTATTATTATTCTTCAACATGGTACTGAAGGTTCTAATGTCTAGTAAATTAAGAAACAAAAAGAAAAAGTAAGGATTTGAAAGGACAAAGTAAGACTGCATATGATAAATCAATTTCAACGCAGAAAATCGAAGACCTCTACAGGAAAATTATTAGAACTTTAAAGAGATATTTTTTCTAGATTGCTGAATGTAAAAACAATATAGAAACATCAACTGTATTCTTTCACACCAGCCACAAACAGAAGAGTCAAATTTCAAAATGATGTCAATTACAAAAACAAAAACATAAAGGAACTCAAAATAAGTTTAACTAGAGATGTTCAAGAGCCTTATGAGGAAAAATAAAACCATTAATAAGGAACCTCAAGGAACTTACAAACAGATGCTAAATTCTAAGGTTAATATGAAAAAACAGAGGGGCCAGAACAGCCCAGACAATTTTGATGAACAATGTGGAGAACTCCTACCTTATGAGATATCAAACTTTTAAGATATGGCAAATAAATTATTATTGTATTAGTACAGGGATAAACAAATAGGCTCTTGAACCAGAGAGGAGAACTCAGAAGAGATTCATATATATGTCAGTAACAACGTGTATATCTCTATATATCATCTGATTTATGATGACCTCAGCATTAGTTGATTCTGATGTAAGTTGAGCACCTCATGTAAATTTTTAGTTTTCATTATTGTTGCCTTTTATTGTCAGTATCTTTATAAAGTCGACAATAGTTTGAAGAGAAAACTGTAAGATTGAACTTCTATCAGTGAATATCTGACAATGGCATTGGTAAATTGCATGCTGTAACATATTACTAATGATAAAATATACTAAAAATAAAAAACAAGTAACAAGGTCATTTGCCATATCTCCAATATTTCATAAGTTGGAGACTGTACAAATTTGACAATTACAGAGATGGGATTATATATCCTGAAGAAAGAATTAATTATTTAAAAACATGTTCTGGGACAATTGCTTATCATGTGGGAAGAAAGTCAATTAGATTCCTACCTCGCTCATTACAAACATCCCAGTTAGATTAAAACCCAAGTGTAAGGAAAAAAACTTTTAATTTTATAAACAAATACAGGTATGTTTCACTTAGCATCCATGATACATTCTATGAAATAGGATGCTATGTGATTTGGCTGTTGTGCGACCACAATATTAAAACCTTATGGAAGTCTGAACTTCACTGGCAAGATGGTGAACAAGACAACAAAGATCCAAGAGACCAAATGAAACAGACACAGATGAAGGTCCTGGAACCCTGAAATTCAGAGGATAGTTTACAAAGTGCTTGCTAGGAGAAGAAGCTGAGCAGGAATGGTGAGACAGGAAGACTGACTGGTGAACAGCTGGCCACACTCAGCACAGCCATCTTAAACTTTTGTGAGCAGCTTTGTCGACAGAAGGTAGCCTTGCAGAGCAGATTCACAGAGGAGACGGGCAAAGTGCAATTCCTTCTACACCATGCTGCCCAAGGTGTGGCCAGCTCCCAGCCTCATCCTACCCCAGCACAGGTGTGTGGGAGTTTGGAGCTGTGTGGTTGTGAACTACACCAGTGTAAGATGGGGGCCAGCTGCACCACTTTGGTACTGGATCAGACAGTCGTGGCTCCAGACTTACACACAGAACTACCAGACCAGCATTAGTCTAGCAGAAACTCCCATAACAAGCCACTGTGCCCCCATGCGCCCCGTGGTCCTAACAGACACTGAAACTAGCTCCATCAAGGGCATCCATGAACTATTTCCAGATTGAGTGCCTTGAACATAGAAAACAGCTAGACCTATAGGAACACTGTCTAGGGTCAGGAACTCCCCTGTCACATCCCTCCCAGACCCACCCCATGAGCTCCTTAGCTGGCAGGAGCACCCCAGAATTTTCTCCTCTCCAGGACCAATAGCTGCACTGATTTTTTTTATTTGGGATTTTTTCTTTTTGTTGTTTGCTTGCTTTTACTTTCTTCTTCTCTTTCCATTTCTTTGAATCTTATCCTTTCTGTCTCCACTTTTGTTTTTTTTCTTCTTGCCTCTCTTCAATATTCTAGGCATTGTTGTTGTTGTTAAGTGCTGTCTACTTTGTTCCAACTTATAGCAACCCTGAACAGGGTTCATTAGTTCACTAGGCATTAGTGAGCTGACATGGACTGGTATTGACCATTTTGAAGCTGAGAATCATATGGTTTATTATGCCAGGAATGACAAACTGTGAAGAGGAATGGCGTTGCATTCGTCATCAAAAAGAACATTTCAAGAGCTATCTTAATACATAATGTTGTCTGTAATAGAATAATATCTCTATGCCTACAAGAAAGATGAGTTAATACCACAATTATTCAAATTTACACATGAATCCCTAAAGCCAGTGATGATGAAATATAAGAATTCTACCAACTTCTTCAAGGAGCCCTGCACTGTAGTAGATTATGAGCTGAGCTACTAATCGGAGTCAGTAGTTCAAATCTACCAGTTGCTCTGTGGGAGAAAGAAGAGACTTTCTGCTTCCTTAAAAATTTATAGCCTCAGAAACCTATACAGGGTCAATATGAGTAGGAATTGATTCAGTGGCACACAACCATTACCACCACTACTAACTTCTTTATTCCGAAATTGGTCAAATATGCAATCAAGATGTATTGATAATCAATTCAAACTGGTGATTGGAATGCAAAGGTTGGAAACAAAGAGAAAGGGTCAATCTTAATGAGGGGCCTGGATGCTGGCTCAGGCAGAGGGTAGGCCAAAGTTTATAGGCATGTGAAGGAGAGAATCTTAACCAAGTTGCGATTAACAAGCATTTTGTTCAAGCAGTTCAGCTAATCATTTATGAAGCCAAGTATGGGAATTTGGAGGTCTGTATCTGACCTTGCTATAGGTCAACCTGGAGTCATTCATCTGTGGGTCTTCTCTAAGTTAATGGAGGAGTGATTCTTTGCAGTGAGCTGTTTCTAGAACATAAAATGGAGGGGGATTTCTGTCACTGTGTTCTAGGGTCACAGGCCCCATAAAATTCAACATGTCAGCCTTTTCATTATGTTGCTAGTCTAGATGTTATAATTTTTTTCATGATAAGTTCTTCATTAAACCATGAATTATTTAGAACTTTTAAAAAAGAATTTCCAAGTGTTGTGTAATCCTTTCAGGATCATTGGTACATGTATGGTGCACTTGTATTTTTGCCTCTTGTGTCTTGGGATGCTAGTGTTCCACTTATAGTTCATGTTGGCTCTGGCAGAGACACGTATAACTATGTGTAACTGAAGGAACATTCAGTGGTGCCAAATCACAGTTTTAGAGGGTGCTGAATAACGAAGGGGGTATATCCCAGACATGTGACTATGTGTAACTTTTGGATTTTGCACAGCAAGATAAGCCTTGTGTGAAGTTTCCTATGTATCATTTGGAAGTTGTCATTTTGGTCATGATGTAATTTTAAAGTGAATAACTTATTTTTGGGTGTAGTACCATATCTTAACACAAATCACATGAGCCCTCTACTGTTTTGCAACTGCTCCTGACATTGTATTTTCCTAAGCATGTTTCAGCTTCAAAGGATTGGAAAACATTTGCCTTTCAAAGAATCTAGAGAGTGATTCAGAAAAGGCAGCACCAAGAAAAAGGGAATTTAAACAACAGTTATCAGCTGCCATTGACGGTGCCTTTCTGTGTTAACCCATGTTTCTAAAAGTTGCACACCATAAATGTGCAAAAAAATAAACTATTTTTCTCATGCCTTGTCCCACCTATCCTACCTTGAGAGTCCACAGAGACATGTTTCCAACATACTATTTATCAAAATCCATCTTACCTAACAAAATTTAACATGACTCAGTTACTCAGCATGCATTACGTTACTGTCAACCAAATCTAACATAAAGTAATTGGGCTGTGAAAAAGTTAATTTTTTAAATATTGATTTCTAATTTAATTGCATTGTAACCAGGAAAGAGGATCTATTACAGTATCAGTTCTTTGCGAATTGAAACTTGCTTGTATGACCTATTTTTGCGGTCAATTTTTATAAATGAATTATTTT
>NW_006408525.1:28275862-28316451 GCF_000296735.1 Chrysochloris asiatica
TTTAGTTTTCCAAGTTTTTATTGTGTTATTGAGTGATAGTTTACATGGGTTTTACACTCACCATTTCATTTCAATGATTACAGCCCCTTCCATGTATCATCATTCACCAGCATTTGCTTCTGTTCCCTTTGTTTTGTTTTATATTTTGGATGTACACAAAAACACTCAGGAATATACAGTTATTTAAACAACCAAGGGCATATTCTACAAGTCTGCCTCCTGGCTGCCAGCACATAGCCTTTCTCTTTCCATGAGTCCAGAGTCTTCAGCTGCTCTATTTCTCCATGTCCTCATCTCTGCCTCCATCTCTGGTATTGCTGGTTTACTAAATCTCTCTGATTTTCCTCTTTTTTATTTTGGTGTGCAGGTGTATTAATTTTCTTTGAGATTACCCTATAATGTATTAAATTTTTCCTTGTTTAAAACTGTTTTATCTTGAATCTACTTGACTTCCTTGTCATTTGGAAGTTCTGTAGCTATACTCTTCCCTCTTTTTGCTTTGTAGTTGAGTTCATTATAAATCAATATCTCTGGTTCCCTATTTTCAGACTTGCAGGTATTTTTAATTTGGGTATTTCTCTATCTGGATTAAGTTTTGGGTGGTGGTGCCATTATGGTATGTTTTACAATCCAAAGAATACCTGTTAGCATTTTTTGTAAAGTTGGTCTGGTCATCATTGTTGTTAGGTGCCATCGAGTCAGTACTGACTCATAGAGACCCTATGTACAACAGAACGAAACAGTGCCCTGTCTTAGGCCAACCTCACAATTGTTGCCACACATTGATGCTGCCATTTTGCCAATCCATCTTGCTGGGGGTCTTCCTCTTTTCCTCTGACCCTCCATAAATTCCTTTAATTACTGTTTATCTGGAAATGTGCTAATTTTACTGACATATTTGGGGGACTGTTTTGCTAGATATATGTTTTTGGTTGGCGATTTTTTTCTTTCAGAGTTTTGTGTATGTCTGCCCATTGTCTTCTTGCCTGCATGGTTTCTGCTGACAAATCAGAACTTAGTCTTATTGGTTTTCTTTTGTAGGTAGCTTTTCAGTTTCCCTGAGCTGTCCTTTCCTTGTCGTTGGTTTTGGTAAATTTAATTATGGTATGTCTTGGTAATTTTCTTTTGTGACCTATCCTGTTTGGGGTTCATTCAGCTTCTTGTATGCTTATCTTCTCTTCTTTCATGATATTAGGGAAAATTTTTTTACACACTCTTTGACAATTTTATCTGTGCTTTTAATTGTCTCTTCCTGTTTTAGAATTTCAATTACTCATAAGTTGTTAGTCTTTATGCTGTCCCATATAGCTTAGATTTTCTTCAGATTTTTTCATTCTTTACTTTTGATTATTTTTCTAGCATACTAGTATTTAGAGATTTATCTTCAAGTTCACTAATTGGGGCTTCCATTGCTTCGAATCTACTCCTTTCCCCTTTAGTATATTGTCCATTTAAAAAACACCAGTATTGATCTTCTGGGTTTCTAAGTGTAGGTTTTGTGTTGTGTTTGAAATTTTGCATTTGTTTTGACTGTTTGTTTTTGTTGTATTTTCCTGAATTCTTCTAAAGTTTTTTCTGTATTCTCTTTGCTTTCCTTGATCTTTCTGTCAGTCCTTTGAAGGTACCTAAATGTCATTTCTTTTCATTCTTTTTCCATTATTTCCATTAGTATTCCTTCTTCAGAAACATTTTCTGGCTCTGCATCTTGGTATTTGATGCTATTCTTGTTTCTCCATGTGAGCAAAAATTGTCTGTTGACTCTGGGACATTGTGGGGTTATAGTATTTGTATTTAATTTATGATTGCATGTTAATGTGTTCGTCAGCTCTCACCAGCTGTCTCCTGTGAGTGCAGTTAGAGGCTGAAAGCATGTACACTGTTTTCATTCACACCTCAGTTTAGGTTGAATTTTGCTGCTGGTGGCTGCTGCTGTTGGTCAGGTGGTATAGAAGCTGATATTTGCTGTTGCTTAGTTGGCGGAGCTGCAGAGGGTGTGATTGTAGCTGGAGTGTATGGGCAGAGTTGCAGTCTCCTGTCAGGTGGGGAGGAGGAAACTCCTCATACACACACACACACACACACAAGGAAACAAACCAGAATAAACAAACAAGGAACCAACAATGAAAAGTTAAAATAATAAAGAGGAAAAAAAAAGAAAAACAGGAAGCAACTAGAAAAAACAATATAATAACTATAAAGAGAAATGAGAAACAGGAAATTGAAGCTGGAGAAGAGAAAAATAAGGGAGAAAATATAAGTAAGAAATTAATTTTAAAAATAAGACACTTAAGAAAAACCAGGGAGAGGGAAGATGAAAAGAGAGAATGCACAGAGTAGTAAAGAATGATTAAAAGGAGGAGAAATGAAAAACAAAAGAAAATCAAAAGCATTGATAGGGTAAAATTCAGGGAATGTAAAGAGAAAAAGAGAAGAAAGAATAAACAAAAACAACCAAACCGTGAAAGGGAAAAACAGGGCAGCTGTTGGACCTGGAGAGGAGAAAACTCTGGGGGGTGGAGGGGCTCCTGCCAAGCTAGGAACTCACAAGGTGAGTGCGGAAGGACTGTAACAGCAAAGTTCCTGGCCACAGATGGTATTCCTAAGGCCTAGTGTTATCTATGTTCAGGGCACCCAAACTGGAAGTAGGTCATCGAGGCCCTTGATGGAGCTGGTTTTAATGTCTGTGAGGACCAAAGAGCAGCTGAGGACAAGGTGGCTGGGTTATAAGGCTTTCTGCTAAAATGATGCTTGTCTGGTGGCTCTTCAGATCTTGTAGGTCTGGAGTTGAGCCTGCCTGAATCCAGGCATCAAAGCGGCACAGCCAGCCCTCACCTCACATTGGTGTGGCTCACAATTACACGGTTCCAGACTCCTGGAGAGCAGAGTCTACACTGGGGTTGGATGAAGGTGGGAGCTGGCGGCTGTTCACTAGTCAGTTTCCCTCTCTTAGGGTCCATCCTCAGCTTCTCCTCTCAGCAAGCACTCAATCCACTTCTATAACTTTTCCTCTGAAATTCAGAGTCCCAGGATTTTCATCTGTGTCTGTTTCATTTAGTCTCTTTTATCTTTGTCATAGAGGGTTCGAATTGTACATCTCCCTAGTGTGACATCTTGCTGGAACTGTATTTCTTTTTTCACCTACTTTAAAAAAAAAAGAGGTAAAATTTGTATTCATTGAAATGCACAAATCTTTAAGAGTACAATCTAGTGATTTTGATAAATTTATATACCTCTGTTACTACACTCTAATAAAAATATTTCCTTCCATCAGTTCAGAAAACCATCTTATGATTATTTGTGGTTAATATCCATCCCCCATAGATAGCCTCTATTTTTATTTCAATCATCATAAAATAGCTGTGTGTGTTCTTCGTCTGTATATAAATGGAATCATATATGACAAACTTTTATGTGTAACTTCTTTCACTCAACCTAATGTTTTTGAGATTTATCTATGTTATTGCATGTATCAGTAGTTCATTCTTTTGTATTCAGTTTTCTATTGATGAGCATTTATGTTATTCTTAGTTTTTAGCTACTGTGCCCAAGCTGCTGTAAACATTCTTGTACAAATCTTTCAGTGGATATGTTTTCATTTCTCCTAATTGAATACCTAGTAGTGGAATGTTTGGTCATGAGGTAGGTAGGGATATACTTAACCTTGTAACATTTTTCTAAATCTTTACTTACTTTTTAATAGCAGTTTTCACAACAGATTATAATTGTTTCACTCTGTCACTCTTATGGAACTGATAGCTCCTCAAAGATAGGAATGTATCTTAGATTTTGCATTTGCTCTGTTGCCCAGTTCAGCATCTGATACAACCCATAAATGTTGAACAAGTAACTGTAGTTCTTTCTTTGCATTACTTGATGGAATTTTTCACATAGTCTTGTTGGTGGTATCCACCTCTCTTCTCTACTAGACTGCAGGCTTCTTAATGGTGTAAGACCTTGTTTTATTGCTGGTTGTATTTCTCAGAATGTCTATCACATAGTGTTGAAAATTACATATATATAATTATTAAGTCAGCATGTGACCATGAAAATGGAGGTACTGGAACAGAAGAACAAGAGAAGTTTGCCTTCCATTTCTTCTGCTTGAGGAGAGAGAAAAAGAAACAAAACAGACAGAGCTTCTGTGATATCTATTGTCCACATTTTAGTGGGGTAGAGGGAGGGAGGGCCACTGAGACTCTCAGCCTGAGAAAAATATTTTGTACCACGATACATCGCCTAATTTGCATCCATTCCAATGATTGTTGCTGCCGTGAGGGAGGTGGTTTTATTTGGAATTGGTGAGACTGGTCCCAGAGCAGTTTCTATGGATTTAGCAAGCAATTTTGATTAGTGTTGCATCCGACATTGACACAAAGTTAGGTTTTTATTTTGCAGGACATGTAGTTTGCAAAATAGAGGGAATAGATACAGTATCCGAACGTTTGTCTAATATTATGTCCTTATTTCTCAGTTAAATCCAGATGTGAATGTTTTCCAGAGGAAATTTGTGAATGAAGTTAGAAGATGTGAAGAAATGGATCGAAAACTTCGTATGTATAATGCAGTCATATGATTGCGATGGTTAAGGTTATGTGTCAACTTGGCTAGGCCATGGTTCTCTGGGTTGGCAGATAGTATGTAGTCATCTTTTATTTTGTGATCTATGTGAACAGCCATAAATTTATAGCCTCGGAAACCCTGTACAGGGTTGCTATGAGTGGTTCCAACTCCACGACACAAGGAACTCTGGTAGTGGTTACGAATCGGGCTGCTAACCTCAGGGTCAGCAGTTCAAAACTACCAGCTGCTCCACGGGAGAAAGATGAGGCTTTCTGCTCCTGTAAAGATTTACAGCCTCGGAACCCCTGTACAGGGTCGCTATGAGTCAGAACTGACTCCACGGCACATAACAACAACAACAACAACATGTGAACAGCCAGTTAGTTGAAAGGGAAGTTTCTTTGGGGGTGTGACTTGCACCCAATATATATGGATGTTCACATTTAACTTTCCCTCTTGATCCTGCATCTGCCTCATCATCTGCATCTGTCCTCTGATTCTTGGGATGTGAGCTAGCAGCCTGTGATCTGACCTGCCAATTTTGGGTTTGTCAGCCCCTGCAAACTACGAAAGTCAGGAGAAGTCCACATTTTGATGCTTGACTCATGAATTTGGGATTTACCAGCTTCTGCAACTGCGGGAGCTATTTCCTTAAAATAAGTCTGTGTATGTGTGTGAGTGTGTGTATATCTATCTATGTTTATAGATGTAGATGTACATGCAACACATACACACATATGATGTGGCGCTGTAGGATAAGCACTGGACTGCAAGGTCAGTTTGAACATCAAGCTAGGCAATTCATACTCACCAGGCATTACTCGGGAACCTTATATAGGGTTGCTATGAGTTGAAACTGACTCGATGGTACTTCACTACCACCGTGTATATATATTTGCCCTTTACAGGAGCAAAATGCCACATTTTTCTCCTGCGGAGTGACTGGTAGTTTCAAACTACTGACCTTGCAGTTAGTAGCCTAGCTCTTAGTCTAGGCGCCTTTGTATACATATGCTTTGCTGGTTTTACTCCTTCAGATACCTGAGTCTCAGACATTTGATACTGAAAGTAGCTCTAGGCCAGGGGTGTTGTTGTTGTTGTTAAGTGCCACCAAGTCAGTTCCGACTCATAGTGACCCTGAATAGGGTTTCTGAGGAGTACCTGTTGAGTTTGAACCGCCTACCTTGTGGTTCAAATGGACCTTGTGGTCAAGTGCTTATCCTATAGTGCCACACCAGGACTCCTAGAGTAGGGGTGGGAAACCTTTTTTCTGCCAAAATTTGTAACATCGTTCGTAGGCCATATAAAATTATCAACTTAAAAATTAGCCCGCTGAGAAGCCTTGGAAGAGAAGAGTGTTCTGGGAACTGGTGGAACATTTAAGCTGGTTTCCCCATCCCCCAATGTGACGAGAGGTGAGAAGTGGTTCAATTGATCTCCCTTTGGAAAGCAGCAGCATAATGCTGAAGCACAATTCAGTAAAAGCTTTACTACAAGGGACCAAGCATTCACAGCTCTGATGGAGGGCAAAATTAATAAGCAGTTGAAAAAAATTCTGAAGAAAATAGTAAAAGAAGCCTATGAACCCTTGGCTGTGACGGATGCTAAACTAGGAGGGGTTATTAAGGAAAAGCTGAATCTCAGTTGTATCCATAGTCCCATTGTTAATGAATTTATGAGAGACATCTGTTCACAAACAGATGGATTAATCCTTGGGGTAGAATCACGTGAAATGGCAGCTTTGTGTCTTGGACTGGCCCCCAGCCTTTCTAGATATAGAATGAAATTTAGTGCTGATAAAGTGGATACAATGATTATTTAGGCAATTTCTTTGTTAGATGACTTGGATAAAGAACTAAACAATTACATCATGCGGTATTGAGAATAAAATGGCTGGCATTTCCTGAATTAGGAAAAATTATTTCAGATAATTTGACATACTGCAAATGTTGGCAGAAAGTTGGTGATAGGAAGAACTATGTCTCTGCCACATTTGCTGAGTTACAGCCAGGAGATGTTGACGCAGAAGTGAAAGCAGCTGCAGAAATATCTGTGGGAACAGAGGTTTCAGAAGAAGATATTTGCAACATTTTGCATCTCTGCACCCAGGTGATTGAAATCTCAGAATATAGAACCCAGCTCTGTGAATACCTACAAAATTGGATGAGGGCCATTGCACCCAATGTTACAGTCATGGTTGGAGAGTTAGTTGGAGCATGACTTTTGCTCATGCAGGCTCTCTTTTGAATTTGGCCAAGCATGCAGCTTCTACAGTTAAGATTCTTGAAACAGAAAAGGCACTCGTCAGGGCCCTCAAGTCTAGAAGGCATACTCCTAAGTATGGTCTCATTTATCATGCTTCACTTGTAGGCCAGACAAGTCCTAAACACAAAAAAAAGATTTCTCGAATGCTGGCAGCCAAAACTATTTTACCTATCTGTTAATGATGCTTTCGGTGAGGATTCCAGTTATGCAATGGGGGTGGAGAACAGAGCCAGATTAGAGGCCAGGCTGAGGACCTTGGAAGACAGAGGAATAAGAAAAATAAGTGGAACAGGAAAGGCACTAGCAAAAGCAGACAAATCTGAACATAAACGTGAAGTGAAGACGTATGATCCTTCTGGTGACTCTACATTGCCAACCTGTCCTAAAAAACACAACATAGAACAGGTAGATAAGGACGAGGAAATCACAGAAAAGAAAGCAAAAAAAGCCACGATTAAAATCAAAGAGGAGATAACACCCACTTGACTTGGCTACAATGACTGGATGATCAGAGCTCAACCAAAAGAAGAAAGAAGAGGAAAAAAAGAGTAATCTGATACAATTTGATGAACTTGACCTACACCTATGGATGCAGTAGCTCAAAAGAGGGAACAAATCCTTATAGCAAGAATCATTCCCACCCCCTACAAGCTTTCAAGAGGGAACCTAGAGTCAGGGGGCCTGGAGGAAGGCAGAATCTCCAATCTGCCTAGGCAAAACTTATGAAATGAAATGCAGATGGGTCTCTTAAGATACAATAGTGAATAATTGTTATCAGTACTGATTGTGAGGGTTGGAAATGTAAAGGTAGACGTTTTATAGCAAGGAGGGGAGTAATTAACTTTCCAGTCTAGGAGCGGAGGTCCCTAGGACCATCAACAGAGAAAAGCCGAGAGCGGGACCCTACCCAGAGAGCAGGAATGCCTGAGATGGAGGCAGAGATGATGACGTGGAGCGATGGAGCAGCTGGGACTTTAGATCCAGAGAGAGAGAGGGACTGTGTGCTAAAGACAGGGGGGAGGGGAGATGTAGGGGGCAGGCTTGCAGGGTATACCCTTTGGTTGGTTGATGATGCATGGAGGGGATTGTAACCATGGCAATGAAACGATACACAATAAAATGAATGTAAAACTAATGTTCTCCCATGTAAACTATCATATAATTCACAATAAAACATTTAAAAAAAAAGTTTGTGGAAAATGGAATTTAAAAACAATGGAATCTTTCCATAAACATTTTGAAGCCCCTGGTATATACTATATTTTGTTCACCAATTCATCTTTTAAAGGACATTTTGGGTGTTTCCAGTTTCGGGCTATTGTGAAAAGTGCTGTAATAAATATTAGTGTATAGCTTAAAAAAAAAATCAAAGAGGAAGAAGAAGTACTAGTGGTGGAAAAAGAGGAAACCTCTGTGAAGAAGAAAAAAAGGATAAAAAGAAACCATTAAGGAAGAACTGGTTTCTGAGGAAGAGCCATGCCCCAGCACAGCAATTTCTAGTCCAGAGAAAAGAAGAGGAAGGAGAGAATGAGGACTAATGGAAGAGAACTCTAAGGTGCCTAGACACAGACTAAGCTCAAGATTTAACCAGGAGCATGTCAGAGATGCCCTCTAAAAAATATGTAAGGGGAGGCTGAATGAAAGTTATTAATCATCTGCAGCATTTCAGTCCTACAACATTTTGTGTCCTAATGTCAACTCTGTTAACCTCATTACATCATCATTTCTTAGAGTCTTTGATGTTGCTGTTGTTGTTATGTCCCATGGAGTGGGTTCTGACTCATAGTGACCCTGTACAGGGTTTCCGAGGCTGTAAATCTTTACAGGAGCAGAAAGCCTCATCTTTCTCCTGTGGAACAGCTGGTAGTTTCAAACTGCTGACCCTGAGGTTAGGAGCCCGATCCATAACCACTACGCTACCAGAGCTCCTTCAGAGTCTTTGACATGCAAATAAAAATTATTTTCTGTGTTAAAAAAAAATTTAGCCTGTGCTGTTTGGTTAACACACCCATAATGTATGATGGCTGCAACTGTGGTTACCTTGGCAGGGGCAGACCAAATGATTTTATGGGTCTTATATGGGAGCACTGATGACTGCCTCCAGTAGGAGCGAGATCACTGCTGATGCATATGGCATGCTTGAAGAGGTCATGTTGTTCGTAAGTGCCACGGTGTTGATTCCAACTCATAGCGACCCTGTATAGGGTTTCCAAGGCCATAGAAATACACAAAATAGCACCACCAATGGATCAGGCATTTGTGAGAAGCACTGCTTTAGGTGATTGCATATTTGATGCATGAGGAGTGTAAGGAAGCTGGTTGGTTGGTCCTACTTTGGCTAGACAAAGTGGTGAAAGAAAGAGATGAGCTCAAAGCTTCAGAGTTACAGCTCACACACTGCATATGAAACTCAAAAATCACCAGTTGTACCCTGAAAGGAAGCCTTATTTCTTGTAGTAACAGAGCTGATATCACCAAAAACCAAACTCAGATTCTTATCATAAAAGGAGCTGGATTCCAGCGCCAGTTGAATTCCCAATCATGAATTGTGTCTAAAGTTAAAGTGAGGGCAGTGATTGGGAAGAAATGGGATCCTGAAAGTTGGAATGGGAGCATATGGGACAGATAACCGGGAAACTGGGAACATTGAGTTCCTAAATTCTGTTGAATTGCTTGTGTACCAGTAGACTTTGTGGTGTTTGGGCTATATAGTACCTAGTGGAAACCTTGTTTGAGATGGCAAGACTGTAAGCTGAACCGCTGGATATTGTTTTCCTGGGATACAGTAGAACTGCATTATAGAATTCTGGTCAGTTTTAGGATCTGAACCACCATTGATGTCAGCACAGCAGTCTTTTCATTTGAACCATTTATGAGGGAATACACTAGTACTAATTAAGGACCTATTGAAAGCTATCTTAGTCATTCTCCATAACATTCCTTCTAGCTAGATACTTTCTCATTTAATAAATAAGGAAACCGGAGATGAGAGAAGTAGAGGGACTTATCCAAGAACGTAAACTGTTGTGATGACGTCAGTATTTGAATCCAGGGTGTTCTGACTGACTCTAAAACCAATGATCTTGCTCTACACTACATCAGCTTTCAATTAGCTGATAGATGAATCTGCACTCAGTCCTTCCCCCACCCCACCCCATCCCCAGAAAAAAAGAAAAACTCTTCAGTTGTCACCTGAAACACTTTTCTGGTGTTTTGGAGAAGGTTTTATTCTGGGCTTTGTTTTCTTTTGTTTATTTGGTTTTTTTTTTTACTTACAACTCCTGATTGTTTCCAAATTTAATGAAACATATGATTATGGGGAGCATGGTGATGCCTTTAGGATAAGTACAGGACTGTAAACCACAAGGTCCATGATTCAAGTCTGCCAATCACTCCTTAGGAGAAAGATGGGCTCTCTGTTCCCACAGGGCAGCTATGAGTAAGAACCAACTGAGTGGTATTTAGCAACAACAACAAAAAATGTACAGCATGCAGTCATGTTTTGATTCTGTCATTTTAGGGTTTGTTGAGAAGGAGATAAGAAAAGCTAACATCCCAATTATGGACACGGGTGAAAACCCAGAAGTGCCCTTCCCCCGGGACATGATTGACTTAGAGGTAAGCAATTTTTCTGGAAAAGTCAGATAAATTTCCCTCTATTTACATGTAGAAATCACTTTCCTGAGTAGATGGAAAATAGAGTAGTTCTTGCTGCCTTTGTCAGCCTTGTCTGTTTGTTGTAAGTGTCTTATGGGTGGAATTAAAGTGAATTCCATTTTGTGCAGTACCTCCAACAGTGTCATTTGCCACTAAAAAGTTTCATTGTTTATTGAAACCTTATTGGACTAATGCCAATTTGTCTACTATGTTATTCTCATGGACATTTATCTAATATTTTACTAATCTCATTACAGCCAATGGGCTTTTCCACAATTACTTTATCCATTTGAAATCCCCTGAGAAATTTACTGAATGCATACTGGAATCTATAGATAAAGAAAGACTTTATTATTATTTTTTTATGTGAATTCAGTCAAGGTTTACAGAGCAGGTCATCAGTTTCACATTCAACAATCATACGCTTTGTTACATTTCAGTGATTGCAATCCGCTCTTTGTAACATCAGTTATCCCACTAGCTCCCTGTGACTCTTGTTTCCATTCCACCCTCCTTCCCAACCCTTTTGAACTTTGTTCTTAGGTCAGTGTTGCCCTTCTGATTGTGAATGGTTGACCATTCCATGGTGAGCACGCCTTACCAGTGCTACTGTCTCCCTAGATACCCACCTACCACGTGACTAAAAATTGAGCCATGAGGGTGAGTTCAGTTCCAGACCTGAAGGGGACTGAGAGTCATAGTTTCGGGACCTCCAGATTCTTTCTGACTAGTAAGCCTGGAGAAAGACTATTTTAACCAAAAAAATTTTCATAAAGAAACTTGCCCTGGAAAAAATCATAGTATATCTGGTATGTAGTAGATAAAAGATAACTTTGAACTGTCTGGGTGGCAACAATTCTGTAGTAAGAATTCATTTAATGTCTCTCAGAGCAAACATATTGAGTATAGTTTGAGTTAATAATTGGAATTTTTTTTTTTCTCTAGGCCAATTTTGAGAAGATTGAAAATGAACTGAAAGAGATCAACACAAACCAGGAAGCTCTGAAAAGAAACTTTCTGGAACTGACGGAATTAAAGTTTATACTTCGCAAAACTCAGCAGTTTTTCGATGAGGTCGGTCAGATTCTTGCTTCTTTTAGTATTTGAGCAGCTGATATTCCACCTGCACAAGTGGGCCATAATGTTTATTCCAATAATTATTTTAATTTGCTAGTTTGAAAGCAATGCCATTTTCACACCCTCTTTTAGTTGAAAAAATGTCAGATTATGTTCCATTTTTCATGCAGTGCACAGCCCACCATGTATTTTTACATTTTCTGCAATTTTTCATCTCAAGATGGGGAAAGGAACTCTAACATAGTTGTGCAGACATAGCTAACTGACAGTTTCACATGTACATTTTCAGGTAAGTACTTGCTTAAGGTTAAAGTTGAAAAAATGAGAAAGTCTGGTTATGTTAAATTATAAAAAAAAATTTAAACTCCCAATTTTTTTGTCATCACATTTTAATTTTATTCTCTGTGCTTGATAATCAGCCACTGAGCATATTTCAAAGCATATTTTCAAGACATTTTTCTTGGGGTTTTATGGAAACATTGCTAGGATGCCAGTTTGAAACACCTGGATTCTCACTTAAACACAACCACATTTCCTTGTAGGGGAAAGAGGTTACATTTGCTTAAAAAACGTAGATGACTAAACCGCCAGTTAACCCCATGGAAAGACTGGAGGCAAGACTCCTTTTCCTAATTAAACCTGAGGCAGAATCTTAGCTTTCTGTCTTTATGAAGGGGCTTCAAAACGTTCATGAAAAAATTCCATTATCTTTCAATTTCCTTTTTCCACAAACTTTTGAAGGCCCCCTTGTATGTGTGGTTTTTTGTTTATGACTACCAGATTAGTAACATTAAACATTTCAGAGAATGTCCCAGTCACTGTTCAGTGTGTCTTCCCATAAAGTTCTTGATTTCCTTTGTTCAACAGCACACTTGGCAGAATTTTTTAATATGCAGATTCCATTTTAGTTGACATCTGATATATTTTCAGTTTTAAATTTACTTTTGGTGTTTTGAGAAGAGACTAACTCTCAGTATTTCTTTACGCTGGAGTAGGGTAGGGGCTCTCCAGCCTCATCTGAGAAGTTGTTAGAAATGCAATTTCTTAACACCCACCGTTGAATACCTAAACTGTAGGTAGAACCCAACAACTTGTGTTTTAGGTGGTTCTGAAGTACACTTTAGTTTGAGAACACCAGGCTAGAGAAAGTCTGCCGAAGATGTGAGAAACCGTACTAATTAAAAAGATGTGCTGGGGTCAGGAAAGGGGAAAAGCTCATATAAATTTCATTGTCTGAGCCTCCCAAGAATCAGAATCTGATTATTGAGATTTGATGTGAATATTCGGCTTGCTCACTGAGTTGAGAATATTGAGACTGATGGTAGTTTCTTTCAGCAGTCCTCAATATCATTGCATTGGAGGGTGTAGGACAGCATAATTAACTCTTTCCAAGTGTTAAAGGTCTTTTGCAACAGACCTGGCCCCTTATGCCATATGGTTTTAGTGAACAAAGAAGTCATCTGGAATTCCAGTTTTCGCATTGCCAAACATTAATTCACTAAGCATTTAATGAGTCCCCATTCTTTGTGAGGCACAAGATGAGTAAGACATGGTTCCTGCATTAATGGGATGTATTATGTAGTCATATCAGGAAATGTCCCAAAACACAATGCCTGCATTTGCTCACAGATGTATGCTTTTCTCAACATGTCCAAGCTGCTGGCTGCAGATTTCATGTAAACCAGGTCTCAAGGTCAAGGCCCAGCTGCTTTAAGCATCGTTGAAGACTTAATTCTCTTGTACCCCACCCCTTCCCATCTTGATCTAATCTCTAGTTCACTGCTGAAGATGTACGGAAATATCTTTTATCACCTCCTGAATTAAAGGATTAGAGTGAGTTTCCTAGTTAATTGTGGGAGAATTCTCAATAAAGACTGATAAATAGACTCTTTTAATAATAAGGGAAATGGTTATTTAACTATTAATTTTATAATTTAAAAAATAAGAACTACTTGGAGAGATGGCAAGATTTAAAAAAATTAAATTATGGATTTAGGAATTTTATTTTGTGATCAATCAGTGTGTACATGAAATGCCCTTCATGAGAAGGCAAGCTATGATCATAATAAGACTGCATGTCTGATGGTCTGTTTTCCCACCTATTTATGTAGTGGTTACGACTTGGGCTGCTAACCCTCAAGGTTAGCAGTTCGAAACTACCAGCTGTTCTGTGGGAGAAAGATGAGGCTTTCTGCTCCCGTAAAGATTTACAGCCTTGGAAACCTTGTATAGGGTCACTATGAGTTGAAACTGACTCTATGGTACTTAACAACAACAACAACATCTACATAAAACATGCCATTGAAAAAAAAAACCCTCCAGAAGAACTCCTGAGCAGGTGGCCTCCGCTATGAGAGGCTGTTCCTTCACTTTCATCCTCAGCCCTACTTTGGTTCTTGTCATTGGTGTTGTTAAGTGCCATCAAGTCAATTCCTACTCAAAGTGGCCCTGTACTGGGTTTTCAAGGAGCAACTGATGGGTTTGAACTACCGACTTTGGTTACTAGCACCCTCCATACAGTGCAGGAAGTCCTCCTGGCAGGAACCACTTGCTTTTTGTCTCGAGTACACAGCCAGCGACTTGCCTGCTCTTAGCTCCCAGGTGGCCCCAGCCTTGCGTGCTGAGAACATCTGTGCGTGTGAGCGCATGCTCTCAACAATTCAAACAAGAAGGAAACTCAAAAAATCTCCCAAAGTTGGGGTTCTCTTGAAATTTTCTGCTATGCTTGAATTTGTAATGTTTACAAATGACCTAAAACTCTACCGATTTTCTTCTTTCTGAAAATTTTAATAATTTGGTGAATATAATCGATGAAAATATCCAAATGAGAAAATGTTTCTTTCTATCTTTAGACACAGGGTTTATGATTCGCAGGGTGTGTAGGAGGGGTAAAGTAAACATATATTGAATACTCTTATGATTTAAGATGATTGTAAATTGGACTTAGCCATTTCTTATCCAGAGCATTTTAAATGACTTGTTAATGATTATCCTTTTCTCAGTCTTCTTGCTTATGAAGAGCTCTAAGAGCTGGAGAGATTTCTCTGCATCTTTTACCATAAGCACCATAACATATGAGAGCATAAAGAAGACTGGAAAAGTAATGGTTAATGGCATGCAGATCCCTGCTTTCCTTTCCTTCTGAGTTTTCCATCCATCTGCTTTCTTTTCCTTTCCCATTTGTCATCTACTGTGTGGTTTGGTGATGGCCTTGGTGAGCTGCTTAGGTGATGAAATGTAATTTCTGTCTCAATGTAGGTGAAAATCTAAATGTTTGCTCTGGGTAACTGATGTAGCTCCATCTGGATGTGTTGCTTTATACTTAAGTGTTGTAGAAAAGGAGCCGCTGGCCATTTGCTGCGTCCTTTTTCGGGCCTGGGTTTCAGTATTCCGACTGGGGAAAGAGGTAACCCAAAGGGCATAGCAGGTAATACTGGGCAACATTCGCAGTGTTGTTAGTTCTTAGAGATCCAGATTTTCGAGATGAGATTTAAGTGCAGTAAGTCCCTGGGTTAAGAACGTCTGATTTATGGACAACTCCTACTTAATATGGACTGTCATAAAACCTATGAAGTTAAAATTTTGAATGAACACAATGGTTGGTAATAACAAAGTATACACTACTTTGTGACACTCAGGAAAACACTACAAGGCTATTGGCTTGTAGGAAACCACCTTCTGCCTTCTTAAGTTGGATCGCGTTGCCATTAGCACAGTCTGGAGTGTGTGACTTTCTATTTTCCTGACGTTTTCCTCTTATTTACCCTCATAACAAATACCTCCAAAGCATGAATCCAATGCAAATGTTGGTGATGCATCAAAGTAAAGGAAAATGATCACAGTTGGAAACAATAAAGCGTTTAGAAAGACGTGAGACACCATCAGTCGTTGGGAAAGCATTAGATTACTGTCAGCGATCAGAACAATTTTAAAGACTAAAGTGAGACTATTGGAGCATATGAAACAGTCTGCCCTGGTGAACGCTACCACTATTAATTAATAAGCAACTCAGTAGTTGAATTATGGAAACGAAAGGCTATTGGTAATGTGGTTATCCATTGCTGTTGAGTCAAAGGCCGACTCTCATAGGACAGAATAGAACTGCCCCATAGAGTTTCCAAGGCCGTGATCTTGACAAAAGCCGCCTCTATCTCAAGCTGAGCAACTGGTGGGTTTAAACCACTAAGCTTTGGGTGAGTACTTAACGCAAATCAGTGTAATACACCTATTAGCCTTCCTTTAGTGCAAGAAAAGGCTCGAAGCCTTTTCAGTGCTTTAAAATGCTGCAGGTGCAGCAAATGAAGGTGCTGAGATGAATTTGTAGCAGATAGGGATTGGGTCACTTGCTGCAAAGTGACAGCAGATTTGCATTACATTAATGAACTCCGTGGAGCAGCACCCATGTAAGTGCTTCCAAGAGAGTTTCTTGAAATGTTGAAAAAAATTATTGAGGTGAGAGGTTATTTGCCAGACCAAGTATTTAATGTAGATGAGACTGGCTTATTTTTGGGAAAATACCTGAAAGGATCTATATTTTGAAAGAACAGAAAATTCCACCAGGGCATAAAGTGGCATCAAAGTCTAGGCTAATGCTCTTGCTTGTGGGTAATGCATCCAGGAACTTCAGGCTCAGCCTTTGCGCATGGTGTTCTTGTTAAATGCCATCAGCTCAGGTTCCGACTCATAGTGACCCTGTATAGGGTTTCCAAGGAGCAGCTGGTGAGTTTGAACCGCCGACCTTGTGATCCAGTGCTTATGTATCATTCCCTAAATCTGAGGGCACTTTGCTGAATCATTAAGGCATTTCTTCCTGTAGTTAAGTGCCGTCAAGTCGGTTCCAACTCATAGCAACCCTGTATAGCATTTCCAAGGAGTGGCTGGTGAGCTTTGCAGCTCAAACTAACCTTGCAGTCCAGTGTATTAACCCACAGTGCCACACCAGGACTCCATTAAAATAGAGCCTTGTTGGAGTTAGTTGGAGGCAAACACAAAGGCTTGGGTTACAATTGCTAACCTTGAAGATTGGTTCTTGAACCATTTTGTCCCTGCTTTGAACAATATTGCTTGGCCAAGAAAATTCATTTCAAGATTCTCCTTGTGCTTGACAACGCACCCAGACATCAAAGCACTTTAGATGATCTTCACCCAGTAGAAAGTCACATTTTTACCCCTCAACACCACATCACTACTTCAGCCAATGGGTCAGGAAGTCATAAGCTGTGGTATTTTCAATAGCCTCATATGCGTGTGCAAGTTGGACAGTGAATAAGGAAAACCTTAGAAGAGTTGTGATGTTGGAGAGGAATGTTGAACGGCCAGGAACTGCCAGAGGAACCGACAGATGTGTTTTAGAAGAGGTATAGCCAGTGCTTCTTGGAAGCAGGGGTGGCAAGACTTCGTCTCTCATACTTAAGACATACAGTTAAGAAGAACCAGTACTTATGAGGAGAAGGACATATGCTTGATAGACTAGAGGGTCAGCGAAAAAGAGGAAGACCCCCAATGAGATGGATTGGCACAGTGGCAGGAGCAGTGGGCTCAAACATAACTACAATTGTGAAGATGGCACAGGTCCGGGCACTGTTTCATTCTGCTGTGCAGAGGGGCTGTGCAGAGTTGGAGCTGACTCGATGGTACCTAACAGCAACAACATTTACAGTAGACCTTCTCACAAACAGTCTGGACTACCTGCAATCATGTGATGAGATTAAGGGTGTTTGGAGGAATTATAACATCTATGATGCCATCAAAAATATTGCTGATTCTTGTGGTGTAGTGAAGCAGTCAGATATAAAAGAAGTATGGAACAAACTATACCCCCAATTCACACATGCTTTCCAGGGGTTTACTACTGACAACATTGCTGAAGCCAGGCAAGCTGTGGTTGATATTTTTAATTAACTGCAGTTAAATATCAGTGAAAATGATGTCCCCCACGCCAAAGAACTAGAGCAGCAGATGACAGTATTTGAAGACAACGACTGGGCCTTAAAGACTCTGGAACCTAAAAGGGTTTTGACAAAAGAGTGTGCTAAAGACTTCCACTCATTGAAGCAGGCATGGCAGAGTTAGAGGAGTGAGATCCTAATACAGAGAGGTTCCCCAGAGTTTACCAAGGACCTCAACTGCTACAAGGCCATTTATGATGAGAAAAGGACAAGCTCCATACAAGAAATTGACTCTAGTAGTAAGCACCCTTTCTCCAGCATCAAAATCAAACCCTGACCCTCCAACACCAGGTCCATGCTCCTGAACACAAGGCCCGTCATCTTTGATAGTAGCCATCTCTCCATCGTGTTGTCTTGCATCATCCAGTTATTGCTTTCATACGTTGCCTTATGAATTCCCCTGCCACCATGTAAGACATCGATGAAGCAACAGTGAGTGTTTAATCATGATCTTTTTTTTTTTTATTCTTCTATCTAAACTATTTTAAGAATTGCTTCTTTTTTCAAAAAAAATTTTCCCCCCTGTACTATATATATACCTACAGTCCTGGTGTGGCACCGTAGGATAAGCACTGGACTGATAACTACAAGGCTGGCTGTTCAAACCCACTGCTTGTCCTCCCAAACCCTATACAGGATCACTGCGAGTCAGAACTGACTCTCAACAGCACTAAACAACAGTATGCATACCTACACGCATGCACACACATACATATTCTCTCTCTTCAATGAAGTACCTTTTTTATTATTACGTACTGTATTATGTTTAGGATATTTTAGTGTATTTGGAAGTGTTGAAGTGTTTCCTGTGCATGGAGGTGGTGTGCTGTGGAGTTGGCTCCCACTCACAGAGACCCTGTATAGAGTTTCAGAGGCTGTCAGTCTGTATAGGAGCAGAAATCTTCATCTTTCTCCCATGGAGCAGCTGGTAGATTCGAACTGCTGACCATGCTTTATATGCAAAGAAAGGTAAAATACATACTGTGTACTAAAATAAACATTTGACTAACTGACGCTAAATAAGAACTGTATGTATCTGTTACAGCTTAACCTACAAATTCGACTTAAAGACGGACTTAGAAACAGATCTTGTTCATAACCTGGGGACTGTGTACATCACTCCGTGGTTTCAATGTTGTTCTGAAGGCCCTCAGTTAGGGGTTCTGATCATCTTAGTTTTTCATCAGGCACAATTATTTAAATTAAAATTATTTTTCCTTTTAAGATTTAAGATTCTTAAGTGTAAAGTAGTGAAATTAGAATAGCATTGCAAATTTCTATTTAATTTTAGTTTTGCAAATTTGGGGGTGTTTTGTTTTGTTTTTAAAAAATTATTCCCAAAGAGTCTCAGATACAATCTTTGGATCAGTCTAGGTGCTGAACACAATTTCCTGTTCTGTCAGTTGGCCCCTTTAGAGCACATGTGTTTGTATTGAGTCTGATAGTTAGGGTTTCCCTTAGCCTGGTCGTGTGAGCCATACAGGGAGATAGGAGAGAGTTGTGTAAGTAGTCATCAGTTTTACCGGGTTCACCAACAGCTATCACAAGAGCAAGTTGAAATGTAGTCATCTGAATCCTCCAAATAAGTCACCTGTGGCTTGCAGTCAGCTGATTTCAAGTAGAAACAGAAAGAACCCCTCAGTCTTTCATTTGGTAGCAAATAGTAGCCTGTGCTCCTGCACGATCTCACTATAAACATTTCCAATCCCATGACAGTATTTCTCTACCTTTCTGGTATACCCAGTGCCCGCCCTTTCTTTTGCTTATTTGTTTGTTGATCTTACTTCAATAGTCTATTTCCCAAAACAGTTGCTTTCATTTTTGTAAGCATTCAGATTATCATCTGGCTTACATTTAGTCTTTTATTACATTTATTGTCATATGACTTTATCAAGTAAGGTTGCCTTGGGGCCTGTTTTGTGAGTACAGGAGACAGAAGTAGAAGACACTTGAAATCTGGAATGAAAATGGTAGAGAAAAATTATTTGACAGTTTAGTTTTGCTTTTGAAAAGGAGGGTTGTCTTTGGTCAAACAAGTAGTGTACGGATATTAAAACTGTGTAGATCAGGCAGTGGAGTACTCGGTAGGACTTTATTTTTAAGGACAGTGTCTCCTTTTTTGTGGGAGTAAAAGGTGGCAGGATGAAATGGGTAGAACGAGGCTAAGAAATACAGACATAGGTCTGGAAAGGTCCCTCTCCTTCATTTCACTGTATAAACTGTCAAGGTGGAAATCATTTTAAATCAAACCAATTAAACCAGGCTGTGAGCTCTATATTGCCTTATTATCTGCTACCTTATCTTTTCTTGATTTACATTGTAGACCTGAACTATGTTCACAAGAATCCTTGAACTGTAAAACGAAATGAACTTTTTCATATTCTTCATTCCTAGCCAATAAATAGGACATTCAGAAATGTTTTTACTGTTTCTTCCCTTTTTGGACATAGTGGAGGCTCGGGCCTGCCTTACTAATGTGCTTTTTATCTTTTGGGAAAGAAATGCTCTTGAAATCACACGGAGACTTTTATATGTAGTAGCTGTGCTAAGAGCTCCGTTCTGATTTTTAGGGACATGGAAACTCTCCAAGATCTGAAGATGCCCCTTCTGTCTTTCTCCAGATCAGAAAACTTGAACACAGAGACTGTCTTCAAGACAGGGATAGTGCCTTGCTTCCTTCTGGAGAATGAGAGTCTCCATCTTTCACATTCCCACACAGGACAAAATTCTAGTTTATAGCTGCCTCAAAATTAAATCTGCAGAACTGCCTTGTCTTTACTGAAAAGAGAGAAACGCTGGTAGTTTATGGCTTAGCCAAGGGCATATAGGAGAGAGAGAAATGACTTCCACCAAGTCACAGATTTATACATGTCACTATGATTTCATGTTCTTTCTTTATTCTTTATTTCTACAACCATTTCCCCAGGTGCTTTACTGGGTCATTTATGCTTTCTTTACCTGTTGTTTCTTTCCCTTGTTTTCTTCCCCTGGTTTTGTCATCAGTTATGTGGGATTGTCTTCTCTTTTGGTGGTTTTTTTGTTTTGTTTTGTTTTGTTTCCTTCTTCTCTTTTCATCTTTATTTTCTGAACTTATCTCCTGGTTCCTCGTTCCCTGCATGCCACTAACTATTTTCATTAGATATTAATTGATTTGTGAATTCAGGCTGAATTGCATCATCAGCAGATGGCGGATCCAGACCTGTTGGAAGAATCCTCATCCCTTTTGGAGCCAAGTGAGATGGGAAGAGGCACACCTTTAAGACTTGGGTAAGTACTACTTCAGCCCTTCCCTGCTCAGTGGGGTCATGTTTATTTTGCTATTTAAAAGAGGCTGGCGATTCACTTGCTGACAGAATGCACTGTCCTCTGAGCCTGTGGAAAAGTATTCCTAAATCAGTGGCATCACTAGGGCTGGTATCCCCAATGTGGTGACTCTTGGTGCCATTCCACTATGGACCTCCTCCCCAGACCATATAGTATTCACAGGCATGTTTAGCATCAATTTTAATCATAGAATAACATGTGATAAATATTGTTTGTAAGTTGCTTACGTATAGTATTTCTCAGACAATATGAATACTAATAACAAAATTGTTTTGTAAAATCTTTCTATATTGAATGACAACCTCATTAGTTACCACATTATTAGTGACTAAACAGAAACCTTTACTTTTCTGTCTTTTCCTGTAATTGCTACTTCTTTCTCAAAAAAGTTATTGACATAGGTTCACAAATCCTAATTATCACAGTATTGTAGCTAAAACACCAGAAAATTTGACAAACTCAAGAACTACTGTGGCAGCCACAAAAACCGTAGCACTTGCTTTTAACAGACAAGGCTACAGATACCAAGTGCCATTGTAATTGGATAATGATGACAGCTCTGACTGGAGCACATTGTGGTTGTTGTTAAGTACTGTTGAGTCACCTCTGACTCAGAGTAACTGTGCACTGCCCAGTCCTGCACCATCTTTACAGTGGTTACGCTTGAGTCCATTGTTCAAACCACTCTTTCAATCCATCTCATTGAAAGTCGTCTTCTTCTCGGTTGACGCTTTACTTTACCAAGTATGATGTCCTTTTTTAGGGATTGGTCCCTCCTGACAGCATGTCCAAAGTATGTGAGATGAAGTCAGACCATGCTCGCTTCTAAAGAGCGTTCTGGCTGTACTTCTTCCACTCTGTACTGGCTCCACAGTGAGACCATGAATAAGATTTTGGTAGTGTGTTGACATCATGATGCATGGTCCCATATGTATAGTCCTGGCCTCTTTCCTTTCCTCTTTGTCTTTAAAGCCACCCATCCCTGACATGGAACAAAGTTCCCATTCTGGCTCTTCTCCCCACAGCTTCGTGGCTGGTGTGATTAACCGGGAGCGCATCCCTACCTTTGAGCGCATGCTGTGGCGCGTGTGCCGAGGAAATGTGTTCCTGCGACAGGCTGAGATCGAGAACCCTCTGGAGGATCCTGTGACTGTAAGACAAGGAAATTGCATCTCATGGAGTAGGTCTTGAAAAGGGAGCTGTAAGAAATGGCGCCAGCCATCCCTCCCAGAGCACATTCTACGTTGCTGGACTCCGTAATTCATTGCGGTGGTCTTACAGAACTCAGACACCATACTCACAGTTATGGGGTCTACTAGGGGAGATCAGAACCTGCTCAGGGCACAGTTCTTTCTGTCTAGACAGCCCCTCCTCAGCAACACCTGAAGGCAGGTCTTTCTCTGGCTTGTCTGCCCCTTGCGCTGGCCTTGGCTTCAGCAATATTACAAAGGTCTTTTAGGGCTGCCCATCAATGCTTACCACTCCACCGTAGCACACCACTCCACCATAGCCTCACCCTGAAGGCATTTAGCCATAACTCCACGGGTCAGCAAATCTAGGTCCCCAGTTAAGCACCTGGAGGCACCCCAGTCTGCAAGCGAGCCTCCTGCCCAAAGGCACTCAGGTGTTCTTGCTCCATGGTTTGGGTAGCCCACTGCTCTGTCTGGGCGCTAACTCTGGGTTCTGCTGCTGGTACTCCTCTGCTGTTTGTCTGGTGTCACAGCATTCTGACCCTGGGTCAGAGAGGTTCAAAGCACAGGGATCTTGGAGACCAAAGGATACACTCCACTGATTCCCCATTCCTGCTTCTGAGATGACTTATTTTTTGCACATTAAGAGTTCCAAGTTTTTATAATTATAATGAACCCTATTAATTGCTCACAACTGAATCCTAATCCATTAGCATCTTCCCCCACCTTCTCTTACCCAGACTCTTCAAGAAAAAAGTTGTTTGGTGGGAATTTACAAAGACTATGACTAGAAGAGACATTAAATAATTCACGGCATCCCAGGAACCCAGAGCTACTAGTACCTGGACATTGTTGCCACCTGAGCAGACCCTTCCACAGGGGAGCCCTTAGGTTTATCCCTGCTTTGATCTGAGAATTTGTAGGACTGCTCCTTTCCTCTAACTTCCTTTGTATGTAAACATCTAATGTATACGTGACATATATGTACACATTTTCAAGCTGTATTTGTATAGACATTATTTTAATTGGAAATACAGGTTTTTTTTCCTCTCCAGTTATTTTAAACTTTATTTTTATTTATTTTTGTTGTTGCTGGTCTGGGAAATTAGACTTTTATAAAAAATTAACTTAAAGCAAGACATCTGGTTTCAAGTTTGGTGACATGCATGTGTAAAGAGAGAAGGACTGAGCCCCTAAACTGTGATCTGTGTAATGTAGACATTTCCATTGGTAAGGGTTTGGGGTCGATTTACTGGGAGAATTAGAAACTTGGTTTGAAAATTTGCATTATGCAAAATAGGATGGTTGTTCTTCCCCACCCAATGCTTTGGAAAGTAGGAACAGTTTAATATCTTGACATTTGACATGATGGAGCAGAACTTACAGCCCAGGCCTTAAGTACAAGGTCGCTATGAGTCGGAACCGACTCCATAGCACTTAGCAGCAGCAAGTAAGTATGGTAATTCCTGGTTTGGAAGATTGCAAACAAAACCATTAAATGCACTGCAAACATCTTACCTCACCTTTGTATTCATGTTACTTAGAAGCCTGGAGGTGGTTTTTCTGTTCTAAATTGTCGTATGGATTTCTTCAGTTATTATTTTTTCTACTTCAGAGAGATTGAAATGTAAGATTTCTAACTTGGGAGGGTTATGCAGCTGAGAATGATGTGGTTACATGACTTTTATTCTCTGTGCTGAGTAGGAATGTGATACTTACGTGGTAGTGAGTTCAGTTACCCAGAGGAGCAACTTTACATTACAGTCTCTTCTAAAGGCTGTTCTTGGGTTGTGAAAGCATGGTAATGTGTAGTCACACCTAACGTGGAACTGTCCTCACAATTACTCAGCCAGCTTTCCTCTGGGCAAGAGAAAGATTATTTTATCAACAGATCAGGAAAGGTGGTCTGGCTTTTCACAATAGAGCAGCTGACAAAGATTGTTCTTTGGTTTAGCCTTAGAGAATTTAGGGTTTAAGCCTACTGTGTCTTCGTTAGCTCTTATCTATCTTATTTTCTTCACTCGTTTTCCCTTCTTATTATAAAACTAATTTGCTCTGTAGGCATATCAGAAACTATGAGCCCCAGAGACAATGCTGGCTAACACACCATAGATTTTAGGTTTCTGATCTTTCTTTCCAACCCTTGCTTCAGACTCCAGGTGTAAACTTGATATTTGGGATGGATTGCTTGTCTTTCTGCCCCAAACTAGCACAAATTGTGAGAGTCTACATCAACATTGAGGAGTTCCCAGTACGCATTCAGTCTTTGTAATCTGGGAATTTCTAAGCATGTCAACAGACAGGAACAGCTTCTTTCTCTTTCCTCCTGTCATTCAGGCAATGTAAGATTGAACGTTGAATACATAAATAGTGCTGAGAGAAGCAACCTCCTAACATCTGTGTCAAACTCTTGGTTGAATCTCAAGAGAGTTTTGTGAATTAGAGATTACAACGCAAATGTTCTTTGTTGTTAAAGTGCTGTCAAGTTGGTGCCAACTTAGAGCAACTCTATATAGGGTTTCCAAGGAGTTACTGGTGGGTTAAAACTGCCAACCTTGTGACTAGCAGTCCAGTGCTTATCCTTCAGCGGCACACCAAGACTCCAAAATATGGAGTGGGGTTAAAGTACAGAGTTGCTCTATCACCGAAGGATTCCTATTGTCTGTCCTTCATCACCAAAAAGTAAGTTAAGTTTTCATCTATATTACTGATGTCTGAACTCTTGATTTTTGGTTTTGGGGCCTAGGGTGACTACGTGCACAAGTCTGTGTTTATCATTTTCTTCCAAGGCGATCAGCTGAAAAACAGAGTCAAGAAAATCTGTGAAGGGTAAGAGATACCTATCTCTGCTCAAGAGGACACAGCCATTCCACTGAAGTGTTTAATCTTGGAATAAAATAGTGAAACACGATCCTTTATCATCTACACTGACCCATGATTGTATCTTTTAGTAATGTCGTTGTGTGCCGTTGAGCTAAATCCAACTCATCACAACCCTGCATAGGGTTTCCAAGAGCAGCTATTGGATTTGAACTGGTAACCTTGCCACTAGTCTAGTACTTATCCTCCTACCATGGTTCTTAGCAATCTTAGAGCTGTTTAAAGCAGTGAGAAATGGTCCAAGTTCATGGTTTTAAAGTTCAGCTATAAGGTGCTTTATGTCCATGGTATATTCTGTGAAGTAGAACATTATATAATTTGGATGTTTTAAGAACATTCTCTTACATGATATTCTCACAATGTCCAAATCACATAATATCTGAGGTCACATACATGGCTTGTGTGGAGGGAGTCGCAGGCCTGGGACCAGGCAGTTGCTGCTCTCTGCGGCTGTGCAGCTCTGCTCCCTGTGTTCGTGCCTTGCTCCGGCACAGCATTCCAGCTGGGAAGACAGGACAGAGCAATGCTTGCTTCTGACCCCGTGGTGCTGATGTTTCTCTCCACTTTGGCTATTGCAGTTGTGGGGCTGCATACGCCTTAGGGAACATCAGGAGTCCCTCACCTTCACCTCCAAGGCATCAGCATGACACCCCTCCCTCAGCCCTGAGGTGCTCTGCCAGCCACAGCTAGTGGAGGAATGGTCACATCTGGACCCCAAGATGTCCAGAAACCCAAGCTCTAGAGAAACACCTCTTGGCCTAATTTTGAGTTAGAGCCCGAGAAGGCACCACCACCTCCCTAGCCAGACACTCCTGAGGTGGAAGTGAGCTGGAACACAGGAGCCCTGAGAAGACTCTTCCCCAGAGGCCCACATGTGGGGACAGCTTTGGCCAGTTTGGAGCAGTCTTTGGACCAGCCACTAGGGCCTGGACCCTGCTTGTAAAAGAAGTGCACCTGGCACATGACACTCCTGCCTCAGGAGATGTGAGACTTGTGGCAAGAGCTTCAAGGACAGTTCACTGCTGCTTGAACTTCAGCACATCTGCACAGGGAGGAGCTCAACACCCCCCACGAGGACAGCAAGCATTTCTGCACTGGGCCAGCTTCCTCCAGCGCCACCACATTCACATGTGTGTTCAGCTACTGCCCACGTTTCTCACAGCACCAGCACATGCATAATAGCAACAAATCCTCCAGGTGTGGGGAGAGCCAGGCCTTCAGCCAGATCTCCAACCTGGTGTAGCACCAGAGGCCACACACCTGCAACCAGTGTGGCAAGGCCTTCAAGTAGAGCCCTGAGCTCCGCAAGCAACATACAGTGAGAAACCCTGTGAGTGCAGCAAAACCTTTCATAGCTGCTCCCCCTTCTTCTGGCAAGCCTAAACCCAGGCAGTTGCTGCTTGCTGCAACTGCACAACTATTCTCCCCATGCCCGTGTGGCAAGCCTGGACCCACTCGGGTGAGAAACCCTTGGCCTGCAGCAAAGCCTTTACTGAGAGCTCGCAGCTCAGCCAGCACCAGAGGATCTGCTACCAGAAGGAGGCGGGTTAGCTGGGCAGAGCCCGTGAGGGACATCGGCCGATATTAAAACCTCAGAGGCCAGGGCTCCAATCTGTCCACCTTCCCATGTAGGCACCCAGCTCTGCATGTCCAAGTCTCCAATCCTTTCTGATTGCTGGGGTGGTACAAAGCCTTATGGGACCCAGGCATACCAAGAGACTTCAAAAAGTTTGGGGAAGAATGGAATTAAAAGACAATAGAAAATTTCCATGAATATTTTAAAGCCCCCTTATATATGCAGTTGGATGGTTGTCCAAAGGAACATTATGTTTCACATACCTGTATTGTGAAAACTACAGTTACCTTTTTCTGTGAGAAATAACTAAGACTCATGCTTTATAAATACCCCGTTATGATGGGTTTGTGTACCCAGGAAAGTGTCATGAGCTCTGTGTTCTTAAAATTTTCTGAAATTCTGCCCTTAAGAATTTTTTCCTTGCCACTTTTCCCCAGTAATTTACGATATAATTTGTAGTTGTTGTTAGGTACCGTCAAGTTGGTTTCATCTCATAGCAAGCAAGCCTGTGTACAATAGAACAAAATACTGCCTGATCCTGTGCCATCCTCATAATTAATATATCTGAGCCCATTCTTGCTGCCACTGAGTCACCCCATCTCATTGGAGATCTTCCTAGTTTTCGTTGACCATCCACTCTACCAAACATGATGTCCTTCTCCAGAGACTGGTCCTTCCTGACACCGTGTCCAAAGTATGAGAGAGAAAGTCTCACCATCCTCCCTTTTAAGGAGCAATCCAGCTGTATGTCTTCCAAAATATAATTTACTTTTTTGCTTTGTTTTACTTTGTTCTTACCTCAAAGGAATTTAATAGCTACAGAGAATGTACAGATAGTTCAAATGTCTATTTTCAGGCCAGTTCTTATAAGTAATTGCTGATTAGCATGTCAGTCTAAGTTATTTCTATTTAGATTTTCAGAGTAAATTCGGATTATTTCTGAAGATTGTTAAAACTGGATGATTAAGAAATGTCAATATTCCTTTGATCGTGTCTGTGTATTCCAGATTCCGAGCCTCACTCTATCCGTGTCCTGAGACGCCACAGGAAAGGAAGGAAATGGCTTCTGGAGTAAATACCAGGATTGATGATCTCCAAATGGTACACAGAGGGCTGGAGGGAGTGTGTTTTTGTGAAATGAAAGAATAGAAGACCATTCTCCTTCCTTGAAACATTAATAGTTTATTAGTCACCTGTAACAGCCTAGGCTACCAGACCAAGAAGTATCTGTGGGTAATATGTCCCCCTGGAAACTAGGGGGAAAGTCTCAGGGAAGGACTGTTTAAAAATACTTTTGTTAAATGCCATCAAGTCAGTTCTGACTCATAGTGACGGGGCTTCCATGGAGCAGCTGGTGGGTTTGAACCACCAACCTTGTGATTAGCTTATTCAACAGCACCACACCAGGACTCCAAAAATAGGACTAGTCATCCTCCCAGGAGATGGAATGCTGATGTTGTTGATACCAAAATGAGTCAGTCCCTCTCTATATCTGAGATATGTTCTATAACAAAAAGAACCAATATGCTTGGCTACGAAAAACAGAACCACCTGTAGATTAAGTTCTGCTCTCTTACACACATGCTGTACCCCCAGAGGCAGCCACCTGGACAGCTTGGTGTGTATCCTTCAGGTCGCCTTAGATTTTAACTACACAGTCTATTCCAAGAGCCCTGCTATGGCTCTTGTACTCAGAAAGCGATTGTGTTACATTTCTTCCAAATCATGGTGTAGAGCATACAAGCACAGTGGCTCTAAGGGAGGAGTCAGTATTTTACACACACCGGCAGGGGAGAAGGTGGCAGGTTGGGACTTTATTCCCTGGTGGAAGAACGAATGTTTGATTGCCCCTTTGAAACACTAGTAAACATACTTAACCCTAAAGGCAGTTCCTTGTACCAGTGGCAAAATTGTCAGTTATATAAATCTAATTTCAACTTTCTTTCCCCAAAATTCTCCCTCTGAGTTGGAGACAAAAAGAACTCGGAGGTGCCAGGCTACCTTTACTCCCCACTCTGATCTGGACTGCAATAGAACGTCCTGGACAGAGCAGGAGAAAAATGTAGAACACAATTCAAAATGATCAAATAGCTAAGATTTACCAGTTTAATAGAGACTGGCGAACCCTGAGACTATGGCGCTCGGATACCCCTTCAGACCTGGAACTGAGCCCATTCCTGTGGATCATCTTTCAGCCCATCAAGAGACAGGCCTGTAAAGTGAACAATAACATCCATGAGGAAAACACACCTGAGAACATTCCGCCATGAACCACGAGGGCAGTATTTGTCCCAAAACAAAGTTCAGAAGGCAGGAAAGGGCAGAAAAGATGGTGCCTAGAAATGGGGATCCCAGGGAGGAAATGAGAAGAGTACTATTACACTGAGGGAATTGCAATTAATACGAAATAAAATGTGTGTAAGTTGTTGACTGGGAAATGAATTTACCCTGTAAACTTTCACCAAACCACAATAAAATGTTTTTATAAAAAAAAATTCTCCCTCTGGCCCTCGTTCCCATTATACATGGCCACCCCACCCCTACCCCACCCACTGCTGACTCTTTTAAGATAGAAGTGTAGTGGATGAGAGGGGTCCTGGTGTGGCACTGTGGCTTAATGCACTGGGCTGCAAGATCTGTTTGAACCACAAGGCTGGCAGTTCAAGTTCACCAGCTGCTCCTCAGAAACAGGGTCTCTATGAGTTGGAACCATTGACAAGTGGATGTTAGGTGAAGTTAGTACATGCGGTCCCAGGGCTGTCTTACCTCCTCCCAGATTTGCAAATCTATTTAAAGAGGATGTGATCTATTCAGGGTAAAAGACCAGAGCCAGTACTCAGTAGTATAATGGTGAGTATCCCCACCGATCAGAGTAAATGGCCAGAATTTGATTTTTAAAATCCGCCTTGACAGACTGAAACTCTAAAAAGGGATACTAAGAAGGGGTATGTGGCAGGAGGGGCTAGGAAAGAGAAAAGCAAATAGAACTTTTTGAAATTGTGAAGTAGTCCACAATGGAGAGAGAGAGAGTAGCTTTGCTCCTTATTCTCAGGCGAAACAAGCACTTTCTCTGTGTGCCATGGCTTAAAAAACAGAAAACAACTTTCTGTGGAAATCGCTTTCCTCTGCCCAAGACTTTCTTTCTGAAGTTAGTTGCAACTTTGATCTATACTAATGGATGCTTCACGTGGAGACATGTGCAAATATATAGCTTTTTCCTCTTCAGAGAAATAGACTTTGGGTTGCTTGTCAAGTTCTTTCAAATTGGAAGTAGGGGGCTTAGCCCCTCTTCTGTATTGAAACCTTAAATAGTTGGCAATAAACATGACATGGAATATAAAATGTCCTTGCCCCTTCCCTAACCCCAGTCCTGATAATATGATTCCTCTGAGTAATACATACTATACTAGTTTCCAAAGGATAAGAGGTTGAAACTGTTCTCCCAAGAAATCTTGAGAGGGGTGAGGCCTTATCTGGCCCTGTGATGACAATGGGAGGTGACAGTCTCGATCCCCTCTAAAAGCCCTGGGTCCTCCTGATCCCATGTCTCCATCGTATGTCCCTCAGTATGACCTAGGCAGACAATGGTTTTCAATGCTGCCTCTTTCCCCACCACCACTGATGCTGGCTTAGGTTCAGGGGTTTGTTGACATCGTCAGCCTCTGAGCTTGTGATGCCCACTCTCTGAGTCTGAGTTAGGACCCCCCTATGGAAACTCACTGTTCTGTAATTCTCCAAAAGCCAATGGCCTGCATTTGTTTTGCTGTGTTCTCTGGGTTGGTAGCAAGATTAAATATAGAAAGAAAAGCTTTTTTTTTTTTCAGTTTTTGTTCAACTTGAGGATAAATAACTGTGTTTATAACTAGAAATCTAATTCTTTGGGATTTGGCAAAAAAGAAGCCATTATAGCCAAAAGAAGGGAAAAACCCCCAAATACATAGCAGCCTGTGTCAGAAGGCTGTGCCTCTTTGCCATTTATATCCTGAGGCCTAAGACTGGTGTTGGAAGGCTCCCTCCCTTGTTTCTCCCCATAAAGGTTCTGAATCAAACGGAGGATCACCGCCAGCGGGTTCTGCAGGCTGCTGCTAAGAACGTCCGGGTGTGGTTCATCAAGGTGCGGAAGATGAAGGCCATCTACCACACTCTGAACCTGTGTAACATAGATGTGACCCAGAAGTGCCTGATTGCAGAGGTGTGGTGCCCTGTCACAGACCTAGACTCCATCCAGTTTGCACTCAGAAGGGGCACGGTGAGTCCCTCACAGCTAGCAGGGCAGTGTGCGTCCAAGAGGGAAAATGCCCCCAACAGTAACATTAATCGAGCTCATTTTTATGACAGTTAACTTTCAGAGTTTTTTGTTTGTTTTTTTTAACATAGTTACCTCATTCATATGCTGATAATATATTAGGTAGTACAGAGCCCTAGAGTGCTCCCCTTACTTTACAATGTGGAAGCTGCAATTCAGGAATGAATTGACTTGTTCATCTATCCATGATTCTTCAAGAGGATAGCTCATGACCAGAACATATGTTTCCTGACTCTCTCAGTCCAGTAGACTTCTATAGTAGAACCAGACAGAGCCCTTTGTAGATAGAGTGACTGCTCTGTCTACCACTGACCTAGGGGCTGGAAGGGATAGAGAAATGTCAAAAACATGCCCTCCGGTATCTTACAGCCTGTTAGGAGAGGCTGACATACAAGGCAATTTGTACTAAGAGTGGCGTGCGGTGTATATGTGTGGAGGAAGGGTATATGTGTGCTAGCTTTTCCTGCTCAGAAAAGACTTGAAGACGAAGGTAGCATTTGATGAGCACTTTGAAGAATGGGTGAGCTGTTGATCAGCAGTGACAAGAAGAGAACATTATGGACAAAGGCAAGAGGTTCAGTGCAACAGTGGGCGGCTGGGCCGGGCAGGAATTATAATGTATAATGGGTTGGCTGAAAGAGTGGGAGGTAAACCTTGACTAGGTAGATTTTAGAACCTAATTGTGGAGGGTGTTTAAATAGCATAAACTTTAAATTTTATTCCATAGGATCGGTATTGAAAGTTACTGGGTAGTTACTGGGCAGGATCAAAAGAGCACTGTGACAGTCATCGGTTCATAGTATTATGTATCTAGTTTGGATTGGGGAATACAGAGAGTCCATAGGTGGGGGATTAAATTCGTATTGTAGACTTGGAATAGTAAGTCATAAGCACCCATCAGATACAGTTTTTTATAATGAATGGGGTTGGGAAAATAGTGGATTTGTGAGACATTCTGAAGGCAGACTCAACAGGCACATTTGATTGCAAGCAAGATGCAGAAGAAAGAATTTTAATATTTTTTTAGAGGCATCAAAACTGAGTGGCTAGGGAAATAATGGTTACATTATTGGAAACAAAAGTTCAGCAAGAGAAGCCTGTTGATAGGGAAGGTTTCATTTCCATCACCTTGGGGTGCTGGACAGAAAGCCCCATGGCTCTGTCTAGCAACCGTAGGCTAGATTCTCAACAGGACAGAATGAAAGAAAGGGGAGTCATGAGAGTGGAATGGAGTGAGACCTCTGAGAGGAGACTGTGGAGAGACAATAAAGAAACTGAAGCTGAACCCTTGGAGACCAGCAGCATTATGGGATAGGGAGAGAAAGAAGAGCCAGCAGAGAGAGAAAAAGAATGGCTGGTGAGCTAGATGGGAACTCCCAAGGAATAAAAACTTTTGCCAAAGAAGAGGACGGTCTCTAGTGTCAAGAGAGAAGACCTGTGGATCTGGTGATGAGCCCACACACCCATTGCCGTAGAACTGATCGTGACTCATGGTGACCCTAAGACTGGAGTAGACCCCAGAGGGTTTTCAGGGCTGAAAATCTTCATAGAAGCAGACTGCCATATCTCTCTTCCCTGGAGAAGCTGGTGGGTTCTAACCTCTACCCATCTGGTTAGCATTCAGGCACTTAACCACTGCAAGGGATTAGGGAGTTATGAGTGGTTGCTGAAGAAGAGAATGCATTTTCTCCATAAAAGATGGGAAATAATACTTGTAGGTGAGCCTCCAGAGAAGGAGATTCCACCTTTTCTTTGGCTACACATTCTAGAGTTAAATTTTTTTCATAGTAAGAATGTTCCTCCTGAGAATTTAAATCATCCATTGCAAATTTTGTACCTATACTAGTTTCCCCATGGTAACTTACAATTTCATTTTCAGTTCCTTTTATTTAGGTCATTTACACTGAAAAGAATGGACAGATTTTATGTGGACAGTTCAATAAGTTGTGATAAATTTGTAACCACCACCTCTACAATCAGAAGGCTAACCCAGCTTTGACATGTGCTTAATGCTTTTCAGGAACACAGTGGCTCCACCGTTCCCTCCATTTTGAACAGGATGCAGACAAACCAGACTCCTCCAACATATAACAAAACCAACAAGTTCACATATGGCTTTCAGAATATAGTAGACGCTTATGGAATTGGAACTTACCGGGAGATAAATCCAGGTGAAAAAAAACAACAACAACAAAATCTTTTCTGTATAGAGGTTTGGTTTTGTTTTTAACTTTAAATGGATTCTTTCATATACCCTCACAGCTGTAAAGCACTTGCCCTCTCTCAAACCAACTATTTTCAAGGGCTGCTTAAAGAAAACTATCTTTTCTAAGATGCCTGATATTTTAAAATGCCTTGTTCCTGGCTGCCAGGCTGGGCAGAGAAAATACTGCAATTATTGTCTATGTTAGACACAAGACTGATTTCTGCTCTTCTAGGAGAGTTATTAAATCAACAGTCTGAAGATTCATTTTCTGCAGCAAGTGCCTTGTTCTGTTCTAAGGCTTCTCTCACATTAGTTCGTTTTATCCAGCGTTGCCCAAAAGAAGAACGCTCTCCTGGCCCAGGCATAGCATCTCAGGTGGTTGGTTGCCAGAGCTATCTAGAAGACAAAGCTTTCTGGTGTTCTTCTTTGTTAGCGGCAGCTCTGTGTGAGCTGTGCAGACTCTGCCCTGGGAGATTACTCCTGACAGACTACCTGCCTGGCAGCTTGGGAAAAAGTCACTCCATTGATCATAGAGCATGGAGAGGAATGTGCTATCCAGGAAACTCTTACAATTTTCTGTATTTTCTCTTTTTCCTTCTTTTGTTTCTTTATATAGCTCCATATACCATTATCACTTTCCCTTTCCTATTTGCTGTGATGTTTGGAGACTTTGGCCATGGCATTTTGATGACCCTTTTTGCTGTGTGGATGGTGTTAAGGGAGAGCCGGATTCTCTCCCAGAAGAATGAGAATGAGGTAATGTGTGTTACATTTACACTGGGCTTGTAATTGCGTAAACAGTCAGGATGAAAATTGTCATCTGGAAGTCTTGGGCATAGGGAAGTTAATGCTCATCTTATCATTAAAGAGACCATGTGCTGTGAAAGGGAATCTCTGATTAGCATTGTGTTTTGATCTTTGCTTTAAGCTTTCTGATCCAGAATGAGGTACAGTGATATGAAAGGGTATGAGAGGAAGGAACTAGTGTATTCTAAATAACATGGTCACTCATGAGCTGCTGTAGGTACATCCTTACTGACTTCTTTCTTCTGGTTCCCAGATGTTTAGCACCATATTCAGTGGCCGATACATCATTCTGTTGATGGGTGTGTTCTCCATCTACACTGGCCTCATCTACAATGACTGCTTTTCCAAGTCTCTTAATATCTTTGGGTCATCCTGGAGTGTCCGGCCAATGTTCACTAAATCTAATTGGACGTAAGTTGCAGAAGATGCTGACATTCAAAGCTGATTCCTTTCATGCTCAGCTCTGTTTTTTGTGGTTGCTTTTTTTCCCCATTATTTTTTAATTTAATTTTTAAAAACTTTTTATTATTATTTGGGTGAAATAATTGATTTTCCATTCAACAATTCATACATATTATGTTTCCTGTCATTATTTGCAATTCCTACGATGTAACCTTGTAGTTGGAAAACCAGAAGGGAGCAACATCAGCATTCCTCAAGCTGAGGGAACTGAAGAAAAAAACTCAAGCGTTGACTTGCAATATGAAGGATACTATGGGCAAAATAAGGAGCTCTGGTAGTGTAGTGGGTACAAATCAGGCTGCTAACCTCAGGGGCAGCAGTTCGAAACTACCAGCTGTTCCGCGGGAGAAAGCAGAGGCTTTGTGCTCCCGTAAAGATTTACAGCCTCAGAAACCCTGTATAGGGTCGCTATGAGATGGAAACCGACTCCACAGCACATAACAACAACAACATGGGCAAAATGAGAGTGCTGGTGTGGCTCCGTAGGCTAATACGTCAGACTGCAAAGTTGTTTGACTTTCAAGGTTGGTGGTTCAAGCTCACCAGCTGCTCCTTGGAAACCTTATACAGGGTCGCTATGGGTCAGAATCGACTTGACGGCATTTAATAACAACAACAACATGGGCAAAATGGAGTTCTGGTGTGGTGTCGTGGGTTAATGCACTGGGCTGCAATGCCAGTTTGGACCGCAAGGTCGGTAATTCAAGCTCACCAGTTTGTTCCTTGGAAACCCTATACAGAGTCGCTATGATTCAGAACCAACTTGATGGCACTTAACAACAACAAAAATGGGCAAAATATTGAATGATGCAAAATGCATCAAAAGAAGATGGAAGAAATACACAGAATCACTGTGCTAAAAATAAATGGTTGATGTTCAACCAATTCAAGAGGTAGCATATGATCAAGAGCCAAAGATACTGAAAGAAGACATCCAACCTGCACTGAAGGCATTGGCAAAGAACGAGGCTCCGGGAATTGATGGAAGACAAATTGAAATCTTTCAGCTAACTGACAGAGCACTGGAGGCGCTCACTCATCTATGCCAAGAAATTTGGAAGACAGCTACCTGGCCAACTGTTTGGAAGAGATCCATATTTGTCACCATCCCAAAGAGAAGTGACCCAACGGAATGTGGAAATCATAAAACAATATCATTAATATCCCATGCGAGCAAAATTTTGCTAAAGATAATTCAAAAATGACTGCAAGCATACATTGACAGAGAACTTCCAGAGGTTCAAGCTGGAATTAGAAGAGGATGTGGAACGAGGGATACCAGTGCTGATGTCAGCTGAAGGCAGAGAAGACCAGGAAGATATTTACCTGTGCTTTATTGACTATGCAAAGGCTTTTGATTGTGTGGATCATGACAAATTATGAGCAGTATTGCAGGGAATGAGTATTCCAGAACACTCACTTGTACTCATGAGGAATCTGTACATAGACCAAGAGGCAGTTGTTCAAACAGAACATGGGAACACTGAATGGTTTAAAATTAGGAAAGGTGTGTGCCAGGGTTGTATTCTTTCACCATACTTACTCAGTTTGTATGCTGAGCAAATAATCTGAGAAGCTGAATTATATGAAGAAAAACAGAGCATCAGGATAAGAGACTCCTTAACAACCTGTGATATGCAGATGATACAACCTTGTTTGCTGAAAACAAAGAAGACTTAAAATATTTACTGGTGAAGATCAGAGATCACAGCTTTCAGTATGGATTGCATCTCAAAGTAAAGAAAACAAAAATCCTCACCACTGGACCAATAAATAACATCACGATAAATGGAGGAAAGATTGAAGTTGTCAAAACTTCATTTGGCTCAGATCAACCATCAACACTCAGGGAAGCAGCAATCAAGAAATCAAACAATGTATTGCATTAGGCAAATCTGCTGCACAAGACCTCTTTACAGTGTCCAAGAACAAAGATGTCAGTCGGAAGACTAAGGTGCGCCTGAACCAAGCTATGGTGTTTTCAATAACCTTATATGCATGCAGAAGTTGAACAGTGAATAAAGAAGCCCGTAGAAGAATTGATGCATTTGAGCTATAGTTGGAGGAGAATATTAAAAGTACCATGGGGAGGACAGTTCCTTGGATCTTAACCAAAGTATTGAAGATGACCCCTTTCTGGATGCCCACCTTCTACCTCACCACTCAATGCACACTCACTTTAGACCCAAATTTCATCCTCTTGCTACAGTTATAGCAAATCTTATCTTGTTAGTACACGTAAGTTGGCTGGGGAGAAAGTGAGGTTCTTGCAAATTCTATAAGCTCCTCAGAGGGCAATTTAGCTGTACAGCACTGGGTTGCAACTGCAAGGTCAGCAGTTCAAACTCACTAGCTGCTGTTGGAAACCTAAACAGGATTGCTCTGAGTCAACTGACTTGACGGCACACAACAACAACAGCAATAATCAACATTTGAGGAGCCCTAGTGGCGCAGTGCCTTAAGTGTTTGCCTGCTAACCCGCTCTGCAGGATGAACCCACAGCCAGAAGAGAGATGTGGCAGTTTGCTTCTGTAAAGATTCCAGCTCTATGGAGCTGCTCGGCTCTGTCCTGTAGCGTTGCTATGAATCAAGGTTAAACTCATGGGCAATGGGTTTAGGTTTTTGGAAGGACACTGTTACTTGAAGCACTTACTGTTGAAGATCAAAGATGGGACAGTCTTCAATATGGATAATAGTTCAACATAAAAGTATCCTTGCAACTAGATGATAAATGGAGAAAATATTGAAGTTGTGAAGAGTTTTGTTTTACTTGGATCTACAATCAATATCTGTGGAAGCAGCAGTCAAGAAATTACAGGACATATTGCATCGGCTAAGGAGCTCTGGTAGCGTAGTGGTTACGAATCGGGCTGCGAACCTTAAGGCCAACAGTTCGAAACTACCAGCTGTTCCGCGGGAGAAAGATGAGGCGTTCTGCTCCCATAAAGATTTATAGCCTCGGAAACCCTGTACAGGGTCGCTATGGGTCGGAACTGACTCCATGGCACTTAACAACAACAACAACATTGCATCGGCTAAATCTGTTGCAGAAGACCTCTTGAAAGTGTTGGGAAGGAAAGATGTCATCTGACCCGTGCCTTGGTATTTTCAATCACCTCCTGTGTGTTTTCAGTTGTCTCAGAGTCTGGGCTGTGAATAAGGAAGACTAGAGAAGAGCTGATGCATTTGAATTATGGTGTTGACAAAAAATATGGACTAAAGCATGGACTTCCAGAAGGAACAGATTTGTCAGGATGCTCCTTAGAAGCGAAGATGGTGAGATTATGTGTCATGTACTTTGGACATGCTATCAGGAGGCCCTAGTCCCTGGAGAAAGACATCATGCTTGATAAAGTAACGGGTCAGTGAAAAACCAGAAGACCCTCAATGAGTGGCTACAACAGTGAATTCAAACATAGTAACAGTTGATTAAGAGAATGGCACAGGACAGGACGTAGTGTTGTACGTAGGGTGTCTGTGTCTGAGAGCTGACTCACCAGCACCTAACAACAAGGATGTTGATAATAGCAGTGCTGTCTGTATTATCAAGGGACTGCAATGTAGATGCCATCAAGAGGACACTTTGTGTGTCCCACCACTTAAAGGAATATTATACAACTGTTAAAAAGAAATGGGCTAGATGTATACATTTTAGTATAGCATAATCTTCATAATTATGTTGAATTTTAAAAAATCATGTTTATAGCAGTGTGTATTTTACTACTTGCAGTTTTTTAAAGTTTTTCAAGCCCAAAGAAATACATATTGCATGCATATATTTCTGTATATAATAGTTTGTTGCCAGAAACATTCATATGACCCTGTTATAAAACTAGTTGCTGCTGAGGTGGGAAAAAAATTAAGTATGATGGACAGCCAAAAGAACAAACGAATCTGTGTTGGAAGAAGTACAGTCAGAATGTTCCTTGAAACCCAGGATGGTGAGACTTCGTCTCTCATACTTTGGGCATATTGTCAGGAGGGACCAGTCCTTGGAGAAGGATACCATGTTTGGTAAAATGGAGGTTCAGAGAAAAAGAGGAAGACCCCCCAATGAGATGGATTAGCACAGTGGTAGCAGTTATGGGCTCAAATGTAGCAGCGATTGTGAGGTTGGTGCCGGACCAGGCTGTGTTTCATTCTGTTGCTATGAGTCAATACCAACTGGATGGCTCCTAACAACAGTGTAACATCACTTATGCAGCTCCTTCCTAATGTTTCCTATTTCCATTCCTCCTCATTTCTTAACCCTCCTGAACTTTGCCCTTGGGTAAATATCTGTCATTGTGTGTGTGTTTGTGTGACTCAATGGTTAATAATTCTAAGGTATGTATCTCCCTGGTGTTATTATCCCACTTAGGACTATAGTTTGGCTGAAAATTGAGCCATGGGGGAGAGTTCATTTCCAGACCTCAAGGGCAACTAAGGGCCATAATCTCTGGCTCTGGTCTTTCACTAGTCTCTTTATGTCCGGTTAGCCTAGTCTTTTTTTTTTTTTTTTTTAATTAGGTTACTTGTCTTTTTCTTGCAGAGGTATTTTAGTTTCCTATAGATTTTAGAAATTATTCCCCTTGTCTGATATGTCGTTACAAAAGATTTTTTCCCATTCTGTGGGCTCCCTTTTTACTCTTTTGGTGAAATCCTTTGATGCACATAAGTTTCTAATTTTCAGAACATCCCAGTCGTCTATTTTGTCTTCTTTTGTTTGTGTAATTTTTGCAAAGTTCGTAATCTGTGTGTGCCCAGGATTGTTGTTGTTGTTAAGTGCCTTCGAGTCGGTTCCGACCCATAGCGACCCTGAACAGGGTTTCTGAGGATATAAATCTTTACGGGAGCAGAAAGCCTTATCTTTCTCCTGTGGATTAGAGCCCTTAAATTTGTCCCTATTTTTTCATTGATGACCTTGATAATTCTGGGATTCACATTAAGGTCTTTAATCCATAGGTTGTTTTTTTTTAATGATTTTTGGTTTCATTCCACACTTTTGCCCCACTCTATCCAGGACCTTCTAATGTGATCAGAAAGATTTCAGAGCAGTTAATAGTGGTAACTAAGTGCCATCTAGGTCTTCTGGTCTCAGGATTGCGGAGACGGATGTTTGTACGGTCCCTTAGTCCAGTGGACTAATTGTTTCTATGCATCTTTGATTTTTTTCACTCTTCTTTCCTTTGGACAGGGAGAGACCAAAAGTTGCATCTTAGATGCCTGCTCTTGTGACCTCTGATTTTTAAGACAAGTGGCAAATTAACACTTCTTTAGGAAGGAGTTGACAGTGTCTCTGTTTGAGGAGAATTCAGTCTCCTTTGATTTATGCTCCTACTTGTGAAGTGCTTTGTGACTTGATTAGCAGTCCCAAAGAACTGAGACTCTGAATTAAGCACATGACTTATTTAGTATGTAAATGAAACGCAAACTTCGAGCAATTTTTCCGCGGTTGTGTATGTGTGTTTAATGTTTATTTTTGTTCTCTTTGTTTCGCATTCTCAGCTGCTAATCTGTTCTTTTTATTGAAGAGACCATATAGCTATGGTAGTTTATTTTGGGGTCAGTTCCTGGACCCCAGTAGCCTCCCTTTTTCAATAAGAAACACATCTGACTTTTGTTCTAACATACTAGGGAGGAGACACTTCGGGGGAACCCCGTTCTCCAGCTGAACCCAGCTATCCCTGGCGTTTTTGGTGGACCATACCCTTTTGGCATCGATCCAGTAAGAGCACATCTTTCCTACATGTCTAACCCCAAATTTGTTCATTGTAAACCTGAAGTGAAAGATTTAAAGTGAAAATAAATCATTCCTTTGTTTTATGTTGACATGTTTTGGGGAAACCTTGGTAGATTTGTCCAGAATACATCAAAGCCAAGAGACCAAGGGGCAAACATTTCTTCGTGCACTGCTTACATCTGAGGTTGCTAATAATGTTGAGTCTGGGAAGATTTGCTTTCAAGATTCTTTCCCAGTGTATAATTTACTTCTACTTAGCTTGGATTTTATTTTTAGCCAGATGTTTGTTCCTATAAATATCTGGTTTCCATTCTATCTTTATATTTTTATCAATTCTTATCTCAAAGTATAATTTTTTTCAAATACTTTTAGCAAATAAGATATCAAATCTTTTGCATGGTGCGCTAATAAAAGAAAAGGAAAATTTTTCAAAATAAGCATTAGACAATTGTTGCTGTAAAGTGTCGTTGAGTCGGTTCTGACTCATTAACCATTCTGTGTAGGGTTTCCAAGGAGCTGCTGGTAGGTTTAAACTGCTGACCTTGTTAAGAAGTCCAGTGCTTATCCTATAGCACCACATTAGACAGTTGTTGTTAAGTGCCATCAAGT
>NW_006408525.1:28317602-28343611 GCF_000296735.1 Chrysochloris asiatica
ACGGCACTTCACAACAACAACAACAAAATGGGACACACAGGTATAAGTATCCATTGAGCAATTGGAGTTGCAGAACTGAGTTTCAGGCAAGACGGGCTGGAGAGAACCAGTCACATGCTGTCAGGTCACCTAGTGTTAGCTCTTCACAGAAAGGCCAATTCAGAGAAAAAAGATGCTTGGCTAGGTGGTGGAGGCTCTGGCTTATCAGGCCACAGAGTGTGCACTTGAGTCTAGAGGTGACAGTGTGACTTTAGAGGAGGTTTTGGCACAGGGAAGTGTCTGGGTCAGAGTCAAGACTTAGGAAGACTAATCTGGTAGCCAAATAGAGGAAGATAGAACTGTCCCGAAAGTATCACAGGCATGCAGGCCTTAGGTGACAAGAGCTTAAGGCAATTGATAGATGAACAACTTCCCGCCAGGGTGCAATCAGTATAGTGCAGACCGTGAGGAAATCTACATGGCAGATGAGCAACCCAATTTCTTCAACGAATATTTTATAAGGACCAAAAAAGAAGAAACCTGTGGATTAGAGACTTAAGAATCAGACCACCATTTACAATGTTTATTTGGATCTTCATTCAAATAAATAAATATTTTAAGAATTTTTAGAGGCAATCAGGGAAATGTAAATATTGACTATATTCATGATGTTAAATATCATTGTCAAGCATAGTGGATTACAAATTGGGCTGCTAACCGTAAGTTCGAGTCTATAGCTGTTCCATGGGAGAAAGAGGAGGCTTTCTGCTCCCATAAAGATTTACAGCCTCAGAAACACCATACAGGATCACTATGAGTCAGAACCAACTCCACGACACACCACCAACTACAACAGTGTTGAGGTCATCCTTGAAAACTGAGTCCTTACCTTTTAGAGATCCATACTGAAATATTTACAGGTAAAATGATATCTGGACGGACTTTGCTTCAAAATAATACAAAGGTGGGAAGTGGGTGGAGATCTGATGAATCAAAATTGATAAATTAATAGTAATTAATGAAATTGAATGATAACAGGTACAATATTTTTTGTAATTTTCTGTAGTGAAAAAATCAACTACCTTTTAAATAGATGTGTTGTTAATTGCTTTCGAGTCAGTTCCAACTCATAGTTACCCTGCTTAGGGTTTCTGAGAAATGACTGATTTGAACCACCAACCTTGTGGTTAGCAGTCTAGTGCTTATGCTACAGTGCCACACTAGGAGGAATATTTTTTCTGCTGAGACCTCTTTGCAATACCTTTTGTTTTCTTATGACAGATTTGGAACATTGCTACCAATAAATTGACCTTCCTCAACTCCTTCAAGATGAAGATGTCTGTTATCCTTGGAATTTTCCACATGATGTTTGGAGTCACCCTGAGCCTTTTCAACCATGTGTGAGTTGTTCTGTTTCTGTCATAGGAATACTTTGTGTTAATAATACCTTTGCCTAAAGAAAAAAAAAATTTTAAAGACTTTTATTGTGAATTGAGTGAAAGTTTACAGGGCAGATCATCAGTTTTACATTCAACAAATCATATACTTTGTTTCATTACAATGGTTATAATCCTCTCCATGTATCATCAGTTAACAGTATTTCTCTCTATTCATTTTAGCTGTTTTTGTTTTTTAAAGTCAGGCATATATAACAATTTAAACCACCAAAGGGCACATTCTCCAAGTCTGTCTCCTGGCTGCCAGCTCTCAGTCCCTCTCTTCCCATGAATCTAGAGTCCTCCGCTGCTCCCTCTCTCCATGTCCCCATCTCTGCCTCCATCTCTGGATAAGGTCTCACATTCTGCTTGTGATCTTCTCCCTTGATGGTCCTAGGGTTCTGTTTCTGGACTGTAAGATTAACTACTCTGCAGGGTGTTTTTTTTAATGTTTTATTGTGAATTATGTGATAGTTTACATAGGAGAACATTAGTTTTACATTCATCTTATCGTATATCATTTCATTGCCATGGTTACAATCCCTTCCACACATCATCAAACAACCAAAGGGTGTATACCCTACAAGCCTGCCTCCCGGTGGTCAGCACACAGCCCCTCTCCCTCTCTGGGTCTAAAGTCCCCAACTGCTCCATCTCTCCATGTCATTGTCTCTGGTGTCACTGCTTCTCTGGGTAGGGTCCCGCTCTCTGCTCTTCTCCCTCGATTGTCCCAGGCACCTCTGCTCCTAGACTGCAAAGTTAATTCACTCCCCTCCTTGCTACAAACTGTCTACCTTTACATTTCCAACCCTCACAATCAATCCTGATAACAGTTATTCACTATTGTATCACAAGAGACTTATCTGCATTTCCTTTCATCAGCCCCACCTAGACAGATTGGCTGCTTCTCAGTGGAGATTCTATCTTGCTCCACACCCTCTGGATATAGGTTCCATCTTGAAAGCTTGTAAGCCAGTCACTTCTTACCCTAAAGAAATTTTTGCCTAAAGAAATCATAACATCTTTGAGAGTGATTAGGAATTTAGAACCCCATTTTATGTTGTAGAAGTGCTTTTATAACAACTCATCTTCAGTGAGGCTTAATATTAGCCTCTTAAGAATCTACAGTTTCAGCTGATGACTGGGGGGCAGGCTTGTAGGGTATATACCATTTGGTTGGTTGATGATGCATGGAGGGGATTGTAACCATGGCAATGAAATGATATACGATAGGATGAATGTAAAACTAATATTCTCCCATGTAAACTATCACATAATTCACAATAAAACATTAAAAAAAAAGAATTTACAGTTTCAGTACAGATCTTTGAAAAATATTTGTGCAATTTTGATCAAAATGAGTAAGTTATTTGTCTTCTTTGATGTGTGGCTCACATAAAATTGTGAACGAAGTGTAAGAATATACTAGGCTTCCCAGTCCCTTTCACCTGGTTGACAGTGGTGCAGGGATGGTCTAAGACACTGATGGGTAATTTCCAGTGTCTGTTGCCACCAATGCCTCTGGTTTCTGCTTCTCAAAGAGATGAAAATAGAACAGGGGGAGGCATTCGATAGAAAAAAATGGAGTAAGTACTCCATTTAGTGTCCTCCGTTCGCTCTTAATGTATGTTTTCTCTCTTCTTTTAGCTATTTCAAGAAGCCCCTGAATATCTACTTTGGCTTTATTCCTGAAATAATCTTCATAACCTCCTTGTTTGGCTACTTGGTTATCCTCATTTTTTACAAGTGGACAGCTTATGATGCTCAGACCTCTGAGAAGGCGCCAAGCCTCCTGATCCACTTCATAAACATGTTCGTCTTTTCCTACCCAGACTCTGGGAATACGATGCTGTACTCAGGACAGGTGCGTCAGCCCCCAGGTGGGCTGTCTTAATTAGGGGGATACTATAGGTCAGGAAGCTACATGTTTCCCTCTCCCTAAAAAAGCTAAGAAAAAACCCTTTCCTATAGCATTTGGTTTTAGTTCATGTGTCCCACATCTAAACTCAGCCCATCCTCCTTAGCTAGGAAGGACCCTTCTTTGATTGTTGTATCCAAAAGGGTAAGAATTATATCTCCCATCCTACAGGTCCGCCGGTTCCTGGGTTTTACCACAACACTTGCTCATTATTTTGAGAAAGTGGATAATATTATTCATAGTAATAGGAAAGAACTCTGCCTGCTTGGGGGGAAATATATGCTGGAGTTGGAAACTGTCTATTGGATTCATGAACTTTGATGTATGTGTCTTGTCCTTCCTGTACAGAAAGGGATTCAGTGTTTCCTGGTAGTGGTTGCGCTCCTGTGTGTACCTTGGATGCTGCTGTTGAAACCACTGGTCCTTCGCCATCAGTATTTAAGGAGAAAGCATTTGGTGGGTGTATTTTTGTTGCTGAAAGCTACTAGACATTTTTTTTCCCTTTAAGATCAATACAGTTAAATTGATCTCCCTGTTGGAGGTAGTTAAATGTACATGAGTCTGAATACTGTTAAAATGCATTTGTGTTACATACCTGAGTATGAGCACCCGTCCTGTTGAAGTCAGACAAATAAGTATCTGCTACACAGACATCGGGATTCAGCTTTGCATACCCGGGGTAGAGAGAGCAGGTCCTTTCCTGTTTGTCATGATGTGCTCATCAGAACCCAGGCCTGGGCCTGTCTGGATGCAGCATCAGCCAAAGTCAGGCAGCAGAAGCTATAGACAGGCGGAGCCACTCATGTGACTTGCCTGGACAGCCACAGGGCTGACACTGAGATATTTTCTTTTTTAAAATGAGACAATGATATTTTCAACAACCAGAGCATCTGGGAAAAAGGTTTGGTTTTAAAGTACATTGATTTTTTTTTTTTTTTTTCAAAAGCAGCATACATACATGTGTTTACTTAATGTATGTGTGCATATGCGTTCTCCCCTAACATGCACAGTTAAGTTGCCAAATGTTCAGTGTTGTGTGTGGTTTCTGGTTACCCAATACTGCTTACTTATTGTAATGCCTGGGAGAACCCAGAAGATCTTGTTGCATGACTCTCATATGCTGTTAGATTATTACCCCTGTTGGAGAGCAGTTGAGTTACAAGACCCTCCTTCTCCCTTTTCTGACCATCATCATCTTTCCATTTACCCTTCATTCGTCTCTCCCCTTCACTCCCTCCCTCTTTTGTTCTCTTCTTCCTTCTTCTTTTCTTCCATTCACTATCAGGAAGGGCAACCTGTGGAGGTCCCAGTCAGCCCAACCCCGAGCCAACAGGGGCTAGAGGCAGCAGCGGCTGCAACAGTGAGTGAAATTCCAACCAACAAACCATCACATTATGTTTAAAGAGGTGGCAAGCAGTGCAGCAGAGTTCTCTTGAACTCTATGGAGAGATTGGGACATGTGCTCTCTTGGAAAGTATGTCCTCGTTACTCATTGAGGCGATGACAGAAGAGATTTCCACCTCTTAAGAATAGATTCAGACAGCATCTTGACCATTTCTATTCAAATATGTAAGTACAGTCATGTTCATGGAAACAAAGTGGCTGTTGTACCCTCTTGGAGAGTCCCATTATCTTCATCCAAGACAGCAGCTCTTGGTCTCATCCACTTTCATGTCTGTATTTGTGACCATGTACTGGATGATTCTTCAGCATGTATGTCAAGGCTTCTCTGGGATTTCTTGGATTGGTTTCCCTGCACTTTAAGCTTCTACCTTAGAGTGATACTTGGGCATTTGGTCCTTTTCAGCAATGACGTACCGTCTTTCCGGTGGAAACCTAGTAATGTCAACTGTTGTGAGAGTCTCAGAAGCCCTCATGTCCTCGACTGTTCCAGTGAGACCTCCACTCTCCCGTGTGTCTCGCTGTGTGTACTACACATCTGGTGTAACAACCAAAAGTATCTTCTGTCTTCACCTTTTCCTCTTTTGTTATAACATCATGACTCAATTAGCAACACTTTGTATGTTAAGCTTTTGAATATTTGTCCTTAAAAAAAAAAAAAAAAATCTTAATCTCTTAACCAAAACCTTATCTTGTACTAATATCCACGTTACTCTAATATATGCTAGGTAATGAATCTATAAAAATTTAAAAATATCAACAGTTATGATTACTTAATATATTCTGTGTTCTATAGCAGTATCATCATGGTCTTTTAAAGAAAATCTTTAAATGGATAAACATCTCCTATATTAGGTGTACCTAAGCATTTTAAACTTAGAAAAATACTTGGAATCATCCTTCTAGAACCTTCTATTATTTAAAAGGGCCAATACTTTGGATTATAAATTATTTTAATGTTGTTGCTTAAAATTATTTACAAGTAGGAACTTTGTCTCTCCTTCCATATGAGGGGAGGGGGGAATACCCATTCATTTATCTTCTTTCCACATACTTCTTTCTGCTAGCCCAAATATATATAAGATGTGCTTCTGAGACGATGTGGGTGCTCTTAAATCTGGCATCCTCTTCTGTGATAATCTCCAAATTGAAGGTCCCAGGCTGAAACCTTCTCAGAGGCTCCTTAATCCATATCTCTTTCTGGAAAGCAGTTTACAGGCATCAGGATGATCATTCCACAAGAAGGGCCCTGGACTCTCCACCTTAGAAGGCTGGGGATATGAACACTGATCTGTTTTTATTTTGTTCTTTGTTCTGGTCTGCGTCTCTTGGTGGTCTGTAAGCAGTTTATCCAAGTTTGCTTTTGTTTTGTCTTAATCTAGTTGTGTGTTTCTCATTCTCCTTCCTGTATTCATTCCGTATGTTCAGAGGAGATGTTTGTCAGTGTCAGGCTGGGAGTTTTCGCCTGTTTCTCCCTCATGTCATTTGCTGGGTGGAGAAAGCTCTGGAAATGGCTCTCTGCTTTAAGAGGCTTAAAATCTGAGCCGGCCTCTTCTACCCTATAACCCAGCTCAGGGTACACTGGAGTCCCCTCCTGTCACCAGTGCCACTTACAGCTGCGTTTCCAGCTTGTACCTTTACAGAGTCATCAGGTGTAGTATGCGCCTGCCCTGGAGATGTCCAGGGCTTCAGTGGTTCTCAAATCCAGCCACATGTCAGAATCACCTTATGAAGTCTAACACACACACACACACACACACACACACACATACACACACACCCCAGCAGATTAAAACAGGTAAGTAGAAGAAGAACTAAAATTGATACATTATTAATTCTATGACCCAGACAGTACTCTTCTGGCCTTAAAAAAGAAAATTAACACAAAGGCATACTTAGTTAGAAAAAGCAAATAGTATTAACCCCACCACTGTTTTTTCCTCAAGAGTATTATTAGAAAAAGGTTTTGATTGTAATCTTTAAAATACCTCCTGCTCATATTGGAATATGTCTGTCATCTATTAATATAAATATGTTTTATCACAGAAACACATTGTTGTTAAGTGCCGTTGAATTGGTTCTGACTCATAGTGACCCTGTATTGGGTTTCCAAGAGGTGGCTGATGAGCTTGACCCACCGACCTTGCAGTCCAGCACATTTAACCCACAGTGCCACACCAGGACTCTACAGACACATGTTGTTGTTGTTGTTATGTGCCGTGGAGCCGGTTCCGACTCATAGCAACCCTGTACAGGGTTTCCGAGGCTGTAAATCTTTTACGGGAGCAGAAAGCCTCATCTTTCTCCCACAGAACAGCTGGTAGTTTCGAACTGCTGACGTTAAGGTTCGCAGCCCAATTCGTAACCACTACGCTACCAGAACTCCCTACAGACATATCTACAGACATATATTGTTATTGTTAAGTGCTGTCGAGCCGATTCCAACCCATAGCAACCCTCTATAGAGTTTCCTAGTAGGAGCAGCTGGTGAGCTTGAACTGCCGACCTTGCAGTTCAAATGGCTTTGCAGTCTGGTGCATTAACCCATAGCGCCACACCAGAACTCCACAGACATATATATATGTATACTAAAAAAAAAAAGGAAATTGTGTTTTAAACTATAGTACTTTTTCCCTTATTTTATTAGTTTTTCAAAACTACTTCATTCTTCTTGATGGCTGCTGAATATTCTCTAGAACATTTTGGAGAATATACCGAAATTACGGACTCACTCTTGTTACTGAATGTGTTGACCATTCCCAGTTCTTTGTTGTTACAAACAGCGAGGCAGTTACCTGTCCATACTTCTCTCTCAAGGTTTGTATAATGCTCCCGGCCCGAGGGCCTTATAGACACTCCCAGCAATTATACAATGTCTACCTGGGGAAATGTTTTTTAAATATACATTTCTTGACCCCCACCCCAGAACTACTAGATTTACAATTTCTAGGGCTGGTATTTGAGAATCTTTGAAATTCCACTTTCAAGATGATTCTGATGTGTCCAGTTCTCTAACAACATTTGAGAACCACTGAGGAAGAGTGAGAATTTGCCCAACACTGAGATCTGATAGTGGTGGTTGTTAAATGCTGTTGAGTCCATTCCAAGTCATAGTAACTCTATATAGGGTTCCCAGGGGGCAGCTGGTGGCAGTCCAGTGGTAAATGGTACACACCAAACCAAGGTCTGGCAGCTCGGAGTAGCTGCCAGGAAGGCTGTTTGCCGGACAGCAGTCCTTGAACTCTTGTCATGTTTGGCTCCCAGGACAGAAACAGTATGGAATGGTTCTAAGGGCTATACCTTAAACTTTTTCACTCTGTGATAGATTGGTTTTAATTGATGCCTGTCAAACTTTATCCCAATTTTACCCTTTTTTTGCACCCAAAAAGTCATTTTGTATCAGTAAATCCAAGCTTTTCCAAAGCATGTTGACTTTAATAACGTTCTGTTTATGAAGACCCTGTTAAAACACTCAACTCGGGGTCTGCCTATATTCCTAGAAGGGTTGTTTTAACATTCCAGAATCTTTCATTTCAAGATTAGTATCCTTCTAAATGCAAGCTAACCTACACTGAACTTTTTTTTCCTTCCCTGACCAATGGCAGTACTTTTTTCCTGAGCAAAGACCCATCTATTTCTGGTAGAAGTTTCTAGAACTCTTGGACTCCTATTGAAAACTTTTCAGATCAGAGTAGAATCACCATGTCAGTTAACTCACCTCCCTTGATCTTTAGTTCCAGAGAGACCTGGGCCAGTGCAGGCTTTATAGGAGAACTACACTTATGAGTATGTTTGCATTGAGCTTTTTATTCAAACAGGATTCTTAGTTAGCGGTGACTGAGGCCAGGCGGGTGTCGCTGTGCAGACGGCAGAACTGCTTATTTCTTCTGATGCATGTGAATGTGGACTGGGACCTGGGCAGTAGTTATTGGGGTGGGAACAGTGATTTGTAGTTTTTGGGTTTTTTGTTTTTTTTTCCAATCACTACTTTTGATTGTGGTTTAGGTGAAAGTTTACAGAGCAAATTGATTTTCCATTCAATAATTCAGTGATTGGTTTTTACTTAGCTCTGTCGACCAGTGGATTTTGTTGCTGTTGCTAGAATTTATGCTTTTCTGAGGTTTGTATGTACTAACCATCGCCCTTGCCCACCTCACAGAATGTCACAGTAAAGCCCAGGCAAATTCTACTCTTTCTGTTCGCCTGTGTAGGGAACTCTCAACTTTGGTGGGATCAGGGTGGGCAACGGACCAACAGAGGAGGATGCTGAGATTATTCAGCATGACCAGCTCTCCACCCACTCAGAGGACGCGGAAGAGGTAAGATCCAGTGGTGTGGGCCTCCTCTCCTTCCACCTCGGCCAGCCCTAGTCTTGTGTACCTCAGAGACCTCGCTCCAGTCTTCTCCTTGAAAAATCAAAATTTGAAAACTAATATTCAGCCTGCCTCAGGCTTCTTGTGGCACCACAGCTTTTACAGTGGGCCGCTGCTCTGACCCCCAGGGCTGCCTGCAAAAGCTACAGCCGCTCTGTCTGCCGTTGCTTCTTAGACTGCATGTTGCGCACAGTACTCTACATGCAGCTCTCAGTGACTAGCTCTCCCCAGGACCCACACAGGCAGCGTAGGCCCCAGCATCCGAGCTCTCACTGCCATAAATAGACCATATAGGAGAGCTGCTTCACACCTTGTCCTGCCCAAGAATCACTCAAACCATGACTGTAATCCTTGGTACTTTTGAAGTTCTGACCCATTGATTTACTCTTGTTGTAACCTTTTTTTTTTTTTTTGGGGGGTGGGGGGAGCTCTTTGTCTTACTTTTTTTAAAAGAAAAGGAAAAAATAGTAAGGTCACGCTAGACTTTTCTCCAATATACCACCGCCAAACTTGTTTTTTAAAAATCCAATCTCCCTGCGTGACCACTGGCAGTACAAAACCTTTGAACTGAACATTTGATTATCATCTACTTGTTAGGTTCTTTTCAAAAGCAAATAGGAGTTGAGAGCTGGACGCTTCATTCTGTCTGACCTCTTCACTATGTAGATGGCTTTTTAACAAAGATATGACTAGCCATTCAATCCCTGCTGATTTTGCTTGCCGTGTATGCTGAGGAGTTCTTCCCCCAACATGTTGGTTAGCCTATACAGTGCTAACAAGCCTTCCCAAGAAGCAATGACAGCCTTGTGCTCATAACTTGTAATTTTATGTGTGGTGTGGCCTCCCCACTAAGTGTAAATTTATGTTTTCAAGCCTACCGAGGACGAAGTGGTAAGACGAAAGCTGGCTCTGCCTTCATGTTTATCTGGGGCTTCTCTTCCCACCCTTGTGATCACCCCCTGGGCCCTCCATGACACCGTGCATCCTGCATCTCACTGGCCACTTGGAACCAGTGTGTGAACCTGTGCTCTGAAAAAGCTGCTCTCCATTCACTGCATCTCATGTCTGTCACCTCTGCCTTGCTTCATTGTCTCTGCTGATCTAACACCTCTGAGAGCTACAAGTAATGTCTGCATTGGCATTCTTGAAGTGACTCCCTTTGGGGGTTGAGTCCCATTGGCCTCGGCCATCCTCTCCTGCGATGTTGTGGTTGCTCTGCCACTCCTCTGAGTGCTTATGGGCCAAGCTAAGCCTTCCTCCCTGTCTGAGATGCAGCCAATCTCTTCCTGCTGCCCTCATCAGCTTGATGTTTCAACCCTTGGCTCGGGTCAGCTGTACCTCATGTGGCCCAGGTGTGGGAGGTAGACCACTTTCAAAAGGAGGCTTTGCCTCTTAGCAGCACCCCAGAAAAAAATCCATCTGTATACCGGGAGTTCATATTATGTACACCAACCCACACAGAGGGAGTAACAGAAGAAAAAAAAGATTCAGACTACATTTGGAATAGATGACCTTCTAGTCTAGTAATAATGAGTCATTTAGCAATACACAGGTTTGGATTTGGGTTTTTAAAGGCCTTGTTGCATTGTTGATACCTTCCCCCAAAACTTCTCTGTAAAATACCCAGACTATGAACTGGCTTTCCTGGTCTGAGGGGGCAGTGGATGGGAATGTGGAGCCTCTTTATAAGAACTGCAGTACAGTAGGCCCTGTGTTCCTTGGGGTCACTCGGCCTGTGCACATCAGCCCCCCGCACCCAATGACCCTGCCAACTGCGCTGCTTTCTCAGTGCTTTTCATGTTGAGTATCCAAGGCCATGGTCATGTTCAGAATCAGGTTATTGTGCACTGATGTCCCCATTTGCAGCCATATCCCAGGGGAACTCAATGTTCAAACAAGATGGACTGTATAATTCAGCCTGCCCAGTCTCTAGCCACTCACCTCACTTGGGAATTTTACTTCCTTTGGCTTCCTAAGTAGTCATAACATTTTATATTTTTCAGGCATGTATGACAGTCTAACTCTCTAAAGTAGCTAGCTCAAGATTTCAAACAAAGTAGATTTTTTAAAAATCCAGAACTTTTCCATTTTGCTCTGGCTATAAAAGCCTGCTTGCCCCGTGTAGAACATTGCTCCAGCCCAGTGGAAGCAGCCGTCTCTTTTTATGGGGGTGTGCTCAGGACCACGCAAGCCAGTTGGTTAGTTGGAAGATCTTTGATGGCTGTAACCATTCAGCAAGGGTCAGCAGTACCTTGACCAACACCTCTCCCTCCATCAGTTCTTCTCTCCAGTTACTTTCATCCCACCCATATATATATTCATTCATTCATCCCACCATCCATTCATTGATCCCACCCACCTGTTTGCTTATTCACCCTCCATGTGCCAAGCACTGTGTTTGGTACTGCAGAAACAGAGAGTAAAAAGCAGTCCTCACCTTCAAGGAACTCCCAGACAAATTGAGGACACGGTCCAGTAGCAGGTGCTGTGTAGAAAGAAGTGTGCCCAGGATGCTGCAGGAGCTCAGAAGAGGGACCCTGACAAGCCCCAGGGTGCACTGGGGAAGAGGAGATCCAGGAAGACTTCCCAGAGAAGGAGGTTCCTAATCTAAGCCTGGTCAAGCAGGAATCTGGGGAGAAGCGGCAGACCCACCAATGTGTGTGCTTATTGTGAATGCACATCACACTTAGGGGATGCGCAAGTATTCTGTTGCCTGGAGCACAGTCAGTAGTAGGGGGGATGGTGAGAGGAGAGACTAGAGGTTGACAGAGATCAGCGACGGCCGGGGCTGCAAGGAGTCATCTTGGGGCACAGTCACTTGCATCACCAAATACTCATAGTGGCACTGTAGTTAGGATTATTGGATTGGGCATGGGGCAGTCTCAAGACATGGAAACCCATTAATCTGATATGACTGAGGGAATAGCTATGGAGCCTGAAGTGAAGTAAGGCATTTTCAGGGGGAGCTGCAAAATACAGGAACCAGTATGAGGTGTTAGGAGTCCTGGTGTGGTATTGTAGGATAAACACTCAACCACAAGTTCCGTTTGAACCTTAAGGTCTGTGGTTCAAACTCACCAGCCACACTCTTTGGATACCTTATACAGAGTCACTATGGGTCAGAACCGACTTGATGGCACTTAACAACAAATGAGGTATTAAAGAGGTAAAAGCTAGAGGTTCCAGTGTCTTAATGATTGTAGGGGATGAGAGTGTGTAAAGATTCAAGATTGACTTCCAGACTTGGATCTAAGGGCAGTGGCAGTACCCTTTTGTGGGACATGGAACCTGGACTAGAAGTAGGTCTTGGTGCGGTTAGAGGAGAACAATGAACCAGCCCAGGTTGGGTGGTGTTGAGTTTGAAGTACCCGTGGTAGACCCAGGAGAACATGGAGCACAGCCAGTTGGAAGTAAGCAAGGCGGCTGAGTTGGAGATGTCTATTTGAGAGTCACCCGTAGTGGTGTCCGTGGAAACCCTGAGTGGTGATCCCATAGAACAGAGAAAAGGACTGAGGCTGCAGCTCCAGGGAACACCAACATTTAAGAAAGAAAAACCATGAAGAACACAGAAGGAACACCCAGAGAGGTAGGAGGAAAGCCAAGGGAAGGCGAGTTTTTAGGAGGACAGAAGAGGGGAGAGCGGCAGATACTGTAGCCCCGTCAGCTCTGTAGAATGTCTGTTGGTTAACGACATGCTCAAAAGCGCTGGCTTGTGGGTCAGAAGGGTAGAAGCCAGGGTGCCGGAGGGTGAGGAGTAGATGGCTGAGTGCTGAGGAAGCTGAAGTAGAAAAGGCAGACAAGGAGTCCATAGATAGAAGGTTGGAATCGTAGCTGCCATAGATTAAGGCAGGTTGTGAGTGGCAGACCCCTTCGCCATGCCTGGCTGGATTTCTCATTAACTCTCACCTCTGAGGTAGGTACCATTATTTTCCTACTGTGTAGATGAGACAAGTGTGCAATGGAAGGGAGGAAAAGTGAAGAGAAGCTTCCTGCCTCCTTTCCTCTCATGTCCTTTTTTAAAATGGAAACTTGAGGTAAAGTAAAAATGCTGAAAGGGTCTGGTAGAATCAACTGCGTGGTCACTGCTTTTTCTAAGCTCTTAACGGTCAAGGCCTCAGTCCTTGGAGATGGGGACTTTCCCATCATCTGAACAGGAGCTTTAGGGTGACAGCCAACAGTGATTGATTGAGGTTTCTCAGTGTAACTAGGAGAATTGAAGAGTCTGTTCTGGGAGAAAAGCCAGACATATGCTGGATGTGCATTGTCAGAGGTGAGGAAGATTAGGCATTGGCCCAGAAACAGTGTGCTGGAACCAGCCCCCCTCCTTTGGCCTGGGCTGTGGTGGTCCTAGCAATCCAGCTCCTTTCACATGCCCTGCCCACATGGATTTCCCAAGGCATTTTGGGTATCCTTTGGGAGTCATGTGAGTCTTGAAAGATCCCTGGCCCTGTGAGGATCAAACTGAGGAGGGTTCAAGAGGCTAAAGAGGCTGGTTGAGCTCACATTAGGGCCTGGGGACCCAGTGGACCTGCTGCCCACCCTGCGTGCACATGCTCACAGGTGATTGACTGCCCCAGCAGGATCATGAGACCCCCGTGAGAAGCACTTGGAGCTCCTGTAGCCTTTGAGTTGTATTTCACCCGCAGCTGTGCTTGGAGCAGTGTTCACCCTGAACTCCAGAGAGCTTGTCCCTGTCCCACCCTTTACACTGGAAGTCATTTTTGGTGTATAAAGGAAAACTGGAAATAAACTGAGGGTGAGGAAAACACGATCAGGAGATGCTCTGTTTGGCATCAGTCAGATATCCATGTAGGAATTTGTGACACTTTGGCCAAAATGTCCCCTATTTAATCTTATCAGAAGTTACAAAGAAAAGATTATCTTGCCCCCAAAAGGCTGTAAAAATGAGTAAAGTGGGAATAGAGGTTTAGTGTCTTCTCCAGGCACTTTCCAACTTGATCTGTCTCCTGGGACCGCCCCCTTCCTGCTCTCAGTGGATTGTTGAGAGCAGGGGTGCCTCCTCACCAGCACCCACGAAGGTGAGAATCAGCTAAAGCTGGTCCACTAGCAGGTTCTTATGGTATAGATCCAGACGGTCACTTTGTCTCCTAAGTGCTTTAACTCAGCAGCCCTAACAGGGAGAATAAACAAATGTGCTAATCAAGATGGAGTTGGTAAAATGCAATGTGTTGAAGGAAGTAAGGGTGCCCAAGTTGGGGCTAACCCAGCTGGGAATTCTGAGGAAGACGTAGCTGAAATCACCTGAGTTCAAGAGTGAGTGTAGATTTAGTACTGGGTGCCCCTGGCCCCCCGCAGGGTGAGGCGCTGTCCAGGTAAGCAGTTCCTGTCCTCTCCCAGACAGCCGTTAGTGGAGTACTCAGGCCCAGGCTGACCGTGTCAAGCTTCGAGCAGATTCCCCTCCTTGACTCTTACTGTCTCTCCGGTTTCCTCCACGACAGTTTGACTTTGGGGACACAATGGTCCACCAGGCCATCCATACCATCGAGTACTGTCTGGGCTGCATCTCCAACACCGCCTCCTACCTGCGCCTCTGGGCCCTCAGTCTGGCACACGCACGTGAGTAGAATTCTCCCAGCCCGAGAATTTGGTCTTCCCTTTCTCTCAAAAAACAAAACCCCACTGCCATCGAGTTGCCTCATAGTGGCCCCATAAGACAGAATAGAGCCTCATCGTTCTGCAGAGCGGCTGGTGAGTTTTAACTGCCTATCTTGTGGTTAACAGCCCACACTGGGCCCACCATGCCACCAGGGCTCCTTTCAGGTGGGGTTTAAATTGAGTGGAATTCGTAAGAGCCCCAGGGAACAGGAAACCCTGCAGCGATGCATGTAGGAGCAAACCACAAGGCCCACAGCTGCCTCTTGCTGCCCTGAACCACCACTGTCTCCCTGTTCCCCAGAGCTGTCTGAGGTCCTTTGGACCATGGTGATCCACCTGGGCCTGCGTGTGAAGAGCTTGGCAGGAGCGCTGGCACTATTCTTCATCTTCACGGCCTTCGCCACCCTGACTGTGGCCATCCTTCTGATCATGGAGGGCCTCTCGGCCTTCCTCCACGCATTGCGCCTACACTGGTGAGTGGCCTTGGCATCTCTCCTTACAAAATCCCCCCAGTCTCTTTGCTGGGAGCGGTTGCCTGACCACACAGGAAATGCCTGCTTTCTCAACCTTGCACCCAAGGGAGCTGCCTGAGTAATAACTATCAGAAGAAGTCCACAGCTGATTTTGGAAGAGCGCTCCTCTCTCACAGCCTCTAGGGAGAGGTCTCTGGCTGCTGGGGGTTGTCGGGTTACCTCTCATTGCCTTGCCCATTCTCAGTGATCTTAACTGTGGTGTGAAAGAGCTGCTAAAGTTTGGGGGTTTTTGTTGATTGTGGGTTGGTTTTTTTGTTTTTCTTTTTGTCCTGGTATGTATGTTTCTCCTGTTTTCAGAGTATTGGAAGAGAACAGCCCTGAAAATAGATTGTAAGTCCAGGAAAGTGCTCAAGCACACTGCACCCCAGATGTGCCCCTGTCAGTCTTTTGGCAAGGACCCCTGGGCACGCTATTGTGCTATGGGGGAATTATGGGTTTCATAGTATGTAACGCAGTACATGAATGCAACTTCTTCAGATGGGCGGCTTTTGTGTGTGTGTGTATTGCTTACTTGTATTTTACATGGGTTTGTAGGTCTTAAAAGGAGCCCTGGTGGGGCAGTGGTTAGTTAAGTGTTAGACTGTTAACCAAAAGGTTGACGGTTCAGAACCGCCAGTCGATGTGTGGAGAAAGATGTGTCAGTCTGCTTCTGTAAAGATTACAGCCTTGGAAACTCAGTGGGGCAGTTCGACTCTGTCCTATAGGGTGGCTGAGAGTCAGAAGTGCCTCATCAGCTATGGGTTTGGGGGCAGTTCCTCGTAGCTCTGTGTGGAGACAGATAGCCCTGTCCCAGGGACTGGGAGAGCTATGTGACTCTCTGGCCTCAAACTGGGGTTGCCAGATCTTGCAAATAAAAATACAGGACACCCAGTTCAATTTTAATTTCAGATGAACAGCGAATGCTTTTGAAAGCATAAATATGTCCCAAATGCTGTATGGGACATTGTTGTTACTAAGCGTCATCAAGTCGGTTCTGACTCATAGTGACCCTGTGTAAGGTTTCCAATGAGCAGGTGATGAATTTGAACCGCTCACCCTGTGGTTTGCAGTCCCTTGCTGATCCTACAGCGCCTTCTACTAAACACTGGACAACCTGTATTTTATCTGGCATCCCTGCCTCCTACAGGTCATTTTTGGACCTCATTCCTTCCCCTGTTTCGGGCCCTCAGGGTCCAATGTCTCTGGCAGCTGTAGACCAACTGTTGTTGTTGAATGCCGTCAAGTCGACTCTGACCCTTAGCAACCCTGTATAGGGTTTCTGAGGTGCAGCTGGTGAGCTTGAACAGCCAACCTTGCAATTCAAACAGCTTTTCAGTCTGGCACATTAACCCACAGCGCCACACAATGCCCAAACCTGAAAGAAAATCCAAAATCTCAATCTGAGAAAAGTTCCCAACTAAGTAGACGATGTCTTCCCTTATCTTTGATTGCTTTCCTGGCTCAGTTACAGCTGAGCCGCCTCAAAGACTCAGCTGTTTTTCTAAATTACAGAGAGGGAAATGAGGCATGTAGTAGCAAGAGTGGCTGGACAACTCTCCTGAAAAAGCTCCTTTAGAGAATCCGTTCTCATTGGACACTGCTTTTCTCTGGCCTGGCTTTCTTCCTCCTTGCTCCTCCTTTTCACCCGAATGGATGTGGAGCCAATGAGGTTAGGAGTAGTGCGTGCTTCAGACTGCTGGCGCACTATGCTGTTCTCAGCTTATCAGTGTCCTCTCTCCCCAGCACACTTCCGTAGCTGCTTGGTGTGAGGGAACGTCTGAGTAACAAGCTTGTGGTGACTCACTTTTTCTTGCCCTCTTGGCTTCCTTCCTTCCCTACTCACTTCTCTGCCTCTGAGCCCCTGAGCTGAGGGAACAATTGCCACCCAATTTTGCTTCCAGCCCCAGAAAGCTGCCTCTTCTCTAGACAAAAACTATGTGACAAATCATTGAGCAAGACATGCCTGGACACAAGAAAGTTCACCTGGGCCTGGACCTGATTTCCAGAGTGTGACCCAACTGTACAAATCCAGAGTGAGCTGAGGCAGTTTGGGAAGACAGTTTTTCTTGCCAAAAAGATTACTTCTCCTTCAAGATCACCCGTGGCCTTCAAGTGGTGGTGTCTTCCTATGCCCTGATGAATGGGACTGAGGGAGTGATGAATAATGAGAGTGCAGGCTTCGGAATCACGCTGACCTGGGTTTGAGTCAGCTGAGCAGAGCAGTTAACTTCTCAGAACCTCACGTTCTCTCATTTGGGAAAAAAAAAAAAAGAGGATAATATCCAAGTGGTTGTGATTAAATGTTAAATAACACACACACCCGGTGTCTGCTGCGGGGCCTGGTCCCATCATAAACAGGTGTCCAAGGCCCATCCCCCTGCTCTGCTTAAAATGGGATGTTCTGGCTGTGGTCCTCTTTTAGCTGAGGGAGAAAAAAGAGGAGAGTCCCTAAAGAGGCGCATACATGGTAACTCAGAATGTCCTTCGGATTGGCAGGGAACAGATCCACCATACAAGCTGTACTTTTCTTTCTTCCATTCTCTCCTTTCTTACTTTCTTTTCTTTCTTTCCCCTGGTAGTAGAACTAGTGACTAAAGAGGGGGAAATGTGAAGCCCTCCCTTGTGAAACTTTTAGAATCTAATCATAAGAGAGTGGTCAGCTTTGGCGTGTAGAGATGCTACCCCACCACTGAAAAAGCAGTGAATGAAATTGGTGCTTGTGCGCCCCCTTCTGGCCGAACGTGGTGTGCTTCGAGGATTCTCAAGTATTGGGAATCCGGCCAGAGCTGCAAGGAGAGTTCTGAGCTGTGGCCATCTTGTGAGTGGTGGGAACAGCTGTCCTGCTGAAATGGCTGCAGGGATTTTGCTGCTGTTTTTTCTGGCGTCCAGCCTGGGCGCCTTCTACCTCTCTTTACCACTGATGTCGAGCTGGGCTTTCCTGGTTCTGATGCAAGGGCTGTCCTATTATACATGTCCTGGGTCTCTAGTGTGGACAGAAAATCGTAGCAAATATAAACCACCAGCCTGAGATTTCCTGCACAAGAGTCACAGTGAATGGTTGAACTATTGGAAGACTGTAGGTTAGTGTTGTTGTTAAGTGCCGTTGAGTCAGTTCCAACCCATAGCAACCCTGTATAGAGTCTCCGAGGAGCAGCTGGTGAGCTTGAACTGCCGACCTTGTTGTTCAAACCGGTTTTGCAGTTGGCACATAACCCACAGCGCCACACTAGGACTCCATAGGTTAGTGTACTCATCAGCTGATGCTGTCTTCTGAGTTTTGTCTTTTTTTCCCCTGCCTACCATATCGTGGCGTCCTAGTGTGGCGCTGTGGGTTAATGCTCCAGACTGCCAAGCCATTTGAACTGCAATATTGGTGGTTCAAGCTCACCGGTGGCTCCTCAGAAACCCTATACAGGGTCGCTGTGGGTCAGAACCGACTCGACAGCACTTCACAACAACAACTATATCAAGTGGCCCGACTCTTGCCCACCACAGTTTTAGACATGATTACCTTATCAGAAGAGGCCTAAGACTGGGATACAAGTTGTAGTTACAACTATCAGCGCCAAATCAATTTAATGCAGAAAGACTGACATCCTGCATCCTACCTTCAGCCTTGTCCCTTCTGCTCTAGCCAGCTGTCCATGCAGGCAGGTGTGCATGCTGGCGCACTGACAGACTGGTTGCCAGTTAAAGGGACAGAGTTCAGGGCCGGTGTGCTGTAGGAATGCAGTGCTGTGGTGACATGGCAGGGATGGGTAGCTGCCTCAGGGGAAGGGAGAACCCCTGAAACAGAGTTCCGGGCTGGCATTTGGACCACTTGACATACATGTGTGCCAAGGTCCTGAGCTGCTCAGAGAGGTCAAAAGGGCCAGAAAAACAGCTCAGCACAGAGTCTTCTAAAAGTGCCTCTCCCCCATCACATCCCCACCAGGAAAGAGAACAGGTTCCTCCTTCACCCACTCAAGGAAATGGGGTTTCCTGTTACGTGCCAGGAACAGCCTCTCTGGAGTCCCCCACTAGTTCCTTTGGGCCACTGAATGGCCTTTGCTGAGTGCTAGAGCTGGACAGGTGACAGAGAAGACCACCTGACTTCCTGCGGCTCCTGTCCCATGTGCTTTCTCCTAGAGATGCTTGTCAGGGCCCTGGAGGCCTCCGAGCAGAGCAGAATGGCAGGGCCCTGGAGAAGGCAGGCGGCCAGCAGACCCTACTCCACCCAGTCCCAGAGAACTTCATGTTTGTACTCTCTCAGGAAGCACATGCCTCCCTGGCAGGGGGGGCCTGGGAGCAGGGAACAACAGGGAAATGTCTTTCCAGCTCGAAGGCTATGGGTGGCTGGGAAGGGGACTGAAGGCAAGTGACCCTGAGATGGACCCACTGAGTGTCTGACGTAGAGCAGCAGCTGGTAGGAGAGATGGTGGGTGTCGGGCTCGCCCGTTGTCTCCCATAGCACTGTGGACAGAATGCTCTCACGGTGCACCCCCTTCCTCTACTGAGCCCCGCTAAGTGCATGAGTCACACAGCCGGGTAATACCACAAGCAGCGGAAAAGGGAGCTTCCAGTCCATTTGTCCAGGCTGGAACTACAATCGCCTGTATGTGGTCAGGGTTGTAGTCTCACCAAAGCTGGAATTTATCCCTGTATCATAGGCTAGAACTGTACTTGACTTGGCCAGTGTCCAGATGTATAGTGTTGAGTGAAAGAAGACATGAATATCTATTTTTTATTTTTCAGAAATACCCTTACCATATCAGAACACAACCCACCCAACATGAAAAAGTCAAACCTAACAGAAAACTGCCCCCTCCACCACCCCACCCCTCAGAATGGCCTCAGTAGTTGGGAAGGATAGAAGGACTTCTTAAGTATGTTGGGACCTGGGGAGGTGGGGGGGATCAGGACCTGGCTTTGACTTGCTCTCTCACATGTATCCCATCCTGCTTCCTTGTCCTGGACCCTGTGGGAGAGCTTGGCCCAGGCTCTAATGGAAACCTTCCAGGGTCTAAGAGGCTTTGGAACCTTGGCTCAGCCCCTGAGGAATGTAGGGTGAGGGAGAAAGCCTGTCATTACTCCCACACAGAAAATTCTGCTTCTCAGGGCATGGAGTTGGCAGCTGAGGTGCCCCCAGCCCACACCCTAGGACTGAGAGGGCAGCTGAGGACCTCTTGGTGCCACAGATGGACAGGGCTCCCGATCTGCTGGCCTTGGGCCACTTCCTCACCCTTTCATTCCTCCTCCCTTCTGGGCTTGGACTGGGAGTCCCTGCTGAGGGCAGGAGGGGGTCTGAATTGCTCAGATGACTTCTGAACACCTTTGGCTGCCCATGGACTGTGACCTGTAGCTTGTCACAGCCCCACCCCGGCTGTTCTTGGGGGGTCACACAGCATATGTGGAAAGTATTCCTCAGGGCAGTGCTCCTTGGCTTTGTTATTCTCTGAATCATGCATTTTTCTGCCCATATTTGGTGGCTGTGTGGTTGCTGGCAGCCCTCCAGGGTGTGTGAGCAGGGGATGCCCAGCCAAGCAGCTCTGCTAAAGGGAGGGAAGGAGGGCTTCTCCCTGCCCCTCAGCTTCCCGAGGCCCCAATGAGACACCAGGGATGCATATTGAACTAACTGCCTGGGAAGGGACTTAACGTTCTGTTTTTCCTTTTAGTCCCCAAGAGAAGGAGTCTGTCTCTGACGTGTTTGTAGTTGGAGAATATGTTTGCATTACTTTGAGACAACTTCCCTTCCTAACTGCCACCCCTTTCCTGGGAATTTCCTCTCTTAAATTGAAAGCCCAAAGCTGTCACCATTCACTTGCTACCCCTCCTCTTCTCCCCATCCCAAAAAGATACAACAAAGGCACAGTGGTGGTTGTCAATTCCCAGAGTCCTCCCCTCAGAGGTCGGCTGGGTGAGCCACTGGCCAGAGAGGAAAGCTTGGTTTCTAGGTCAGCTGTAGATTAGGAATATATTCCTAGGAGACATTAGAAACAAACTGAATCATGGGAATGCATATTCTTCATTGTTACCAGATACTAAAGCCAATTTAACTTTTTGCACGTTTCTGTGTGGAGTGTGTTGCATAAACACACTGCTCAGCAGGACGAAGCAAGAACAGAACCTAGGGATGGAGGGATGGGGGTCTTGCTGAGGGCCCAGAGCTAAGGAAGATGTGGCACGAGGCGCAGCATCTTTCTGGCCCCACTGGGAAGTCTCAGAAGTTTCTGTGGAATGATGACTTTTCCTCTTCCCTCTCCCCAGGGTCGAGTTCCAGAATAAATTCTACAGTGGGACCGGTTTCAAGTTCCTGCCTTTCTCGTTTGAGCACATTCGGGAAGGGAAGTTTGATGAGTGAGCCCCTCATGGGCTGGTGTGGCCCCAGCCGCCCTCCCTGCACCTCTCCGTGGTGGTTAGCCACACTCCTACTGCCTCCTGGTCTTGATCTCTGGGCACCAGGGCATGTGTGTTGTTCCTGACACTATCCCCCAACCGTGTGTGAGTTACTTAGAAGCAGCCCTGCCTGGGTCTCCCTGTACTACCCATAGCTTTGTGTGTCGTGAGCTTCTAGAGAAAAGCTGGGCCTTGGACCCCAGCCTTCATCTAGCCAGGCAGCCCTTCCTTGTCCGCCCCCTAGTGGTGCCCCAGTTTGTGCACTGACACTAATAAACCTTTGGGCCAGAGTGCTTGTTAATCAGGAATTCAGCTAGACCCAACAGAGCCGTCATGGGTGACTTCTTCCTGCCAGCCCCAAGGCCCCCACATATCCAACATCTCCCACCTCTCACCACTTGAAACTCACACCCTCTCCTCCTTGCTCCCAAGTGTCCCCCTCAGAGTCCTGGCTGGCTCCTTGGCACTGGTGTGCCCCACTTTAGTTGCTGTTTTCTCTCACTCCCTGCTGGCCGGGCACCGGCCCTATTCAGCATGCCCTCTAGAGGGAGGGTTCAGATTGATGCTCTTAACTGGTGGAGATCCTGAGACCCTCCCCACCCCCAGTCAGGATGTCTGAGAGTGTGGTCTGTCTGAAGTTCTGCTGTGCCCACCAGCACCCCTCTCCACTCCTGCACAGAACCCGAGTGGCACGAATGATGTCCTGGGCAGGGCAGGCCAGCACCAATGACGGCTGCTGATTGGAGTCCTCCCTGCCCTGCCACCCTAGCACAGGGCTGTCATGTGAAGGCCCCTTAATCATGCATTGGTACAGCAGTGCTTGCTGCTCTGACTGAATCGATCCCCACCGTTTTCAGTGACAGGGAGTTCCTTGATTTCTCACATGACTGGCCCACCGCCCCAGCTTCCCTGTGCTCGCTCAGTGCTGTGAGGTGACAGTTGTGTGCAGTAACCTAACTAGGATCTTGTGCTGAGCACCGTCCCCTCTCCCCATGGAGGTTTACTTGCTCTTTGCTCTGTTTACAGCAGGGTGTGAAGCAGAGTTTTTGTCAGGGAACCTGCTCAAGGCCTCCCGGTTCAGACATTCCTGTGCTGAATAAAGTGTGTTTGACTCGACCCGGAAGGCTGTCTGTCTCTGTGCTCACAGCCCCAGTTGGCAAACCATCCAGGCTGCTCTGCCCTGCCCAGCACACCACCCCCACGACCTGGGGTCATTGCAGAAGTGGGGAGGGGCATGGTGTCCCTGGGGCCTTGGTTTTCTAGAGCCTATCTGCTGTCCTAAACCCTTTACCTCTGTCCTCCAACTTTTCTGCGTTTCTTTCTGATCAAAGGCCACAGCTGCAGTGACCATGGCTGGGCAGTTAGTTTGTGAAATTCTCAGCCTATCTCAAGTTTCACAGGCACCTTCCCGCTCCCATGAGCCAAGGCAGCTTGGGAGACACTACCCTGGGGTGAGGAGGCAGAGGGAGGATTGGGACACCCACCCACCCTTCTCTCCCTGTCCACCACTCAGTGGCCAGGCGATTTTGAGCCCTAATGCCTTTTCTTCAGTGTAAACTGAAGGCTCAGTGTGGGTTCCTTGGGGGCAGCTAGAGAATGTGAGGTGCTGAAGTCAGCAGATAACAGGAGCGCCAAGGACAGTCCATGTCCCTCCTAAAGGCCTTTCTCAGTGCACTTCTTTCCCTCCGGGAAAGTTGGGGGCAGGAATACCCCATACTTGTCATGCTCCTTATCTCATCCTAGCCCCAAAGCCTTTCCCAGTGCCACCTGCGTTAGGATGCCACCACCCCTTGGCTTCTCACAAGTGAAGTCTAGAGTGGAAATGCTGGTTAATTTAGCTCTTTTAGCCTCTGCTCTATGATGTACTCAAATCAATAGAATAAGATTGAGTCCAGAAATAAACCCTAATATTTACTGTTCATTGATTTTCAACAAAGGGACCAAGATAGTTATTGGGAAACAGTGTTTTCAACAAATGGTGCTGATATCCTGGGTATCCACATACAAAAACAATTGAATTCAGACCCTGCCTTATACTATGGTGGTGCTGAGCCATGGAGTCGGTTCCACCTAGCACCCTGCACAGGGTTTCTGAGGCTGTAAATCTTTATAGGAGCAGAAAGCCTCATCTTTCTCCTGTGAAACAGCTTGTAGTTTTGAACTGCTGACCTTGAGGTTAGCAACCCGACTCGGAACCACTATGCTACCAGAGCTCCTTATACTATATTTTAAGAAAACTGAACTCAAAATGGATCATAAACAAATAAACTCTTAGAGGAGGTCAGGAGTGGATCTTGATGACCATGGCTTAGGCGGTAATTTCTTAGCTAGAACAGCTAAAGCATAAGAGAGAAAAGAATATGAGAGAAGTTGGGCTTTATCAAAATTAAAAAACATCAGGAAAGTAAAAAAAAAAAAACAATATGAGTAATGTAATAGGTGGCACTTAATTGTACATATTAAAAAATGTTGAATTGGAAACTGGGTAATATATATGTTCTTACCACCCCCAAAAAAATCCATACACTGGGATAAAATATTTATAAATCAATTATGTATCATATGTTTAAGAAAGGATTTGTATCTAGATAAAGAACTCCTACAACTCAATAAAAAGAAGACAAAATAGCTCAGTTTTTCAATGGGCAAATCATTTGAGTAGAAATTTCTACAGAGAAGATGCATGACTCGTCAGTGAGCCCATGAAAAGATGCTTTACTATTGTCGGTAGGACATATGGATCCAAACTACAATGAATCACCACTTCACGTCCACCAAAATGGCCAGAATCTAAAAGATAATTACAATTTCAGGTGAGGATGTGGAGAAGCTGGAGCCTACATTCATTGCTGGTTAAGAAAGCAAAGTGATGCAGCTGTTTTTGAAAGCAGTCTGGCAATTGCTCAAAATTTTAAAGTTACTGTAAACCAAACTTTTTGCTGTACAGTGCTTTGACTCATGTGACTGCATGCATTACAGAGAACTGCTCCCTAGGATTTTTTGTTTGTTTGTTTGGTCTTATGGCTATAATCTTAACTGTCCAAGAAGCTGGACTCTATGAAGAACTCAGCCTCGGGATTGGAGGAAGACTCATTAACAACCTCATGATAAACAGAGAAAAGATTGAAGTTACCAAGGATTTTGTTTTGCATCCACATTCCGTGCCCACAGAAATAGCAGTCAAGGTATCAAATGATTGGGCACTGCATTGGGCAACTCTGCTGCAAAAGACCTCTTTAAAGTGTTAAAAAGTAAAGATGTCACTTTAAAGACCAAGGTACACCTGACCCCAGCCATAGTATTTTCAGTCACCTCATATGCTTGTGAAAACTGGACAATGCATAAGGAAGACCAAAGAAGAATGAATGCATTTGAGTTACGGCATCGGTAAAGAATACTGAACATACTGTGGACTGCCAGAAGAACAAACAAATCTGTCTTGGAAATACAGACAGAATGCTCCTTAGGAGAGACTTCATCTCCCGTACTTTGGATGGGGATTGATATGGCTGCAGGAATGGGCTCAAACAGCAGCAATTGCGAGGATGGCTTTGGAGCAGGCAATGGTAATTCCTGTGTACACAGGGTTGCTGTGAATTGGAACCGACTCGATGGCACTTAATAATCTTAACTGATCCTATTTTTAAGGGACCTGCTTCTACCCTCAAGCTCTGGTGGCACAGTGGTTAAGCACTTGGTTGCTGACCAAAAGGTCAACAGTTCAAACACTTTTTCTACTCTTTGGGAGAAAGATGTGGCAGTCTGCTTCCGTAAACATCGTTGATTCCTATTCATAATGACGCTGTGCGCAACAGAACGAAACACTGCCTAGTCCTGCGCAATCGTCACAGTTTTTGTTACACTTGAACCCATTGCTTCTGCCACTGTGCCAGTTCACCTCCTTAGGGTCTTCCTCTTTTCCACTGACCATCCACATTACCAAGCATGATGTCCTTCTCCAGGGGCTGGTCTCTCCTGATAATATGTTCAAAGTATGAGAGACAACGTCTCACTATCCTGGAGCGGTCTGGCTGTACTTTTTCCAAGCCAGATTTGTTTGTTCTCTCATTCCATAGTACTTTGAATATTGTTCTCCAACCCCATAACTCAAACGCATCAATTCTTCTGTGGTCTTTGTAGTCATTGTCCAACTTTCACATGCATGTGATTGAAAATACCATGGCTTGGGTCAGGAGCACCTTAATCCTCAAACTGACACCTTTGTTCTTGAACACTTTTAAGAGGTCTTGTGCAGCAGATTTGTCTAATGCAATAGGTCATTTGATTTCTTGACTACTGCTTCCATGAATGTTGATTGTGGACCCAAGAAAAATCAAGTCTTAAACAACTTCAGTCTTTCTCCATAAAGATTGTTGTTGTTAGGTGCCATCGAGTCGGT
>NW_006408525.1:28344676-28398340 GCF_000296735.1 Chrysochloris asiatica
AGGTTTGCCTTTATACTTACTCCCTTCTTGTGCAATCATTGAACTCCAATACCTTTTGAGTTAATCTGTGCCCCTCTTGCGGGGAGTGCCCCTCATCTTTGGGAAGTCCTAACCATCATAGAGATTGGGGGATTTTTCATCACTATCAGGACACTTCTCTCCTCTCTCCTCAGCCTCTCTCTGCCCCAAGGTAAAGGTGCTCTGGAATTTAAAAAGCTGCAGCAAGCCTCAGCCACTCAGATGGACTAACCTCCCAGCTCCTCCACCTCCCCAAACCATATCTAGGTGTAGGGTTACCCTCTGGTGGCCAGACAGGGAAGAACTATTCCTCCTGCCTGGCAGGATGGGGCGACTTTGTAGCTGGGCTGTGAGAAGTAGGGGCCTGGGTTGGCCTGACCATCCTGGGGTGCATAAGCAAAAGACAAGATGGGGAGTGGAAAGCACATTTTCACACACATTAATTTTTTTAATTGCACATAATAAAAAGAGCAAACAGTACAAAAGGCTCTGTTATTAAAGTAATTCTTCCTCCCACCTTCAGAGACCCAGTACCTTATTTACATAGCCTTTAAACACACACAGGTGGGAGTGTATTTTACCCTCAGCTGTGACCTATTTTTAAATTTTAATATAGCTTGCAGAGCTTTCCAAATCAATACAATACACCTTCCTCACTCTTTTAAGCAAATATTTGACATTTCATCCTAAAAAAAATTTTTTAACAGTACTTTACTGTCCTCAAAGAGTTCCCAGCCTAGTAGGAAAAAATTTAAAATGGATTTAATGCCTGCCCAAGTGCAGCCCCTTGTCTCCTCCCCCCACCAACCTGCTAGCCCTGCCGGCATCCCACCACCACGCCTAATAAACTTAGCCCCACAGAGAGGCACCCTGAGACCCAGAAATGCAGGGAAAACAGATGAGCCAGGAGCAGAGGCTGATCAATCTCCCTGGCTCTAAGCTCCATAGGAGTCCTGGTGTGGCGCTGTGGGTTTGCCAGACTGCAAAGCCATTTGAACTGCAAGTTTGGAAGTTCAAGCTCACCAGCTGCTTCTCGGAAACCCTATACAGGGTTGCTATGGGTTAGAACCGACTCAATGGCACTTAACAACAACAACATGCTCCATCAGGGCACATCTCTGTCCAACTTTGGAACTGCTCTCTGGGAAAGGCTGAGGACCTCTAGATTCTGGAAACAACAGGGGAGCAGCGACCATATCTGTACCAAGACTCCTACATAGGGGCTACTGCAGCTGTGGGCAGGTGGTGGCAGAGCAGTGGACTCTTGTATTCTCGTTCAATTCAGCCTCTGAACTCTCTGAAGTAGACATTTACCCTCTTACCCCTTCCCAATCCCCAAATTTCTTTACTCAGACCTAGTAATCTGAAAAAATCTACACCTGCCTCCAAAAGGATGAAGAGATCTTTTAGGAACAGCATTCTTTCTATAGCCTCCCCCAACCACACATTCCTACTCAGACCCTGTATCCAAGTGGGCAACCTGAAAGTTGCTTCCCTTGAGGGATAATTGCTAGAACCCTAATCTGGGCGTTGATCCCAGGTTTCTAGTCCTAACCTTGCTTTCCTAGTGGCTATCGATCATTCTCAATTCACTTTCTCCTCTGGCCCTCAGTTTACCAATCTGTAAAATGAAGACTTGGGTCTGGTTGTTACTCCCTTTGAAAACGAATGGAAAGCCCTATACATAGCCCATCAGGGCCTTCCCACAGCGACATGATTCACTGCCCATCCCTCCAGCCTCTGAGCTTTCAGTTCCCCAAATCCCATAGCTCTTTAACTTCTTGGGCTTCATGTGTGCATGTATTCTGCTGAGTGAGATTCCTTTCCTCCTCCTTTTCCTAGTGAATCATCCTTGATGTTTCAAATTAAGTGTCATTTTACTTGTCTCAGTCTGGTAGCTTTGTACCTTTTTACCGCATTACAACTGTAGGGCAAATCTTTATAATCAGTATTTGCCTTCTAGGTCTTCCCCATTCACCAGCTGCCCAGTTAAGTGTCGTCAAGTTGGTTCTGACTCATGGCGACCCTGTATAGGGTTTCCGAGAAGCAGCTGGTAGGTTTGAGCTGCCAACCTTGTGATTCCCAGTCCAGTGCTGATCCTACAGCGCCACACCAGGAGTCCTAGTTGCCTAGATACGGCAATAGCTAATGCTAAGTACCATGGACTGCAGGAAGAACAAACAAATCTGTCTTGGAAGAAGTACAGCCAGAATGCTCCTTAGAAGCCAGGATGGCCAGACCTCTCTCATACTTCGGACATATTATCAGGAGAGACTGGTCCTGGAGAAGGACATCATGCTTGGTAAAGTGGAACGTCAGTGAAAAAGAGGAAGACCCTTAACGACATGAACTGATACAGTGGCAGTAGCAACGATTGTGAGATTGGCGCAGGACCAAGCCATGTTTCATTCTCTTGTGCATAAAGTCGCCATCAACGACACCTAACGAAAATATTTATTGGATGAATGGAAAGTGACTTGCATGGGGAATAGCCTTATTCCTGAAGTGGTTTTGTGAAAGAAAATGGGTCCCACCCGGCCCTGAATTGATGTTACAAGGGTCACGCGCTCCCCGACCTCAAGTCGTCAGAATACACGCTCAGCATTTAGCCTGAGACCCGGAAGTCAAGTCTCCCTGAGACGGGCCTTTTAGCTGCACGTGACTTGAAGTCTACAGCTGATTGGAAGCAGACCGTTCCGCCCCCTGGCCGCGAATCTCGATTTGGTCCCTGGCTGGACCGCGGGCAGGCTGAGACCGCTGGGCTATGGAGGCGGTGACGGTGGCCGCGGCTTTGGGTTTCCTGCTCTTGGCCGGAGCAGGGAACTCGGCCGGGGACGAGGCTCGGGAGGCGGCGGCCGTGCGGGCCCTCCTGGTACGGCTGCTGGGATCCGGGCCGGCAGCTAACTTCTCTGTGACGGTGAAGCGCTCTCTGGCGGCGGAGTCCGGCCTGGACACCTACCGCCTGAGCGGCGGCGGCGCAGAAGCTCAAGTGCGGGTGACGGGCTCCACGGGCGTGGCCGCCGCCGCGGGGCTATACCGCTACCTGCGCGACTTCTGCGGCTGCCACGTGGCCTGGTCCAGCTCCCAGCTGCACCTCCCGCAGCCTCTGCCCGCCGTGCCCCAGGAGCTGACCGAGGCCACACCCAACAGGTACTCGGTCCCAGCCCGGTGGTTCAAACCGCTCCCCGCGGCCAGGGCGCTCCCCTGCAGTTGCCTCCTCCTTCTAGCCCCGCGGCGCCAGCCCTGCCTGTGAAGTCCCTGCCCCACTTCTGCATTGGGCTAGTCACTGCAGAAACACGTGAGACTAGCAAGGAAATCCAACAACTAACTTCAACTCCCAGATCTGCCCCTACAAGCGATGTGTCCTTGAGCAAGTCCCTTGGCCTCTTGGAGCCTCAGTGGACTCATCAGAGAAATGGAATTATCCATCATACAATGTTGGTTATGAGAATTTGAGGGACATTTGGAGTAGAGTTGGGTCAATACATTTTACTGTCTCCTTTCTCTCCCCCCAACCCCTTGCCTGATGAGGAAGTTTACTGAGGAGCCACGCCCACCCTCTGCTCTAGGACTTGCCACTGTAGGCAGGGATCATTTTAGGATTCTGGGGAAGTGCTGGGGACAGGCGGCAGGTCCCTCGGAGTCTCAGATAGGAGTGAAGCAGTAGAGGGGCCATGTTTGGAACCCCTCCCACTAGACCAGATATGATCACGGGCTTGTTCCAGGACCAGGCCCCTCTCTAAGATATCCCAAGACTTAGGGTGGGGGACATCCTGTCTGCTCTCAGGGACATATGTCAGCTCTTGCCCCTGCCTGCAGGTACCGCTATTACCAGAATGTGTGTACACAAAGCTACTCCTTCGTATGGTGGGACTGGGCCCGCTGGGAGCAGGAGATTGACTGGATGGCGCTGAACGGCATCAACTTGGCGCTGGCCTGGAGCGGCCAGGAGGCCATCTGGCAGCGGGTGCGTGACCTCCTGGTTCCTCTGCTCTCCTGCCCACTGCACCGGCTCATCTGCAGGGGCCAACCCTTTCGTCCCCTCCTGTCTTGGGCCAGCGCAGTGTCAGGTACACAGAGAATAAGGGCTCGAGAAGTGTTTTGAAGGGTGTGCTGTGGTTCCAGTCCTCTGAACACGGGCTCACACTCCTGAGACAAACGTGTAGTGAGCACGCACTTTGTAATAGGCCCCTACTACATACAGCTCATGAAGCAGGGGTTCCTCTGTCCCCCGCCCCACTCTGCATGCACCTCATCCCATAGAGTCCATCACACCAGCGGCTCTTGATCTGCCTCTTCCTTGAGATCCTTATCCACTACCTCAGTTCAGGTTCTCATCCCCCACCCTGGACCCATAACAGCCTCAGAACAGGGCTCCCACTCCCTTCTGAAATGCAGATATGGTAGTGACCTTCTGCTGAGAAGCCTTGCTGGATAGCTCCCCTTTCATCCTGTGTCAGGCTAGCTGCTCAGCTGCCTCTGTGACCTCCACCCAGAAGTCCTCCCTCCCTTCTGGCTTCCCAAAAAGACCTGTTGTCATCCTTGCTCCATGAAGCCTTCTGTCATTCTCTCTCCAGTTTGGGGAAAGCCTCTTGTGTCCCACCTCCTCACGTACATGACAAGCATGACACAGTAAACTCATCTGTTCAGAAACCGATCTGTTTCCCTCTCCTGGACTGTAAGCTCCTTGCAAATAAGGCTTGCTTTCTGTGTGTCTTTATAGCCCTAGTACCCAGCCCAGAAGAGATGAGTGGGTGTTTGTTGAAAGAACTCAGCCAGTAGGGATGAATATATTGCTGCGTGTGGGTTTCATCCCTCCTCAGGTGTATCTGGCTTTGGGCCTAACTCAGTCAGAGATTAATGAGTACTTCACTGGTCCGGCCTTCCTTGCCTGGGAGCGCATGGGCAACCTGCACAGCTGGGGTGGGCCTCTGCCCCGTTCCTGGCACCTCAAGCAGCTTTACCTTCAGGTAAGAGGATGGCAAAGGTGGAGGACGAAAGAGGTGCTGGGGTGGTCATGGGTCTCGGGAGACTGGTATTTGGCCAGCCTCACTCAGTCCTATGGCCCAGGCCCTCACCAGCTCCCTCTCCCACTCCTCCCAGCATCAGATTCTGGACCGGATGCGCTCGTTCGGCATGATCCCAGTGCTGCCTGCGTTCGCAGGACATGTCCCCAAGGCTATTACTAGGTGAGCCCCCCTCATCTCCATGCAGCTTAGAGGGGGATGTGTTTTGCCCCAATATACATAATTTAGAGAGAAACATAAGCTCTGGTTTTAATTCCTGTCTCTGCCTCTGGCTAACAGCCTTGGGCAGATTACGTGACTTCTCTGTGCTTCCATCCCCTCAGTTGTAAAGTGCCAACTCCCCTCAGGCCTCCTGTTCCCACTGCTCAGTAGTCCAGCGGCTGACCTCACTTGCTGCCTTGTATGTGTCTGCTTGGCTGCAGGAGTCTTACTCCCTCACTCACTGAGTGAATGCTTGTCTCACAGTCTGGGGCTGTTAGACCCACTCTGTCCTGGGCCCTGAAGAAACAGTGGCAAAGGTGCACTGAATCCCTGCCCCCAGTGAGACTTGTTAGTGATTAGAGTGGACATAGACCACGGCCCACTGTCAGGACCATTCGTCCTGGGAAGGTGGTCAGAGGCTCAGAGCAGAGCAGGGGTTGAGCCAGGTCTTAAAGCATGAGTATTGTTTGTTTTGGCCAGATACCAAAATAGGTGCCGCTTACAGGATTTTGAGGGGTAACCAAGTAGATAAGCATGGCTTGTGTAAAGGCATGGAGGCCTGAAGCCAAGCTGTGGTCCAGGGCTGTAGGTCAGTAAACTTGTGAGGCTGCGGAAGGGGTTTGGGGCCAAGATGAGAATCTTGTCAGCTGGAGTAGCTTTGTGTACACATGTTCTGGGAATTAGCGGTACTTGCGGGCAGGGATGAGAGTTGGGGTATGTCCCACGTACACCCAGTAAACATCTTGGCTGTCATCCTACCACTAGGGTATTCCCTCTGGTCAATGTCACCCAGATGGGCAGCTGGGGACACTTCAACTGCTCCTACTCCTGCTCCTTCCTCCTGGCTCCGGGGGACCCCATGTTCCCCATTATTGGGAGTCTCTTCCTGCGGGAGCTGACCAAAGAGTTTGGCACAGACCACATCTATGGTGCCGACACTTTCAACGAGATGCAGCCCCCCTCCTCAGAGCCTGCCTACCTCGCCGCAGCCACTGCTGCTGTATACCAGGCCATGACCACAGGTATGATGCCCAGGAAGCAAGAAGGGAAAGTCTGCAGGATGATCAATTTGGGGTGGCAGAGGTCAAGTGGGGATCAAAGGAGGGACTGTGACACAGAACTTTCCAGCATCTAAAGCACTTGTACACACACATCATCTCATTGACGCGCACGGGGGTTGAGAACGTAACCTCTGGAGCCAGATCAGGTCATTTGGCCTCAGAGCCTGGAGTGGTGTTTCCACCCTCCCAGTGCCTCAGTTGCTTCATCTGTAAAACGGGGCTGCCTCATAGGTAGAATGACGCCTGGCTCAGAGTTAACACTGATTGAGTGTTGGCTATCGAAAGTAGTTTCTTTGGTTTTGACTTGAGTGATGCAGTAGGTAATGGGAAGCAGTGTTTCTGCCACTTACAGTGGAGGGAGCGAGGGGCCCAGGCCGGGTCAGGAATGGCTGGGTGGGCAGGTCTCTGTGTCAGCCAGGCCCAGGCCGGGAGCAGATTCACTCAGGTTTCTTGGAGCAGCACTGCCTCAGGCGGACCCAGAGCAGCAGCAGCAGTAGCATGCCTCTCACCCAGACACACAAATTCTCAAGCCCACGTCAGACTTGTTGAACAGGTTGTCCAGGCCTAAGGTCCAGGAATCATTGCTTTCTCAAGCCTTCTGGATAACTCTGATGCTTCATACAACTTGATAAACACCATCACAGGAGCCCAGTTGGTGCCATGATTAAGCACTCAGCTGCTAACCAAAATGTTGGAGGTTCAAACCAACCCAGTGGTTCTGCAGGAGAAAGACCTGGCTATTTGTCCTTGAAAAAATTATAGCCTAGAAATTCCTATGAAGCAGTTCTACTCTATCACATCGGGCTGCTGAGTCCAAATCAGCTCAGCAGCATGTGCCAGCACAGTCTTGGTGCTCCCAGCTGTGGAGAAAGGGCAGGATAGGGGAAGATACATGTTGATGGAATGTCCTGTTGCTGGGGGTAGGGGGGGAAGGAAGTGAGAGCAGATGGAACAACTCCCCACTTTTCACTTCTCTGTTTAGTTCTGACCAGCTGCCTCCATATCACTTCTTTCTCTGACGTTAGCCACCCGGAATGAAGTCAGAGCTCACAAATTAAAAGGACCCTGTACTACAGACTGGTAGGCAGATGCTAGTGACAAGTTTGACTTCTGACCTGCTGGCTGCAAATTCAGGGTTTTTCCCACCACCTCTTCAGGATGCTAGCAGTAAGCTCTGGAGACCCCCAGGGCTCCCTCCCTTCTGACCTACTGACTCCTTTGGGTTTGATAATGTATAGAATTCACAGAAAGTACCGTACTTATGAAGAAGAAGATACAAATGGGAGCGAGGAAGAGGGTGAGGTCTGGGGGGGGTGGGGGGTCCCAGCACAAAGCTCCAATGGGGTCTTCCATAAGCCAGGCACAGACCTTTTATTTGGGGTCATGTTGGTGGTGTTAAGTGCCATTGAGTCTATTCCTACTCATAGCAACCCTGTGTAGGGTTTCCAAGGAGTGGCTGGTGTGTTTGAACCGTTGACCTTGTGGTCCAGTGCTTATCCTACAGCACCCGAGGACTCAGTAGTCACATGTGTTGCTGTTCTTAAGTACCGTCCAGTTGGTTCTGACTCATTATGTAATGCAGATTCCAGCCCTGTATTTCTCCCCTCCTGTGTGCGAATGCCACTGGGGAGTCATGAGGGCTCTCTCCCCAAGTCACCTCATCATATCATCTCATCTGTTCCATGGAGCCTGGAATCTTTAGAAAAAACACATAAATTCCAAGGTTTTAAAAAGATATTTTATCTTAGGAACCAAGGACAAAGACCACATTCTTTGGGTAAAGGTAAATTCTAAACCCCAGAGTGTCTTGTGGTAGAAAGAACCACTTATCTGAAGAATGGGGAAAATGTTCCCCTGACCCTCTTCTCTATTTCCCTTCCTCCCTTCCCCCTCCACAGTAGACCCTGAGGCTGTGTGGCTGCTTCAAGGCTGGCTCTTCCAGCACCAGCCCCAGTTCTGGGGGCCTGCCCAGATTGGGGCTGTGTTGGGGGCTGTTCCCTGTGGCCGTCTCCTGGTTCTCGACCTGTTTGCTGAGACCCAGCCTGTGTACACCCGCACGGCTTCCTTCCAAGGCCAGCCCTTCATCTGGTGCATGTTGCATAATTTCGGGGGCAACCACGGCCTGTTTGGAACTCTGGAGGCTGTGAACCAAGGCCCTGCAGTTGCCCGCCTCTTCCCCAACTCCACCATGGTGGGTACAGGCATGGCCCCTGAAGGCATTGGCCAGAATGAAATGGTCTACGCCCTCATGGCTGAACTGGGCTGGCGGAAGGACCCAATACCAGATTTAAGGGCCTGGGTGACTAATTTTGCTGACCGGCGGTATGGGGGCCACCAGCAGGGTACAGAGGCAGCATGGAGACTCCTGCTCAGGAGTGTCTACAATTGCTCTGGCGAGGCCTGCAGTGGGCACAATCGCAGCCCACTAGTCAAGCGACCGTCCTTACAGATGAACACCACTGTCTGGTACAACCGATCAGATGTATTTGAGGCCTGGCGGCTGCTGCTAACAACTGCTCCAACCCTGGCCACCACCCCAGCCTTCCGCTATGACTTGCTGGACGTCACTCGCCAAGCAGCCCAGGAACTGGTCAGCTTGTACTATGAGGAGGTGAGGACTGCCTACCTCAACAAGGAGCTGGTTCACTTGCTTAGGGCTGGAGGCGTCCTGGTCTATGAGCTTCTGCCTGCATTGGATGAGGTGCTGGCTAGTGACCACCACTTCCTGCTGGGCAGCTGGCTGGAGCAGGCCAGGATGGCAGCGGTCAGTGAAGCTGAGGCCCACTTCTTTGAGCAGAACAGCCGCTACCAGCTGACCCTGTGGGGACCTGTGGGAAATATCCTAGACTACGCTAACAAGCAGTTCGCAGGATTGGTGGCTGACTACTACACCCCCCGCTGGCAGCTCTTTGTGGGGACATTGGTTGAGAGCTTAGTCCAAGACGTACCGTTCCAACAACACCAGTTTGATAAGGATGTCTTCCAGCTGGAGCAGGCCTTTGTTCTCAGCACAAAGAGATATCCTAGCCAGCCGCAAGGTGACACTGTGGACTTGGCTAAGAAACTCTTCCTCAAATATTACCCTCAGTGGGTAGCCGGCTCCTTGTGACGATTTGATCCTCCTTGAGTCATGTTCTTCCCAAATGCCAGGTCAAGGCAGGTTCCCAGGGCCTGCAACTGGACAAGCATCACTGGAGGTCCTCAGGTCTGAGAGAAGGAATGTAAGACCTGCTGATAGGATCAGGTATGGGGGAGTCTAGCTGCCCTCCACCACCATTCCGAATTTGGTGTCAAAGTACTGTTTTGTGTCAAATCAATAAACTGATGAATCAGTCCTAGCCTGTCTGTCAGAGTGAAAAAGTCATTATCAGGATGCCTGGGAGGACTCAGGGTGGACCCAAGTTCAGCGTGGACCCAGGTGTAGGGCCAGCTCCCCCCCACACCATCACTAGCATCAACTTTCCCAATTTAAATTTTACCCCCTGGCCTTTGAGCTAAGCATCCCCTTCGAAAGTATTTATTTTCATCCCCTGGGCAGCAGGCAAACTCTGGAAATGACACTTGTGGTAGGACAGAAGTGCCTAAATGAGGGGCCACACCATCTTGCAAAGCGAAAGTCCCTCCTCCCGCCCTCTGGGCAGCAACAAAGGCAGGTCAGGTGTTCCTAGTAGGTGCCTCATTTCTGCCTTGACCTAGGGCAGGGTAGGGAGCCACCAGGCATCCACAGGCAGGCTCAGCCTTGAGATTACACAACAGACACAACAAGAGGTGGGGGCACCCGCAGGCAAGGGTGGGGCCAAGTAGATATTTAGCCCTGTGACCAGAGCCTGTGACTAGCTATCTGCAAAAGGTTCTCACCATGGACCGCACTGTGGTGCTCATCACCGGCTGCTCTTCGGGCATCGGACTGCACCTGGCCCTGCGTCTGGCATCGGACCCATCCCAGAGTTTCAAAGGTATATGAGGATACAGGGATGGGGATGCAGAAAAGGCAGAGCCCATGGCCTCAGTGAGCCAAGGGAGAGGAACAGGGATTCAGATTCTTATCTTTGCCTAAACCTTGAATTTCCAGTGTATGCCACGCTGAGGGACCTGAAGGATCAGGGCCCACTGTGGGAAGCAGCTCGGGCCCGAGGATGCCCTCCTGGGTCCCTGGAGACACTGCAATTGGATGTGAGGGACTGTGAGTCTGTGGCCGCTGCCCGTGCCAGTGTGGCCGAGGGCCGTGTGGATGTGCTGGGTGAGACTTCCCACTCCTGTGTCCAAACCTGGATGCTCCGAAGCCCAGGGAACCCCAGGGGCCAGGCACAGGCTGAGGGCGGTGGGTGAAGCAGGCGGGCTATGTCTCTGTCCCTGCAGTGTGTAACGCGGGCCGGGGCCTACTCGGGCCGCTGGAGGCACACGTGGCTGGCGCCGTGGACTCTGTGCTGAACGTGAATGTGGCAGGTACAGTGCGGATGCTACAGGCCTTCCTGCCGGACATGAAAAAACGCCGCTCTGGGCGTGTGTTGGTGACCGGGAGCGTGGGAGGTTTAATGGGTAAGTGATCTGCGGCGGGACCGCGGGGCAAGGAGGTGGAGCTTCGAGGAGCTGTAGCTAGCTCTTTACCAGAGGCATAAGGAGACCACCTCATCTTCTCAACAACCTCATCTCCCCTTTAAGCGCTGCCCTTCAACGCCATTTACTGCGCCAGCAAGTTCGCCCTAGAAGGTTTATGCGAGAGTCTGGGGATTCTGCTGCCGGTTTTCGGGGTCCAGTAAGTCACCGCCCCCTCACCCCCAACCGTAGGAGCCCCAGCACCCGGTCTTGTTGCAACCATTCTCCCCGCCCCCTCCCTGCTCCTCTTGTATTTGTTTTGTGCCTGGTACTGTACTGGGTATGCATGATACCTTAGCTCTCAAGGCAACCTTCCTGGCGAGGTATTGTTCTTGGGAAACGCAGTCTCAGAGAGGGTATGTGATTGGCCCAAGGTCACACAGCTGCGAATTCGAATTCTGACTCCAGGGTCTCTCCCACACCCTCAAGTGGCCACGAAGCGCTTTATGGGTAGGAAACCGCTGTGCAAATGCTCCGGTTGCCCCGAGCTCCCGCCATCTGTGCACTGACCTCTCCTGACCTGCTTCCCCTGCCGCTGGCCCTGGGGGCTCCGGCTCCCCACCCATCCGCTGCTGTTCGCTTGCAGCGTGAGCCTCATCGAGTGTGGCCCTGTGCACACCGCCTTCCAGGAGAAGCTGGAGGGCGGCCCTGGTGGGGCGCTGCACAACGCGGACGCCGAAACCTGCCATCTCTTCTCCTGCTACCAGCGCCACTATGAGCGGGTCTTCCGTGAGGCGGCACAGAACCCGGAGGAAGTAACAGAGGTGGGTGCCGGGTGGGACACCGTGAGATGGGGCGGCCGCTGGGCTTGCACCCCGCCCGCACTAGCTCACGGATTCCTTATGTTGCTGCAGGTCTTCCTCAAGGCCCTGCGCGATCCTCGGCCCGCGCTGCGTTACTTCACCACCGAACGCTTTCTGCCCCTGTTACGTATGCGCCTCACCGACCCCAGCGGCTGCAGCTATTTGGCCGCCATGCACCGCGCAGTGTTCGAAGATGAGTCAGCCGAGGACCCCGAGCGCGCATCAGCAGAGGCTGGGCCTGCGGGACTGGAAGTCCCTGAGTGTGGTACCCCTCCTGCTGCCCTTCAATAAAGGTTTCCTACTCTGGTATCGTGGTGTGGCGCTGTGGGTTAATGCGCTAGACTGGAGAGTCAGTTTGAACTGCAAGGTTGGTGGTTCAAGCTCACCAGTCGCTCCTTGGAAACCCTCTAGAGGGTCGCTATGGGTCGGAACCGACTCAAGATGGCACATAACAACAACTCTGGTAGCGTAGTGGTTACGAATCAGGTTGCGAACCTTAAGGTCAGCAGTTCGAAACTACCAGCCGCTCCGTGGAAGAAAGATGAGGCTTTCTGCTCCCGTAAAATTTACAGCCTCGGAAACCCTGTACAGGGTCGCTATGGGTCGGAATCCACTCCGCGGCACTTAACAACAACAACTCTGTCTGCAGAGCTTTCCTTTGAGCCCCCGGGGGTGTGCAATCTCCGCGTGGGGGTAGTGGTGTGCTGTCCCAGCTCTGCGGCCCTTGAGTGACCACTGGCTGGCTTCTGGCTTCTGATGGTGCTGGCCATGAGTGGGTGATCAGGGCAGGTCCTATTAGTCCTGGCTCTAACTACAGGAAACCTGAGGGCCAGAGAGAGGGAGGACTATTCAAGGTTTAAGCCACCATGTCTGTGACATAATCAGGGAATGATCTGACCTTAAATACCCCCAAAGGGCATCTACAGCAGTGTTAGATGGACCCAGGTGGGAGGAGTTGGGACCCCTTTAGCCGAGACCTCAGGCTAGATCCTGCATTTCTCTGGGCCAGTTTTCTTACCTGTAAAATGGGTATGATAATATCTATCTCAAGGGTGGTTGTTAACAACCGCCCAGTCTTCTGACTCCTGGCCACCCCATGTGTGTCAGAGTGGAACAGCCTCCATACGGTTTTTAAGACGGACGTTGTGGAGACAGATCTCCAAGTCTGTCTTCCCAGGTGTCCACTGGTGGGGTTGATGGTATTACTGTGCGCTGACAAGTCAATTCTGACTGACAGCGACCTTATAGGATAGAATAGAACTGCCCTATCGGATTTCCTAGGCTGTAATCAAAGAGCACAGCCTTCGGTATGGATTACATCTCAATGTAAAGAAAACCAAAATCCTCACCACTGGACCAATAAACAACATTCTTATCAATGGACAAAAGATTGAAGTTGTCAAGGACTTCATTCTTCTTGGATCAACTATCAACACTCATGGAAGCAGCAGTGAAGAAATCAAACAATGTATTATATTAGGTAAATCTGCTGCACAAGACCTTTTTAAAGTGTTGAAGAGCAAAGATGTCAGCTTGAGGACTAAGGTGCGCCTGACCCGAGCCATGGCATTTTCAATAACCTCATATGCATGTGAACGCTTGACAGTGAAGAAGGAAGACCGTAGAAGAATTGATGCCTTTGAATTATGGTGTTGGATGAGAATATTGAAAGTGCCACAGGCTGCCAAAAGAACCAATAGATCTGTTTTGGAAGAAGTGCAGCCTCCTTGGAGGCCAAGATGACCAAATTTCGACTCTCATACTTCAGACATATTGTCAGGAAGGACCAGTCGCTGGAGGATATCATATTTGGTACCGTGGAGGGTCAGAGAAAAAAGAGGAAGACCCCCAACAAGATGCATTGACCAAGTGGCAGCATTGATGGACTCAAGCGTGGCGACAGTAGTGAGGGTGGGCCAGGATCGAGCAGTGTTTCGTTCTGCTGTGCATAGGGTTGCTATGGGTCGGTACCGACTCAATGGCACCTAACAACAACAACAACAATCTTTACAAGGAATCCTGGTGTGGCACTGGGTTACTGTGCTGGACTTCAAAGTCAGTTTGAACCACCAGGTTGGCGGTTAAAGCTCACCAGCCACTCCTCAGAATCCCTATACAGGGTCAGACCCGACTCGACAGCACTTAACAACAACCTTAATCTTTACAAGAACAGATCACTGGTGTTTTCTTTCTGGGAGCGTTGGGTGGATTTGAACCACAGACATTTTGGTTAGCAGCCAAGTGATTTCATCACTGTGGCACCAATGAAATAATGCCTGAAAGTCATCTAGCAGATGTACTAGCAGGATTATTACTCCTAGTATTCTTATTATTATTATAAGCGCTGTCGAGTTGGTTCCAACTCATAACAACCCTGTATAGGTTTCCAAGGAGTGGTTCGTGAGTTTGAACCACCAACCTTGCAGTTCAAACCGACTGTGCAGCCGAGTACATAACCTACAGTGAGTGCCACACCAGGACTCCTCCACTAATATTCTATTGTTATTATATTCCCATTCAAAAGCCAGATGTGTAAAGAACAAGGCTAAATGAATCCAAGAGAGATGGTCCCATTTCCTACCACTTCCTCCTCCCCCCAACTACTCCCAAACAAAACAGGAGAGGTCTCTACCAGCCCCAAATGGCCTCTCACTATGGAAATGGGCAGTACCTGCAGTTCCTGGTTGATCTACCCAATGGTCTGTCCACCTTCCTGGGCACAGCAGAGGGGGCATGAGCGTCAGAAATCACAGAATTTGGTTACAAGGTTGTGGTAACACGCTCCTTCAGTCTTCCTGGGAACCCTGATGCATGTTATATTGTTAAGTGTCAACAAGTTGGTTTTGACCCATAGTGACCCTGTATAGAGTTTCCAAGGAGCAGCTGGTGAGCCTGAACCACTGACCTTGCAGTTCAAACTGACTTTGCGGTCCAGCACTTTAGCCCACAGCCCCACACCAGAACACCTGATGCATGAGAAGGGTGGAAAGCATGCTAAGTGAAGAAGTTGCAAGCAGAGGAAAGGAGCCAGGCCCCCACTAAGGGACAGTACTGAGGCAGGTTTGTAGTCTGAAAGCAGGGAAAGAGCAAAGGGGGTGATGGTAGCAGAGAGTTGGAGACGTGGGAATAGACTAGGGCTCTTAGGGCTCTTGTGGGGAATTGGAGGAAGGAGGCGCTAAATACAGCCTGACCTGCCTTTACTGCCATAGAAGGCTCTTCTCTAAGCCTGTTGCACTGCCTGCCCTGTGCTCTTGTGGAACAGACAGGAAGGAGCCGCCTCACCTTGCTGGCCAGATGGATCTGCTGCCCCTACTGCACCTCGGAAGGGGACAGGCCAAGGTGGAATGAAGCTCTGAGACATAGGACCTGTTCTGAGTCCAGCTTCTCTCCCCTAGGTGCTCCTTTGTGTCTCAGTGGGAGTCTCTGTATGAGGGTCATACCTGGGGCAGGGCTGGAAGGAGACATGCCATCCCATCTTGCCCATACATTCATTCATACCTTAAAAACCTCATGCAGTCCTGTGACTCTGAGTGGAATTCATATGTTGATGAGCCCACCTTAAAAAAAACAAACCACCTATCTCCATGGTTACCCACAAATTCAAGGTTTGTAACTTCAACTGCCTACTCATCTTTTCCACTTGATATTTAATAGACCTAATGGGCTGCCCAAAGAGCAACTCTTCAGTCCAAAGTCATTGCTGCACTCCTTGACTCTGTTTCTCTCTCCAACACCACACCAGGATTCCAGGCTGTATAGGGTATCTGAGAAGCAGTTGGTGGGTTTGAATCACCAACCTGTGTTTTGCAGTCCAGTGCTCATTCCACAGTGCCACATCAGGAATCCATCCAGGCTGTACGTTGTTGAAGTGCTGTCGAATTGGTTTTGACTCAGAGACCCTGTATAAATTTCCGAGGAGCAGCTGGTGGGTTTGAACTACTGACCTAGTGGTTCGCAGTCCAGTGCTGATCTTACAGCATCACACCAGTTTGTTGTTGTTGTTAAATGCCTTTGAGTTGGTTCTGACACATAGCAACCTTGTATACAGTTTTCAAGGAGCAACTGGCGGGTTTGAACTGCTGACGTTGTGGTTCGCAATCCAGTTCTGATCCTACAGCGCCACACCAGGAGTCCACACCAGCATTTAGGAAGCATTAAATACACATGTAAGGACTCTAGTAGCGTAGTGGTTATGAGTTGAGCTACTAACCTCAAGGTAAGCAGTTCAAAACTACCAGCCATTCTGCAGGAGAAAGATAAGATTTTCTGCTCCAGTAAAGATTACAGTCTCGGAAACCCTACACAGGTTCACTATGAGTTAGAACTGACTCCATAGCACATAATCAACCAAATACAGATAATACTAAATAATCGTTACTGTGTGTGGGCAAGGGAGTCCTATTGATATAGTGAGTGGTTAAGGGCTCAGCTGCTCCCTAGAATGGATGCAGCTGGAACCCACTGCAACTCCAAGGAGAAAGATGTTACAGTCTGTTCCTGTCAAGATTCTAGCCCTGGAAACACCATGGGACAATTCTAATTTGTCCTGTAGGGTCAGAGCCACCTGGATGGTAGTGGATTGATTTCTGGTTTGGCGTGTGGGCATAGGACATCATCACTTTCTGGTAACTCTTCCTGTTTGCCTCTTCAAATCGGGTCCTCTGTTTAAAACTCATCTTAAGATGCCTTTGTGGCTCTACAACTCTTTGATCCTGGACTCCAAAATCAGTTCCAAGTATTGTGGCGCCTGAGGCTGATACACTTTAAGAAAAAGACTACAAAGGACAAACAAAATTACGAAGAAGTGTTTATTTAGTTCAGGATAACGAACGCATGTTATTCCAGCCTTGGCGATTCGTTTACCTTTCTTCTGAGATCTCTGGGCAATTGATTGAAAATGTTTCCTGATAGATAGCAGCCTGGTTTGCCCTCCCCACCACGAAGACTCTCACTAACTAGCCTTTAGCATTCATTAGCTTCATGGTAAATCCGTCACCGTTGGACTCCGTTTTGGCCTTTCAGATCCCCTGTCCCCACTTCCTTTTCTCAGTTTTACACGCAGAACTCTTCGCGTTTAACGACCCCACAAACAGGCTCATCGCTGCATCTGGCTGGTGCTGAGAGCACCCCAGAGGAGCCGGAAGCACCGGCTCCTCGCATGACTTCCCTAGATGTCGCCTGAACGTACAGGGCGTATTTTCTCATCTGTGAGATATGGACGGTTTTGTGCCTTTCACGTGAGGATTCTCGGACTAGGAAGGAACCAGGCGGGCTTCGGAGACACAAACCCTGGTTCATGTGCAAAACCCTACGACACCCACCTTCGTCTCCATAATTTAAGCCGAATGTTAGTTCTGGCTTTGCTGTTGCCTGCAGGGTGACCCGAAGGCGATCCATGAAACGAATCTTCAAATTTCCTTTGCCTTCTCCATTCAGGTTCCGAGGGGCTTGGACCCGCGACTACGGACACTCAGGAGCCAGCCCCGCCCCATCGGCTGGACCGGCACCAAGTCACGGTAAAGCTCGCGAGAATCTCGCTTTGGCCCAAAAGAGTAATATGAGCTTTCTCAGACACCGTAGCTCGGAGTCATGTCTCCTGAGCTAGCGGTTCCGGGTCGCAGGTCGGCTATCCTCCTCGGCCCTACAGCCCGAGCCGAGCCTGGAGGCATCAGTGAGTAGGGGCCGAGTCTGAATACCCCCTGTACCTCTTCCCCGTAACCCCCGGTTCCTTGAAGATCGTTGTGCAGCTTAGCAAGAGGCCCCAGGACTCCCAGATCCCTAAGCCTGTGACTCAGGGCTCCTGCCCAGTTTCCTACTCCCAGCATTTCGATTCGGTTCAGTGAATTCACCGCCCTGCCCAAGAGATGAGGAAACCGAGACTCAGACGACAGCCCCGGGGGCTATCTGCCAAGCTCCCTCTCCGTCTCCCAGGTTCCTCTCGATCAGCACTGACACCCTGCCCCTGACCCAGGTCCCCTCCCCCGGAGTCCAAGGCCCGTGCTTCACCCTCGGCGTCGGCCGCATTCCCCTCAATCACCCTCGTCTCATCTCCCTAACTATCCGCAGGCCGGGCAGCATGGCCGCGTTCCGGTCAGGCCTCTTAGTGCTGACGACGCCTCTGGCCTCCTTGACCCCTCGCCTGGCGCCCATCCTAACCTCGGCGGCCCGGCTGGTGAACCACACGCTCTATGTCCATCTGCAGCCTGGCCTGAGCCTGGAAGGCCCCGCTCAGCCCGAGTCCAGCCCTGTGCAGGCCACGTTTGAGGTCCTTGATGTCATCACTCACCTCTACGCAGGTGCCGATGTCCACAGGCACTTGGACATCCGGGTCCTGCTGACCAATATCCGAGCCAAAAGCGCCTTTCTCCCTCCTCAGTTCAGCTCAGTCCAGAACCTGGCCCACCCACCCGAAGTAGTGCTGACTGACTTCCAGACCCTGGATGGCAGCCAGTACAACCCGGTCAAGCAACAGCTAGAGCGCTATGCCACCAGCTGTTACAGTTGTTGCCCACAACTGTCTTCCGTGCTGCTATATCCCGAGTATGGTTCTAAGCAGCCACCCCTGGAGCCCCAGGATGTCCCCTCATCCTCTACCGTCAAGCCAGCCTCCCCTGTTGCCAGGTCTCCGAAACAGCCAGTGCGTGGTTATCACCGTGGGGCTGTGGGTGGCACGTTTGACCGGCTACACAATGCCCACAAGGTGCTCCTCAGCGTCTCCTGCATCCTGGCCCAGGAGCGGCTTGTGGTGGGAGTGGCAGACAGAGACCTGCTGAAGAGTGAGTGACAGGGACCCTGGATTAGAACCTGGAAAACCCCAAGTCTTTGCGCCCTCTCCGTATGTCAGGATTGAGGAAGGGTGAGAACATCCACTAGTTCACACCTGTCCCAAACGTGCAGTAGTACCTGGCACTCGGTTGGTGCTAGGGAAATTGTGTCAAATGAATAGATCCAGCTGTCTTAATGTGTGGGCCAGTTACCACTGAATCATGATTCCCCCAGTGTGGAGCCAGGGAATCTTCAACAAGCTCTCCAGATGATGAGCCTTCAAATTTGGCACCTTCGTTGTAGGGAGTCATGCCAGAGGCACTAAGAGGACCTGGAAGATGGTGTTAGATCTTGTGATGCTCCATCTGGCTCATGCCCACTTGCACTGCTATTTCTCTGGAGTGCTTAGCTGGTGGCTTGTTCTCTGGGTACAGGCTGACCCGTCCAGCAACTACTGTGCTCACCTGCTTCCTCCCGGCCCCCCACCCACAGGCCACTTCCCAACTTGGCTCACTCTGCCCACCGCTCCCTCTAGAGATACAGTTACCAAGGAATACCCTTTTCCAAATCGCCCAAACTGTCACATATTCTTTCTCCCCAGTAAAAAAGGTCTCACCATTTTTCCGGCTCCTTCCCCAGGCAAGTTGCTCCCTGAGCTGCTCCAACCCTATGCAGTACGTGTGGAACATCTGAGTGAGTTCCTGGTGGACATCAAGCCCTCCTTGACTTTTGATCTCATCCCCTTGCTGGACCCCTATGGGCCCGCTGGCTCTGACCCCTCTCTGGAGTTCCTGGTGGTCAGCGAGGAGACCTATCGTGGGGGGATGGCTGTCAACCGCTTCCGCCTTGAGAATGTAACCCCTGAGGGAGACTGGCAGAGGGAGTGGGTGGGAGTGGGGAAGGCTACTGTGGGAGGCTGTTGGAAGTACTGTGGCCCCAGAGAAGGGAAGAGAATGTTCCAGGTGGTGGGAAGGAACTGGGTCCCAGAATGCCTTCTGAATTGAAGCAGGAGCATGGGATTTAGGGGAAGAAAGGGCAGGTTGGGGGTCAGGATTTGCCCTTCTCAGCCCTCTCTACTTCCCCCGACTTCTCCCCATTTACCTCAGAACCTGGAGGAGCTTGCCTTGTACCAGATCCAGCTGCTGAAGGATCCAAGTCACAAGGAAAATGAAGAGGATAAAGTCAGTTCCTCCAGTTTCCGCCACCGAATGCTGGGAAATCTGCTTCGATCACCACATGTAGGTCCCCAACCCACTTAGGTGGGCTGGACATATTGGATGATGGAGCCCAGGGGTTTTCCCCAAGCATGAGCTTAGTAACTGGGGTTCCCTCTCTCATCTACCCCCAGAAGAGTCCAGAGCTTCCCCAAAATCTCTACGTGATTGGGTTGACGGGCATTAGTGGTTCTGGGAAGAGCTCAATAGCTCGTCGGCTGAAGGGACTGGGGGCCTACGTCATCGACAGTGACCACCTAGGCCATCGGGCCTATGCCCCAGGCGGCCCTGCCTACCAGCCTGTAGTAGAAGCCTTTGGACCAGGTAATGGCAGGGGAAGGCTGGAGGTGACCTGAAGTGAGGAGATCACCTGGCCTCCTTGCTCAGGTCTCTAATGTTGTCATCCAGATATTCTTCATAAAGATGGCATCATCAACAGGAAGATTCTAGGCAGCCGGGTGTTTGGGAACAAGGTAAACACCTATCCAGGGGCTAAGGGCTGGGATCCAGTTGACCTCTCTGGTCTGGCCCCGAATAATACTGATTCTTATTCATTTGCTCCCGTTACCACCCCCTCTGGGAGCTCCAGCGCTGAGGGAAGGTAACATCTACCTGTACTCTCTCTGCCCCTTTCCAGAAGCAGCTGAAGATACTCACAGACATTATGTGGCCAGTTATTGCAAAGCTAGCCCAAGAAGAGATGGCTCAGGCTGTGACAGAGGGTGTGTAAGAAGGATGAGCAGCCAAGGAGGACACTTAAGCAGATTCTGGGAGCTTCCCTGGCTCTCACTAGACACGTTTCCCTGGGACCATTTCCTGGGCACTTTAACTGGGGGCCAGTATAACAGGGTGTTGCTGGCAGTGACTAGGGTCTTCCCACAGGAAAGCATGTGTGCGTGATTGATGCAGCCATGCTGCTTGAAGCCGGCTGGCAGAACATGGTGCATGAGGTGTGGACCGTTGTCATCCCTGAGACTGAGGTATCTGCAGCTCAGTCCCCACCACACCCCCATTGCATACTGCAGCCTGCTGAGCTCAGCATCCTTCCTGACCAAATGCCTCACCTGTGCCCAGGCTGTGCGGCGCATCGTGGAGCGCGATGGCCTGAGTGAAGCTGCGGCACAAAGCCGGCTGCAGAGTCAGATGAGTGGGCAGCAGCTTGTGGACCAGAGCCATGTGGTGTTGAGCACATTGTGGGAGCCGCAGGTCACTCAGCACCAGGTTGGTGCCCAAGGAAAGGCTAGGTTGTGGAGAGGTAGTGTTTAGGGGGTTGCCTGCCCAACCATGCCCTCTTTTTCTTCTTCCACCATTCTGACATGCCCAAAGGTGGAGAAAGCCTGGGGCCTCCTGCAGAAGCGCCTCCCCAGAATGCCGTCAGGCACTCAGTGATTGACCATGAGTTCTCTGTGGAGTTGGACTGGTCCCAGGAACTGACAAGAGACCCAGGGGTGAGAGGAGTGGGAGCCTCGAGGCTTATGGGCTCGGACCCAGGGGGCTCTAAAATGAATGGCCTGCCCAGCCTGCTGTGTCTACATGGCCCGCACTGAGGATGTGGTTCATGAATGAGCAGACCCCAGTGGTGTCCCACTCCACCTCTCGCCCAGGAGTGTCTGTGATAGTCACTGTGACTGGGGCCAAGGCAAACAGTGACACCTGTAACAGAATTAAAGCTGAGTGTTGCCTGGTGAATGTATTGTGTCTGCTTCCTGCTGCGGTGCGCCTCTGGGTTTCTCTCGGTGCCATAAATGTGGGTCTCAGGCACGAACCAGTGAGTGCAGTAGTTCAGAACATGGCCTTTGGAGTTAGTCAAATGGAGGTCAGCCCTGGCCTACCATTGGCTGCATAAGACAGTTTCACAGACAGGCATCCTCCCGGACGGGGTGTTGGGAAATCTCTTACTTAAGACAAGCCACCTGAGTCTCTGCACTCACAAGAGCTTGCAGCCTGCGGAGTCAAAAAAGTCTCGGGAGGCTCCGCCCAGTCCCACCCCCCAAGGGCCGAAGCCAACCGGACGGCCTGGGAGGCCACACCCACGGGGTCAGCTAGACCCAGGCAGCGCGCATGCGCGTAGCTGCCGCACTCTGGAGGTGACCCTACTTCACAGAATGTGCTTCAAATCGCCATTCCAGAGTGTCTAGTCCCGGAGAGGTGGCGGACGGACAAGGAAGACAGCCCTAGTTTTGCCCTTTAGTCCTAACTCTCTGGGCTGTATTTTAAAATCCTTGGAATGCACATGCGCGATACTTACCACCACCACCACTACCACCACACCCTCTGTCCGCCTCTTCACCGAGGGTTGGTGGGTTTGGGTCACATGGGCACACCTCCCTCTTCCTCAGCGGAGGGTGCTCACCCGCTGATTTGTTTCCGGTTTGGTGGGTCCAAGATGACGGAGCCGGTTGCCTCTCCCGAAGACCCCTGGGTCAAGGCAAGCCCCTTAGGCATGCATGCCAGCGAAACGAGGGCGGGTCGGGCTTGTGCACGTAGAGTTCGGAAGACCCCCTCTTCCCCAAGTCTCCCCCCCACTCCGGGCCCCAAGACTGCGGAGAAGACAGTTTTGATTCCGCACGCACCTAGAGTTAACGCTGGGGAAACAATGAGGCGAGCTAGAGTGGGGTCCTGGGGACGAAGGGGTGGGGTGCAGTGGGGACCACTCGGGGGTCCTTCCTGTCTGCTCGCCCCAGGTGTGTGTGGACGCTTGTGCACACATTGAACTGGGGCGCCTTCCCCCAGGGACGGGGGTCTGACGAGCTTCTTCCTTGCTCGGTGCCTCAGGTGGAGTATGCCTACAGCGACAACAGCCTGGACCCTGGTGAGTGCCCCCAACCGCTCTCAGCTTCAGCCCTATAGTTCGGTGACCTTGCCAGCCACAGTTGAGCACAGTGCTCTCTTGAGACAGCGAGGGAGGAGCTGGAGGACAGGGACAGGAAGCAATCAAGAGTGACACCCAGTTAGTTCCCTCTGCTCTGGGGCAGGGAAGTGATGGAAACAGTGACAGCTGGTCACTCTCTTGTCCTTCTGTCCAGATGCCCCGTTGAGAGCCAGGAGGAGTCAGTACAGGCCAGTGGAGCAGTAGAAACTTCAGGAGCAGCGCCACTGAGCCTTGTCTGGCAGACTTTGGGGTTGAAGGGGAGTGAGGTCAGCGTTTAAGGATCAGGAAGCACTGTGTCCACAGGTGTCTGAGGGCCTGGGAACGTTCCCCACCCGACCCCTTAGTGATTGAGGCCTCTCTTTTTCAGGACTTTTTGTAGAAAGCGCCCGCAAGGGGAGTGTAGTGTCCAGAGCTAATAGCATCGGTTCCACCAGTGCCTCTTCAGTCCCTAACACAGGTAGGCAGCACCGTCTCCCCCTGGGGCACTAAGCTATGTCATCATTTTAACACTTTTCTGAACACACACTTGGTGGTACTGGAGCCCTAGTGGCAGACACAGGTTCCCACCATCTCACCTCATCTAGGCTATTAGGTCCTTCTGCCCTTCTGCCATCTCCTATCCTTTCCAGCTAAGTAAAGGTGGGGTAGCTAGGCCCTCCTGAGCCCCAGGATGACCTCTCCCTGCCCCTACCTCTGAGCACAGATGATGAAGACAGTGACTACCACCAGCAGTCTTACAAGGAGTCCTACAAGGACCGGCGGCGGCGAGCTCACACTCAAGCTGAGCAGAAGAGGAGAGATGCCATCAAGGTGAGTTGGGAGACCTGCACTGTGACCTGGGCAGGAGGGCCCTCCAGACTTCAGTGGCTTTTTGCCCCAGCCCTGTCAGAGAATCCCAGGCCCACTTGAGGTCAGCTGGTCTAGTCTTTGGACTTAAACACGTCTCTCTTTTCAACCTCTTCTCCCCACTCCATTGAGCTTGTGAGCATGGAACTTGACATAACGGAAGCTAGTTTAAGTTCTGAGGGTTAAGGAATCTCTGTTTTCCCTACTGTCTCCACAGAGAGGCTATGATGACCTTCAGACCATTGTCCCTACCTGCCAGCAGCAGGACTTCTCCATTGGCTCTCAGAAGCTCAGCAAAGCCATTGTTCTCCAAAAGAGTACGGCCATGGAGAGAACATTGGATGGGGCGGGGACCCACAGGGGTTGGCCTTGGTGTGGTGGTTGTAATGGGATGGCTGGGGGACAGTGGAGACAAAGCCTGCCATGTCCCCCTGACTGAGATTCTGTGTCCACCCCTTCTTCCCACTCCAGCCATTGACTACATCCAGTTTCTGCACAAGGAAAAGAAGAAGCAGGAAGAGGAGGTGTCCACACTCCGCAAGGATGTCACGGCCTTAAAGATCATGAAAGTGTAAGCCAGCTGCTGAACCAGAGCTTCTGAGGGGACTTTGAGTCAGACTTCAAGTACAGCTAGCCCTTACTCCTGGAGATAGCCCCGTCAGTTAGAGGCAGGTCTTGTCAGTCCCCAGCAGCCCCTCAGGAAATGCCTGCTGAGTCTATGAAGGGAAGGTTAGCCAAAGAGAGTCAACATTTCTGACCCAGAAACAATACCTAGCTGATGCTGAACACATTTCAAAAGCTTTGGGGAGCCCCTTTCTGGGGAGGTCCATGGACAACCCATCCTCTTCTCTGGACTGGTACATCTGCTGCAGCACCTCATCAATGACCTGCTCGTTTTCAGGAACTATGAACAGATTGTGAAGGCACATCAGGACAACCCCCATGAGGGGGAGGACCAGGTCTCTGACCAGGTCAAGTTCAACTTATTTCAAGGCATCATGGACTCCCTGTTCCAGTCCTTCAATGCCTCCATCTCTGTGGCCAGCTTCCAAGAGCTGTCAGCCTGTGTCTTCAGCTGGATTGAGGAGCACTGTAAGCCTCAGGTATGGGGCAACATGGTTGAGGGGGGTAAGTGTCATCCTGGGGCTGTCTTCCTACCTTTAGGCAAAGTGGCCCAAGCCATCACTTATTCAGCTTTTGGATTTCTAAAGGGCATTTGTGCAGTTGTATTTGGCAAGAATGATCTGAGCACACACTTAACACAATGCAAGGCCCAGCTCGCACTCAGCCAGTTAGCCCCCTTCATTGTTTGGTAACCATTCCTCAGCAGCCCAGTGTGTAAGTTCAGTCACCTGCAGGCTCCTGGGCCCCAACCCCAGACCCACTAAAATAGTCTCCCTAGTGGCTTGTTATTGTGACTGTCATTATTTGTCATGGAAAAGCATGCTAATGGTATTAGGACCCTAGTTGCTATTTTCTGAGACTTGAACTTACAGCTGAGATACTTGCTTTCTCCATTTCCCAACATTTTCATTGTGAAACATTTTAAACATACAATATTGAGAGAATTGTACAGCACTTACATATCCACCACCTACATTCTACTATTAACATGTTACTGCATTGGCTTTATTACATATGTCGCTATCTCTCCCTGATTTGAGGGTATTTCAGAGTAACCTGTAGACATCAGTATACTTTCCAGGGCTCCTTTTAATGCATTCAGAAGACACCATCTGGCTGAGGTGGGTAATGCCCAAGATGACTCTCTGTCCTCTGTCTGATGGTCTCTGTCCTCTTCTGCCATCCCTCCCAGACCCTACGAGAGATTGTGATTGGCGTTCTGCACCAACTGAAAAACCAGCTTTACTGACCAGCTCATGGAAACCTTCTAAACAGCCTACAAGATGCCCTTGAATCTCCTTCTACTTGCCCAAGGAGCTGGTGGGCCTGACATAGGATTGTGACCCTCACACCAGTCAGCTGGTTTCTACTTGGTGTTTGGTTCTCAACTGCCACTCTGCCCTCAGTGGTTTGGGGTTTTCGTGTTGGTAAAGTTTCTGATTAATTTATTATACTGACTAAAACTCAAATTTACCCAGTGTCTCCCCCCCCCCCCCCCACCCCCACCTCATGGAAGTCCTCAGGAAATCCAAAGAGCCCCAGGTCTCAGTCCTTTTTCCAAGCCTCAGATTTTAGCTCATGAGTTACGTATATGTAGAAATTGCTGTTTGCCTGTTTGGGCCTCAAAGGCAGCCTCTTACTTAGGCTAGGGATGCTAGGTCAGTCCAAAGCGACCCGGGATTTCCTGGCCAGCTTGGGAAAGGGCTTTCAGGCTCCTACTCTTTCCTCATATGCCATTCCCTCCTTCCCCTGCTCTGGGCTGTAGGGGGAAGCAGGTATGACCCAGCACTATGTGTTGTAAAATGTTTATTTTTCTCAACAGCAATACAATTTTGCTAAAATTAGGACTTTGGAAAATTAGCTGGATCTCAAACCCACTCCTAACCTCTCTTGTGAATTCAGTCTGGGTCTCTACTTTCTCTCAGTGCTGCCTGTGTTTCCCCCAGGACTTAGGGGTGGGCTGACAGAAGTATAAAATAAAGGCCTCTGGGTATGTATGAGCCTGGGACAGCCCTGGGCTCCTCACATGCTGATGTATAATAGCCTCTCTATATCCTCATCCCCATGCCCAGTTCCTCAGGCTGATATCTGGGAAATTTAACTATCCAGGGGAAATGAAATATTTTTATAACAAACTACATTACAAATAAATATTGCCAAATGCATTCCTTTAGCATTGCTGCACGTGTAAATTAAGCTCAGGAGATTGCAAGTGGACAAAGACATGAACCTGACCGCCATTCAGGACACAGCCCTCTTTCCCTCCACACTTTATGCCCCTCTTCTGACTGCCACTCAGGAGAAACACAGCAGGAACAGCAACAACAAAGCCAACAGTCCAGGACCTCTGCTTTGTCAGTCCCCAGCAACTGTAGGGGGCCTTCTCAGGGGTCTGGGAGCTTGACATTATAATCTTCATCTGTCTCTATCCCAACTTCCTCCTGTGGGAAGGGAGACAAGTGAATGAGATCTCCCCAGACCAAGACCCAAAAGGAGCAGGGTGGAGGGGACAGAGGTTCACTTACGAAAAACTGCTTCTTGCTCTTGGGGTATCCTTCCAGAATCGCATCACACAGTTCCGTTGCCTGACAAGAAACAAAACCATCCTCCTCAGACAAGACAATGCTGGGAACGGCCTGACGGAGCGTGGTAGCATTGTCTCCGGTGATGGCTGTTTTCTAAAAGCTCTTCTAGGCTTGGGGCTCTAACACACTTACCATTCGCTTCCGCTTCCTCCACTCTTTATAGTACTTCTGCTTCTCTCTGTACACCTACACAGAAGACACAGGTTCTGCTAGCCCCCTGAGCCCCACCCATGGGGGTCAACCTGTCTTCACCCCCAGATCTGCACCAGCCCTGCACACCTGCTCTTTCTCCTCTGGAGTCACATGGTTGGTGGCCGCTTTAATGTTCTTCAGTCTCTCCGTATAGCCAGCGCATTCCTTCTGTAACTCGAGGATCTCTCTCTGCATCTCCGGTGTGGTCAGGGCACTACTCAGCTCTTTCAGTTCTGAAACCACATCTCCATGGAATCATGGCTCCCCCTGAGGAAAGGATTCTAGTTTTCCCAGAAGGTGTTCCCTGATGTAGAAGACCAGGCTTCTGCCTGGCTGGAAGCTACAAGCTGGAAATGCCTGGGTAAGCAAGGCTTACAGAATTGCCTGTGAGGTTGAGCAGACTTAGCATTTAGTCAGTTAAAGAGGGAGAAACTGGGAACAAGACCCAGAAATAAAGAACACTTCATTCAAAAGCCATTCGTTTTCATGTAATACCTAAGACAGCCCAGCTAAAGAGTCTGAGCTACAGCAACAAGACCCGTAGTCAACAAAGCACCCCGTCAGTAAAAGCAGCTCTGGGCACCCTCCAGGGCTCCCCAATCCTACCAGCCTCCAGGTGGCGGCAGTTCTGCTGCTGACTCTGCACCTTAGCAGTGAGGGTGGCAAGCTTGGCATCCAGGCCTTGGAGATCAGCATCACTCACCGTGTCAAACTGGTCCTGCCAGAGATGAGGAAATTTTAATGGGGCGCTGATTTGAGGTGCGAAAATGGGACCACACATCCGGGTCAGAAAGACTGCAATGTGCCTGGCTGTTGATACTAAGTGCCCTTGAGTGGCTTTCCACACTGTGTGTAAGGTTTCTGAGGCTGGCGGATTTGACCTACGGCCATTGTGGTTAGCAGCTAAGTGCTTATCCTATAGAGCTCCAATGTGTCTGGTACATCCCCAACCCCCCAAACAGCTCAATGAGCTGCAAGAATAAAGGAACATTCTCCTAAATTACAGGCTAAAACAATGGGGCTGTAAACAGGTGAAGAGGCATACGCTTCATGGGTGCCAAAATGCTCCCAAGAAGAGGTGATAACTAATTGATTCACCCAATGTTGGGCTCTCACACGAGATGAACTGTGCAGGTTTCCCTCACCTGATCTGCAAAATATATCTTCTGCTTGCCATACATTTTCTCTTTGATCTTGCCTTGTTGGGCCAGCTGTTCCAGCGCCTTCACCACCGCCTGGCAGAGGGGAGGGGGCAGGACAATCAGAAGTGCCTTTGAGTTCGGGTGGGGGACTTCAGCAAATTATGAGAACGCGCCAGACAAGCCGGGAAGTCCAGCTGGAGTCAGGACTCCAGACTGACTCGAGGGGTACCACAGAGCGGGAACCCTGGAAGGTGGGCCTCACCGCTTTGCCAAGTCCGTGCTCCCGCTGCAGGTTTCCGAACACGTCCTGGGCGCTGTAGGGGCGGTTCTGCTCCTGCAGGTATCTCAGTAGGAGTCCAGGGGCTACGGAGGAGGAGGCGGGAGAGAGTCACTAGACAGGACCACCTCACCGCTCCTCTCCCGAGCTGTCTCCGTGCCCTCAGCCCCATTACCTCCCGCCGCCGCGTCCACTCGGCCTTTGCTCATGGTCTTTTCCGCCGCCAAACTCCGAAAACCGGACGTTGTTGTCGCTCGGGGCAACGGCCTCTTCCGGTGATTGGCTGAACCCAACGCCTTCCGACGAACGGGAAGGCCTTTCCAGGACACCGTAGAGACGGGCCGTTTTAGTCTGAAAATTGGGCGCCTGGGCCGGACCGCCAGGCCCCAACGGAGGAACTGGGGCGTCAGGCCTTCGAGCCTCTCCCTTCTCCCCCGTGATCAGGAAGGCTGTAGTAAAGAACGCCTGAACGTGTCGGGACCCATTTCTAGCCTCGGATAGCACTCGGTGTTCTTGAGCTAGGCCCAGTGTTTGAACGGAAAGAACCTTTAGCCATCAACTCCTGCACTGGGCAATTAGTGATGAGCCCTGATCCACGAGCCAAAGCTCGTTCGCCGGTCACTTTCATTATTTGTAAAATAGGAACGAGAGCATTCTACCCTCGCGTGCCAGTTCCCCAGCTTCACACACAGGGGGCGCTCAACACACGTCGTGCTTTGAGAACGGAAACGTTCGGTTGGAGGGGGCTACTCCTAAACCGCTGATTGTGCAGCAGCTTCCTATTGGTCCAGTCAAGCTCTTGGTAACACCTGACAGGTGCTTTCCACAACTGCCCACAGTGGCCCAAAGGACAGAGCCTGAAATAAGTATTTCTAGTTTCTGAGGTCAGCCGAAGGCCAAAGAGCAGCTGTCCGTGCAGCTCAATCCAGTGGTAGTACTTTTTAAAGCCTTGTTGTGTGCCATCAAGTTGATTCCGACTCATAGCAACCCTATATTGGGTTTCCGAGGAGCTGCTGGTGTTTGAACCACCACTCCTGGGATTCAAACCAACCTTGTGGTCGAGTGCTTATACTACAGCGCCACATTATGCTCCCTAAAATCTCTGTAGGTCCTAAAACGTACGTCTTCTCATTTGTTGTTAGTGCTGTGGAGTCGGTTCCCACTCATGGCTGACTCTGTATAGGGTTTCCAAAGACTGGCTAGTGAGTTTGAACCGCTGACCTCGCAATTCAAACCAACCTTGTAGTCCTGTGTGTATCCTACAGCGCCACACCAGGACTTCTCGTTTGTTAGGATAGACACTACAGCTGCTCCTCAGAAACCCTATACAGGGTCGCTATGGCTCAGAATCGACTATACAGTACTGTGAAAACTGTGGCTAGATGCTAGCGGAGAGTGCCAATTAGGAGCATGCCTGGGTTGTCCCGGGGAAGGGACGTGGCCTCATACCTGGTGATTGTTCTGTCTCAAAGGAAAAATAGGCACAGGCAGGTGGTTTCCTCTTCTGAGGCTGCCACTTCTTCAAATTAATCTGATCTCAGATTAACAGAAGACCTATCAAAGGTGGGACACCATTCAACACCAGTCCCTTAAAGATCGTTCTCATACAAGATTTATTCCCGAACACTCACTCACCCACCCACCCACCCACCCCCAATTCACAGTGGAGGGCTGAGATTCCCAGCGAGCAGGATTCCCCAGATGAGAAACTCCTTCCAAAGATTCTGCTCTCTTCTTCCTTCTTCGCTCCCTTTTGACAGCTCCCAAGGTTTGAACCTCCACACACTCAAGTAGACACACAAATCCCTCTCCTTTCCCACACCTTCATTTTTTTCTCCACAGCAGAGCTCATCTGTAAGACATCTGGGCCCTGAGAAGAGAGGTGCCCCAAATCTAGGAACCATAGAGGGTGGGGGTGGAGGGGAGGGGCAAGGTGTGTGTGTGTCGTTACCTTTACCCTTCACACCAAGGTAAGCAACTGTGAAACAGGCACCTAACTATTCTCCCTCCCTGGCCTCTGTACCTTTCCAACAACCAATAGCGAACATATTAGCAACCCCCCTCCACTTGCAGCACATGAAAATGGGCTGTAACATCCCTCACCCAGGTATGAGAGTGCTGGGGGAGTGGTCCCTGAGGATTGGCAAAGGATTAATGCAGAGGGAAAGAGGACAGAAGTTTGGCTTGAGCTCTGATTAGGGAGGCAGAGGCTGTGAGCTGGCATGGACTGGGAATGAATGACCATTTGGGGTTGTGTTTCACATGATATTACTGGGAGCAGCAGAATAAATGCCCCTTACAGGGATCTCTGCTGATTATAGACAATTTTGTGAACTGGGCTCATCCTTAAAAGAGGGCCTGCCAAGACAGGAAGCAGTTGGAAAATAAAAGCAGTAGAGGAGCTGAACAGGAAGTAGGAACAGCTGGTACAAGTAAGCTGGTGGTTCCTGGGATAAATGCCACTGTCCCATTTGTAAAGTGCTACTTTGTCATCCCCATGGAGTTATTATTACTTCTCCAGAGGAGGGGCAGGGCAAGGAGCAGGACTATAGAAATGGGTATGGTATTGCTTAGCTTGTTGCTCAGGCTGATGGTCAAATGGCACCAGGGGGTTAACAGCACCAAAGACAAGCAGGCAGTTCCAAGGGCTTCACTGAGACCAAGAGTTGTGGATACACTCCCTGACCCTCCTGGCCTGCACGTCATGTTCACATTTCTTAAATTTCACAAGCATTATTTTGGAGGACTGGAGGTCAGACCTCCAGAAATGAGAGTGTGCTGGAGTGGGAGTGGAAGGGAAAGGCAGCCCTCCTATGCAGAACCAAAGGACAAGCTTGCTTAGATACAAACCCAAACCAAGTCATGGTTTAACAACAGAAAAAGGCAACAATGAAACTCTTCCAGTTGCTGCCTGACTCTGGAAGGCTCCAGGGAGGTGACTACCAGAAGGAAGTGATGGGCTCTTCTCTTAGTGAGAAGATAGCAGCAGCATCCCTCAGAGGGGAACCAATACTCCTGACGACTTTGTTACCCAAAAGTACCACCCTGACTGATGGAGAGGCCTCCCTGGGGAGCACACTCTCCTCTGACTGAGCTCACACAATGTCCAGCTGGTGGTTGGGGATCGAGTATCCTCTCTGAGTCTTGGAGTATCCACCAAGCCACCCAGCACACAAACACGTGTCGGGGGATGGGACCTAGGTTCTCCCCTCGTCCCTTCACCTAAAGTGGGGTGGGGTGGGGAAAAAAAGACGTAAACCATAGTGCCCCCCCTCCCCCACACCCTAAAGGAGTGTCTCTTGCTCAGTGGTTCCTGGAATTGGAAGGGTCCATCTGATTCAGCTCTGATTGGTCGAGAAGTTCAAAGTCATCCCCCTCAGCATCCGTGTCCAGGTCTAAACTGGGGGCTCGGACAAAGCCTCTTGCTGCTCTTCGGGGAGCGGCACCAGAAGGGCCTGGCTGGGAGGCCCCTGACAGGGCCAGTTGGATCATGCCTTGGGAGACGAGGCTAGCAAAGTTGCTGGTGAGGTTGGCTCCTGCAGGCAGGGCACCAAGCAGAAGTTCTGGCAGTGCAGCCTCATCCCGGCTGGCAGGAGGGGCCTGGGCCCCCGGTGGGGGACGGTAGATCAGGCTGGGCATCCCAATGCTGGTGTCATCATCATCATCCAGGCCAGCAGGATCTACGTTAATGGAAGGGAAGTCTGGAAGGTCTCTAGCAAAGGATTCCTCTGGATCACTGTGACCATCTAGATCTGGAAGAATACAGAGATGTCTGAGACATGGCATCTGCCTGGCCCTCCTGTGCCCAGCCCAACAAAGACCTCTCCCACTATGGATTTCCACGGAGGGGACAGGTCAGCTTTTCCCCTCCACTTACAGATGACTGTCATCTCTACTACTGGCCCAGGAGCTCCCCTCCCTTCTTCCACTAGGCCACCTGTGAGGTGACAACTCAAGGCTCTAAGGACAGGGCTACAAGGAAAACAGCAGTGCCACCCTGGCTATAGTCACGCCCCTAAGGCTTCTCTCCCACATGATCCACACCTCAGAAAACAGGCCAGGCCAAGGCCCCAGTCTCCCCTCCCACAGCTGGGGGAAGATGAGTGGCAACGTGATCAGCTCAGGCCTGAGGTCTCCTCACCTTCAGAGCCTTCTGTCAGAGGAGTCTGGCCTCTGGAAAGATTGAACGTGCCATTGTCTGTACAGGACACCTCTGCATCCGAGTGCTCAGAGTCTGTGATGGCCAATTCCCTGGCAACAGTAGAATCATCCAGCTTAGGAAAAGAAAAGACCAACAAGCCTGAGGGGATGATGTTGTGAGGATCCAGGAGCAGTCCCCAACTACCGCGTTACTGACGGTCACCCTCAAATCATCAGGCTAGCCAAGTGGGGACTTCAGTCACAATCTTTGAAGGCTGCTCCCCTAGAAAAACACCCTTATTCATCCTTCCTAGAGCATAGGAAAGAAAGCAGTTTTGGGGTTCAACTCTTCACAGGAGGTCAGTCAGGAGGATACCCACGCTGGTCAGACCTAAAAGCCTGGGGCTATTTAAAGGATGATCAAACCAGCTCCCAAGGTTCCACCATTATGTTGCATTAAAAGGAGGCAAGGACAAGTGTGCTGGTCATCAGGTTCAAATTAAGATCTAGGAATAATGTCCTAATACAAGGGGACTTCAAAAAGTTCATGGAAAATTTCCATTATTTTTAAATTCCATGTTTCCATGAACTTTTTGAAGCCCTGTAGACACTAGCTCCTTTTCATGTAACTGCTCTGGCACTTTGGAGAGTCCATCATGAGCTTGAAACCTAGTTATGCCAAGTGGTTCACAGTGGTCAAATGAGTCAGAGGACATTAAAGAAAACCAACTAGTAAAAGCAGCTCCCCCACCCCAAGAAACCTGAGGGCAGAAGGCAGCAAGTTCCTCTTCACTGTCACTCTGGTTGTCCATGGCGTGTTCTGCGTGTAGAGCTCTGCGGCGTACTATGTGAAAGAACAAAAGGCAGTGACACCCTTGGTGGTGGTGATTCAAAAACCTGGACTAGAAGAGGGAGAACCACTCTCAATAATGGCCCTAACAACGGCTGAGAGTGGGAGGTTCTGCTGAGCTGGAAACCCAGGAGAAGTCTCCCTTCCAAAGGTACTCCTTCCACCAACCCCACACAGTCTGGTTCTGGTCAGATGATCCACTAGCAGACTTGTCAACCACTCTTAGGATTGGCTAAAGGCAGACCCAATGTCAATGGGATAAGTAAGCCATATCATAGCGAGGGCAAAGGGGGATACCCCACCTTGGTTAACTGAAGCTTCTGCAGGATGACCTCTCAACTGGCTGACCCAGAGGAGGCTGGGTTTAAGAGAACACATGCAGGTCTCTTTGAAGGCTGGGGTTTAATGAACCACCCAACCCGAGAGAAAAGAAGACCAAAGAAGAGAGGAAGAAATTTCTACCCGTATCCTTCATGTGTTGGATGGCTGGCTCTTAAGCTAGCCTACTTTTGGTCTTTGAGCTAACAGTTTTTAATTATCTTTGGAAGGTAGCTTAAGGTAGTGAAGAGAAGCCAGGCTTAGAAGTTGAAAAGACCTGCTCTGCCATTTACTAACTGTGAGCTTTAATGTCCTCAAGTGTAAAAAGCAGACAATAGCACTCACTTCGCAAGCCAGCTGTAAAGGTTAAATAAGACAATGTATGTAGAAGCAGCCGGCTCAGTGCTGGTCACACAGACAGTGCTTCATGCACAGCGCTACTACTAGGGATGTCATTAGTATTTGTCTGTTATTGAACTTGGAGAACTTTTCTCAGGTTTGCCTAAAGTGAAAGAGCCTAGAATTCCAAAAGGGAAAAATCAGTACACCTACATAGGTTTCCCTATGTACAATAATATCACCTTCCCCTACAATCTCCCACCTTGCACCAACCCCCACTTCAACTTTTAAGGACCTGTTAAAACACACAGCCTCTCCTTCCCCTGCCCAAAGTACCCAAGGGGAAGTCAGCTTCCCAATAACACTTACATTGTCTTTCTCTCTGCTTGGACATCATGTAGCCACGGACACTGAAGTCCAGCCGCTGCAAAGCTGGTTTCAGCCGTACATATGCTCTATCCCACAGTCGGTGGTACACAGCCAGGGGCCACATCATGACAGTGACAACTGAGAGGAGTGGGAAATAGTAGCAAAAGGGAAAAGGGGTTGCATGAAGCAAGCGTGTTGCCCCTTTGCTATGTGTCTTGGGCTTGGCCCCTCAGTGCGGAAGATCTCTGCTCCATTCTGCCTCCTCAGTCTCCTGCTTCTACTTGTGAGGGCAGGGACCTCTGCAACCGCTCCCGGGGCCTAGTGCAAGGCTCTGCACAGCAGAGGCACTCAGAACATGCCACAGATAGGCCGAGTGCAACCCCAGGCAGTGCAGTCAGCTGCAAATGGTGTCACTGAGGCCAACTGGTGAAAATGCCTCAGAAATGACACACTCATTGGGGGTGGGGTGGATCTGCCATACCACTGCTTCTCAGTTCTTCCAGCCAACGGTGCAGTGTATATGCCAGTAGGAAGTAACTAAATTTACAAAAATGTGCTTCTTGGTGCAAAAAAAGTGCTCTAGAGGTAAACTGAGCTTAGTGAAGGATCTCCTGGAAGTTAGATTCTGTTGTACACTGACTCAAATACTTCCCTCCTTGAGTAGGAGCAGAAGCTTCATTATAGCTGGCAATACAGCACATACTAGTGAACTCTCATTAATTTCTACAACTGACTTGGTAAGAGAAGGACTGTGTATTTGGGGAGCCTGGTAAAGGTGAGAAGAGAGATAGTTTATGGCATTTACCAGGTCATAGAACTGGAAAACCAAACTATAAAAGCCCTCCCCTAAACAGAGTTAGCCATGGTTGGCAAGCTCTGGTACAGTATAGCTCACGGTGGAGGTGTATGACATACTTACGCATTAAATAGGACAACAGGAGCCCAGAGATGTAGCGGCCCAAGACGGCCAAAAAGGTCAGTACCCCACAGCTCAGCAAGCAGAACTGGGGGAGTGAGAAAACACCATTAAGTTTTTGCCACATGAGAGGGAGAAGGGGTAGGGACAGGGGCACAGGTGAATTTCTGACAGAAATGATTCTTTACAAGTTCACTGTGGACATGTCAGAATGACAGATGAATTCATTTCAGGTGTTGATTCTGTTTGGGGGGAAAGAGGACACGTCTATTCAAACTCCTTTTATGTGGCTAACCCCATAGGGCTTCACCTTTCATACTGGGAAATTGGTTTGAATATGACTTTACCAAAAATTCTCTCTGAAAGCAGGTATTGATAGTGAGTTTTTTTGTTGTTTTTTTAAGTCAAAGTAAAAAAAAATTTGAACAAAAAAACCCAACTACCTACCACATGTTCAATATGACACAACGTAAACAAGCAAGCTGCTTCTCCCATCTTAGGGCAGAAAGAGACACCAAACAAGGAGTTGCCAAGCTCTTGCCTTGGTCCTAGTGATTGTCAGAAGCCCCTCCTCCAACTTCCCTACATCTCCAAAGATACTGCAGCTTTTCCTTTCTTGAATGAGGATGTGTAAGAAAGGGTCTGTTTCAGTTTAGCATGAACTGAACAGAGGGGCTAGAGATGACCGTGAAAAAGGGAAAAGTCTTACCTTGCCTGGGTTGTGCTTTTTGAAAAGCAAAAGATTCCTTATGAAAATGGTCCCACTAACCCAGACTTCAGCTACATGGTGGCAGAGCTCGGGCACGCTGAGCAACTGAGGGTGCACAAAGCCCCAGCTATGGGAGAGAGAAGGGGAGCTGTGAATGGGGGGTGTTGAGGGCCCCCCATCTTGCTGTGTAGGCAGCTAATATTTCTGGGTTTCAATAGGGAGCTGGAGTGTTCCAAGTGCTTTGGAGGTGCATGACTTTTTTGTGGGCTTGCCAGGTTGCAACTTGAATTTAGGGATGAGGAAGGCAAACTTGTTCTGACACAGCTCTACGCAATGAGCAAGCAGCCTCATCCACATGTGTAAACCTGCCACCAGGTCTGAGGCCCTTTGTGCTCAGAAACTGTCTCCCTGCACTGAGCCCAGTACAATTCACTGTGCACGCAATCCAGGGGTCAACGGAGAGCACAGTCTGACACCACTGCTGCTGGGGGAGGAGGCTATGGTGGATGTGCCCCTCAGAGAGAAAGTAAATAAAATCAAACCAAAAATAAACCAGAGTCAGAAACATCCTTGAAATAAACATATATGGTGAATGAACTGAGAAATGAGAGCACAAGCTGGAAGACACAGAGGAATCTTTGGCTTGCTGATACCAGGAACCAATGTTTTCTGACCAGGAATTTAAATATTAAACAGCAAAAGGTCACAGAAAACACTAAATGATCTGATCTTAAAACCAGGAAACAAATGAAGTTCGTTGCCTCTAGGTTTTCAGTGCCCTGGCATTATCAGCTTACAGGGTACTGTAATACTTCTTTTTCAGAAACTTCTCTTGTTTTAATGCTCAAATAGCAACAGCCATATCAACATAAAGCTGCCTGAACTTTAGGGTTTGTTAAAATGATGATTTGCAAAAGTTACACTGTGTGTGCAGAACATGGAGTTGCCAACCCATAACCAGTATATTACAACATAAGAATCATTCAGAGCAACAAAAAGGATTTCATTAGTGTTCCATACCTTTCATTGTCTAATGCGTCGGGTCTTGGCACTATAACATTAAAACAAACACCAGCATTAGTTGGTAGGGAAAACTAAACATGAAAACGTTAGGTTGTTGGTCTGTCTGACAGCTCACGCTTTAACAGGGTTGGGGAAAAGAAAACAATAATTAATACCCAATAAAAAGAAGACACCACAGGGAGCTGGAGCTGTAGACAAGGGAACGGATAGCTTATTCCTGCTCATTGCTTCAGCAGAGGGGTCTGCATGGACCACTATCGTCCTAATTGTTACAGCAAAAAGCCAAAATCTATAAGAAGGAAAGACAATCCATCTCACCTCCTGAGTGTGTCTGGGCTGCTCATACATGTCAATGTGTGCCAAGCTACCAAGGCATGCTATAACTTCCTCAGTTCTAGAAATTTCCCTGCTCTTTTTAAAGAGACCCATGATCTACCCTAAATGCTGACACTGACCAGCCTTAAGACAGGCTAGTGAACTAGATGAAACCTAGTAATTCAAAAGCTGTATACTCTGGGATGAACAGCATGCCAACACTTCAGAAATGACCTGTCTAAAATCGACTTAAATTTTCCTCTCTTACCTCTATCCAAACCAACTCCCCTGTTGGACTGCCTATACCTGCTAACTCTAATGCCATTCTCCCATTATCCTAGCCTTGAAGTCACAAAGTCAGCTCTTATTTATTCTTTATTCTTCTAATCCCATGTCTAACTATTCATTAGTCTTGATGTGTCGTTTTCCTTCTTCCCAGCTCTCCCAGTCGTCCGGCATTTGTGTCAGGGACATTCTCTATGTCTCACGTATACACTGCCAGTCTCCTGGCAGGGCTCCCGCCTTTTCATGTTGCTCCTTCTACATGGTCCCGCAAAATGATACCGTTTCATCTTTAAATGATCATCTCAGCATATCACTCTAACTTAAAAAAATGTTTTCAATGACCACCCACCATTACATATAAGATGAAGTCTAAAATGCTTGCCCTAACTTTAAGGCCTTATAAAAACTTAATTTCAGCATACTTTTACTTTTATTTCCTACAATGGTCCATTCTAGTCTAAACAATCCATTTCCTCATCACAGGAGGTACTCTGTAGTTTTTTCTGGTTCTTCAGACTAACCAAGCTATTGGCACCTCTAGAAAAGCTCAGACTTTTCACTCTACCTTTCCAAATCTTTTGTTTCTTGAAAGACTTATGGTAGGGCCCAAGATACTGACAAATATGCTGATCACATGCTGTACCGTGATATCTCTGGTACTGTTCCATAACCGTCATTTACCTTTTCACATATCTATGTATTATTACCCAAACACAATGTAAAATCTTTGAGTAAAAGGAACTGAATCTTGGAGCATTTTAATATGACATAAGATTTAGCTTAATGCTTTGTACCTAGGCAATTTTTAAAGATTCCTGAGGGATAAAATCAATACTGCCTCAGGAAAGACAAAGTACTTCAAATCCAAAGAAACCAAACCCATTGCCGTCAAGGCAATTCTGACTCCCAGCAACCCTATAGGACAGAACAGAACTCCCCATAAGGTTTCCAAGGCTGTAGTCTTTATAGAAGCAGACTGCCACAGCTTTCTCCTGTGAAGTGGCTAGTGGTTCTGAACTGCCAGCCTTTACATTAGCAGCCATGTGCTTTAACCACGGCACCACCAGAGCTCCTTGTTGTTGTTATGTGACATCATCTATTCCAACTCATAGTGACCCCGTATAGGGTTTCCAAGGAGCTGCTGGTGGGCTTGTACCACCAATGTTACGTCAGCAGTCAGTGCTTATCCTACAGCACCAGAACGCCATAAGGGGCCTTTATTGTTGCTGTTAAGTTAAGCCGTCAAGTCTGCTCCGACCCATGGTGACCCTGTAAAGGGTTTCCAAGGAGACGCTGGTGAGCTTGAACAGCCAACCTTGCAGTTCAAACGGCTTTGCAGTCTGGCGCATTAAGCCACAGTGCTACACACCTTTAGTACTTTATAAACATATATAATTCAGTGAGGAGAATTATAAAAACAAACTTGAGGACTACTTATTCCTAGGGTCAATATTTTAGGTGATAGAGATTTCGTGTAGTTTAATAACCATGGAAAAGTATGGAACCAGGCACAAAGCCCCTCAAAGTGTTCCCTAAAATGAACATCAGATGATATTCCCCACCCCCACTCAAGTTAAAAAAAAAAAAGTCCCCAAAAGAAAAAGTGAAAATTACAAGAAAGAAATTCCAGTTCAGATTACTCTAAATGCTATCAACTCACCTTTTATTTCAGGCCAGATCTTGTTCTTCCACTGATCTATACACACAATAATCATCAAGCTGAAGGCAAGCAGAAACACAAGACGAAGGGATGTCAGTGCAAAGAACCTATAGAGAAGGGAAACGGATGAAATATGATGTAACTAAGCTATTTTCAGAAAAGATCATCTGTGTACTACAGGCTGTGTTGTAAACAGACTGAAATGAAGTCCAGTGTTTTTTGTTCTGACACTAACTAGTTAAATCACCCTGGATAAATGGCTTCACTTTCTGGATTGCAGCTAGTTTACCTAATGAGCTAGTTTAGGGAGAGCACTAAACCAAATAATCTCTTAAGCCTTCTTTCAACTGTAAAGCCTGGGAGTCTAGGATATTGGAGAAAGTCAGCCTTCATAAGCTGTTATGATGAAGCAAACATCTTTCTACTAAATTAGACCCTAGTATCGGAGTCCTGGTGTGGCACTGTGGGTTAATGTGCTGGACTGCAATATCGCGCTGAACTTCAAGGTCGGTGGTTCAGGCTCACCAGTCGCTCCTTGGAAACCCTATACAGGGTCGTTATGGGTCGGAACTGTTTCAATGGCACTTAGCAACAATTGGAGTCCTGGTGTGGCGCTGTAGGATAGGCACTGGACCGCAAGGTCGGTCTGAACTGCAAGGTCAGCAGTTCAAACTTACCAGCTGCTACTTGGAAATCCTTAACAGCAACAATTAAGAGTTCTGGTATGGCACTGTAGGGTAAGCATGGGACTGTAGGTCGGTTTGAACCACAAGGTCGGTGGTTCAAAGTTACTAGCTGCTCCTTAGAAACTCCATACAGGGTCACTATGAGTCAGACAACAACCTTGGAGTCCTGGTGTGGCGCTGTAGGATAAGCACTGGACCGCAAGGTCGGTTTGAACCGTAAGGTTGGTGGTTCAAACTCACCAGCTGTTCCTTGGAAACCAAGTCGGAAGCAACTGGCTAGAACTTAACATAAGGCAACAAACTGAAAAAGCTCCATCAGAGACCATTCTATTCAATTAAGAGATCCTTTTAGGAACTGGGTCCAGCAAAGTAACATGAGAGTTAATTAATAAAAGCTACATCTAAAAGCTAGTTTTTATTATTCAAAGAACCAAGCATAAAAAGACATTTACGAACAGGTGGAGAAATGTGAACAGACAGCACAGCTGCTATCAGCTAGTCTCATCACAATTGATCCAATGAGGACAAGGGTGAGCAAGGGCTGATTACAAATGATCACTCTGAAATGACCACTTCTCAACAACTCACCTAAGAATTGACATAATCACTGAACAATTCTATTACATTCAAAACAACAGCATCTGTGTGTATGTGTGGCTACATACACACAAACAAAGATTAGCAGAGGAACTGTGAATTCACTTTTGTTACAACATTTTTTTAAATTAACAGTTTTAAAACAATACAAAGAATAAGGGATAGAAAGCAACAAGGAGAACTTTAACCTTCAGTCATCAATAACATCCCATCCCTATTCCAATTTTCCCACCCCTCCACTTAAACTAATTATATGAGTTAAAGAAAGGAAGCAGCTTAACAGAAATAAACCTCCAGAGCTCCCCCAGGCCATTCATCTTCTAATGCCAGTTCATCATCCAACAAACAAGCAAATTTAACAAGGCCTCGGGTAAGGGCTCTGGAGCATCCTGCTCCTCAGTGCTGTTTCCATCCCTGTCCCAACAGCAGCATGTGACACAACTGCTGTTCTCTCCAGAGTACTTGAAAGGACACTCTTGGGAGGTAATCCAGACTGTCTGCAATGTCCCCTTCCCAAGCATGATTACCAGCACAAATACAAACCAGGGGGAGGGAAAGGATATTAACGTCATTGAAGAAAGGGTAGTTTTCCAAAATTAATGGTAATAAAGATACTGTTCCTCCAAGACCTGGGCTACTTTAGAATAACCTGCTGTATCCCTCACACTCCATGATCATACACTATGCTTCAAACTCAATTCAACAAATATAGTTACTGCATGCAGAGGCCAGTGGTAAACTGCCTAGTTTCAGAAGAGTAAGACAAGAACCTTTACTCCCAGGTATCTGTATTTATGTATGTGTATGCTTATAAATAACAAGGTGATAATAACAAAGAGGAAACTGAGATTTGAAAGAGAATGGTAAGAAAACAGGGCAGAAAAGGTGAGGGGCAGAAGAAGAGGGCTTCAAATAGGGAAAAAGGGAGCTAGAGTTTAACAGGTTGATGTGTGGCTTGACAGAACAAAAACATAAAGAACAGAGGTGGGATAAAGGAGGAGAGAGACATGAGTCAGACCATTAAGAGCTTTTGATGACATTGAGAAGTCGATTTCATTCTACAGATGAAGGTGAGCTAGTAAAATAAAATGATCCCATCCATAAATCCATTTCAGGTTCAGAGATATGGCTGCTGGAATCCTGGTGTGGCGCTGAGGATTAGTTAATGTGCCAGACTGCAAAGTCGTTTGAACAGCAAGGTCGGTGGTTCAAGCTCACCAGCTGCTCCTTGGAAACCCTATCCAGGGTCACTGTGGGCCAGAACTGACTTGACAGCACTTCACAACATGTGGCTGCTACTTAGTACAAGGTGTTGCAGTAATATCAAAGGAAGAAATGTGTAAAATAGAAACACTACGAAAGGGATCACATTAGAAGGTCCTGGATAGAGTGGAAGAAAATGTGGGACAAAACTCAAAAATCATATTTAAAAAAAAAAAAAGACCAGGCTCACTGGCCACATGGAGACTGGAGGAATCCGAGACTATGGCCCTCGACCACCCTTCAGGTCTGGAACGGAATTCCCTCTCACGGCTCATTTTTCAGCCAAGCAGTAAATAGGTATATTAGTGGGGACAACATTAGTATGGTATGCTCAGCATGGAATGGTCAATCCTTCAAGATCAAAAGGACAACATTTTCCTAAGAACAAAGTTGAGAACGCATAGGAAGGGTGGTGGAATGGAAACTGGAACCACAGGGAGGACGTGGGATAAGTGCTGTTACATAGAAGGGACTGCAGTCATGGAGATGAAACAGTGTAGGATTTGTCAAATGTAAAACTGTGTCTTGTCTGTAAACCTTCACTCAATTTACAATAAAAAGTTAAAAAGAAGAAGAAATGTGTGTGTGTGTAATGAAACAACATTTCTTCGGAAAAGAGCTTCTTCCACAGACAGAGAACCTTAATGAAAAGGTCACCTCCACGCACTAGAGCTGATTCCTCCACTGTGGTAACACAACAGTTCATATTAATGTACCCTTAGGAGTTTACCAAACACAAAAGAGGACGAACAAGTGGGTGGTTTCCTTTCAACTCTCAATACTAAATTTCTAAATAAAGTGGGAGCTTCAATTAGTGTTTTGGATATACCAAGGTCACATATCATTTTATGGAAGTAATCTGGCAACCTACCTGTAAAAAAAGCAAAACACCAAACTTGCAACACGACGTAATTGAAGATAAAATACTTTTGAAATTGCTATAGGTAAGGAATGGAAGAAAAATAAGGGAGGATTCAGCTGGACTGGTTTAGTCCTACAACATCTATTCATAGATCCCATGAGATACACAGGCAGATATAACAGTGCAGAAGCTTGATACGGCAGCATACAAAATGTTTCAGCAACTATAATTGGCATGAGAACTGTCCAAACTGGCAGAAACAACGACAAATGCAGTCAACTCTGGATATGCACATGGGAATGATTACATTTGGGCACTGCCTCTGTCTAGTACTTCTCCTACCCATAGTAAGCTCAGGATTTTTTTTTTTCCCCTCTGAATGATCTTTATTTTTTATCTGGTTTCTGAAGGCAAGCATTTTTATAGGAGAAATTTAAGAAAATGTAAATACTAATAAAAGACAAAAATGAAAATGACATTAGTATACAACCATCTGTGAAATGAAGCCCTTAAGTGGTGCAAAGGGTTGGGTGCTCAGCTACTAACTGAAAGTCTGGCCGTTCGATTCCACTCAGAGGTTCCTTGAAACAAAGGTCTAGTAATCTGCGTCTGAAAGGTCACAGCCACTGAAAATCCTATGTGCAGTTTACTATGAAACATGTGGTCATCATGAACAGGAACAGATGCCACAGCAACTGGTCTTTTTCTTTTTAACACCTATTTAATAGTCTGGCAAATATATATATATTAAACCTAAACCTGACCAAGTCTCTAGATCCCACTTGCAAATGACAAGTACTAGAGTATACAGCTCCTCGGAAACCCTATACAGGGTTCCTATGAGTAGGAACCAACTCAACAACACTTAACAAACAAAACAAAGAATATGGGAATACGTTAAACCACAATGTGGTTTAACCATACGTTAATCAGCAAAATTGCAAAACTTTACAGGACAAACTGGTTCCTTCAACAAATGTATTCCAAAGGGGGAAAGGATGGATGGGGAATCTAGAGAGTAAGAGAGATTGCTAAAAACAAACAAATAAAAACAGTGTAATTAGTTATAATATGTGGACTTAATTTGGATCCTGATACAAATACACACACACACATATATACTCTATGTCTGTCTGTCTGTCTATCTATCTATGTATGTATCTATGTATCTATCTATCTATGTATCTATCTATCTATCTATGTATGTATCTATGTATCTATGTATCTATCTATGTATCTATCTATGTATCTATCTATGTATCTATCTATGTATCTATCTATCTTATTGTTGTTAAGTGCCTATCGAGTTGGTTCCAACTCATAGTGAGCCTGTATAGGGTTTCCAAGAAGTGGCTGGTAGCTTGATCCACCAACCTTGCAGTTCAAGCTGACCTTGCAGTCCAGCGCATTAACCCATAATGCCACACCAAGACTCCACTCCACACATGAGAAAATCGGAAATTTGGCTGGAATCATTCATTTTTTATGTGTGACAATGGTTGTTGCTGTTGTTAAGTGCCATCAAGTTGTTTCCAACTCATGGTGACCCTGTATTGGGTTTCCAAGGCTGTAAATCTTTGTGGGAGCAGAAAGTCTCATCTTTCTACTGCACAGCAGCTGATGGGCTCAAACCACCCATATTGTGGTTCGCAGTTCAGTGCTTCTCCTACAGTGATATATTTTTATAAAGTACTTTTCAGAAACATATACTGAATTTTATAGATTGATACTACATTCAGAATTTGCCTTAAAATAACAAAGGAGAACGTGGTGTTGTAGGATAAGCACTGGACTGCTAACGACAAGATCTGTGGTTCAAACCCACTAGCCACTGCTCAGAAACACTATACAGGGTCGCTATGAGTCAGAACCAACTTGGTGGCACTTAACAGCAACACTGAAGAAAAGAAAATTAGTGATGAGTTGACATTTTTAAAAGCTGGATTCATAGCAGCACATAATGGAAGTATATGGTTTAAGAACTTTGTTCATTTCATAAATAGACCAAGAAAACATTAAAAGATATTTAAGTATTTGCATTATACATATATATGATTAATATTTTAAACCATTCCCTAACTGGACTTTTAAGATGTTTCCAATTCTTGAGGTAATAATGCAAAGCTTAAACTCACATCACTGAGCATAAATCATTACCCTTCCCTAATATTAACTATTTGTAGTGGAATTACAAGGTCAAAGCGTATTAACTTTGTAACAATTTTGTTGATATAATTCATAGCATAAAATGCACCCTTTACAACTATCTAACTCAACTGTTTTTAGCATATTTGCAGAGGTGTGTGACCATCACCATTACCTAATTTTAGAACATTTTCACCACTCCAAAAATAAATCAATACCCACTCCACATTCCCTCAACCCCTGAAAAGGTTTTAACTACACATTTCAATATGTTGCTAAAACTGTCCAATTTATGATCCCACCAGTAACAAAAAATTCCATTTGTCAATATCTCTCCCAATATAACTTATTATCATTTATAAAATATAGCAAGCAGAAAATAGTAAATCATTGCCTTTACATTTTTTTTTTATTACTCCTGAGGGTAAAATTTTATATAACCATTGATTGATTATTTTGCATTTTCATTTTATAAACTGTTTATCCCCTTTGTCAGGAGCTAAAGTCCAATTAAATTATCAGTGTAAGTAAAATTACCATGGAATATCAATTAAATACCCAGAAAGATCACAAAAAATTTCAGAACCAAATACAAGAGGGCTTCAAAAAGTTCACGGAAAAATAGTATTTAAAGTTAATGGAACTTCTCCATAAACTTGTTGAAGTCCCCTCCTAGAACCCTTCTAAAGTTACCTATACCATGGAAGGAGCTCTGGTAGCATAGTGGTTACGAGTCATGCTGCTAACCTCAAGGTCAGCAGTTTGAAACTGCCAGCTGTTTTGCGGGAGAAAGATGAGGCTTTCTGCTCCTGTAAAGATTTACAAGCCTCAGAAACCCTATATAGGGTCGCTATGAGTCAGAACTGACTTGAACGCACTTAATAACAATATACCATGGATTCTCACTATTAGTACACAGAAGTTATAGTTTGTCATAATTATAAACAAAGAAATGAACACATATCTATTTCTAGTCAAAGAAGATACTATTTCTCCAGTAAGCTTGTCTCTATGGCACTTCAGAACAAAGCATTCTGTCCTATCGGTACAGAAAGCCCATTATTATAGTACTTGTGGTTGTGTGGTTATGAGCCAGGCACTGGTCAATTAGAAGGATAGAATGAATCCAGCCTATATCATACTGTAATAGTTTTTGCTTGCACAAAACCAGCTGGCTGCTAATGACCTACGGTGAGAAATGGTGAAAACTGTGAGGAAGTTACCAATTTTAAAATTAGGGCAGATGAAAACTGAAGGCAAAAGAGGCAAAGTCAATCAAGGCATCCTGGGCCTTTCCTTGGCTACCTAAAGCAGTAGGACGAAACGTCCAAGGACAATGATCAGAAACATGTGCTCAATAGGTTTAATCTGAAATGTGATGTATAGATTTTAAAGAAAAAGCACAAAAATCTCTATTTACACAGACCCTCCCATTGCATATGCCTCGCTACTATTTTTTATTCAAAATTCTAACCTTTCAAATCAGAATAGCTGTATATCCTTAATCATGCCTCTGATTTTTGTTTCGCTTCTTGGTGAGGGAGAGAACCACTTTTTATTTTTTCATTTATGCAAACACTCAATTTACTAATTGTTGTTGTTGTTAAGTGCCGTCGAGTCGGGTCCGACCCATAGCGACCCTGTACAGGGTTTCCGAGGGTGTAAATCTTTACGGGAGTAGAAAGCCTCATCTTTCTCCCGCGGAGCGGCTGGTAGTTTCGAACTGCTGACCTTAAGGTTCACAGCCCGATTCGTAACCACTACGCTACCAGAGCTCCTTCTTTTACTAATAGCCGCTAGAATTACAGTAACTCCAACTGTGGTTGTTATGTGCTGTGGAGTCAGTTCCGACTCATAGTGACCCCGTATAGGATTTCCAAGGAGCAGCTGGTGAGTTTGAACTGCCAACCTTGCAATTCAAACTGATCTTTCAGTCAATTGTTTATCCTACAGCGCCCAGTGACTACAAAAGCAGGCCCCAACAGAGATCTCAACAGAGAATCAGCTTGTGGATTGCTTGGAATCAATACTCCCCGTTCACAGATCACCTAATATCATAGACTCTTTAAAAAAATAAAGAAAAAGAAAAGGGCTCAGCAGGGTACATACTTCATGGAGAGGGGTGAGCTTGGGGATCACACATTTTTCCAGGGTTCGTTTACTCTCCCCTTTATCTCCTACATTATGAGACAAATCAAAAAGTTCACAGAACCTGTTCTTTCCTAACCCTATCAGGATTATACTCTTCCTGACTCAGCTATTATTCTCCCAAATCACTCATTTATAAATGGGGTTGAGGGTAATGAAACTATACACTATAGGAAGGGAAGACCTGGCACTTCACTGCTATCCTTGAAACAGTACCCGTGACCAGAAACAATCTAGGCTAGACTAACTCTGATATAGCCACCATGATTTCTCTGGAACCTGAGAAAAAAAGTGAAAGCCTTGAGATATTTTAGTGGTAAGGTATCTCCAATTATCTCCATCTTTGATGAGTTGTCTTTTTTTGTAAGCAGACACATTCACAAGTGTAGAACATTAAAAGTTACCTGAATTCTGATTTTTTTTTTTTTTTTTTTTACTCCTATCTAGTCTCCTGGCCTGGTAGCGTAGTGGTTACGAATCGGGCTGCGAACCTAAGGTCAGCGGTTCGAAACTACCAGCTGCTCCGCGGGAGAAAGATGAGGCTTTCTACTCCCGTAAAGATTTACACCCTCGGAAACCCTGTACAGGATAGCTATGGGTTGGAACCGACTTGACGGCACTTAACAACAAGTCTCCTGGCCTATAAAATACCTGTTAATAATGTACCATTATTGAGGCTTTCTACTCCCGTAAGGATTTACACCCTCGGAAACCCTGTACAGGGTCGCTATGGGTCGGAACCAACTCGACGGCACTTAACAACAACAATTCAAATTGAACAATGAAAGAAAAATAAAAGATTTCAGATTTGATTTCTGACTTTAGCTAATGACCCTCCTCTTCTTCCTAAGCCTTTAAGTCTCAACACAAAATAGTCAGTCGTTGACATTCCTAAGTGAAATGTCAACGTTCACATGTTCATTCAATATGACACTCTGGAATGTGAAGTCTAACTTTCATTTTTAAACCTCAGACTACTTTCCAAGGACTCTCATTTCCCAAAACAAACAGCTCTGTGAACTCCAATGACAAAGGGCCTAAGTCTCTGAGGCCTTGCAACTATCTCAGTCATTCTGCAGCTTTCTGAGGTAAGGAGTTCTCTTCACAAATGGCTTCCTTCCCATGGCATACCCAACTGTTCTTTTCGGTATCAAGAGTTCCACCCTCATTTTGCTGTATCTCTCTCCACTGGGAGAATGTTCCTGTGTTCTGGATACACAGCAGGCAAACTACCAGGAAATGTCAGAGATAAAGACCAAGCACTACAATGTTTTAAAAGATCCAGGGTACAAAAGGGAATTCAGAGTGAGATTTTAAACATAGCATTGCAGTAAACTTTAGTAAACAGGGTCAGAGGCCAGCAAATTAAAGCTAACTGTAACTTCAAAAGATGCTTCCCAATCAGAGCAGCTCCTCATGGATCTCAACTCCATAGTCTGCTTTAGAAACATTCCAAGTTTTTATACATTAGTCAGCCATACTTTGATATGATGTTGTTGTAATCGTTAAGTGCCATCGAGTCAATTCCAACTCATAGAGACCCTGTAAAAGGGTTTCTGAGGAGCAACTGGTGAGTTTGAACCGTCTGCCTTGCAGTTAGCAGTCTAGTGTTTATCCTACAGCATCACACCAGGACTCCATACTTTGATATACTCTACTTATACTTTCATATACTACTTGTTTAATTTTTTTTCTTCCTATGGGTACTAAACCCACGGTTGGAAACAAAGATTTAACCAGATAGGCTGGGGTTAGAGGTTGGGATGGAGCATGGGCGGAAGAGAAGAAAAGGTCATTTTGGAAAATGGTCCCGGATGAAGTGCTACAGTGAAAAGTTTTTGAGACAGAGCAACAGGAGAGAACCAGGTACCTGGGGATCAAGAAAGATGCACTAGCAGAAAATAAGAATGCAGTAAGCAAAGTTTATCATCAAACCAGCTGAAAACAACCAAAGCCAGGATTTCTGGGGGCACCTACAACTTGGGTCTTCTTCACACTGGGAGAGGATTAACTTCATAGCCTGGAATTATTTGTTCTGCTCCTGATTCTTGAAACTCTTTCCAAACACTAATAACTGTTTCAGTTTTCAAATTAAGGATTTTTAGAGAAAAGAGATTTTTAGTCAAAAACTAAAACCTAAAAACACACACTCTGTCATGTCTCAGGATTATCCAGGTCAGCCTTCTTTCATTCCATTATGTATTCCTTCTTTCATTCAGCTCTCCTCCCATCAGTTCCCTTTGAATGGGATCAGTACTACTTCCGGGGCGATGAGTGCTAACTATGCTTGAAAGATTCCAGGAGACCTAAGTCCACTTCCACATGATCAGAAATGAGTACGAGGAGCAGTAGTTCCATTTCAGAGACTATGACACTCTGAATTGGATTGTCCAGGCATGTTCTAGATTGTCCAGGCATGTTTATAGAGCCACCCTGTCCCGCTCTGGAAAACTCCTGCTGTGGCTCTGTAGAATCAGCATTAGATTGCGAACCGCAAGGTGTACGGTTCAAACACAAGCACTATCAGACAGCCTCAATTTCCTTGCCTATCAGCCAAGGCTAAGGATGCCTGTCTAGTTCCTCGGATCAGGGAGGAGTTGCGATCTTAAATGATTTTGAAATGGGTGAAATCTTACAATCACGATTTTCATAACTAAAAGTTTATCATTTTCTTTCAAGTTACAGTTTGGGAGGTTCTTATTGACACTTAGACTTCATAAACTTCCTTGGCTGGGCGCGATGATATCTAACAGGCTCATTCAGATCGTGGCTTTCTTATCCCACGACGGAGACCTTTTCAAGACCTCCTGGAGATGCTCTTCAAACCCCACTGGGGCAGACAGGAGAAGGGGGCGGTGGTCTCACAGGGCACGGCTTTTCCTCGCTAAAGAGGCGCTCTCCTTCACTGCGAGCGCCTCCAGATGTTCCCAGGAGCTCCAGCCAGATGTACCACACAGGGGAGGCAAATGGAAGGCTCCGGGGAGAATTGGGGTGCCGAAGCCTGGGGGTGTTTTAGGGTGAAGAGGTAAGGCAATATTAGGCAGATACAGGAAAGAGCCAGTATAGCTAGAAAAAAAAGCTAACAAACAGAGGAAGCGAGAGAGAGAATCCTAGAAAAACCTGATGAATTTGCGACTCGATGGGGCGGGGGAGGGGTTCTGAGGGTCCAGTTCTCTCACCAGAAAGTCGCGTTCAGCCCCAGAAACCACAGGGCGCTCCTAGCTGGCCGCTCCCACACCAAGGCTGCCTGCACCCGGCTCAACAGCGGCTCATAAGGCCCCAGCACTTCCACCAGAGCCCGCTGCGCGGCCTCAACCTGCTGGTCCCGCTCCCAGGAGCCTGAGAGAGCGCGGCGACCCCTAAAAGTCGTCCCAGAAGTTGGGCCTGGGGCCGCGTCCAACCCCTCAGGTTCCGCCATCTCCCCCCGGCAGCCACAACATCCGGGTACGCGGCCCTGTAGTCACAATAACACTTAACTACGCAGCTGCGAGACTCAGCGGGGGAGGCCGCTTCCTTCCACATAGCGCTTGCGCACAGGCTCAAGTACCAATCCACCACTGAAAAGAAAAACGGTACGTTAAATTACGCCCCCAGCGCCTAGACGTTCTGAGCGCATTCTGGAGCCGCGCACGCGCATTCTGCACTGTGCTGAACACAGCGACTCTACGACTGTATCTATATGTACAACCGAACGGGCCGCTGCTCTGTCTTGTGCCGTCATCTCAATCGATGCCGTGTTTGAGTCCATTCTTGTAGCTAATGTGTAGTCTAACTTGTTGACAATCTTCCACTGGTTCGCGAACCCTCTAATTTATCAAGCATGATGTCTTTCTCCGGGGACTGATCCTCCTGATGTTGTTGTTAAGTGCCGTCGAGTCGGTTCTGACCCATAAGCGACCCTGCATAGGGTTTCCAAGGAGTGACTAGTGAGCTTGAACCACCGAGCTTGTAGTTCAAACGGCTTTGCAGTCTGGCGCATTAACCCACAGCGCCACACCAGGACTCGATCCTCCTGATAGTATATCCAAAATACATAAGATAGTATGTCCAAAGCTATGACTAGGAAACAACTCGACAGCACTTAACAACAATAGCAACTACACACTTTAGTTGTGGTGGTTGTGTGCCATAGAGTCAGTTCCGACTTATAGGTACACTGCACAGGGTTTCCGAGGCTGTAAATCTTTACCTGAGCAGAAAGCCTCATCTTTATCCCGCGGAACCTCTGAAGTTTCGAACTGCTGACCTTGAATTTAGCAACCCAATTTGCAACCACTACGCTACCAGAGTTCCTTGCACGCGTAGTAGACTACGGTATAGTGTAGACAATTTATATACGCTGGGAAACCAAAATTCATGTGACTTGTTCTTTTCTGATATTTGCTTTACTGTGGTGGTCTGTCATCTAACCTATAATACCTCTGAGATATACCTGTTGTTGTTAAGTGCCGTGGAATCGGTTCGGACTCATAGCTACCCTGAATAGGGTTTCTGAGGAGCAGCTGGTGACCTTGAACCACCAACCTTGCTGTTCAAACGGACCTGGTAGTCCAGCGCATTAACCCTCAGCGCCACGCCAGGACTCCACTATTTATCAGATTACTTGCTTATCCTATAAATTGAATAAGTATAGTGAAAACTACTAGGTACAGGAGTCCTGGTGTGGCGCTGTAGGTTAATGTGCCAGACTGCAAAGCTGTTTGAACTGCAAGGTCGACGGTTCAAGCTCACCAGCTGCTCCTCGGAAACCCTATACAGGGTTGCTATGGGTCGGAATTGACTCGTCGGCACTTAACAACAACAACATAACGCCTAAAGAAATGAGAACTTGGACAAAAATAGCTATATGCGCACCCATTTTCTCTATATTATTCATAATCACAATGAGATGGAAACAATGCAAGTGTCCATCAACAGATGAATGGATAACAAAACATGGTGCATGCACTCAATGGACTACTATGCAACATTAAAGAATAATAATGAATCCATGAAACAATTATGTGGATGAATCTGGAGGATATTATACTGAGTGAATTAAGTGAATCACAAAAGGGCAAATATTGTATGAATTCACTACTATAAAAAGTCAAGGAAAGGTTTACACACAGAAAGAAACATTCTTTGATGGTTACTAGGGATGGGAGGGAAGGGGAGGTAAAATCTTGAGCTGGGTTTGTTGTTAAGTGCTGTCTCATAGTGACTATGTATAGAGTTTCTGAGGCTTTAAATCTTCACAGAAGCAGAATGCCTTATCTTCCTCCCACAGAATGGCTGGTAGGTTCAAACCACCGACCTGTGGTTCACAGTCCAGTACTTATCATATGGAGCCATTACACTCCCAGCTAGGTAAGAGACACATACTAATTTGGATGAAGAGAAAGACAATATACAAAAAGGAGGTGGTAGGCACAGTAATACTAAGGAAAAGGAAGTTAGGGGAGGTGCATAAGAGCTACATAGGTAAATTTTATTACATACACAATCCTGCATTATCAGTAATAGCAAACATTAATCTATGAGTAGATACAAAGGCAGACAGACAAGATGAACAGGTATGGGTAGGCAAACAGGACTACACCCACAATCATGCATAGGCAGATATTTCTACATTTGTATATGTTCTATAAATATATCCATATGATAAAAGAGCAAACAGGCGGTAAAAGCATGAAAACTTTTTAGCCCTAACCAAACACCCTGAGGGAATGAGTCACTGGGCCTGAGCACTTAGTTTAGATTACAGTCACAGGGGACATCAGGTCAACTGGCATATCATAGTCCACAAAGACAACGTTCTACGTCCTCCTCTGGTGAACAGTGACTGGAGTCTTAAAAACTTACCAGCGACCATCTAAAGTGAAACTATTGGTTTCTCCCTGTCCGAAGCAAAGACGAGTAAAGAAAATCAAGTGTAACTATTGGTCGCTCTCCATCTGGAGTAAAGAAGAATGAAGAAAATCAAAGACAATTCATTCAAAGGACCATATGAACCTCAGCCGCCACAACTTTGAGACAGAAGTAGATGGTGCTCAGCTGCCATTGCTGACCACTCTAGAAGGAATTACCAGAGAAGGTCCTTGATAAATTGGGAGAAAATTATAGGACAAAACTGAAAATCAGAAAAATCATTAAACACACACACACACACACCAAAAACCCATCCAACAGATGTACTAGTCTGATAAGAGTTTGGTGGAACCCTCTAAGACTAGGGCCCTTAGTCATCCTACAGGCTTGGAACTGAAATCTCCCCCATGGCTCAACATTCAGCCAAATAATAGTCAGGTCTATACTGTGAACAGTAAAGTCAGGGAGGTAGGTATTCCTTAGGACAATCAAGCACATGAGATCAAAAGGCCAGCTCTTGCCCAGGATTAAAGCTCAGAAAACAGGAAGGGATAGGAAAGGCCCAAGGGAAATGGTAAACGCAGAGTAAATGGGAAGAGTGCCAAGATAGTGTGAGGATTGCAATCAATGTCACAAAACAAAATGTGTATGAATTGTTGAATGGAAAACCAATTTCTCCGTAAACTTTCACTGAAATTACAATAAAAAGTTTTTCTTTAAAAAAGTGTGGTGAATGCAATGAAATGCAGACGGGTCTCTTGTGATACAACATTGAATAATTGTTATCAGGACTGATTGTGAGGATTGGAAATGTAAAGGTAGACGTTTTATAGCAAGGAGGGGAGTGATTAACTTTTCAGTCTAGGAGTGGAGGTCCCTAGGACCATCAAGGGAGAAGAGCAGAGAGCGGGACCTTACCCAGAGAAGCAGTGATGCCTGAAATGGAGCCAGAGATGATGACGTGGA
>NW_006408525.1:28398440-28411786 GCF_000296735.1 Chrysochloris asiatica
GGGACTGCATGGAGGGGATTGTAACCATGGCAATGAGAGACGATATATGATAGAATTAATGTAAAACTAATGTTCTCCTATGTAAACTATCACATAATTCACAATAAATAAAAATTAATTAATTAATTAATTTAAAAAAAAAGTGTGGTGAGTCCCTGGGGCCATCAAGGGAGAAGAGTGGAGAGTGGGACTCTACCCAGGGAAGCAGTGATGCCTGAGATGGAGGCAGAGATGATAACGTGGAGAGATGGAGTAGCTGGGGACTTTAGACACAGAGAAGGGAGGGGGGCTGTGTGCTGATGACCAGCGGGCAGGCTTGTAGGGTATACCCTTTGGTTGGTTGATGATGCATGGAGGGAATTGTAACCATGGCAATGAAATGATATAAGATAGGATGAATGTAAAACTAATGTTCTGCCATGTAAGCTATCACATAATTCACAATAAAACATTAAAAAAAAAAAAAAAAAGGTATGGTGAGACACAGGAGTTCAAGAGTTAAAGTGAATAAAGTTAAACACTGTTAACTGGTGTTACATGGAGGGGACTGTAATCATTGTAATGAAACAAAGCATATGACCTGTTGAATGTAAAACTGATGATCTGCTCTGTAAACCTTCACTCAACTCACACACACACACACACACACACACAGCTATGGTGAAAGGATACAACTCTGATACACACCTTTCCTGATTTTATACCATGTGCTGTTCGAGCAACTACCTCTTGGCCTATGTATAGGTTACACATGAGCATAATTGATGTTGTTAAGTGCTGTCAAGTCGGTTCTGACCCATAGTGACCCTGAACAGGGTTTCCAAGGCTGTTTACGGGAACAGAAAGCCTCATCTTTCTCCCACGGAGCAGCTGGTAGTTTCGAACTGCTGACCTTGCTGTTCGCAGCCCGATTCGTAACTACTGCGCTACCAGAGCTCCTTTTTAGAGCACAATCAGATATTCTGAAATTCCCATTCTTCTCAATGTTATCCATAATTTGTTATGATTCACACTGTCAAATGCCTTGGCATTATCAATAAAACACAGGTAGAAATTTTTTTGTTATTCTCTGTGTTCAGCCAAGAACCATCTAACATTAGCAATGTTTTCCCTTGTCCCATATCCTCTTCTGAATCCTGCTTCAATTTTGGCAGTTGTACCGTTGCAACTGTTTTTAAATTATCTTTAACAAAATTTCATTTGCATGTAATATTGATGATATTGTTTGATAATTACCACATTCTGTTGAAATACCTTTCTTTGGAATAGGCACAAATATAGACCTCTTTCAGTTGGTTGGCCAAGTAGCTGTCTTCCAAATTTCTTGGCTTAGACTGAGTGCTTCCAGTGATGCATCAGCTTGTTGAAACATTTCCATTGGTATTCTGTCAATTTCTGAAACCTTGTTATCACCAGTGCCTTCAATGCAGCTTGGAATTCTTCCTTCTATACTATCGGTTCTTGATCATATGCTACCTCTTAAAATGCTTGAATGTCAACCAGTTCTTTTTGGTACAATGACTCTGTGTGTTCCTTCCATTTTCTTTCTTTTTCTTAGAGTTTTTATTGTGAATTGAGTGAAAGTTTACAGGGCAGATCATCAGCTCTACATTCAACAAATCACATACTTTGTTTCATCACAATGATTACAATCCTCTCCATGTACCATCAGTTAACAGTATTTCTCTCTATTCATTTTAGCTCTTTTTTTTTTTTTTAAACACTCTGGCATATATAATAATTTACACCACCAAAGGGCACACTCTGCAAGTCTGCCTCCTGGCCACCAGCTCTCAGTTCCTCTCTTTTCATGACTCTAGAGTCCTCAGCTGTTCCCCCTCTCCATGTCCCCATCTCGGCCTCCATTTGTGGTGTTGCTACTTTTCTGGATAAGGTCTTGCATTCCACTTGTGCTCTTCTCCCTTGATGGTCCTAGGGTCCTCTGTTTCTGGACTGTAAGATTAACTACTCCCCCATTTTTGTTATAAAACTTCCACCTTTACAATTGTGACAGTTGCAATTAGTTGTGGTAATTATTGAATCGTAAGAATCTTATCCCCATCTCTTCTTTTTTTTTTTAAGTTTTTGTTGTGAATTGAATGATAGTTTACATGGGAGAGCATCAGCTTTACATTCATCCTATCGTATTTTGTTTCATTGTAATGATTACAATCCTCCCCATCTCTTTTTACCAGACCCATTTCAATTTTCTTTTGTTTTTATTGCATCATTCAATATTTTGTCCATATAATCTTTCAATATTGCAACTCAACACTTCAATTTTTTTCTTCAGTTCTTTCAGCTTGAGAAATGCTGAGTGTGTTCTTCTAGTTTGGTTTCTATCTCCAGGTCTTTGTCCTTTGAAGTCTTCTTTTCAGCTCTTGTAGGTCTTCATTTCTTCCATTTGCTTTAGCTACTTTACTTCAAGAGCAAGTTGCAGAGTCTCTTCGGACATTCATTTTGGTCTTTTCTTTCTTTCCTGTCTTTTTAATGATCTTTTGCTTATTCAATGTGATGTTGTTGATGTCATCCCACAACTCGTCTGGTCTTCAATCATTAGAGTCGAATCTGTTCTTTAGATCGTCTTTAAATTCAGTCTCTAAAACAACAGTTGGGAGAATGGTGCCAGGCCTGGCAGTGTTTCATTCTGTTCTACATAGGGTTACTTTGAGTTGGAACCGACCTGATGGCACCTAACTAGCCTAACACATTCAGGAGAGATATACTCAAATTTGTACTTTGAGTTTCATGAACTTGTTTTAATTTCCTTCAGCTCCATCTTAAACTTGTATAAGAACAATTGATGGTCTATTCCAAAGCCTGTCCCTGGCCTTATACTCACTGACTTTACTTAACTTCTCCATTGTTTCGTCACACAGATGTAGTTAATTTCATTTGTGTATTCCATCTGGTGAGGCCTATATGGACGTTATTTTTGTTAAATGCCATTGAGTCGGTTCCGATCCCGTAGTGACCCTGTATAGAGTTTCTGAGGAGCAGCTGGTAAACTTGAACTGCCAATTCACAGCGATCCTTAAAGGATTTCCAGGAATCCTGGTGTAGCATTGTGGGTTAATGCTGTGGGCCGAAATGTTGTTTGAATAGCAAGGTCGGTGGTGGTTCCAGCTGCTTCTAGGAAACCTTATACAAGGTCTCTATGAGTCGGAACCAACTTGATGTCACTTAGCAACAATAACGTAGGGTTTCCCAGATTTTTTACATCTTTTAGGAGCAGAAGGCTTCGTTTTTTTCTCCCACGGATCGGCTAGTGGGTTCGAACCGCTGACCTTGTGGTTCGCAGACCAATGCTTATCTGATGGCACATCGTATACCGTATATGAAGCATGAATCTAGGAAAATTGGAAGTCGTTAAAAATGAAAAGGAACACATAAAGATGATACCTTAGACGACGCTGTTGTTAAGGACTGTCCGGTCAGTTCCAACTCACAGCAATCCTGTATAGGGTTTCCGAGGAACAGCTGGTGGGTTTGAACTGCCGACTTGTGATTCACATCCCAGTGCTGATCTTACAGCGCCACACCAGGAGTCCCTAGGCAGTAGTAAGCTGAAATGGATTGGTACTAGCCATCTTGAATCATACAATCATATGGTTACTACGATGAGAATGACATTGAGGAACAACCACGTCTCCATCTGTGTTGTTTGCTATCAAGTGGACCAGCTGCTTCTCGGAAACCCTATACAGGGTCGCTGTGAGTCGGGATTAATAGCACTTAACATCAAATGGAGTCAGACAGTGTAGAACTGCCCCCATAGAGTTTTCAAGGCTTTATGGAAGTAGACTGCCTCATCTTTCTCCCACAGAGCGCTTTCGAACTGCAGCCGAGCGCTTAACCATTGCGTCGTCAGGGCTTCATGCAGTCTACATTACTGGATGCCTAAGGAGTCCTGGTAGCATAGTGGTTACGGAATCGGGCTGTGAACCTTGCCGCTCTGCGGGAGAAAGATGAGGCTTTCTGCTCCCGTAAAGATTTATAGCCTCGGAAACCCTATACAGGGTCGCTATGGGTCGGAACCGACTCGACGGCCCTTAACAACAAGGAGTCCTGGTGTGGCGCTGTGGGCCAATGCGACAGACTGCAAAGTCGTTTGAACTCCAAGGTCGGTGGTTCAAGTTCACCAGTGGCTTCTTGGAAACCCTATACAGGGACGCTATGGGTCGGAACTGACTCTACAGCACTTAACAACAATCAATCATGAAACACCAGCGTCAGACATTAGTTCTCATTTGGAACCAAGAGCGTTCTATGAGGCGGAGCAGGTTTGGCGCATGCGTCGCGGCGAACGTGCTGGCCTGCGTCTCAGTTGCCGACTGCGGCGGCGCGTATTGCGTTAGCTTCGCGCGTCGCTCTGTAGCCGAATGCGGCGCCACTTACGACGTCACGCGCGGCTTTTTTGTTGACCGGCGCGCTGGTTTTGTCAGCAGTGGCTGCTTAGCAAAAGCCTGAGGAGCTATGCCGCGGGAAATCATCACCCTACAGTTGGGCCAGTGCGGCAATCAGAGTGAGCGACCCTCCGGCCTCTCCACTAGCCACGTCCCTTAGCTTCCGTGCGATCTCGCTGTAGGAACCTAGATTCTTCTTCCCTTCCCCAGTTCGGAGTTCTCGGAAAGGCGGGACATCCCTGTCCCAGTGCCCGGTGCCCAACCCCGAGGGGCCCGCTCTATCCCAGTCACGGGCGAACAACTCTCACAGTCCCTTGCTCAGACATGGCCGAGTTTTAAGGCCAGAGTTATCTCTGGACCCGGTCCCCTAGTTCTAATTGGAACCTGCCCAGACCCAAATATCCTATTTCTTCCTCCCCCGCCCCTAGTTGGGTTCGAGTTCTGGAAACAGCTGTGCGCCGAGCATGGTATCAGCCCCGAGGGCATCGTGGAGGAGTTCGCCACCGAAGGCACTGACCGCAAAGACGTCTTTTTCTATCAGGTGCCCTAGCGACTCGGCCAGGGCCGGCAGGGCCCCTGAAAGGAAGGGCAGGGGCCTGGTCTTGGGAAAGCGGCTGCGCAGAGGGGCCAGGGTTCCTGGCTTGAGGAGGGCGGGCTGGCAGGAGCCAGTCTTGGGAAGGGTAGGACAGGTCGGCCCCAGCTGATTGGGCGTGTCCTGGGCTCCCGTTGACAGGCAGATGATGAGCACTACATCCCGAGGGCAGTACTGCTGGACCTGGAGCCCCGGGTGATCCACTCCATCCTCAACTCCCCCTATGCCAAGCTCTACAACCCGGAGAACATCTACCTGTCGGAGCATGGCGGAGGAGCTGGCAACAACTGGGCCAGCGGATTCTCCCAGGTCGTTTGTTATTTCCTGGAGCCTACAAGGGGCTCATAACTGAAAGGTCGGCTTCCAGAACCCACTAACTAGCAGCAGCTCCAGAGAAGGATGTGGCCATTTGCTTCCTGATGTTGTTAAGTGTCTTAAAAGTCCTATAGAACAATTCTGCTCTGCCAGATAGGGTTGCTGGGAGTCAGTCAACTCAACAGCAATGGGTTTAGCAAGCTCCTCACTCTCTCCCTCCCTATGTGAGCACCGGCCTGTGACTTCCAGAGGAAGATTAAACCAGATCATGTGTGCTGGAAGGAGAGACCCCTGCATATATAATACAGTGAAGTGCCTACACTTGCTAGTGCTATGTCCCAATGCTGTGACTTTTAAGAGTTTTACATATATTAACTTATTTAAGCCTTCCAACAACCCTCTAAGTTGAATATGACAGGACCACAATCTCTTCTCTGCCTTTCCAGAATCCCAACAGCTCTGAAATCATAAGGTGTTTTCATTTAGCAGGAAAATCAATTCTTAGTGGAGACTGGTTTTTGCAGTTTCTTTCCAGCTTCTATCACTAATACTTATACCTTCCACTTCAGACATGTTAATGTATTTGATGACTAACATTTATCAGACCCCCACTGAGAATATTACTTAGTATACATTATATACACTATATTGCTTTTCTGAAAATCTAAACTATTCTGAATTCCAAAACTGCCCTAAGGATCTTAGATAAGGGGCTGTGTAACTATTATTAGCTTAATTTTACAGTTGAGGAAATTGAGGCATTGAGCAGTTAAGTACCTGCCCACCTGCCCAGAGCCACTCATTAAATAGAGACAGAGCCCCTGAAACTAATGTCCTGAGACCATCTTTAAACTTTAATAAACCAAAAATATCTCCTGAAGTCTTAAAAGCCAACAATAGTTTAGCTTAAGTAGTAAGGAATGTCTCCCATGAGAATTATGTTCTTTTAAGGTCTATCTATATGGGATCAAATTGACAACATCGTCTCAAAAAACGAAGAACCTTCAAGGGCAGTGAGTCTTTGTTAATGGGGGAGGAACAACTTAGAAAATGAGAGTGAGAATGTAATTGTCACTTAGTTGTACATGTTGTTAAGTGCTGTCAAATGAGTTCCAACTTAGAGTGTCTCTGTATAAGGTTTCTAAGAAGCGACTAGTGGGTTTGAACCACTGACCTTGCACATGTAGAAGCTGTTAAATTGGTATGTGTTCTGTGCATATTCTTAACAACAACAACAAAAATATATTTTAAAAAGTAGAAATAGAGTTACTATACGAACCCAGACAGACGAAGTAGGTTGTACCTGCTCATTACCACTGTTTGGCATTGTCTGTATGCACACAAAAAGCAGGGCTGCTGTGCTCCAGAAAAGGACTTGTGGGTGCATGTGTAGAATCAGGTGACTGTTGCGAAATCAGTCTTCTTGTCCCTTGGTCGCATCCCACTGACTTTCCCCATGTTTGTACAGGGAGAAAAGATCCATGAGGACATTTTTGACATCATAGACCGGGAAGCAGATGGCAGTGACAGTCTAGAGGTGAGTGTTTAGGAGTACTGGTGTCAGCTGACAGGGAAGGCTGGCATCCCTTTAGAAGTCACCTATTTCTTAGGCACAGGCCCACCAGAACTTGCTGGAGACAGGGTAGAGTCTTCGTAAGCTGTGTGGGGCGAGGGAGAGGGGAGAGGGATGATCAAAGTCCCAAGAACTGTGGACTGCACCAAGTTCGGTACCTGGACACTGACTGTCCCTTCCCTATGCAGGGCTTTGTGCTGTGCCACTCCATTGCTGGGGGGACAGGTTCTGGCCTGGGCTCCTACCTCTTAGAGCGGCTTAATGACAGGTGAGTCGTGTTTAGGGAATTGGGAGGAGTCAGGGCCTTCAACCTGGTTACCCTAGTGACCAAGAGGCCCTCCGATTATGCCTTTCCCTTTGCTGGGGCAGGAAAGGGTTCTTCTGCTTGTTCCTGTATGAGGAAACTGAAATCCCAATGATGAGAACTTGGTCACACTCTCAGTGGTTGGAGCCTAAGACTAGAATCTAGGTCCTAGATGAAGGTCCAGGGAGTGTGGCCAGGTTTGGAGGGGGAGCCTTACAGCCTAAGATGTCCCTGCCCTTTCCGCTTCATAGCCCAGACTCCCAAAGATCAAGTCTCCCTTTCTACACATCTCATTACCCCACCCAAGCTTCCCTGTTCAGATTTAGCTGCTTCCAGACGATTGGTGGGGAGCCACGTGTTCACCAGACCTCCAGTCTGTTGCCTTGACCTTTTTCTCCCAACCCCCACCAGGTACCCCAAGAAGCTGGTGCAGACGTACTCGGTGTTTCCCAACCAGGACGAGATGAGTGACGTGGTGGTGCAGCCCTATAACTCGCTGCTCACGCTCAAGAGGCTGACTCAGAACGCAGACTGTGTGGTGACTCCTGATTTCTACCTTGTCCCACTCACCCCAGCCCACTCCTGTCTATTTTATCCTTTTCATGCATCTAAAAAGTCTTATCTTATGAGCCAACTTGTGAAAGTCCTTCTTTGATGGGTCTTTCTGGCCATAAGGCTCAAAGGAAATTAAGCTTCAGAACCCAGGTTCAGACAGAGAGCCTTTTTTTTTCCTGTTTTTTTCCTTTTTTTTTCCATAAATCTGATGCTGTCTCTGCCCCCCAGGTGGTGCTGGACAACACGGCCCTGAACCGGATTGCCACAGACCGCCTGCACATCCAGAACCCGTCCTTCTCCCAGATCAACCAGCTGGTGAGCCCTCACTTGTTGAGCCCACTGAACTGGGACCCTCACTGCTAGAAGGCCATCAGGGAAGGGAAGGCCCCACCCCAGCTGAGGCTCATGACAGGACACCCTGCCTGTCCCCAGGTGTCCACCATCATGTCAGCCAGCACCACCACCCTGCGCTATCCTGGCTACATGAACAATGACCTCATCGGCCTCATCGCCTCGCTCATCCCCACACCGAGGCTCCACTTCCTCATGACTGGCTACACTCCCCTCACCACAGACCAGTCGGTAAGAGCGGTCCTCAGTGCCCAGGCTGGACTGGGCCCGGACCCAGCAGGCCCTAACCTGGCCTTTCTCTTCCCCCGCTGCCCCACAAGCTGCCTTCTGTAGCCCCCAGAGGCTCTGGGCTCAGGACTGGCGCAGAGCAGGTGGCTTTCTTGCTGACTGGTTCTCTGTCTTCCCTCTGCCTTTGGCTTCCTGTAGGGCTGACTGGGCTCCACAGGGGTCTGCTTAGAATTCTGCACATGGGTCTGACTTGGCTGAGCTGAGGAGGGCCAAGAGCCCTGTACCTACAGCAGAGGCTCAGTGTAGACAGACCTACATCGAAAGTCACGCCCTAGAGGAAGTGTCCTACTGCTGTTGACTGACTGTTCTGTCTGGGGGTCTCTGGATGGTCCCCGTTTCTCACTGTGTCCTCAGGTAGCCAGTGTGAGGAAGACCACGGTTCTGGATGTCATGAGGCGGCTGCTACAGCCCAAGAACGTGATGGTCTCCACAGGCCGAGATCGCCAGACCAACCACTGCTACATCGCCATCCTCAATATCATCCAGGGAGAGGTGGACCCCACCCAGGTAGGTGAGATCCGTCCTTTCTACCTCCGCAACTTGCAGGAATAGAGGAGAGGCTGCCCCAAGCACTGCTGTGTCTGCCCCAGGTCCACAAGAGCCTGCAGAGGATTCGGGAGCGCAAGTTAGCGAACTTCATCCCCTGGGGCCCAGCCAGCATCCAGGTGGCCCTGTCAAGGAAGTCTCCCTACCTGCCTTCAGCCCACCGGGTCAGCGGACTCATGATGGCCAACCACACCAGTATCTCCTCAGTGAGTCTCACATTTGCATCTTTTTCTGTCCCCTCAGTGTCTTTCTTGTGTTTCACCTGTCCACATCCCTGCTGCCCCTACTCTGACTTTTGACTGTGGAAATAGCCTGGCTTTGGTCCTCTGCCCTCTGGGACATATTGTTCTTTGAAGTTCTTTGTGACTCCTGCTCTCTGCATATCCTAAGCTCTTTGAGCGGACCTGTCGCCAGTACGACAAGTTGCGGAAACGGGAGGCCTTCCTGGAGCAGTTCCGCAAGGAGGACATCTTCAAGGAGAACTTTGACGAACTGGACACGTCCAGGGAGGTTGTACAGGAGCTCATCGATGAGTACCATGCAGCCACGCGGCCAGACTACATCTCCTGGGGCACCCAGGAGCAGTGACGTCCCTGGACAGGGACCCTGGTCTGCCTTAAGGGTTGGCCCAGGCCCTGCTTGACTGACTCAGAGCTTGACTCTTGGAGCACAGGTCAGGGACGTCCCACAACACCACCTCTCTCTCTCTCTCTCTCTCTCTGTCGTGTGCTCTGTTGGTCCGGAGTCACATTTCCTTTTACTCTTAGGAGAACTTTTAATAAAGCACTAGTTATAAATCAAGTCACTGGTCTCATTGGAGGCTTTGGAACTCATTTCTCCCTCACTTCAGTACCTTCAGCTCTGTGCAGACAGCCTCCCCTAGCTTTTGCTCCTCCTGTCTAGTTATGGAGAACACAGGTAAGATTGACCCATCTGAGAAAGTCCTTTCTTGGGTAAAGAAAAGCCCACAGATAGCATCACAGCCAGGCTCCTCCATCCATCTCTGTGTCCCAGCTCAGCATTCATGCTCCCATATCAGAGGACCCTCGTGATCAGCACGGCAGCAGGTCTGAGGTCCCCACTCCTGCCTGCCACTGGGCCAATGGGCAGCCCAAGCACATTTCAGCTTCTTAAAGGTGGGGCGGAGCTGGAGAGACAATCCAGGAGAGACACTGGATCAACTGCTGACTTAAGAAAATTAACTCAGGAAACTTGTAACACAAACGGGCCCACAGTTAAGGTGCCATCATTCTATTTGCAGGAGGTCTAGCGATTTAAATCTCCATTCCATTTCACTTTGGTTGGAAGACGGCAGGGAAGTAGTAACTACACAGAGGTCTGAATCTTTGGTACCAAAATGGAAAAGCAGGTTGTCCTCGGACTGTGGCTAGATGTAGGGCCCTACTAGGCTCCTATACAACCGAGAAGTGAGAGTGATAGCTAATGTGGGCAGGCCTACACCTTCATTATTTTGTTTAATCCACATGACAGCTCTATGAAGTGGGGTCATATTAATCCTGTAAACGAAGAAACAAGAGTGGTCAGTTTACCAGGTCACTCAGCAAGTAAATGGTGGCGTTGGCTCAAACTCTTACTGGTTGGTATCCCTAACCAATGCCCTGTCCTGCCATGGGGGGTAGGGTCATCCCAGCACTGAACTCCGTGGTTTCAGAGGATGTGGGCCCTTGAACACCTGTGCAGGGCAGGCAGGTTCTGTGTGGGAGGATGAGCAGCTCCAGCTGGCTTCAGGAACACTTGCAGAGTTTTCCCATCTCCCAGTCAAGCCAGTTGGTGGCTTGTGCCTGTGTTGGGTTACCCAGAAAGCTAGGTAAGCACAGGCTTACTTGTGCTTACTAATCCTAGTGAACAGTTTTACATGTTTTTTTGAAACCTATGTGAAATTGTTCTCTGCAGATTAGTAAGTCTCTGCTTACCTTGCTTACTGAGTATTCCATCCCTGTTGGGGATTGTACGTTTGAAAAGAGGTTTTGACTCTGTAGGAAGGTGCAGTGGGGTTGGGAGAGAGACAGGTGCCAGCCAGACCTAGAAGTAGTCATTGATGTAGTGAAAAATGTCAAATTCTTCACAACAAATTAGTAAGTAAGCACAAGCAAGCCCATGCTTACTTTGCTTAGTGGGTAATGCAACATTGAATTAACCTCTGGTCTTCTTTGTACTCTCCCACCTAGAGGGTCAGGCCCAGTAAGATAAGGCATGGGTGCTGTTGGGTGGGACCACAGATGAAGGCATAATGCCAACGCAAGAAAGCTGCTGCTCCTTACCACAGCTGACGAGGACACAGCCCATGATCAAATGCTCCGCAGAACACTGGGCCAGCTAAGATACCCCTTTCTTTGATACTTGCTCACATTTGAGCCTGTTTTTATTAAAGCTCTGGCTATAAACAGAGTGAGCAACTTACAGGTTAGACCTTTATGAGCAGAGTGGAGCCCAGGGGCAGTCAGGAGCTGTCCAGGCCTGTCACCATCACAGTCTGCAGCCAGCCTGTTTCTACTGGTCATCAGGATCTGAGGACACTGACTCAGGAGAGCCAGCTAGTACTAGTTACCTGCTTACCTAGTGGGAAGGAAAATTACTTCATTGCAAACCAGGGTACACTTGGGCCTGTCTTAGTTCAACCTCCAGCTACTGGGGACCTGCTTCAGTAACCCCTTGGCTGCCCATGGCTTGGCTCTGGAACCTTTTAATTAACTGGAAAGGTGTTGAATGGGGGAACAGGAGCTGCCAGTGGTGGCAGATGTGAGGGGTCCGCTGTTCTTCCAGATAGATGGTAGATGGAGCCACCCCGCCCCACCTCACCCCCCCAAAAAGCAAACCTACTACTGTCAAGGTGATTCTGATTCCTAATAACCCCATAGAATTGTTTCCTGAGGTTTCTAAGACTTCTAATCTTGATGGAAACAGACTACTCGTCTTTCTCCCTCGGAGTGTGGCTGGTAAATTTGGTTTGCTAGCCTTTCACAGAGCCTTTGAGTTGTGGTGTTGGAGGAGAATACTGAAAGTGCCATGGACTGCCAAAAGAACCAATAGATCTGTTTTGGAACAAGTGCAGCCAGAGTGCTCCTTGGAGGCCAGGATGGCTAAGCTTCGTCTCTCATACTTTGGACATATTGTCCAGAGGAAACAATCGCTGGAGAAGGATGTCATGCTGGGTAAGATGGAGGGTCAGAGAAAAAGAGGAAGACCCCCAACGAGATGGATCGGCCAGGTGGCATCATTGATGGACTCAAGTGTGACAGCGGTAGTGAGGTTGGCCCAGGATCGGACATTGTTTCGTTCTGCTGTGCATGGGGTCGCTATGAGTCGGTTCTGACTCGATGGCACCTGACAATAACAACAAACCTTTCAATTAGCAGTCCAATACTTAACCCACAGCACCACCAGTGTGGAGTCCCAAGAGGGAGAAAACACCCAGGCAGAGTCCCAGGGGGATGGATACGATACGCTGGGCAGCTGGGCCTTCCTGGGACTAGCAAAGATGTCTGCTTTCTCTGACTGCGTAGCACCAGGCTATAAATGCTGATGAACACCTAAGAGCGTTTCTCAATGTGCTTCAGAGCCAAGCTCCACCCCCAAGGCTATTTCCAGAGCACCCTACACCCAGGCAGCCCCTCCCTGTTCTAGGCCAGCAGCAATTTCAAAGTGTCAACTGGAGGGCAGCGGGGAGCCAGGTGGAAAGGGAGGGAGGCCTCTGGGAATCAGGGTAGCAGGTGGTGCTGCTAGTGACTGGTCAGAGGCCACAGCCACAGAAGGAACTGTACCCTGTGAGACACTGGCTGCTGAGAAAAACAATGCTTGCACAAGGAACAGGACCATCTTTTCAATTCAACAAATAAGACAAAATTAGCCATTTGAAGCTAACGTTCTCTAAGCATCTTAAAATGTGACCGCAGGGCCCCTCAAACGTTCAGGGGTAGAAATTTGGAAGTAGGAGGCACAGAACCAAAAATAGAATTTGCTATAATGAAATGAACCTGGAGCCTAGCAACTTGGCAAAGTGATTGAAATGAGGTGGAGGTGAAGAAGGAGTGAGAACAAATGATGGGCATGGGGACAGTGATAGATGCTGGACAAGAAGTTGGTGGGCCTGTCTCCTGAGCCTTTTACCTGTGCTCTCTGCCAGTAACAGGCATTCTAGATCCCCCTGGAAATGGGCATTCCAAAGTGGAGGAAGCATCAGTTAAAATCCAACATACATAATATATGCACACAATTGAATACTATACTTAAAAGAACAACAAGGAAGCTGCAAGCCACCACATAACATGGATAAACCTTGAGGACATTATGCTGAGTGAAATTAGTCACAAAAGGAGAAATACTGCATAGGACCATTATTGTAAAAGACTAAGAAAAAGAACCCACACTAAAAGGGGGAAAACTATGTGTGTATAT
>NW_006408525.1:28411961-28436705 GCF_000296735.1 Chrysochloris asiatica
TTTCTACTCCCGTAAGGATTTACACCCTCAGAAACCCTGTACAGGGTTGCTATGAGTCGGAACCGACTCGACGGCACTTAACAACAACAACATATATATATATATATCACCATATATATCATATATATATGATCACCAGGATATATGGGATGAGAGGAGGGGAGGGAGGGAGGGAAAGATAGAGCACAGGGTAGGGAATAGACATAGGATAGCTTGGGGGGGGGCAATACACAAGAAGAGGGAGGGGAATGGAAGAACAGTTAGGCAGGTTCGCATGGGCTAAGTGGGACAGAGGTAAATGATGATGTATGCACAAATCTTGGAACAACAGGGCTCTGGGATACAGAGATTGAGGCACGGTTTGAAGGGGTAAAAGAGGGGAATAGTGTTAAGATGCTTGGCTGTCTTTTGAATCTTGGTTTCCCTTGTCTACCATCGTAAAATAGACACTTGAGGTGGGGAGAAAGGAATAGCCTGAATCATCACTACAGAAAGCTTGTAAGTCTGTCTTCAGCCTATAACTGATTGGAATACCTTAAAGGGGGCTAGAAGTTGCCCAGTAAAAGAGGCTTCCTTCCTGTGGAGCTTTTACATTGCACTCTAAGACCATAAGTGGAAACCTGAACCCCATCCAGAACCGACTGAAGTAGGAAATTTCCATTGGAAAGGACAAATAGACTAGCCTGAAGTGGCTAGAACAGAAGACACTTCGTGAAAGAAAGACCAGCAGGAAAAATCTGAAACAATAACGGCAGTCTGATTGATTACTACAAGAAAAAGTAAACTGTTCGCCTGGGAGCCATCAAGGCAAGTGGTCAGGACCCCTCGGAGCAAATCCCCTTCCAAGACTGAGACTCAAGGGAAATACATGAGCAGGAATGTGATTTGGCTGGTGACTACGTTGGTCACCGATAAGGAAAAGGGGGGGGTGGGGAACAGCATTGAAGTTGTGAGCTAAGCCCGACCACATTCAATAGACCCCTGTGAACCCGGGTGGAGACCTGGATGGCCAACAATATGGCAAGACCCGGGGACTCCTGGGCTCAGAGGCAAGTGACATGGCCACAGAGCACTAGAGCAGAAAGTGAAGTGTCCAGCTGACACGAAGTGAGGAGAGATGCACAAGAACACCCATACTTGCAGACAGTACCCACTTGGCCTGGCTTCAATGGCTGGATGATCAGAACTCAACTAGAAGAAGAAAGAAGGGGGGCAGGGAGTAACCTGCTACAATTTGATGCACTTTACCTATATTTATGGATGTAGCAGCTCAAAAAAGGGAATAATCTTTACAGTGAGGATCACTCCCACCCCCTCAGTACACAGGGTTGACAGGGATGGGCAACTTAGATATAATGGCTACCCAAAATGGGGGTCTATAAAGGCAAGAATTGACTGGCTTACAAGCTTTCAAGCGGGAGCTTAGTTCCAGATGGGGCGGGGGAAGGTAGAATCACTACTGAATGATTTCCAATCTGTTGGGACTGGGCTGGTGAGAGGAAATGGGGATAAGACTCTTGTGGTACAATAGTGAATAATTGTCATTAGGGCTGACTGTGAGGGTAGGAAATATAGAGGTAGATGTTTTTTGACAAAAGGAAGAGAGTGATTGATTTTGCAGCCCAGAAGAGGAGGTCACTGGGACCATCAAGTGAGAAGAATGGAGAGCGGGACCCTACCCTGAGAGGCAGTGACGCCAGAGACAATAACATGGACAGATGGAGTGGCTGGGGACACTGGACTCAGGAAGGGAGAGGGGCTGTGTGCTGGTGGCTGGGGGAGGGGGACTGTGTGGTGTACCCTTTGGTTATTTGATGATGCATGGAGGAGATTATAATCATTGCAATGAAACAAAATATGATAGGATGAGTGTAAAGCTGATGTTCTCCCATGTAAACCTCACAATAAAAACTTAAAAAAAAAAAATCCAACATACATAGAAGACAATTTGGCAGCTCCTCAAGGAGTTTCCAAAGTAGGTCATCGGGCCTTTTTCCCTAGTCTGTCTTAATCTGGAAGCTCTGCTGCAAACTATTGAGTAGCACACAAACCTCCTCTGATAGAACTGAGGTGTACGAACTGAGAATCTAGGTCTCTTCCATGGAAGATAAGCAGTCTGCCACTGAGCCACCATGGTCCCTGCATGAATTTATTGTTGTTAAGTGCTGTCCACTGTGTTCTGACTCATAGAAACCCTGTAAATCTTTGCAGGAACAGAAAGCCTCATGTTTCTCCTGAAGAGTGACTGGTAGACTTGAACTGCCAACCTTGTGGTTTGCAGTTCAGAACAACAAATTAGAAACAAGAGACTGTGGACTTTAAAATAAAGGCAACTAGAATTAGCACTCTCATCTTCATAAAGAGAACAGAGATCACAAAAAGCAGTAAGGGGCTATTGACTTCTTGTTAGGATCCAACAAGTCGGTTCCAATTCATAGCAACTTTACATACCACAGAACAAAACACTGCCCAATTCTGCACTGTCCTCACAATCTTTAAATTTGAGCCCATCGCTGCTGTAACTATACCAAACCATCTTGTTGGGGGTCTTCCTCTTTTTCGCTGACCCTCCACTTTACAAAGTATGATTTCCTTCTTCAGAAACTGGTCCCTCCTGATAGTATGTCCAAAGTATAAGAGACGAAGTCTGGCCATCCTGGCTTCTAAGGAGCGTTCTGGCAGTACTTCTTCCAACACAGGTTTGTTTGTTCTTCTAGCAGCCCGTGGTACTTTTAATATTCTTCTCCAACATCATAACTCAAATGCACCAATTCTCCTATGATCTTCCTTATTCATTGTCCAACTTTCGCATGCATATGAAGCTATTGAAAATGCCATGGCTTTGGTCATGCACACCTTAGTCCTCAAACTGACGTCTTTGCTTTTCAACACTTTAAAGAGGTCTTGTACAGCAGATCTGCCTAATGTGATATGTCGCTTGATTTATTGACTGCTACTTCCATGAGGGTTGATGGTTGATCAGATCAAAATGAAATCTTTGACAATGTCAATCTTTTCTCCATTTATCATGATGCTATTTATTGGTCCAGTGGTAAGGATTTTTGTTTTTCTTACATTTTGAAGTTCAACCCATACTGAATTCTGTGGTATTTGATCTTCATTAATAAGTATTTTAAGTCCTCTTAGCTTTCAGCAATCAAGGTTGTATCATTTGTATATTGAAGGTTGTTAATGAGTCTTTCTCCAACCCTGATGCCACGTTCTTCTTCATATAATCCAGCTTACTCCAGCATACAGATTGAATAGTATGGTGAAAGAATATAACACTGGTGCATACCTTTCCTAAATTTAACCATTCAGTGTCTCCTTGTTTTGTTCCAATAACTGCCTCTTAGTCTACATGCAGATTCCTTATGAGCACAACTGGTGTTCTGGAATACTCATTCTCCACAATGTTGCCCATAACATGTTATGATCCACACAGTCAAAAGCCTTTGCATAGTCAACCAGTATACTTTGCTTTCAGCCAAGATCCATTTAATGGCAGTAATGATATCCCTCATTTCATATTCTTTGAATCTGACTTGAATCTCTGGCAGTCCCCTATCAATGTACTATTGTAGCCATTTGAAAGTTATCTTTAGCAAAACTTTACTTGCAGGTGATATCAGTGATACTGCCCCATGATATCTGAATTCTGTTGGGTCACCTCTCTTTGAAATGGGCACAAATGTGGATCTCTTCCAATCAGTTGGCCAGGTTGGCTGCATTCCAGATTTCTTGGCAGAGATGAATGAGTGCCTCCAGTACTGCATCAGTTTGTTGAAAGATTTCAGTTTGTATTCCATCAATTCACAGAGTCTTGTTCTTTGTCAATGCCTTTACTGTACCTTGTACTTCTTCATTCAGAACCATTGGTTCCTTTTTCAATGTTTTATTGTGAATTATGTGATAGTTTACATGGGAGAACATTAGCTTTACATTCATCCTATCCTATATCATTTCATTGCCATGGTTATAATCCCCTCCATGCATCATCACCCAACCAAAGGGTACACCCCACAAGCCTGCCCCCCCCCCCCCCCCCGTTCGTCAGCACACAGCCCCTCTACCTCTCTGGGTCTAGAGTCTCCAGCCACTCCATCTCTCCACGTCATCGTCTCTGCTTCTATCTCTGGCATCACTGCTTCTCTGGGGAGGGTCCCGCACTCCGCTCTTCTCTCTTGATGGTCCTAGGGACCTCTGACTCCTGGACTGCAAAATCAATCACTCTCCTCCTTTTGCTATAAAACGTCCACCTTTATGTTTCCAATCCTCACAGTCAGTCCTGATAGCAATTATTCACTATTGTACCACAAGAGACCTCTCCCCATCTCCTTTCATCAGCCCCACCCAGACAGATTGGATACTACTCAGTGGAGATTCTACCTTCCCCCGCTCCCTCTGGATCTAGGCTCCCTCTTGAAAGCTTGTAAGCCAGTCACTGCTTGCCTCTGTAGCACCCACCCCCCATTTAGGGTAGCCAACCATTGGCTCTTGATCATATGCTGTCTCTTGAAATGGTTGATGCTCAACCATTTCTTTTTGGTACAGTGACTCTGTATTCCTTCCATCTTCTTTTGATGCTTTCTGTATCATTCAGTATTTTGCCCATGTTATTGTTGTTGTAAAGTGCCATCCAGTCAGTTCCAACTCAGCGATCCTGAATAGGATTCAAAGGAATGGTTGGCAGGTTTGGACTGCTGACCTTGTGGTTTACAGTCTAGTTCTGATCCTACAGTACCATACCAGGAATTCATTTTGCCCATAGAATCCTTCAATATTTCAAGTTGAGGCTGGAATTTTTTCTTCAGTTCTCCCAACTTGAGAAACGTTGAGCATGTGCTTCCCTTTTAGTTGTGTAACTCCAGATCTTTACACATCGTAATACTTGATTTTGTCTTCTCAAGCTGCCCTTTGGAATTTTCTGTTCAGCTCTTTTACTTCCTCATTTCTTCCATTTCCTTTAGCATCTTTACACTGGAAAACAGGTTCTAGAGTCTCTTTGGGCATCCATTTTGGTCTCGTCCTTCTCTCTTGTCTTCATAATGACCTTTTGCTTTCTTCTAGTATGATGTTCTTGATGTCATCCCTCAACTCTCTGGTCTTCGGTCTTTAGTGTCTAATGCATCAAATCTGTACTTGAGATGATCTTTAAATTCAGGTGGGATATGTTCAAGGTCAAATTTTGGCTCTCATGGATTTGTTTTCATTTTCTTCATTTTCAGCCTGAACTTACATATGAACAATTGACAGTCTGTTCCATAGTCTGCCCCTGGCCTAGTTTTGGCTGACAATATGGAGCTTTTCCACAGTCTCTTCCCACAGATGTAGTCTATTTGATTTCTGTGTATTCCATCTGGTGAGATCCATGTGTGTAGTGTTTTATGTTGTTTATGTATGTTAAAAAAGGTTATTGTAGTGAAGAAGTCACTCATCTTGCAAAATTTTATCATGTGATCTTCAGCATAATTTCTTTCACAAGGCCACATTTTCCAACTACTGATCCTTTCTCTTTGTTTCCAACCTTTGCGTTCTACTCACAAGAAATTATTAATAACTCTTGATTGACTGTTTAATCAATTTCAGACTGAAGAAGTTAGTAGAATTCTTCAATTTCATCATCATTGACTTCAGTGGTTGGTGCATAATTTGAAAAATAGTGGTATTAACTGGTCTTTCTTGCAGGTATATGGCTTTTCTATCACAGACAGAATTATACTTTTAGATCTTGAAATGTTCTTTTTGATAGTGAACATTCCTCTTCAATTTGTAATTCCCAGCATTGTGAACCATATGATTGTCAGATTTTAAATGGCCAATATCAGTCCGTTTCAGCTCACTAATGCCTAGGATACCGATGTTTATGCATTCCATTTAATTTTTTACAACTTCCAATTTCATATGTAGTACATTATGTTCCAATTATTAATGGAAGTTTACAACTGTTTCTTCTTATTTTGAGTTCTCCGTCAGCAAATGAAGGTCCTGAAAGTTTTACTCCATTCAAGTCATCATGGTCACTTCTGCTTTGAGGAGGCAGTCATATTTTGAGCGCCTTCCAACTCGAGGGTCTCATCTTCTGGCTCTATACCTGATAGTTGTTGTTACTGTTTTCATCATGTTTCAATATTCAATATTCTGGAGCTATCTGACAGTGTTCCACTGATATTCATAAGGTTTTCAGTGGCTAAATATTCAGAAGTTGTCTGCCTTTCCTTCTTCCTAATCTGTCTTAGTCTGGAAGCTCAGGTAAAACTGGTACTTCATGGGTGACCCTGTTGGTATTTGAAATACCGGTGGCATAGCTTCCAGCATCACAGCAACACACAAGCCACCACAGTACAACAAACTGACAGGTGAGTGGTGGTGTTTGGCGTGCTATTGTTGTTGTTAAGTGCCATGGAGTTGATTCCGACTCATAGCGTCCCTGTATAGGGTTTCCAAGGAGCAGTTGGTGAATTTGAACCACCATCCTTGCAATTCAAACTGACATTTCAGTCTAGCAGTGCATTATCCCACAGTGCTACACCAGGTATTTGGTTTAGGGGCAAACATATTACCTTGATTTCATAAAAAAAAAAAAAAAAAAGACTGAATTTGTTCAGTATATGAAAGTAAATAAAAAATTACTGCTGCTACAATTCCATTTCATATATGCATGAGTTTATTAACAAAACTTGTTTAAGCATGTTTCTGCAATCAGTGGATTGCTGCTGACATGTTATCTCAGTAATATACATGTTTTTAGTCTCATTGTTGTAGTTGTTAAGTCCCAACTCATAGTGACCCTGCATAGAGTTCCTAAGGAGCGGCTGGTGAGTTTGAACCACCGACCTTGCAGTTCAAACCGACCTTTTGGTCCAGTGCTTATCCTACAGTGCCATACCAGAATTATTAGACTGCCTTTTAAAAAAAAAAGGTCCAATTAAAACAATGGCTTCCAAGGAGATCTGCTTTTTGGGAATTTAAAGGGACAGTCTTGATAGATTTTCCCAAAGGATAAGGACAACCATGAAGGCTTATAAGGAAGAATTGTCTATTGTGATTTGAGTGGTAGTTTACAGCGGAGAACATCAGTTTTACACTCATCCTATAGTATTTTGTTTCATGGCAATGATTAAAATCCTCTCCATGCATCATCATTCGACAGTACTTGCTTCTATTCTCTCTGATTTTTTTTTTTTTTGATATACACAAAAACAATCAGGAACATATAATAATTTAAACAACCAAAGGGCACATTCCACAAGCCTGCCTCCTGGCCGCTAGCACACAGCCTTTCTCTTTCCATGAGTCTGGAGTCCTCAGCTGCTCTGTCTCTCCATGCCATCATTTCTGCCACCATCTCTGGTGTTACTGCTCTCTGGATGTTGTTGTTGTGTGCCGTGGAGTCGGTTCCAACTCATAGCGACCCTATACAGTTTCCAAGGCTGTAAATCTTTATGGGAACAGAAAGCCTCATCTTTCTCCCGTGGAGCAGCTGGTAGTTTTGAACTGCTGACCTTGAGGTTCACAGCCTTATTTGTAACCACTGTGCTACCAGAGCTCCTTGCTTCTCTGGATAGGGTCCCACATTCTGCTTGTGATCGTCTTCCTTGATGGTCCTAGGGTCCTCTGTTTCTGGAATGTAAGATTAACTACTCCCCACTTTTTGTTACAAAACTTCTACCTTTACAGTTGTGACAGTCGCAATTAGTCATGATAACAGTTACTCACTATTGAATCACAAGAATCTTATTCCCATCTCCTTTCATCAGACCCATCTAGACAAGGTGAAAACTATTCAATGGAGGTTCTACCTTCCCCTGCATACTCTGAAACTAAACTCACCCTTGAAAACTTGTAAGCCAGTCACTTTGTGCCTTTTTTCCTCCCCCCTCCCCATTTTAGGTAGCCAATGTCTAAGTTGCCTGTCCCTATCAACTCTGTGTACAGAGGGGATATTAGGAAGAATTTTTAAGAAAATTGAAAATTGCATCGGTGAAGAAAAAGGCCAGGAACACTGCACCAAGCAAGGAGTTATTTTCTATCACAACAATGTACCAGCTCATTCTTTGAAGGTAGCAAGAGCTGTCCTATGAGAATTTCATTAAGAAACCTTATCCCCATCCATCCTACATGTCTGATCTTGCCCCTTCAGACTTATTTTTGTTCCGAAAACCCCCAAACATTGAAAATGAACATGATTTGAGTCCCTCGAGGATGCCAAAACTGCTGTTTTGACAAGGTGTAAATCAAAGAGTACAGACCTCTTCAGGGAAGTATTATTGTTGTTGTTGTGAAGTGCTGTTGAGTCAGTTCCGACCTATAGCGACCCTGTATAGGGTTTCCGAGGAGCAGCTGGTGAGCTTGAATCACCAACCTTATGATTCCAGTGGCTTTGCAGTCTGGCACATTAACTCACAGCACCACAGAGAGATGGAAACACCACTTTCAGAAGTGTATAGTCCTAGATGGAGCGTATGTCACAATACAATAGCTTCACACTTCGATATTTTTTGTTTAATGGTCTCTATGATTCTATAGCAATACTTTTTGGCTTACCCTCATACTCCATATATGAGAAGGGATAAATACATAATACATTTTAAAAATAGTTCCATCAAAAATAATTTTAAATGTTATAGGACCTAGTAAGATAAGTCTCCTTATCTGGAAAATTCATGTAGCTACATGGAAAATCTGTTTTCCCAACAATGCTCATAAAAATTAAGGGATAATCATCGTGGGAGAAGAGCAGAGAGTGCGACCCTACCTAGAGAAGCAGCAATGCCTGAGATGGATGACATGGAGAGATGGAGCAGCTGGGGACTTTAGACCAGGAGAGGGAGAGGGGCTGTGTGCTGATAACCAGGGACAGGCTTGCCGGATATACCCTTTGGTTGGTTGATGATGCATGGAGGGGATTGTAACCATGGCAATGAAACGATATATGATAGGATGAATGTAAAACTAATGTTCTACATGTAAACTATCACATAATTCACAATAAAACCCTAGGTCTGTACATTGTAGCTGCTCAACAAACGTTTGTTAAGTAAGGGGTGGGGGGATGTCAAAGCTATAGCTTCTACTCCCTGATAACACTACCAGGGCTCCTTAGTCTTCCCTAACTGTTCTTCCAGCAGGAGCCCTGGTGATGCAGTGGATTAAGTACTGGGTTACCAACCAAAAGATCGAGGGTTCAAACCTATCAGCCACTCCACAAGAGAAAGATGAGGTTGTCTGCTCCCATAAAGATTTACAGTCTTGGAAGCCCTAGGGAGCAGTTTGACGCTGCCCTATTGGGATTCTATGAGTTGGGATCAACTGGATGGCAGTCCTTTGGTTTGATGTTCTTTACGTCCATAAAAGCCTGAAGAGAACAGTAATTCAGGAAAAAAGTTAGGCAACCTCATCGCTGGGACCCAGCCAGCGTCCAGGGGGAGCTGTTCTCAACCTGTATACCTCCATCCACCCACTGCCCTGGAGTGGATTCCAACTCAGAGATAGGGTAGAGCAAAACTGTTCCCTAGGGTTCCTGAGACTATAAATCTTTGTGAGAGCAGACAGCTTCAACTTTCTCCAGAGGAGTCACTGACTTCATGATTAGCAGCCTAACGCTTAATCTACTATATCAGGTCTCCTGTCCACCTAACTCATGCAAACCAAACCCAAATTCACTGCTGTGGAGTCAACTCCTGTAGCACAGAGTAGAACTGGTGTATAGGGTTTCCAAGGCTGTAAATCTTTACAGAAGCAGACTGCCACATACTACTACATAGCTTTCCCTCGGAGTGGCTAGTGGATTCAAACTACCAACATTTAGGTGAGCAGCCAAGCACTTAACCAGTGGTCAACCAGGGCTCCTCTTTGCTGTTGTTGTTGTTAGGTGCCATCGAGTTGGTACCAACTCATAGCGACTCCATGCATGCCAGAATAAAACACTGCCCAGTCTTGCATCAACCTCACAATCATTGCTACGTTTGAGCCGATTGCTGCTGCCACTGTGCCAATCCATCTCGTTGGGGGTCTTCCTCTTTTTCTCTGACTCTCCAAGTTACCAAACACGATACCTTTCTCCAGGGACTGGTCCCTCCTGATAATATGTGCGAAGTATGAGAGACAAGTCTGACCACCCTGGCTTCCAAAGAGCATTCTGGGTATACTTCTTCCAACACAGATTTCTTTGTTCTTTTGGCAGCCCATGATACTTTGAATATTCTCCTCCAATACCATAACTCAAATGCATCAATTTTTCTATGGTCTTTCTTATTTACTGTGCAACTTTCATATGTATATGAGATTATTGAAAATATAGGGCTTGGATCAGGCACATTTTAGTCCTCAAACTGACATCTTTGCTCTTCAACACTTTAAAGAGATTTTGTGCAGATTTGCCTCACGCAATACGTCATTTGATTTCTTGACTGCTGCTTCCATGAGTGTTGATGGTTGATCCAAGCAAAATGAAGTCTTTGACAACTTCAATCTTTTCTCGATTTATATAGATTTTTTTTATTGGTCCAGTGGTGAAAATTTTTGTTGTCTTTACTCATACTCAGGGCTATGGTCTTTGATCTTCATCAGTAAGCATTTTAAGTCTTCTTCACTTTCAGCAAGCAAGGTTGTTTTATCTGCGTATCGCAGTTTGTTAATGAATCTTTCTCCAATCCTGATGCTATGCTTTTCTTCATATAATCCAGGCTCTCAGATTATTTGCTCAGCATACAGATTGAATAAAGTGGTGAAAGAATACAACCCTTGTGTATGTCTTTTCTAATTTTAAACCATTCAGTGTTTCCTTGTTCTATTCGAACAACTGCCTCTTGTTCTATGTACCATTTCTTCATGAGCACAATTAAGTGTTCCAGAATTCTCATTCTCCACAATGTTGTCCATAGCTTGTCATGATGTACACAATTGAAAGCCTTTGTGTTGTCAATAAAGCACAGGTAAACATCTTTCTGGAGTCCTGGTGCAGTGCTGTGGGCTAATGCGTCAGACTACAAAGTTGTTTGAACTGCAAGGTTGGTGGTTCAAGATCACCAGCTGATCCTGGGAAACCCTATACATTGTCACTATGGGTCAGAATCAACTCAACGGCACTTAACAACAACCACAACCGTCTTTCTTGCATTCTCTACTTTCAGCCAAGATCCATCTGACATCAGCAATGATATCTCTCGTTCCACGTCCTCTTCTGAATCCAGCTTGAACCTCTGGCAGTTCCCTGTCAATGGATGGCAGCAGCTGGTTTTGTATTATCTTTAGCACAGTTTTACTTGTAAAGCCCATCAAAACCAGCCTTAGTACCAATGAGTCATTTACAACTCATAGTGACCCGATACAGGGTTACAAAGCTATAAATCTCTATGAACCCAAACAGTCTCATATTTCTCCTACAGAGAGGCTGGTGGGTTTGAACTATAGACTTTGTGGTTAGCAGTCCAGTGCTTAATGACCATCCCAGGCAGCAGTTCCTCTCGAAGACAGGACACAGGCCTCGCCCTGTATCCCTCCCCTTGCCTACACCTACACACTCTACCTATGGGCTGAGCCCAGACTTTTTGCACCTTTCCCTAAGGTCATCAGGCAAGCCAGGTGACTCTGCTCACTTTGTCACCTTGAAATTAGATGGAAAAGACTTTCTCGATCTGATGGGCCACACCTTCTCAGGATTCTTCTCTCTTTATGTGTATAGTGTCTCTCTTTCACTCCCTTCCCTCGATTCCCAGTGTCAGCATCTTGGGACCTCCCTGGAGCAGATAGATCTTCTGGAGCATACTTCCAGGGAGGACTCTGCTAAGCTCTGGCTGACTGCCACCCAGCTACCGGCCAGATTACATTGCCTGGGTCTCTCTGACCATCTCAAAGGTCACAGCCACCACTAAGCTGGTATTCCCCATGCTATTCCAACTCTCTCTGCTTCAATAAAATGGAAACAGACTTGATCTTGGCACAAACTTAAGTTCTCATCACATACACACAGGGTCACCTTCAGCCTTTTCCAGATGATGTCCAAAATTATCGCATATTTTGAACAAAGGCTGAGCATAAACTCAATAGAGGGTCTGTAGACTTGAAATGGGGAGGGACCTCCTTGCCGTTCTATAGAATAGGGACGTCTCCCATTAACCTTTCCCAACCGTGGTAAAGCCCACCACTGTGGCTTCTTCCTCCCCAGAAACAACTATCCTCTCTCCCACAGGTGAGACACTAACGAACAAAAAAGAACTCTAAGATACTGAAAAAACAAAACTCTGAAAACTGACCTCAGAGTCAACACATGAATTCTCTGAATAACTGACCACCAGAATTTTATTCCAAGCTGGTTTTTCCTACCATTTAACTCACTTATGGGCTCTTCTTCCCATGTGATTTCAAGCAATAAAATGTTTTTGTAAAAGCATTTACAGAATGTTTGTATAACCTAAATGTTTTCATACCTACCTCTGGAAACCTGGTCACTAACTCAACTTGTGATCTTGGGCTGATCACTTCCTGTTCCTGTGGCTCCATTTCAACATTCATTCACTCAACAAATATTTATTGGGAAGCTAGTACATTCCAGGCATTGCGCTAAGTGCTGAAGGTAAAAAGATGAGCAAGATATAATCTGGCTGAAGAATTTCTCATGCTGTTGTTTATCTGTTAATGTAAGTAGTTACCATGTTACTATGTGATTAGGGCTATTCCTCCAGGACCAGAGGAAAACTGGGAGGGCTGCACCTATCTCTGATTAGGGGCACAGAGACCTGTAAAATAAGAGTCTGTTATTCTAAGATCCTGATGCATTACAAAGGGACACACTCAGAGGTCATTTGGATGCTCCACTTCAGGGAGCAATCTCAGCCCTCCACTGGTGCCAATAAGGACAAATTTATCACTGATAGTTTACCGTTTGACACCAACACCTCTCTCTCAAATTGAACAGGAGCCAAGAACGTCCTTATCAGACTTTTCCTTTATCCAATTCTAATGATCACCCAGGCACAGAAATGTTATTGTTAGGTGTCCTCGAGTCAATTTCTGCCTCACAATTATCTCACATGACAGAGTAGAACTGTTCGTAGGGTTTATTACACTGTGATCTTTATGGGGAATACATCAGTACGCCTTTCTCTCTTGGAGCCACTAGATACGTTGGAACCACCAGCCTTCATGGTTAGCAACCAAGTGCTTTAACCACTGCATCATCAGTGCTCAAAGGGCAGAAAATACTTACATTTCACCAAGTGATTAAACAAACACATCATTTAGGGGGAAAAAAACCCCCAAAAACCAAAGACCCAGACCCACACAAAATGAATCCATCAAACAGTTTCTTTCAAACAAAACCAGAAAAACATATTGATCTGTTATTGCTAGAAACTCAATATTCACCTGAGATGCTACTGAATTAAAATCTGCTCATTGTTGCTGCACTAGCTAATCTTACTTCAGTCCTTAAATATTAAAAATAGCAATTATGAATTCCTAAAAAGTCAGTATCTATCCTTCCAGATTGTTATTTTATTTTTCTGCTTCCTGTATTTTCTATATTTACTACAATAAATATTTTAATGTCATAATGTTTAAAACAGAAGAGGTTATTATTTTATGTAAATAAACTATGTCTTCCCCATAAAAAAATGTTCCCCTGTCTTCTCAAGCTCCTGTGAGGAATCTAATACAGCCTCTTCTAGACTGGTTGGTAGGTCAGTTATGTGTCTAATTAATTGCTTTGATTTTGCTCTATTTTAAAGTATCCCACCACCTACAGCTTTCGAATTGATTCCGATTCATAGGGACCCTATAGCGAGTTTCCTTTTGGTCAGTAACTGAGTGCTTTAATCATTGTGCCACCAGGGATCCTTAAGCAAAGACTGTTACTGTTAAATGCCATTGAGTTGGTTCTGACTCACAGCAATCCTGTATAAGGTTTCCAAGAAGCTGCTGGTGGGTTTGAACCACCAACCTTATGGTTAGCAGTCTAGTTCTTATCCTACAGAACCACACCAGGACTCCAAGCAAAGACTACCAGAGTAGAAAATAATTTTTCCTGTACGCTTAGATGTTTCTAGATATGCCAAGGGAGAGGAATCAAGTTTCACAGATGTCAACCCAGATTAGGGAAGATAAGATAAAAATCACTGTTTCTAACATGTGAGAACAGTTGGAGAATGACTTTGTCCCAACATGTGATTAATAGAAAAGCACCTTAAGCCATGTATCATTTCTGAGCTGTGGAGGAACTCTGGTAGAGGGAAGTGGACACAGGTTTGTTTCCACAGCTCCGTATTTGATCACAGGGTGATTTAAACAGGGAGCGTTGCTCCATCCTCTCTGGTCTTGGTCCATCCAGAAAACACATTTGCTGACTTACTTCTATCATTAAGTTTCATTAATTTCAAAGACTCTCCCCTGGCTTACCTCAACCTCTTGAGGGAAAATCTTAGAAATTTTCACTCCAGAGACCTCAGAATAATCATAGGGCCCATCTGACAGCCTCCTCAACTGAACTGGTTGAACCCAGCTGAACCCAAAGACAGAAGAAGAGAATCCTGAGGGACTGGGGAGTATTTGATGTTAGAGATAATGGAGGGACCAATAACAGTGCAGCATTGCAGGATAAACACTCCACAAGGTCAGTGGTTCAAACTCACCAGTCAGGCCTCAGAAACCCTATACACTATGAGCTGGAACCGACTCGACGGCATTTAACAACAACAGGAGAAGCTTAGAGAAGTTGGACATTTTGGACATCTTTGGCCTTTGCCTCACTGGAACTAGCTTTGTGCTAATTCTTATTAATAAGAAATCATTAGTTTAGCTATAGAAAGAACTCAACAACAGAAACAACCCTGTTAAAAAAATGGACAAAGGAACTGAATGAACATTTCTCCAAAGAAAACATACAAAAGGACAGTAAGCACATGAAAAGATATTCAATATCATTATTCATTAGGAAAAAACCACAATGACATTACTTCACACGCACTAAGATGACTACTGGAGTTCTGGTGTGGTGTTGTAGGTTAATGTGCTGAATTGCAAGGTTGGTTGGAACTTCAAGGTCGTCAGTTCAAACTCACCAGTCACTCCTAGGAAACTTTATACAGGATTGCAAAGAGTCTGAATCAACTCAACAGCACTTAACAATAACAACAACACAATGACTTTGTTTTTTATGACTATTATTTTTTTAAAAAATCAGAAAATAACAATGGCCAACTAAAGATCTGGAGAAATTAAATTCTCATGTATTGCTCAAGTTGTTGTTAGGTGTCATTGAATTGCTCCGACTTATAATGACCTGATGGACAGCAGAACAAAAGGCTGCCTTGTCCTTTGCCAACTTCATAATCATTGTCAAGCTTGAGTTCACTGCTGCTGCCATTGTGCCATCCATCTCATTGGGGGGTTTTCCTCATTTTTGCGGACCTTCCATTTTACCCAGCATGATATCCTTCTCCAGGGACTGGTCTCTCCCAACAACACGTCCAAAGTATGAGAGACAAAGTCTCTCCATCCTGGTTTCCAAGGAGCATTCTGGTTGTACTTCTTCCAGCACAGATTTGTTTGTTCTTCTAGCAGCCCATGGTACTTTTAATAGTCCTCAACACCATAACTCAAATGCATCAATTCTTCTACAGTCTTCCTTATTCACTGTCCAACTTTCACATGCATATGAGGCTAATGAAAATACCATGGCTTGGGTCAGGCACACTTTAGTCCTCAAACTGACATCTTTGTTCTTGAACACTGTAACGAGGTCTTGTGCGGCAGATTTGCCTAATGCAATGTCTTTTAATTTCTTGCCTATTGCTTCCATGACTGTTGATGGTTGATCCAAGCAAAATGAAGTCTTTGACAGCTTCAATGTTTTCTCTATTTATCATGGTCCAGTGGTGAGGATTTTTGTTTTTTTCTTTACATTGTGGTGCAACCCATACCATGTTTAGACCGTGGTCTTTGATCTTCACTAGTAAATATTTTAAGTTCTCTTCATTTTCAGCAAACAAGGTTGTATCAGCTGCATATCACAAATTGTTAATGAGTCCTCCTCCAATCCTGATGCTACATTCTTATTCATATAATCCAATTTCTCAGATTATTTGCTCAGGATACATATTGAATAAGAACAGTGAAAGAATATAAGCCTGGCACACACTTTTCCTGATTTTAAACTATACAATGTACAGGTTCCTCATTAGCACAACTAAGTGTCCCAGAATACTCATACTCTGTGATGTTGTCCATAGCATGTTATGATTCACACAGTCAAAAGCCTTTGCATAGTCAATAAAGCACATGCAAACATCTCTCTAGTAGTCTCTGCTTCCAGTTAAGATTCATCTGACGTCAGCAAGGATATCCCTCGTTCCAAGTCCTCATCTGAATCCGGCTCGAACTTCTGATAGTTCCCTGTTAATGTAATGCTGCAGCCCTTAAAAACTATCTTTAGCAAAATTTAACTTGCATGTGATATCAATTTTCAATTAGACTGCTAGCTTATTTTAATTGTATGGTATTGATTTAACAAACCGAATGACAGAGAGCAGAACATTAAAACTTGAGTTTTATGTGTTGGCTTGCCAAAAGCTAATTTTAGTGAAAATCTTGATTAGTTAAGTAAGCCCGCCTGGCATGGTGGATGTGGTTGTGTGCTGTGGAATCGGTTCCTACTCGTAGCAACCCTGTATAGGCTTTTCAAGGCTGTAAATCTTTATGGGAGCAGAAAGCCTCATCTTTCTCCTGTGGAGCAGCTGGTAGATTCGAACTGCTGTCCTTTCAATTCACAACTCAGATTGTAATCCACGACACTATCAGAGTATAAAAACGGTCCAAAGATTTCAACATACATATAAAACTAAAGAAGCAACAACTTAATCCTTGTTACTTTAAGAGGCAATCAGTATAGTTTATTGCTTGTCTGTCAGTTTGTCGTACTGTAGTAACTTGTGTGATGCTATGATGCTGGAATTTATTCCCCCAGTAATTTAAATACCTGCAGGATCACCCATAAGGACCTCTGGTAGTGTAGTGGTTATGAGAGTCGGGCTGCTAACCTCAAGGTCAGCTGTTTGAAATTATCAGGGAAGAAAGATGAGGCTTTTTGCTCCCATAAAGATTTACAGCCTTGGAAACCCTATGCAGGATCGCTATGAGTTGGAACCAACTCCATAGACCACCACCACCACCAGCAGGGTCACCCATGGAGAACTGGTAGTGTAAGAGATTATGAGATGGGCTGCTAATCTCATGGTCAGCAGGTTTCAGAAAAGTTTCAGACTAAGATAGACTATGAAGAAGACTAAGATGTGGACTACTTCTGAATGTTTAGCCCCTGAAAACCTTATGAACAGCAGAATATTGTCAGATAATAGTGCCGAAAATGAGTCCCTCAGGTTGGGAAGAACTCCAAATACTAGAGAAGAGCTACCTCCTCAAAGCAGAGTTGCCCATGATGATTTGAATGGAGTAAAACTTTTGGGATCTTCATTTACTGATGGGGTACAATTCAAAATGATAAGAAACAGCTGCAAATATCCATTCATAATTGCAACATGAATGTATGAAGTCTGAATCTACGAAAACTGGAAGTTGTCAAAAATGAAACAAAACACAAAGATTGATAGCCTAAGAATTAGTGAGCTGAAATGGATTGGTACTGATCATTTTGAATAAGACACTCATATGATTTACTCTGCTGGGAACAATTTGAAGAGGAATGGGCTCATTCATTGTGAAAAAGAATATCTAAAGATTTATCTTAAAGTACAAAAAATCCTCACAACTGGACCAATGAATAATATCATGCTAAATGAAGAAAATATTAAGATTGTCAAAGACTTTATTTTGCTTGGATCTACAATCAACACTCATGAAAGCAGCAGTCAGAAAATTTAACGATGGATTGCAGTAGGCAAATCTGTTGCACAGGACCTCTTAAAAATGTTAAAGAGGAAAAATGTCAGTTTGAGGACTAAGGTGCATCTGACCCAAGCTATGGTATTTTCAATTGCCTCATATGCATGTGAAAGTTAGACATGTATAAGGAAGACCCTAGAAGAATCAATGTATTTGAATTACAGTGTTGGAGAAGAATAGTAGAGTGCCATGGAATGCCAGAAGAACAAACAGATCTATGCTGGAAGAAGTACAGCCTGAACACTACATAGAAGCTATGATGTTGAAACTTGGTCTCACATACTTTGTCCCTGTTATCAGGAGGGAGCAGTACCTGGAAAAGGACATCATGCTTCGTAAAGTGGAGGGTCAGCAAAAAAGAGGAAGACCTCCAACAACATGGATTGACACTGTGGCAGCAGCAATTGGCTCAAGAGTGACAACAATGGTGAGGATGGCGCATAGGGTTGTAGTGTGTAGGATTGCTATCAGTTAGAACTGACTTGATGACAGTTAATCATTAATGTGTAGCTTTTGGGCTCATGACACCAGGTGTCTGCTGATCCAAGTTCCAGGCAGGAAGATGAAGAGAACAGCAAAGGAGGAAGGAGCCTGCCAACCTCCTTTGCCCTTTTGAAAAAGTTTTTCCAGGAGACCCACTTATGACTTCCACTTAAATTTCATTGGCCAGAACGGTGACAAATGTAGACTAATCATTGGGAATTGACTAGGGGAAACAATTACCATTGTCTACCACAGCGACTTCAGACATAGACACACGGCTTTAATATAACATAAAGACAACAATAGAAACTCTGAAGAATAAGTACACATCTCGGTGCTCTGAGAGCCATAAAATGAATGAGATGCACTACTGGCTTTTTGGGTAGGCCATTACATCACCGTATGGGACTATCCTACACATTGCAGGCTATTCATCATCTCTGATCCTAGGTACCAAATGCAAGTATCACCCATCTTCATCATTATGATAATTAATACCAAAAAAACTTCTGCTGGCTTGTAAAACCCTCCTAATGGGGTTAGGGAATAGAAGGGGGCTTCCTTCCAGGGTTGAAACCCACTATAATAGATCATTTCTTGTCCAAAGTTATTTGCTTCTCTCTGGTCTCTCCAATAAAGCCTAGTTATTTTGTTTTTGTTGTTGTTTTTTAATGTTTTATTGTGAATTATGTGATAGTTTACATGGGAGAACATTAGTTTTACATTCATTCTATCATATATCGTTTCATTGCCATGGTTACAATCCCCTTCATGCATCATCACCCAACCAAAGGGTATATACACTACAAGCCTGCCCCCCGGTAGTCAGCACACAGCCCCTCTCCCTCTCTGTGTCTAAAGTCCCCAGCTGCTCCATTTCTCCACGTCTTCGTCTCTGCCTTCATCTCAGGCATCACTACTTCTCTGGGTAGGGTCCCGTTCTCCGCTCTTCTCCCTTGATGGTCCCAGGGACCTCTGCTCCTAGACTGCAAAGTTAATCACTCCCCTCCATGCTACAAAATGTCTACCTTTACATTTCCAACCCTCACAATCAGTCCTGATAACAATTATTCACTATTGAATCACAAAGGACCTATCCGCATTTCATTTCATCAGTCCTGCCTAGACAGATTAGATACTACTCAGTGGAGATTCTACCTTCCGCCACACCCTCTGGATCTAGGTTCCCTCTTGAAAGCTTGTAAGCCAGTCACTTCTTGCCTTTGTAGTACCCCCATTCTGGGTAGCCAATGTCCAAGTTGCCTATCCTTGTCCTCTCCATGTGTGGAGGGGGTGGGAATGATCCTTGCTATAAAGCTTTGTTCCCTCTTTTGAGCTGCTGCAACCATAGGTGTATAGGCTAGTTATGTTTTGAAGCCCTAGTTACACAGAAGGAGCATGAGTTCTCACTCTCCAGCCCATGGTATACGTTCTTTTATTTCCTTATTTCTATTTTTAAAGCTATTCTTATTTTGCCATGTTGACAAAACTCTGCTCCTCCTTTGAGGAGTTATTCAACTCCACCACACTCTACTACTTTTTCCAACGATCTACCTATTTCTAAATAACTTCCCCACATTCTCCTAGGACTTCCCTCTTAAGATGATGCCCTAACTTCATCTTAGGTGACTTTTGCATCCATAGATATGGTCCACCCAATAGGAGACTTGGTGGTGTTGTAAAATAGGCACTGGACTGCTAACCTCAAGGTAGGCAGTTCAAACCCATCTGCTGCTCTATGGGAGAAAGGGGAGGTTTTCCTGCTCCTTTCAAGATTTATAGTCTCAGAAACCCTACATAGGGTTGCTGAGAGTCAAACCAGACTCAATGGCAGTGGGTTGGGTTGGGTTTGAGTATGGTTCATCCTGGACTCCAGATTAGCCATTCCTGACTTCTAATGCTCTTTACCTCTTCTCTACTGCGACACCCCCCCACACTTTGGTCAGACCCTAGTACTTGCCATTCCACAAAACTACTCCTTCCTTGACCTTACACTTGACTGACTTGCTCTTGCACCACCATTTCCTGCACCTCCACTTTCTCATTCCCTTTGTCCCAGTCATTCCAAAATTGATCTTACATTCCCAGGCTTCTACACTCCTGACCCATCCTTCCTTTAGTCCCCTGATCTTCACTGCATCCTCTTGGTACAACCCATCGCTGACTGTGGCTGATTTCTGCCCTCTTACTCCTACACTTGGGCAGCTGATGAGCACTACCAGAGCCATTGCACACCTACATAATGTTGCCAGGACAACCAGGTGTCTCTAACCTTCCCATCTCTCTCATCCCCTGCTCAGGTAGTCCTGCTACGTGTTCTTGTAGGCCCTGACTTCTATTCCCTACCTCTGCTCTCACTCTTACCCTCAGCAGATCACTTCACTCCTACTTGCTATGAAAATAGAAGCCACCAGGCAGAAGCCCCCTCAACTTCCTGTCTCCCACTCCCACCCCACCGACACACTTATTTTTATCTACACTCATCCTTTCCTCCCTTTTATTGTGGGAAAAGTTTCCTTCCTCTACTTAATCTCACTACCTGAGCCTGGTTCCTAATTGCTCCAGCCTCCTCAAGGGCCTCAGCTCTCAAAATTCCCTGTGTCTCCTTCAGTATATGAACATGAAAGTCTCTCCTATGTTCTAAACACAAGTGTTCTACATTCCCAGCTCTTCTCTTCTGTACAAGTCTCCCCTCTCTTTCTCTTTACAGCAGAGATTCTTAAATCTTTTTCACACCGTGCACCCTGTTGGCATTCTGGTGACTACTGTCTTTAAATGCAAACATAACACACATAGAATTACAATAGAAACCAATTATATTTAAATACAATTGTTACAATGTTAAGAAACTAAATTTGTGATATAATAATATATATGCTTTTTTTTTGTCTTCTTTGTTAATGCATTAAATAACAAGCTCTTGAAATAGGTCTAATAACTCCTGCAATCTTCAGGTAGTCATTGTAAACAACATATTGCAAAATCTACATCAACTGTAATGTAATATAAAAATAGCTGTGGTTTTTACAGGTGACAGTTACAGGTACTGCTAATATTACTAAAGTGTGATGGGCTGTTATAATTGAAGGAAAAGCTAAATTTCAATTACAGGTGCATGAAAACCAAGATGGAATTTTTCCCACCCAAGTTTATGAATCCCCCAGAATTGCATTAGCAGATTCCTTAGGGGGATCTGTAGGCTCCAAATCACAACCCCTTTTTAAATCTATACTTCCTGCCCACTTCTTTATCTTCCCCTCATATCTCAATTTTATGATTCCTCAAATATTGTTGAGTGATAACTACGTTTAAGGTAATCTTTTGAAACTTGGTTTTTAATCCCATGGCCTAGGGCCACTGTTCTAAACAATGTCATCAGTGGTAACCACATCCACCTTCTCTTGGGTGATTAAGTGCTGCCACTTGTAGTATAAAGATTAAAAATCAGGCTGCTAATCTCACGGTCGGTAGCGTAGTGGTTACGAATCGGGCTACGAACCTTAAGGTCAGTGGTTCGAAACTACCAGCCGCTCCGCGGGAGAAAGATGAGGCTTTCTACTCCCGTAAAGATTTACACCCTCGGAAACCCTGTACTGGGCCGCTATGGGTCGGAACCGACTCGATGGCACTTAACAACAACAACAACAATCTCACGGTCAGCAGTTCGCAACTACCAGCGGTTCCACGGGAGAAAGAGTCCTGGTGTGGTGCAGCGGGTTAATGCACTGGATTGTAAGGTCAGTTTGAACCGCAGGGTTGAACTCACTCGAAGGCACTTAACAACAACAACAACTTGGCCCCAGGTAGTGTAGTGGTTACAAGTTGGACTGCTAATCTCACAGTCCAGCAGTTTGAAACTACGAATTGTTCCACTGGAGAAAGAGTTCTGATGTGGCGCTGTAGGTTAATGCACTGGACTGCGAAGTTGGTTTCCATTCACTTCTTGGAAACTCTAAACAGGGTCACTATGGGTTGGAACTGACTCAACAGCACTTAACAACAACAACAAAGATTTACAGCCTCAGAAACCCTATACAGGGTCCCTATGGGTCGGAACTGACTCAACAGCACATTATCACCAACCACTACCACCCTGGGGGCCAATCAGACCCATAGTAGTTAGGTGTCTTAGCTCAGTTAGGGCAGGTCCCACTGTGAAATCTGGTTTACATAAAATAGCAATAACAACAGTCTTTAAGAAGGTGTTCCTCACTGTCGAGGTAAAAGGTGTGTCACTCCATGTGTGGGTTTATGAGTCTATCCTGATAAATCCACTCTAACTTGCAAATATCCTGAAGTCTTTGGATTCCTTCCTCTACAGAATATCAAGGCAGGTCTAGTACTTCAATTTGAGGTATTGTAAGCGACTGAACAAGCCATGCTTCAGTGACCCAACCAAATAAACTATTAGATCCTCTCCTAACTTCTCGAGTTGAAACACTGAATGAAGAATCTGTGCTTAGTGGACCCACATCGATAAACTCACACTAATTTGACCCTCTGCTCCTAATTAACATCATTATCCCACACCTTAATAGCCATTCCCACACACATTCTCCAGGTTTCTGTTTGTACATATTACAAAAATCAAGAAGCTCTTTTGGAGTATAGCATACTTCTTCCTGGGTTACAATTTGTACTTCACCTTTTGGGGCTTATTTGGACTTAAGTCTAGTTACAGGTCTAGAAGCAATAATTGGCACAGGTGTTTCTTTCCTTCAGCAATGTCTTGCACGACGTCTACCTTAGAAGTTGTCCCAGATAATGCCTAAGGCATCGATTCAGCAGGCACAGTTGGGTTAATCTCATCGAATGTGGACAGAGGGGATAATGGTTTTACTGCTAATGGATCGGTAGACAAAGATGGAGTAATCTCTTCAAGTGGGAGGGGCTGTGCTGTTAGCAAGAGTAATTTAACAGAATTTAGGGGCTCAGTGTCCCCAGCTTCCTGATTGACTGCGCATATGTCCCCATCCAAGTTTCAGGATCCCATTTCTTCCCAATCAGTGCCCTCACTTTAACATCAGACAACATTCTCGATGAGGAATTCAGTTGGTGTTGTAATCCAGCCATCCTTACTATAAGACTGAGTTTGGTTTTCGGCAATAGCAGCTCTGGTACTATAAGAAATAAGGCACAATGAAAACTTTGAGGTCTTATATGTATTGCTTGAGCTGTAACTTCAAAGACCTAAGCTGGTCTCTTTCTTTTACCACTTGGTCTATTGTCAGTAGGACCAACCAACCAGCTTCCCTATACTTCTCATCCGGACAAAATTGCAGTAAAATATCAAAAGAAACATGATCACCCTGAGTCACCCTTGTTTTCAATACGTGTTCTATATGTTGCTGTTGTTGTTGTTAGGTGCCATTGAGTCAGTACCAACTCATAGTGACCCTATGCACAACAGAACGAAACACTGTCCGGTCCTGGGCCAACCTCACAATTGTTGCCACACTTGAGCCCACTGATGCTGCCACTTTGCCAATCCATCTCCCTGGGGGTCTTCCTCTTTTTCTCCGACCCTCCATCTTACCAAACATGATACCCTTCTCCAGCGACTAGTCCCTCCTGACAATATGTCCGAAGTAGGAGAGATAAAGTTTGGCCATCCTGGCCTCCAAGGAGCACTTTGGCTGCACTTCTTCCAACACAGATCTGTTTGTTCTTTTGATAGTCCATGGTACTTTCAATATTCTTCTCCATCCCCATTACTCAAAATCATCAATTATTTTACAGTCTTCCTTATTCACGGTCCAACTTTCACATGCATATGAGGTTATTGTAAATACCATGGCTTGAGTTAGGAGCACCTTAGTCCTCAAGTTGACATCTTTTGCTCTTCAACACTTTTAAAAGATCTTGTGCAGCAGATTTGCCCAATGCAATGCATCATCTGATTTCTTTATTAATAGGAACATAGTTATCAGTGCCATTAAAATTAGTTAGACTTGAGAACCAATTTAGAAAACCCAAGCTTATGATTTCATTTCTCTAGAAATGCCTTGGTACTAAGGAGCTCTGGTAGCATAATGGTTACAAGGTGGGGCTGCAAACCTCAAGGTCAGCAATTCAAAATTACCAGTCGTTCCACAGGAGAAAGATGAAACTTTTCTACTCCCATAAAGATTTACAGCCTCAGAAACCCTATACAAGATTGCTATGAGTTGGAACCGACGACTCTACACCACCACCACTTTGGTACCAAATGTCTTAGTTCTCTAGATAAAACCAGTGAAACTTTACATATATATATATTTGTTGTTGTTATGTGCTGTGCAGCCCAATTTGTAACCACTACGCTACCAGAGCTCTCTCTCTCTCTCTCTTTCTGTCTCTCTCTCTCTCTCTCTCTCTCTCTCT
>NW_006408525.1:28438065-28447986 GCF_000296735.1 Chrysochloris asiatica
TTCGAACTGCTGATCTTGAGGTTAGCTTCAACTGGTAATCACTACGCTACCAGATTTCCTTACACAAGAAAAATATATCTCATATTTCAAAATGTCCAGATACAGAGCAATTCCAAGGATGATTAATTTGACGGCTCGGTAAGGTCATTATGGACCTGGGTACTCTTCATCATTTTGCTCTGCCCCCCTCAGCACCATGGCATGTCCTGATACTCTCTGCATGGCTGAACAGTAACTGTAGCAGTTCCAGGTGCTACCCTGACCTGACAAGGTGCAGCTGAAGAAGAGAATGTGCCCCTTCCTATATGTCTCTTTGTTTTTAACCATCGAGACCTTTCCCAGAAGGCCCGGATTCCTTTCCTCACATTCCATTGGCTTGAATTGCATTTAATGTCCTTTCCTAAAACACTCCATGGCAGGGGAATTGTTATTGCCATGATTTGGTTTAGGCTAATCAGGATTTCAAGGAGCTCTGGTAGCGTAGTGGTTACGAATCGGGCTGCGAACCGGAAGGTCAGCAGTTCGAAACTACCAGCTGCTCCGCGGGAGAAAGATGAGGCGATCTGCTCCTGTAAAGATTTACAGCCTTGGAAACCCTATTCAGGGTCGCTATGGGTCGAAACCGACTCAATGGCACTTAACAACAACAACAATCAGGATTTCAGACTCCTGGTGTGGCGCTATAAGATCAGCACTGAACTGTGAACCACTAGGTTGGCAGTTCAAACCCACCATCGGCTCCTCAGAAATCCTATGCAGGGTCGCTAGGAGTCAGAACTGACTAGACAGCACTTAACAACACACAACAAGATTTACCCCTGAACCACTTGGAGAAAAGGTAGAATGCGAAACAAAATCAGGACTCTGAAAGAAACTAGAAGGGTAGACAAGCAAATCTGTGTTCTAAACACTTTCTTCTGCTTTTCTGCCTGCTCCTTTATTTTCTTTGCCTAACACCTTCCTCCCTACCCCTTAAATGTTGTATTTAGGTTGTATTCCTAACTGTCTTTCAATCCAGGACCACTTTATACCAAGTATTCTCTTCTTAAATGATCCCATTCATGCCTAGGGCTTTCACAGCAACCTGGGTGCACCTGGCTGTCCACTTAGCTCTCTCTCCTTAGCTCTGTGCTCACCAGCCACCCTGTGGAAACCCTATGCAGGGTCATTATGGGTTGGAACCGGCTCTCTGGCACTTACTAACAACAACAATAATGAACAGAACTAGCATAGGAGCAGCACCGGGCTGTGAACCACAGATGAGCAGTTCAAACCCCTCAACTGCTCCTCGGAAACCCTATACAGGGTAGCTATGAGTTGAAACCCACTTGATGGCACTTAAAAACATCACATGTACAGAAGCATCTCCTGTCCATTTCTAGTCTATTTCTACAAGACTGGGAGGAGCCTCCTGCTTGTCTAAAATAGCTTCTCAGAGGAAACTGGTACAGCAACTTCTAACTGTAGTGCACACGTTCTAACCTGCTTGTCTATACACTGCGGTTTGAAGGAAGTTGTCACACTTCAGGGAGGACCAGAGGGAGGAGCAAGGCACTGTTATTAATCACAAAAAAAGGGTAAATTTAATTCTCATGTTTCACAAGTGTTCATAAACTGCGTACTGCTTTTTGTTATTTGAAAGGAAGTAAGCTGAGCCTTGTAAGACAAACAGGGTGGGGAGGTCTAACAAGTTTACTCTCATCTCTGAGCATTCCTCTTTAGCCCTGAGCAGACTCTGAAAGGATGTTGGCAAAGCCTCTGAAGACAGCCAGCCCCCAAGGAGCGGTCTGGTCCTGTCAGGGAGGAGGTCCATCCCTGAGAATCATGGAGGAGCTAGGAGCCTACTTTAAAGTGCCAGAGCCTCCCTGAAATCAGTGGCGAGGTCACCAGGTCTTCCTAGGATCACTTGAGATCTTTCTTCAGAAGTGGAGGATGATGGGAGGCTTGGTGGGATAACAGGAGAAAAACTGAGGCAAGATGGAGGTGAGGGCCAGGGAGCCTTTCAAAGAAGCCCAGAGAATTCCAGGTGGGGGATTCTCTAAGAGAGGGAGAGAGAAAAGAAAACAGAGCAGACTATTAGGGATAACAGGCCAGACAGGGCCAGGCAGACAGACCAATGGAATGAAAGCAAAGCCAGGGGCCAGCCCACTTCAGGCTTGGAATGTTTCAGGGGTGGGGGAAGCTGCAGCAACTCTTTAATAATTGGTTTGGAGACAATTGGCTATCCATATGGAAAAGATAAAGTAGATCCCTATCTCAAACAGGCCTCCAAATAAATTCCAGATGAACTAAAGCCCTACAAGGAACAAGCAAAACTATTATGAAGCTTTTGGAGGAAAACAGAATAACTTGACACTGGCGTAGCAAAGAGTTTCTTTAATAAGACATAAAACTTGCAAAATATAAAGGAAAAGATGGATAACTTTGTCTACATTAAAATCAAAACCTTCTTTATGACAAACACACCATATGCAGACTAGGTTATTGTTAAATGCTATCATGTCGGTTCTAACCCTGTTTAGGGTTTCCAAGGAGCTTGAACCGTCAACCTTTCAGTTCAAATTGACCTCGCAGTCCAGAGCAATAACCCATAGTACCACACCAGGACTCCATATGCAGACTAGAAGATGCCATTAACCGAGACAATATCTTCACTCCATATAAAGCAGAAATAAAATCCATAAACTATCTTAACATGCCTGGACTCTACTGTAACGCTAGAATAAGCACTGAACTTCTTAACACAAAGTTGGCAGCTCAACCCACCAGCTGTTCCCTAGAAACCTTATATAGGGTCGCTATGAGTCAGAACTGACTCTACACGGCATTTAACAACATCTTAACATGCCGACAAATCCGTAAGAAAAAGAGAAACTACTTATTAGAAAAATTAGCAAAAGATATGAACAGACAATTCATAGAAGAAGATTTTACAAGGTCAGTAACAAAAGGACCCCTGGGTGTGACAAACTGTTAAGCACTAGACTACTAACTCAAATGGTTGGCAGTTCAACTCCCCCAGAGGCTCCTGAGACAAAAGATCTGAACATCTGCTTCCCAAAAGCCACAGCCTTGAAAGCCCTGTGGAGTGCAGTTCTCCTCTGCAAACATATCATGTGGCCATGAGTTCATGACAACAGATTTGGTTTTGGTTTTATTGGTTGGTGCACATGTGCCTTCTAGAGACAGTTTCCTTCATAATCACAAGCAGACAGACAAGACCTGTATTTGCATGATGGAACAAGTGGAAACAATCGAATCTCCCTTGTGTGGAAATAAAACAAATTGTCTTTATTAATCTAATAAAATACTATACAGCAGTTAAAAGGAATGAAATAAATTGACATGTATCAACAGGATTAATCACAAACGCCCAATGTAGAGTGACAAAAGGATATTGCACTCTGATACCATATATATTAAAACACACACAAAAATAAAAATACAAAATCACGACTGTATGTTGAAAACTTTTCTTAATTTGCAATTAAATAAGAATTTTAAAGAAGAAAGTTGACTTGGACCTAGCTTCTACCTAGTAGAGTTGCTGCATTTACCTGGACCACCACCAGGACAGCCGCCCCCCCGCCCCCACACTCCGGTCGCGAGCACGCGTGCCCTTTCTAGGGTCCCAACACGCAGGCGTGGAGCAGAGACCAGGGGCGTGGCCTCGCTCTGCGCCTGTGCGGCATTCCAGCTGTGACTGCTGTGTTATTAAACAATGCTCAGGTTGCGCTCCCCAGCCTGCAGACTGAGAGGAGGCCCGCACTGCACACGCGCAGACTGAGTACCTGCGTCAAACGACGAAGAGAGCGCGCACTCCCCAAGTCCTGCGCGCCCGGCTGCCAGGCATTCATCTTGCCCTGACTCCCATTCGGCTGGGCTCCACGGCCGCATCTGCAGAGCGATGCCCCGGGAGATCATCACCCTGCAGCTGGGCCAGTGCGGCAACCAAAGTGAGCGAACGCCGGACCCCGCCAGCCTTCGGATCTGTTCCTTTGGGTCCCGCCCAAGTGCTTGATATTCTCGAGTTCCCCCTTTCCCTTCGATGAACCCCTGCCCCCATGCGCATGATGAACCGACCCCCAGCCCTGGGCTGTGATGGCCCTGGGATCCAGACGTCTTGGGCCCACCCTTGCGTGTGACAGTCTCTGACCCTGGGCTCCTGAGGCCTTATGGCTCCAGCAGACCCAGGCGTCTCCCACCCCCACTCCTCAGTTGGGTTCGAGTTCTGGAAACAGCTGTGCGCCGAGCATGGTATCAGCCCCGAGGGCATCGTGGAGGAGTTCGCCACCGAAGGCACTGACCGCAAGGACGTCTTTTTCTATCAGGTGCCCTAGCGACTGGCCAGGGCCGGCAGGGCCCCTGAAAGGAAGGGCAGGGGCCTGGTCTTGGGAAAGCGGCTGCGCAGAGGGGCCAGGGCTCTTGGTTTGAGGAGGGCGGGCTGTCATGAGCCAGTCTTGGGAAGGGTAGGACAGGTCGGCCCCAGCTGATTGGGCGTGTCCTGGGCTCCCGTTGACAGGCAGATGATGAGCACTACATCCCGAGGGCAGTACTGCTGGACCTGGAGCCCCGGGTGATCCACTCCATCCTCAACTCCCCCTATGCCAAGCTCTACAACCCGGAGAACATCTACCTGTCGGAGCATGGCGGAGGAGCTGGCAACAACTGGGCCAGCGGATTCTCCCAGGTGCCCTAGCAGGCCATCTCAGACACCTTTAATATTCCCAACCAGGGGCAAGGCAGACGCAAACAACCTGGGCATTTGACCAGATCATCTTGACAACAATGAGATAAAGTGATACCCTGACAAAATAGACAGCCAAAGAGAGATTTATGCGAAGCTTGTACAAATCATTTTGAAAGTAACAGTTCTGGTTTGAGAACTACAGCAGTGTCTGCTTCAGGGTGGCAACCATGTCCCAAGGTAGAGCTCTTATGGATGCAAAGATATGCTTTCCAGACTCTTCTCACCCTGACCCTCTCTCCCCATGTCTCTATGTTGTTGCTGTGACATCGAGTTCATTTTTTTACTCATAGCAACCCTATGTAACAGAGTTGTTGGTGTTGTTAAGTGCCATCGAGTTGGTTCCGACTCATAGCAACCCTTTATAGGGTTTCCAAGGAGTGGCTTGTTGAGTTTGAACTGTTGACCTTTCAGTTTGAGCTGAAAGGTTGGTAGTTAAGACTCACCCTGGGGTCCAGCGCATTATTCTGCATAACTGCCCAGCAGGGTTTTCTAGGCTATAATTTTTACAAAAGCAGATTTCCAAGGCCTTTTCCCTTGGAGTCACTAAGTGGGTTCCAGCCACCAACCTTTTGGTTCACAGCCAAGTGCTTACCCATCATGCCACCAGGGCTCCTATGTCTCTATACAGGGTGAGAAAATCCATGAAGACATCTTTGACATCATAGACAGAGAAGCAGATGGAAGTGACAGCCTAGAGGTGAGGTTCTCTACCCACCAAAAAAAAGGGGGGGGGCAGGAAGCTAGAGAGTACTGGGGAAGGGTCAGGAGGTATCTTGAACAGGTGGTGTGATGGGCCAGTTCAGTTTAAAACCCTTTTATCAAACATCTTCTGTGCATCAGATTCTGGGGTGTGGAGGCAAATATAGCCTCCTTGTCCTCAAGGAGGCTATAAACTGGATGGAAACATCATTCTGTTTTCAGCTTTGGACCCTGAGCTTCCCAAATCCTCAGCCTGACTGGAAAACCTTGAGACATGGGTGTGTTGAGAGTAGGAAATGGGACAACCCTGAAACATCTCCAGATAGCTAGAGACAGCTCTCTACCTCTCCCCATACAGGGCTTTGTTCTGTGTCATTCCATTGCTGGGGGGACAGGTTCCGGTCTTGGCTCCTACCTCCTGGAGCGGCTGAATGACAGGTGAACCTGGGTTTGGGGTGAGGGCATTAGTCCTGGTTCACTGGGTAATGTCCTTCATTTTTCCTCTTGAACTGTAAGGTCTAAAACTTTCCTTATTGACTCATAGGGAAAGAGCCTGGCCACCCAGGGAACACCTTGGATGCAATAACTCAGGGAATGTGGATTTCCCGAGGGAGGTTGTTATAGATTGAATTAATGCTCCCTAAAAAATAGGAGTTGTAAATCCTAACCTGTATGCCTGTGGTTGGACTTCTGATGTGGTGCTGTTGGATTAGCATTGTACTGGCAAACCACAAGGCTGGCAGTTCAAACCCATCAGCGGCTCCTCGGAAACTCTAGACAGGGTCACTATGAGTCAGGACTAACTCCACAGCACTTAACAACAACAACATGCCTGTGGTTACAATCCCATTTGGGAATGAGTTCTCTTTGTTATGTCAATGAGACAGGAGTCATGTAGATTAAGTCATGGGTCAATGTCTTTTGAGATCTAAGAGAGATTAAACAATTGAGCAGAGCAAGAGGTATAGGGTAAGAGATACAAGGAGATCTCTAAGAAACTTGGAAATACAAGGTGAAAAGACAAGGACCTTCCCCCTGAGCAGATAGAGCAAAAATGCCTTCCCCTTGAACCTCTGCTCTGAATTTGGACTCTGAGCCTCCTAAACTGTGAGAAAGTAAATATGTGTTTGTTAAACTCATCCACTTGTGATGTCTCTGGGTAACTAACAAGAGGTGATACAGGTTTGATGCTTGAAGCTTCAACTCAGTTGACAGCTCCCTTCTGTTCTCACCCCTTTACTTCAAGAGATTGGTAGTTCTTGGAAAGGAATATCCCACGTTCACCCTAAAGACAAAGATGGGTAGTGATGGGGATCCTTCAATGATGGGTGTCCTATACTGTGCCACTCTTCCCTCTACTCTCTTCAGGTATCCCAAGAAGCTGGTGCAGACGTACTCGGTGTTTCCCAACCAAGACGAGATGAGTGACGTGGTGGTGCAGCCCTATAACTCGCTGCTCACGCTCAAGAGGCTAACGCAGAACGCAGACTGTGTGGTACACACAAAAGGAAGCCAAGGCTTCAGTCCCCATCTTCAAACCAGGGAATCATATATTAGGGGACTTCAAAGAGTCCATAGAAAAAAGGAATTAAAAGATAATGACATTTTCCCACAAACTTTATGATGCTCCCATTTTCCCTGTCTTTCTCGATCCCCTCACCAGAGAATAGAGGACCAACAAAGCCATATTGTTGTTGTTAAGGGCCACCAAGTCTATTCTGACCCATAGAGACCCTGTATAGGGTTTCCAAGGAGAAGCTGGTGAGTTTGAACCACCAACCTTGGAGTTCAAATTACTTTGCAGTCTGACGCATTAGCCCACAGCGCCACACCAGGATTCCCAACAAAGCAACACTTACTGTCAAATTAGGAAATAATGTCCTAACTCCCAAGTTACTTGAAGTCTCTTTAGGGTAAGACTTTAAACAAAGTGAATCCCTCCCTTCTCCACCTTGCCTGCGTAATGCCTGCTCATGCTTGAACTCTCAGCCTCATGGGTGGCTTTCTTAGGAAAACCCTCCTGACCACCCAGTCAAGGTCATATTCCTTTGTGCCTATTTGAGGTTGTTGTTAAACATTTCTATTGTTTTATGAACTGCCAATCAAAAGATCAGTGGTTCAAACCCACCAGCCGCTCCTCAGAAACCCTCTACAGAGTCACTGTGAATCCAAGTCATGGCAAGCCTGAATGTGTCAGAGTAGAACTGTGCTCCATAGGGTTATCAATGGTTCAATTTTTTGGAAGTGGATCTCCAGGGCTTTCTTTCAGGGTCCCGGTGTGAACTCGGTGTGAACTCGCAGTCACTTCCACCTCGCAGTTCACAGTGAGTGTGCTAACCATTTGTACTCCCCCGCCCCCACTGGCTCACTGTGCTCTAGGTGGTAAAAAAGTGTCTTGTGATGTTGTCTTTTTAAATGAATGGATCTACTTTTTGGGTTGGGAGTCTGGCATAAGTTAATATCCTGTTTCTTTGCTCCCTTTTTCTTCAACCTTCTGTCCCCCGAGGTGGTGCTGGACAACACGGCCCTGAACCGGATTGCCACAGACCGCCTGCACATCCAGAACCCGTCCTTCTCCCAGATCAACCAGCTGGTGAGCCCTCACTTGTTGAGCCCACTGAACTGGGACCCTCACTGCTAGAAGGCCATCAGGGAAGGGAAGGCCCCACCCCAGCTGAGGCTCATGACAGGACACCCTGCCTGTCCCCAGGTGTCCACCATCATGTCAGCCAGCACCACCACCCTGCGCTATCCTGGCTACATGAACAATGACCTCATCGGCCTCATCGCCTCGCTCATCCCCACACCGAGGCTCCACTTCCTCATGACTGGCTACACTCCCCTCACCACAGACCAGTCGGTAAGAGCGGCCCTCAGTGCCCAGGCTGGACTGGGCCTGGGCCCAGCAGGCCCTACCCTGGCCTTTCTCTTCCCCCGCCTGCCCCACAAGCTGCCTTCTGTAGCCCCCAGAGGCTCTGGGCTCAGGACTGGCGCAGAGCAGGTGGCGTTCTTGCTGACTGGTTCTCCGTCTTCCCTCTGCCTTTGGCTTCCTGTAGGGCTGACTGGGCTCCACAGGGGTCTGCTTAGAATTCTGCACATGGGTCTGACTTGGCTGAGCTGAGGAGGGCCAAGAGCCCTGTACCTACAGCAGAGGCTCAGTGTAGACAGACCTACATCGAAAGTCACGCCCTAGAGGAAGTGTCCTACTGCTGTTGACTGACTGTTCTGTCTGGGGGTCTCTGGATGGTCCCCGTTTCTCACTGTGCCCTCAGGTAGCCAGTGTGAGGAAGACCACAGTTCTGGATGTCATGAGGCGGCTGCTACAGCCCAAGAACGTGATGGTCTCCACAGGCCGAGATCGCCAGACCAACCACTGCTACATCGCCATCCTCAATATCATCCAGGGAGAGGTGGACCCCACCCAGGTAGGTGAGATCCGTCCTTTCTACCTCCGCAACTTGCAGGAATAGAGGAGAGGCTGCCCCAAGCACTGCTGTGTCTGCCCCAGGTCCACAAGAGCCTGCAGAGGATCCGGGAGCGCAAGTTAGCGAACTTCATCCCCTGGGGCCCAGCCAGCATCCAGGTGGCCCTGTCAAGGAAGTCTCCCTACCTGCCCTCAGCCCACCGGGTCAGCGGACTCATGATGGCCAACCACACCAGTATCTCCTCAGTGAGTGTAATGTTCCAGTCTGCTTTGGCCACTCTCTTCCACTGACTACATTCATCACCTTCCCCCAATCCATGCCCATTGTGTCCCTGGCAATGGTGCCCATTCTGGGAGATTTCCTTCTGTTTCAGCTCTTTGAAAGTTCCTGTCAGCAGTATGACAAGTTGCGGAAGCGGGAGGCCTTCCTGGAGCAGTTCCGCAAGGAGGACATCTTCAAGGAGAACTTCGACGAACTGGACATGTCCAGGGAGGTTGTACAGGAGCTCATCGATGAGTACCATGCGGCCACGCGGCCAGACTACATCTCCTGGGGCACCCAGGAGCAGTGACTCTCCTCTCTACCCGTACCTTGGACAGTAAGCACAGCCCCATTCCTGAGTCCTCTGATTCAACTTCATCTCACCAACAATCTAAGTTCGTCTCCGGTCCAAGAGCTGGCCTTACTTCTTCTCTTCCATGACCTGAGCCCTGATCTGCTTGTGTAACTCTAATAAAGCCCTAAGTAGTACAACCAGAATGCTCCTTAGAAGTAAGGATGACAAGACTTTGTCTCATGGCCTTTGGACGTGTTATCAATCCCTGGAGAAAGACATCCTACTTGGAAAAGTAGAGGGTCAGTGAAAATAATGGAAGACCCTCAATACAGTGGCTGCAATGGTAGACTCAAACATAGCAATGATTGTGAGTAGAGCACAGGACTGGACATGGTTTCAGTCTGTTGTACTGAAGGTCACTATAAACTGGAACTGACTCCACAGCATCTAACAGGACTCTATAGCCCATGAAGAAAGGAACCCTGGTGGCA
>NW_006408525.1:28448086-28488365 GCF_000296735.1 Chrysochloris asiatica
AGTTGTTAAGTGCTTGTTAACACAGTTAACATCTATAGCCCATGAAGAAAGGAACCCTGGTGGCACAGTTGTTAAGTGCTTGGCTGCTAACCTAATGGTTCAAATTCACCAAATAGCCCATGAAGAAAGGAACCCTGGTGGCACAATTGTTAAGTGCTTGGCTGCCAACCTAATGGTTCAAATTCACTCGCTGCTCTGCAGGAGAAAGATGCAGCTGTCTTTCGTGAAGATTACAGCTTTGGAAACCCTATGAGGCAGTGCTGCTCTGTCCTTAGGGTTACTTTGAGTTGAAATGATCTCAGCAACCACCGGTGTTGATCAGTCAATGAAAAAAGGGGAGGGTGAAAAGATCTTTCTGTTCCCTCCCAGGGTAAATTTTGCCTGCTCCGATTTTTTACAGGTGAATCTAAGTCATAGTGTGCGTGTTTCTGTTATCCTTCCTTGCCATGGGCCAGGCTATTTGACAAAAGTCAGCCCTACTCTCAAGTTTCCAGAGAGTTACTGAAGTCTTCTGTTTCCTCAGCACTAAAATCCTGCCCTGCAGGCATAAATGTTACCCCAGGCTCTTCAGAGGAAGGCTAGGTTCCCAGTGCCTACTATCTTCAGACCCCCAGAAACCCAGCCTAATTCAACCTAACCTGATAAGCAGGAACAGAAAGCAGAAATAGGGCTGAGCCCTTCCTGAGTTCTTGGAAGTATCACCTGACCCAAACCTCTTCCCTCCAATCCAGGCTCAAAGCAACAGGCACCCCAAGGTAGGACTTAATCAGGGCCCAGAAGGCTGAACATCAGAGTAGGAACTGGGCAGTGTCTATCATGATGACTCACTGCCTTCTAGCCTCAGGGATGCCAGGAAGCCACCCCTACACCACCCGATGGAGAAGGGAGGGTGAGTAATTAATTACCCGCTTGCTTCCAAAGCTGCTCTTTTGCCTGCCCCACCCACCACCCTACAACAGCAGAGCAGACAGGCCGGATAGGGGTTAAATCCAGAAGGTCAAGGAGGGTGGAGTCCTGTGGTGTCCAGGCTCTCTTCAGCTCCTGGAAAAGCCTGGAGCTCTGAGCTCTGGGGTTCCACCTTGCCCCACTGACAACACGCCCACTGGAAGCTTTTGTGTAAATAAGGATTTTTTTTTGCTTCTTTTCTACAAATAAATTAAGAAACAAACTAGAAAAGTGTCCACACTCATTGCAGCCCTTGGGTGTGGGGGTATGCCCTGTCCCTGCAGGGCCAAAAGGCTCCATGGTTTCCTCAAATCTCACAGCAGTCCAGGTCCAGGCTGGAGGCAGAAGGGAGGTCACAACCTCTTGGCAGGCTCAGTCCTGCAGCTGCCCCAAACAGCCAGACTGTCCCTGGGGCTCATCCAGGCCTGACTGCTGGCTGGGAAGGGAGATGTCTGGCAGATCTTGGCATGGAGGATAAGGGCTGCTGCAGGGCCTCTCAGGGGAGGGGTTAGCCAAGTAGGCATTCACCAGCTGCATGATCTCTTCCACCTAAGACAAGACAGAGGTCAGGGTGTAACAGGGGCCACTAGGTTCCCTTCTTTGTTTCATTCTCCACCAGGCTCTGAAGCTTCAGCCTCCTACCAGGGCCCTCCATGATCTGTCTAGCCTTTGCAATCTTCCTCTCCTCACCCCTCTCTTCCGCAGTATGTGGTAGTCACTCTGGCCTTCCTTCTATTCCTCTAACATGCCAAGTCTATTCCCATCTCAAGACCTTTGCATTTCTGCTCCCCTCCATGTGGAGTGGCTATTTAAGTGTTACCTCCTGACCATCCTACCTAATACTATGGCCCTTCCCAGTTACTTCTAATTTTCTTGTAGCGCTCTATCTTAAATCATCTTTGGTTACTTGTTTATTGTCTGACTCATCCACTTTAATGTAATCTCCTTGAGCTCCTTTTTGATCACTGCTGAATCTCCAGTGCCTAGAGCTGTATCTGGCCCATGCCAAGTGTTCAATATGTTTCCTGACATCCCTTCCCTTCTCCTCCTCCTCCCCACACCCCTCTCCCACTCACCTGGGGACTCTGCAGAAGGAGTTGGCTCTCTCCCACCCTCAGTGCCAGAGTATGGGGACCCATCAGCTGGCAGGCGGCCACATGGCCATAGCTGACACTGTGGATGGGCTCTGTCTCACCAGGTCGGGAGAGGGACATGGCCTTGGCTCCCAGGCCCAAGCATAGCTTCTGTGGAGTGCCTCCACCAGGTTCCTGCGACAAATGGGCAGAGTCAGGGGGGAAGGAAAGGCCACTAGTGTGTATTTGTTGTTTTGTTGGAGGTGTAGCTGTGAGCAGGGAGGCTCCTGGTTCCCTCTATGACCCCACAGTGCATATCTGCAGGAGTTTAAAGATTCCAGAGAGATGAAGGTCCAAGGTGGCTCCTGGGGTTTGAAATGGGTAGCTCTCTGCTGGGATAGGAAGTGTGATCCACAGTGGGGGCCTGTGGCTCTGGGGCAAAAGTATGGGGCTTGGGCCACCAGAGTCCCCTTCTCCCTTCTCCCCCTCACCGTGCTCAGCTCCAGAACGTCATACCGAGCAGCGCCGAACCCCGGACACTGCGCAGCCAGAGCCAGGTAGGTAGCCATGGCCTCAGCTCGGCCCATGCCCCGAAGCCGCTTCCAGCCACCCAGCACAGCAGCTGCGGTGCCGGCGCTGCCGCCTCCATCACGGGCCCCGCTTCCTGCTGTGCGGCCCGCCCCGCTGCGCCAAGCCCGCTCTGCCCGTCTCTTGGCCAGGCCGGGGCTCCAGAGTGCCCCGGCCAGCAGGGCGGCGGAGGGGAGTGGCCTGGGAGCGGTTCGGGCAGGGTCTTCCCGCGGCGGGGCTGGGGACGGCAGCAGGCGGTCCAGGCGCTGAAGGGGCGCCCTTGGGGAGAAGTCCGGGTGCAGGCTCTGCAGGCGCAGCGCCGCCAGGGCGCGCATAGTGTCGTCGGGAGGGGGCGGCCGGCCGCGCAGTAGCAGAGCGTGAGCCTGCGAGGGAGACACTGGACGTCAATGCTGGGGCGGTGACCGCGCTGTGGCCAAAACTTGGAATCTGAGAAATAGGTTCAAGTAAATGAGATACGTATGGATGAAGTAGAGCCTCACCTGCTCAAAGAGAAAAGGCAGTTCGTGACCGTCTGGGGACAGCCCCTCAGGGCGCAGAGGTCCGTGAAGACGCAGACACAGTTTCCAGCCAGAGTCTGGTGCGTCCTCCAGCTCGGCTTCCTCCGCGGCCAAACTGTAGGGGAGAAAAGGGTGCCTGCCATGAGACAGCAAGGATCCCCCAGGGCTCGGATCACTGTGGGAGAGAGAATCTGGGGTCCGCCAGATGTTTGGGTGGAGTCTGGGTGGACTGGAAAGGGAGGTGAGCTTGTAGCTACACTGCAAACCCCGCGGGCTGGCGTCAAATCTGTGACCTCAGCAAACACCACTGCGCGGGACATGTAATAAGCGCCTGATAAACGTGTGATTAGTAACATTTGCTTGAAGATGAGGCTTTCTGCCCCCGTAAAGATTTACAGCCTAGGACATACTATATAAGGCCGCCTCTATGACTTGGTAGCGTAGTGGTTACGAATGGAATCGGGCTGCGAACCTCAAGGTCAGCAGTTCAAAACTACAAGCTGTTCCGCGAGAGAAAGATGAGGCTTTCTGCTCCCGTAAAGATTTCCAGCCTCGGAAACCCTGTACAGGGTCACTATGAGTCGGAACCGACTCCACGGCATATAACAACAACAACAACAACGACTTGGCCATGGCACACGGCCAGTAACGTTTGCATACTGATGGACGGAATCTGAGAGGCAGAAGGAGCTAATTAACAGCAGGGCTGGGGCTGGACATTTACTTCTCAAACCTGGTGAGTACGTCGGCCACGAGAGTCCCCCCAGCCAGGGCTCGCTCCTGTGTCCCTCGCTGCTCATACAACGCGAATGCGTTGCGGCTCCGGGCCAAGCCCAGTCGCCCTACTAGCTCTTGCGCCACCTGGAGGGGAGCGGAGAGGAGATAGTTAGACCATACAGGGGTCTTACCAGGACTCCTGGAGGGGTTGATTCAACAGGACGGGTCTTCTAGGTCTTTAAATCCGGCCACGCCTATCACTCCTTAACCCAAATGAAGAATCTGAGACACAGGGCAACTCTAGGGCCCAGGCATCGGGAGAGCCAAGCATGGGAAGCTGTGAGGGAGGATTGGGGACTCTCTCCTTCCTCACCTCCCCAGCTGTGGTGTGGGAGTCAATGGCCACCGGGCAGGCGCCAGCTCCGGGACAGTGAACCGTGCACAGCAACTCCTGCAGCCGGCTCAGCGCGGAAATCTCCGCCAGCGACGGCACCAGCTCTCGGCCGCGCGTCCGGCCCAGCGCTCTCCGGATAAAGCGCGCATATTTGGCCAGCTCCGAATCCGGGAGCGCCTGCTCGGTCCTGGGGCAGAGGGGACCCGGGAATTAGTGCTCAGAGGGCTCCTCTTCTCCCCTTCCTTCTTACCTTATTGTATTATAGCGTTTTTTCATCACGTTAATTTCTTTCCCTCCCAATCTAAAGCAGCAACCGTTCCTTCTGTTTCCTTATTGCTCTGTATGGAGCCTAAGTTACCTGCCAACTCTTTCCCACGCCCCCTCCCATTTCCAGGCTGCGCTTTTAGGCTGAAATTCGAAATCCACCAGCATCTCACGCCCTAACCTAGAAGCCTTGTCCCAGGATTGCATCAGCCCCCCGGAAAAGGAGCTTTTTTTAATAATTCGTCTGTCCAGACGAATTCATCTGTGCCTTTTTGTCATTCCTCCGCCCACAAATGGCACTGTACATGGTAACCGCGGCCCTGGCTTTGGGCAAGTCCCTTCCCTTCTCTGAGCCTAGTTCTCCATTTGGGCGAGCCAAGCCTTTTGGAAAGGACTGTCACTCTCTTCCAGCCCTGCCTGTAGCTCTCTTGCCTTGGCCTTGTCCTAGCCCCTCCCCTCTCACCTCTCCAAGTGCCCCAAGAGGTGACCCCGGACAGCTCCTCCAGGTCGAAAAGTGCAGCTCATGCAAGTGAGGAGCTGCCAGTACCGCAGGGCCGAGGGGTCTTGGGTGGAAGGGGGGCCAGGAGGGCCGGTGGGGCCCGAGGTCTGCTTAGCCAGCTGTAGGAAGAGTTCATCCTGGAGTGCAGGCAAGTCTCTGCAAGTCTGGAGCACACCCTGCATCAGGGGCCCGGGGCGCCGTGCCCCCTCCAGTGCCTGTAGCGCCAAGAACAGCCGAACCGCCTCTTCCCGCAGGGGTGCATAGCCGGGACCTGTGGGAGGGTGGGGTTGGAGGGATGGTTTGGAGGGAGGGCACAGAGCTGGGCCCTAGGAGGAAGGTATGAATCTGGAGAAGGTCAGAGGGAGTGTAAGGGGACAGGGGATGGCAAGGAGAAGAGGGTACGAAGGACAGGCAGAGTGAAGGGAAAGCAATGGTCCCCACAAAATCAAACTCGCAACCCCTGCCTCCCAGGAATCCCCACTCCGAATCCCTCTAAGTTTGGACTTTGGATCCATATGCAGAAGGATAGACTTAGGGACAAAGTTCAAAACCTTTGATTCTATAACTGGATACTAAGAGCCATTAGGATGGACCAGAAAACACCCTGGACTAGAAGTCAGAAAAGCAGGGTTCTCCCACCAGTGTCCCTTAATCCTCTAGCAAGTCACTGTCCTCTTAGGGGGAAAACTTTAGCTGGATAAGGGCAGTTGTTCTTCCAGAACCTTCTCCCAGAGTGGAGGTTTTCTATCACTTGTAAAGGTAATGTTGTTGTTGTTAAGTGCCATCGAGTCGGGTACGACCCATAGCGACCCTGTACAGGGTTTCCGAGGGTGTAAATCTTTACGGGAGTAGAAAGCCTCATCTTTCTCCCGCAGAGCGGCTGGTAGTTTCGAACCGCTGACCTTAAGGTTCGCAGCCCGATTCGTAACCACTACGCTACCAGAGCTCCTTTGTAATATGTACAGGTAATATGCTGTAGGATAAGCACTGGACTGGTAACCGGAAGGTTGGCAGTTCAAACCCACCAGCCACTCTTGGAAACCCTATGCAGGGTCACTATGAGTTGGAACTGATGACTCTATGGCACACAACAACAATATGATATGCTATGAAGGAAGCGTAGTAGTACAATGGTTAAGCACTCAGCTGCTAACTAAAAGGTCACAGTGGTTTGAACCCACCAGCAGTTTTATGGGAGATAAGCACTGGGGATCTGCTACTGTAAAGATCACAGCATTGGAAACCCTATGGGGCAGTTCTACTCTATCCTCTATGGTCGCCATGAGTTGAATCCATTGGATGGCAACAATATGACAAAAAGAGTGTGATGACAGACCCAAAATGGAAGTGTACCAACTCCTGAAGGAACATCAGTGTCAGAATGAGACCCATAGAAAAGGTGAGCTAAACTCCCTTGTTTTTTCTGGCTTCCCTTTGCTTCAACCTGGCCAGCTCCCCATTTCACTTTTACCCTTTGAAGTGTTAGGGGATAAGAGTCCTGGTGTAGCGCTGTGTAATGCACTGGACTGCAAGGTCGGTTTGAATCTCAAGGTGGGCAGTTCAAACTCACCAGTCGCTCCTCAAAAACCCTATACAGGGTTGCTATGAGTCGGAACCGACTTGAAGGCACATAACAACAGATAGGTCCCAAGAGGATTCAGTTGGTAAGACATATTCAGATTCTTATCTCTGATGCCCCTCATGCCCCTCCAGTGGACTTGGGCCACAGGACCTCTCACCTGGGGCGTTCACTCCGTAGGGCAGGGGCAGGAGGGGGGCGTATAAGGCCCCACTCGTGTGTCTCAGAATAGGGTTTCGCCGATAAATGAGGGCCACAGCTTCAGGGTCCCCACAACTTTCCTAGAGGCAAAGGGAGAGGGTCACGTGATGGGGCAGGAGGCTCCCTAGGAACCCAGACAGCTTCTGGGTTTACCACCCTCTTCCTCATTTTCTCCGGAGTCCCCTCTCTCACACCTGAATATCTCTGAGCAGTAGCTGGGTGGGGGTTTCCAACGGGGCCTTGGCAGAAATCACTTCGCGAAGCGCCACTCCCCAGCGCTCCGCCTCAGCCTGTCGCGAAGAGCAGAGACGGACGCTATGCTTCCGGCCAGACACGGTCACTGACCACAGACCTAGGGGGAAAGAAAAGCCAGGAGTAATCAGAGCCTGATAAGGCCGCGGCTGCCCGGGGAAGTAGGCGAGTCCCCACAAGTCTCACCGGTCTCCTTGGGCTTGCGCTCCGGGCCGGTCACAGAGCACAGACTGGTGAGCACCAGGCTCCCGAGGCGCCGCGCCCCCTTCCCACTGCTGCTGAACTGGTCCAGGGAGTCCCGGGTGAGCACAAACCAGGCCCTGCGCGGGGGCAGCCAAGGCCGCGCCCCTCCTCCGCGGGGTTCGCGGTACAGCCAACCTGGGAGGTGGAGGGAAGGATCAGCAGGTGAAGACTTTATCTCCTGGAGAGCTGGGATTGGGCGCCTCTGGAGTGCAGTGTATGAGGGAATCTCCACCTTTTACGACGACATCCGGGTCATCCTCTGGCGGCCCCTTCTCCGGAATGAGGCTCCGCGTCTCATCTGAGCTCGGCAGCCTGGGTCACAGGGGAGAGTGTTGGGCAAGGCTGCCCGGCCCCCAACCCGCCTCGAGGGGGCGCTTCATTAAGGGCTCCCCAGACCAGAAATGCCTGATTCCTGCGCTAGGAATCCCTCTCCCTGGCTGTGGGAACCACCAGACTGTTCTGACCTCGCACCAGAAATAGCCTGGACAACCCCCTCCGCCTTCTCCCCGCGCCCCTGGCCGGACCGCCCCCTCCCGCCCCCCTCCACGGGGCCCTGGCCAAACCACAGCGTCCGGCAGAGGGCCTCTCCCTTATTGCACAACCGTGGGGGAGAAGATGGCGAGTAGGGGGGGTCCCGGGACGGGCTAGGGTCGAGAGAACGTGGGACATGGAGGTGGCGCTCACCTGTCGGGGACCGGCCCGGTCCTCACCGGCTGAGTCAGCGTCACGTCCAGTGGGCCCTAGGGAGACAGGCAGGAAGGACCTCCGGGTCAGAGCCCAACCTTTGAGATGTTCAAGATTTCTGACCCGGGACAGAGCTGCTCAAGGAATTGAGGAGTCAAGTAGCGGGGTGAGAGCTGGGACGGAGCCAGCTACAGCTACTGGGCTCGCCCCTCTGGCTGGTCCACCAGAGAAGCTAAAGCTCTCTGTTACCCTTTGAAGATGTAATCAGGGTGGGAGAGGGTAAAAAGAGCACTGGGCAGGGAGTCCGGAGACCTGGGTTCTAGTGCCACCTTAGCTACTACTTCGCTGAACCTTTCCACATCTGGGCCTCAGGTTCCCCATCTGTAAAATGGGAGACGTGGATGAAGTCCCTTCCTAGTCTGGCAGGCTTCAAGTCACACTTTCCTCTCCATTACGTTTCCTTCACTCTGTCTCGCTTGCCTTGGGAGGATTGGCTTGGTTGCAAAGGTGATAGACGGACCCAGTAAAGGGCTTTTCCCCCAGACACTCCTGAGCCTCAGTGGGGAGCTCCCTGCTAGGGGTCAGGATCGGTAAGCCAGCTGAGGAATGGCACACACACTACAGGTGAGGTGTAGTCTGGGATCTTGCCATCTCCCCACCGCCCTACATCGCTCTAGAACTTCACTCCTAGACTGCGGTCTGAGAGAGGCCGCAAACCGGTCCAGGAGCCGGGCCAGGGGGAACTGTGCCATCCTCTCCTTGAGCCGAGTCAGTTCAAGCCAGGAGGGGGAGGGGGGCCAGGGACACCTGTCCCCAAGCGCCAGGAAGGGGGTGGAGCACGAGGGGGAAAACTAATGGCGGGCTTGACAGAGTCGACCCTGCCCAGACTGGAAGTCTGGGCGCTTGGCTTCTGCCCCTCCTCCAATAGCGTATATAGCCACTCAATTTCTGGAAGATCTGAGCGGGGCTCTGAGCCACACCACCATGGGGGCAGGTGCTGACCACCTTCTCAGACCAACTCCCCTAATCGCAGTCCCCCACTTCCCTTCCCCCCCTCTATATTTATCCACCCTCCGCCTCCGCCAGGTGCTGGCGCTGGCCCTGGCGGCACAGCCCGCCCCACCCGGGCACCGAGCCACCAGGCCTGCCAGGGACCCCTGAGCGGGGGATGGGGAGCCTGGTCCAGGCCTTAGCACACGGGAGTCTGGCCACCTTCACGCAGGCGTATAGGGGAGGGGGCTCCCACACCAATCGTACCTCAGTTTCCCCTTGGGAGCCGAGTGTCCCTCACTATCCCTTAGGGATTTCCCAGGAACCTCACCAGGGAGGGCCGAAAGTTCTGTCCGTAGTGGTAGAATAATGACAGGGGCCCTCAAAGAACGGCGGCTCCTTCTTCGTGGGGTCCCCAGCCACAGACCCCAATCCCAATCCTAGGATATCTTCTTCCCCTCGCCCAGGTCCCCGCGGCGAAAACTCCCGCATCTGGCCCCAGAGCTTACGAACTGGGAGCGGATGGGACCCAAGCATCCGAGCCGCCCAGCCGGCCTCACCACATTCCTCGGCTCTGGCGGAGGCGGAAGGAGACGGGATGGGACGCGGGCCCGGCGGGGAAGGGAGAGGCAGGGCCAGGTCGGGCCACGCGTGACGCCTACTCTGCCTCAGGGCCCCCAGCAGGTGGACAGCGCCCAGCGTGCGGCGCGAGGCCCACAGGCACATCCTGAATCCGACTGTCCCTTTAGCTCCTGGGGGCTGCTGGCCCACCAGACAGGAACCTCTTTCCAGGTCCCCAGTGTACCCAGAGAACGGAGTTTGGCTGGAGTCTGGAGCGGGAGCAGGCGTGGAGGCCTGTTGTAGCCAGAGGAATTGAGACAAATCTCCAAGCCACCCCCCACCCCCTCACCCCAGGGACTTACCCTCCCTCCGCCCGCTGGATTCGAGGTCCGTAGCTCAAAGGTCTCCTCGTCCTCGTCCTCGTCCCCGTCTCCGCTAAGCTCGCCGTCCCCGTAGTCCCGGTGCAGAAGAGTGAAGCCTCGACGGCAGCAGAGAAGCCACCACAGTCCCCCAGGGAGAGGCATCCGGGCGACCGACTTGGGACCGGAGCGCTTGCAGCCGGGGCCAAGCAGCAGGGGGTCGAAGAAACTGGCGGGGCTCCGACTCGGGCGGGAGAAACCAGGGGCGGGAGGAAGGGAAGAGGGAGGCAGAGAGCAATAGGGAAGAGAGCAGTGTCCTGCACAGGGATGTAAGGGGACGCTAGATAGAGCCTGCGGGGGGCTTGGTATCTGGCCCCCGGAGGGGGAGGGGGAAGAGAGTCCAGGGCCGGGGTGGGGGCGAGGAGAGCGCAATGTCCGGAGCTGGGAAGTAGTGTCCGTTGTAGTGTCCAGCCCTGTGGGGGTCAGTGTCCGGTGCAGTGTCCGAGGTGGGCAGTTGTCCAAGCTCCGGGGAGGGTCGTGTCCGGTAGGGCATCCGGTGGCCGGGGCCCGGGTCGCGCGCTCTGCGCTCCCTGCAGCCCCGGGACTGGCGCGCTAGGGGCGCAAGCACAGCACCGGGACCCCGCCTCCCAGCTCCTTTTCCCCTGCGGGCCCCCCCTTTCCCTCTTCTTTTTCTCCTCCCTTCTTTACAGGGCAGGGTCCGTGTTTCGTCACAACGTCTCCTGCCCAATCCCTGTGCCTGGCGCCGGGCGGGGCCACCAATCAGACACCTGAGGCCGAGAGGGTTGCATCATGTGCTCCTGGCTTGATGACAGCGGGGAGGGGCGAAAGACTAGGGAGGGAGGGAGCAGTGAGATGTTAGTTACGCCCCAGTCAAGGAGGTCGGGAGCTGGGTGCTAGTGACGTCATTGAAGCCCCGCCTTCAGGCGTTTGTTTTAACTCTTGGCTCACCAACTAACAGATCAAAAACTCTCACGAGTTTTTGGAACGCGAAGGGCCTAGAAGCTGATGTTGAGGAAGACTCGGCTGCTGGCCTTTGAACCCCGTCTTGTTTCAAGGTCCCCAAAACGGAAGAGCCGTAATTATTAAAGGGTGTCCAGATTGCGCCTGAAACAGCTCCAGAGGTGGTCTCGGTCAGAGTTTGAGTTACCTCCTCTAGAATTGTAGAAACGGAAGCAGGACTACGGAAAGGTGCGGAACTAGGCCTGAATAAAACTGAATTTAGAGCATACAGCTCATGAATTCAGGTAGGGAGAATGCCTCGGGAGTCTAGAGATTCTGGGATCGCCAAATAGTGGTGGCAAAGGGCAAATCGCCAGCAGTTCTGTGTAGGAAGGGGTTAACCGAGGTGAGAGGCAGACGGGGCGGGGCTGGGGCGACTGCGGGAGCGCGCCTTGCTGACTTAGCGAAGATTGCCTAGGTCTGGGGTGGTGGGTTCCAGGTCGGCCCCCAGGAACTGGCGTGCGTGACCCTTTGAAGATTGGCGCCATCTCCTGATATTCCCTGGATCCTAACCCCTGGAGGCCGTAGCTCTCGGCCCTAGCTGCCGTAGCTCTGGGAAGAAAGGCTAATTCGGCAGGGCGGGACAGGACGAGGACATCAAGCCAGTGCCTCCCTTGAGACCTCTTCGCCACGCCCCGTCCCTCTCGCTCCGGGCTCCCTCACCCGTTTTTCAAGGCTGGAGTGGCCAGGGCTGCTTTGCTGACCGGATATTAAACTATGAGAGTTGTCCCATGTGAACATGATTCTGCCAGTGTGACTGTGTAAAACAAAGACCAGAAATCAATGCGATTGTTTTCAGAAGCCATCCTGGCAGTGTCCAGGCCCTAGATGAAGAATGACCTGCACTGAGTTTTCCTAGGCATGAAGACACCACTACCACAGACGCTCTTCTCTGTCTAGAGCCTAGGCCATTGGTGGCAGAAAAGTTCTTTCCGATGTCTAACCTCCCCTTTTCCGGCATTCTCAATATGCATTTCCTCTGACCCCGACCCCAGGGAATAGGGAGAACAGCAACCTCACACCCCCATTCTACACCACGCCGGTGAAGACGGTTGGAAATTTGCAAGTTACATTTCCCTCCTTGTGTTAGTTTTTTTCTATGAGGAACTCCAGAACTTTTTCCTTCCATCACAGAACCTCCGAAGAAATTGTAAAATGGCAGTCTAATCTTAACGTCCACCTTCTACCTCTACCCGCACCCCCCCACACAGGCACACACAGTTCCTGACAGCCTCAGCTTGAGCATTCCAGAGGCCAGGAACTAGGTACTTCCTAAGACAGTCTCACTGGATAGGTCGACTTGTTAAAAAGTTCTTCCTCACACTATTTCAAGAAAAACCCCCGTCCCTCCTCGCCTGGCAGCTTTGCCATCTCACCTCTGTTGGCAGAGTGGGTGAAGGTAGAGGGGTGTCAGTGCCTAGAACCTTAGCAGACTCAAGCAGTCTCCCACCCCTACCCGAATCTCAGCGCCTTTCACTCAAAACCTATCGGGAGGGATCACCCACCAGCTCTTCCTTGCTATAAATCACTTCCAAGTCGGTGCCTCAAAAATAGTAACAGTTGTTGACTTGCATCTCATTTTCATGTTATCAATTTAATGTGTCAAGGCACAGAAGCAATCCCTTTAGGTCCCTACCTCCTTCTCGGTGTTCTTTCACCTACTCCCTTTCCTACTATCCTCCCCGGTATAGTTTCCTCAGACCGCCCCCCTTTAGAATTGCATCTCTGGTTGTCCTAGAAGGAGAGGCTGTGGGTCTCAGTGGGAGCGGAGCAGGAAGACAGGCGGGGCCCGCGGGGGCAGCGGCCGCTGATCTGAGGCCCGGAGCTGCAATTCCCACCCCGGAGCAGCCTCCGGAGGTCCTGGCGGAAGCGCAGCCCTAGAAAAGCGTAGAGAATTGGGTTGAGGCCGCAGCGGGCGAGGGCCAAGCCGCCGGTCACCAGCAGAGCTAGGTCCTTGCGCTTGCTGGCTGGGCAGCTCCGTTCACGAGCAGCCAACAGATCGGCGGTATCCAGCAGCAGGGCGAGGCTGTAGGGCAGCTGCAGTACTACGAAGGCCGCCACTAGGGCCACCACGACGCGCAGCGCGCGCCTGCGCTCGGGCCCCCTGGCGGCCAGCAGCGTGCGTCCAAGGAGCGCGTAACAGGCCGCCATGACGCCCAGTGGCAGTGCGAAGCCCAGGACCACCTGCGCCACCGCGCTCGCCCCCTTCACCGTCTGCATGAGGCCCTCGGGGAAGATGAGGCGGCAGCGCCGCTGGCCTTCCCGCTGCCCATCCTGGCTGAAGAGGAGCGCGGGCAGCGCCAGGAGCAGTGACAGCAGCCATACGACAGCAGAGACCAAGTGTGCCCGGCCTGGCGCTGACAGCCGCGGCCTAGCCGGGAGGGCCCGTGCAATTGCCACGTAGCGGTCGGCGCTGATACAGGCTAGGAAGAGGAATCCGGCATGGAAGGAGGCCGAGTAGAGGCCGGAGATGGCACGGCAGGTGGCACTGCCCAGGCTCCAGCCCTGCAGAGCCCCAACTGCAGCAAAGGGCAGAGTCAATGCCAGCAGGAGGTCGGCTAGAGCCAGCTGGAGCAGGTGGGCTGAGGTGGGCGAGCGGGCTCCTCGGCGAGCCACCAGGTGTGTTGCCAGAACCAAGCCATTGCCAGCCAGACCTAGCGCAGCAACCGTCAAGGAGACACTGGGTTGGAAGGCCCTGCTGAAGGCCTGGACGTCTGCCTTGTAGCAGAGCTCCGGTAAGGGCTCAGACGAGTATGCCTCGTCATCGTCCCCAGAGTAGGGACCCCAGGAGACCTGGGGAGGTCAAGATGAAACATCCGATGAGACACTGTATCACACACACACCTCCCTCTCACATCTACCGCCCAGCTGTGAGCTCCTGTGAGCAGCTACAACAATATAGGGGCAAAGACACACACTCTTCTCAAAATTCTTCCCTCACACCCTACCCCCACCCCAGCACCTGGGCTTCCTGCCTCAACCTCCAACTTCCTGGGTGACCTTGAGCAAGGGACTTGCTGCTCATTTTGGACCTCAGCTTCCATATTAATATGTTAAGTCGAGATTAGAAGTCTTAGCCATCCCACTTGGCAGGATTTGCTTTGAGGTTTGTTTGAAATAAAGAAGATATTGGATGTGAAGTATCTTTGCTTTCTATAGTCCAAAGGGCTTGTATTATTAATATATCTTGAAGCTTCGGTTCCTTCTGCAGCGCCCTCTCCTGGACGGATGGCTACATGCAGGCTTTGCCTCAAACCTGACACTAGACTCCAGGCTTGATTTGTAGAGGGTTTTTGTTTGTGTCCTTACCCTTCCCCCCTCTCCCCACTCCATCCCCGTACCTTCAATATAGCTGCACTTAAGTACTCAAGCCAAGGTGTCTTCAAGGGTTTGGACTCAGAGCGTCTGGGCTCAGTTGGGGCCCTGAGCTCTAGGTTCAACCTGTCCTTCCCCCTCAGCCAGTCCTACCCTTTCCAGCCTCAGTTTCACACCACCAGCTGGGCCCCTCACCCCCTACCTGATATGGCTTCCCACATTCTGAATAGGGAGCTAGGATAGCAGAGACCTGTGATTCTCTGAACCCCTGTAACCAGGTGGGGGATCATATCACCTTACCCTCCCTCTCTATAACTGCCTCCCCCCAATCCCTGCCACGACTCCCACCTGCTCTGCCGGCTCAGTTCCCATCTCTTGAATCACGGGTTTCTGAGGTGTAGCCACAGTGGGGAGAAGTTAAATTAGTGGGACAGGAAGGAAGGGGCGGGGAGAGGGACCAAGAAAGAGGTGGGGATTAGGGTCTGTGGACCCCAGTTACCTAACTTTTTCATTCCCACCTAAAGAAAACCTCTATCTTGTCAGTAGAGGGGGGTGGGAGGTGCGGAGAGGAGGACTTTGGAATATCATTATTTGCTAGCTAGCTGTATGATCTAGAATAAGTTTAACCTCTCTGAGCTTCCGGTTTTTTGGTTTTTTGTTCTCATCTGCAAAGTGGAGTAGGTAAAAATGCTGAATCCACTTAGTTATGGAGGGTGCCCAATTTAGGACCTGGACATAATTTGCCTTCAGAAAATATTAAATGTTAGTGTGTTTCAACTTATCCGTTTCCCCATCACCAGGTACCCCCTCCCTCCTCTCTTTGCTTGAAATTTTCAGGACCACAGGGCCTTTGCCTCCCTTTCCCTCACTCCTGTGGTCCCAGCCCCCTGACTGTCTTGGGGCACTAGGGTATTTCCCAGGGGCTGAAGCCTCTCTGTCTACGCCCTTTCGCTTGAGAACGGAGGCGCGCGCTTGCGCGGGGTCTGGAAAAGCGCGCGTGCCAGAAGAGGCTGGGCGGGGGGCGGTAAAGAGGGAGGTGAGAAGGTGGGAAGGAGAGGAGAGAGAAGAGCGAAGAGCCAGGATCCTGAGAAAGGGAGAAAGCAAAGCGGGAGAGTGAAAGAGGGTTGGGGGGAGAAAGGAGGGAGGGAGAAGAAGGAGGAGAGACATTGGTTCTCCGCTAACCCCTAGGGGAGAGCTGTTAACCCGAGCCCGAGCCCGAGCCGGGCGCTGGGAGGCAGCCGCCCGGGACTCGTCAGCTCTGCACGATGCGTCTCCGGCTCTTCTACATCCTACTCGCCACGGTCTCAGGAGCCCTGGGCTGGGGCTACTGTGAGTATGGGGCTTCGACACAGACAAGGTTGGGCCCAGGAACCCAGAGACTGCAGGGCGGGTCCTGCACCGCATTGCGGCTGGGTGGTCTCGGACTCTTTCCCGGCCGGCGCGCGCCCGATCCTTAGCATCCTTTCCTTCCTCTCCCCCGCGCTCCGCAATGCAGCTCCGAGGCTGGCGCGCGCGGCCCGGGCTGGGCTAGGCTTCCAGCCGAGGATGGAGTCCGCCACGGCGGGGATTTGGAGCTGGAATGCTAGCGGGAGCTGGTGCTTGGGTTTGAGGCTAGAGTTGGGGATGAGGATCGTTCTAGCCACCTGGGCTAGGGTTAAGGTTTTGCCAGGGTCTGGGCCTGGACTTCGGAGTTTGGCCCTCCCCCCGCCCTAGGATTTGTAGCTTGGGCTGGGTTTTGTGGCTGGGATCTAAGCAAGGAGTTGGGACTCTGCCTGACACTAGGTTGGAGATGGCGCAGGTGATGGTGCTAGGGCTGGCTGGGGGAAGGGACCAAGGCCTGATTTGGGGCTGGTGCGGGGTTTAAAGGCAAATGGGGTGGGACTGATTTTAAAATTGGGGCTGGAGTGGAGTCTTGGGCTGACTCAGTTTCTGAAAGATGTTGAGGTTTGGGATTGGGTTTGAGCGAGTAATGTCCCCAGGCTCCTACAAGGGCAGGAACTGAGCTTGGGAGGTCTGACGTTGTGTCGGTAGGGCTAGTCTGGGTGTCCCCCAGAAGGAGAAGGCAGCCTGCCCTTGAGTGTGCAACAATTGCTGCAGGTGATCCAGTAGGTGGCTTTAGGTAGGACTGGGTCTGCCGCTGGGAGGCAGAGAAAAGAGAACTCTGGTTGCCTAGTGGGTTCGGCTTTGGAATAATAGCCTTCGAGGGGCCAGCTCTGACCAAAGTGTCCATTCCCCTTCCCTAGACGGCTGCGACGAGGAATTGGTGGGTCCTCTGTACTGGCGTTCGCTGGGAGCCTCCTCATATTACGGGCTCTTCACAGCGCCGCGCTTTGCCCGTCTGCACGGTGAGCAGCTCGTACCGCAGCGGGGTAGAAGACTCCCAAGAACTGGGGACGGGAGGGGGAGGCGGGTTAGGATAGGGAAGGCAGCCGACGGTGAAAACCCATGCTCCTTCTGCAGGCATAAGTGGATGGTCGCCCCTGATCGGAGACCCGAATCCCTGGCTTCAAATAGACCTAATGAAAAAACACCGTATCCGGGCTGTGGCCACGCAGGGCTCCTTTAACTCGTGGGATTGGGTCACACGCTACATGGTGCTCTACGGCGACCGCGTGGATAGCTGGACGCCATTCTATCAGCAAGGGCATAACGCGGTACACCGGCGCCCCTGAATGCACATTTGGGGAGTTCCCTCTGCTAGAGACCCTGAGCTGGGCACTAACAGGAGTGGGAGGCGGTAGTTGGCACGCATGAGGAGTAAGGCCACCATTCCATTCCGAGGACTCAGTCCAGTGGGACTGCCAAGATACATCGAGATCACGGGGTTTGATAGACTTCAGGGTGAAATCTGGGATAGTTTACCGAAGGAGGGGTCATTTAAATTGAGCTTTGAGGAAAAGATTCAGAGAGTTGGAGAGGACACTCCAGGCTTGGAAAACTGTTCAAAAAGCGAGGAAGGCAGCGAGCATCAAGGAGTATTTGTTTTCCTTAAGTCGAGCTCGGCTGCGTGCGTCCCTGTGGGGTGGGGGCAGTGGGGAAACGAAGCAGATTCCTTCCCCTGACCCCGCAGACCTTCTTCGGAAATGTGAACGAGTCTGCTGTTGTGCGCCACGACTTGCACTACCACTTCACCGCACGCTACATCCGCATCGTGCCCCTGGCTTGGAACCCGCGCGGCAAGATCGGCCTGAGGCTCGGCCTCTATGGCTGCCCTTACAGTAAGGGGCGGGGACGGTCGTGGAGGGAGTTCGGGTGACAGGCAGTCAAACCCGAGCCCACCTGCCGACCTTCGCGCAGAATCCGACGTGCTCTATTTTGACGGCGACGACGCCATCTCGTATCGCTTCCCGCGAGGGTTCAGCCAGAGCCTTTGGGACGTGTTCGCCTTCAGCTTCAAGACCGAGGAGAAGGACGGGCTCCTGCTGCACACGGAGGGAGCGCAGGGCGACTACGTGACGCTCGAGCTGCAGGGGGCGCACCTGCTGCTGCACATGAGTCTGGGTGAGCTTGGTTGGCCACGCGGGTCGGACCTGAGGTTCTCCCATCGCGCCGCCCAGCTCACGCCTGATGGTCCCAGCCTTTTTCTTGTAGCATTGCGTCTAGCAAAGTGCTGGACTTGGGAAATCAAGACAATGGGATTTCAGTTTCAGTTCTGGTGTGACCTGGGGGACAAGGCACTTCCCTAAATCTGAGTTTCCTAAGTGTCAAAATCGAATCTGCGGCAACTACTAGCGTAGTTACTGTTTTGTGTCTCATAATCTTTTGGTAACACCCGCGCGATGTAGATGAAAGCAACTATCATGCCCCGAGTTTCCCAGACAGAAAAACAGGGGTAAGGGGTAAGTCACACACTGGCCATTGACGCCCACACCATCCCGTGCCCGCTTTCCCTGGCCTCCCAGGCTCTGGGCAGCCCTCAGCGCTGCACACCGTTGCTCTGCCTGGGATCTTGCTGGGGTTCTCTGGGCTCAAGGTCGGACCATACCCCACCCCACTTTCAGGCAGCAGCCCCATCCAGCCGAGGCCCGGTCACACGACGATGATGGCGGGAGGCGTCCTCAACGATCAGCACTGGCACTATGTACGTGTGGACCGATTTGGTCGCTATGCTAATTTCACCCTGGATGGCTACGTGCAGCGCTTCGTGCTCAATGGCGACTTTGAGAGGCTGAACCTGGACAATGAGGTGAGCCTGGAGAGGCTTCCCATTGTAGGCAGTTCCCGGATGGAGCTGCTCTTGTTACAGTGAGAATTCAGATTTCAGGGTGTTAACCTCAGAACTATTGAGAGGAGGCCTTGAAATCTGGATTGTGGGAATCAGACAAGGTGAAAAAACAACCCCCTTGGGTCCTCCCACCACTCTGTGGAATGGGAGAAACCCTGGACCAATGGAAACTTGCTGGACAGGTGAAGTGACATGTCCAAGGGTGTGCGGCCAGTGTTCCGTGGAATCAGGGCCTGACCCCAGACCTCCAGGTCGAGTTTAGGCTGTGATACAGACACTGGGGAAATGGGTGTTCCCAATTGCTTAGGAAGGCTATATCCTACGACCTCAAGAAAGACGAGTGGGTGTGGGTGTGTGGGTGCGCTTAGGTGTTCCGGGAGCCTCACTTCGCACCCTGCCCGCAGATTTTCATCGGGGGTCTGGTGGGCGCTGCGCATAAGAACCTCGGCTATCGGCATAATTTCCGGGGCTGCATAGAGAACGTAATCTTCAACCGAGTCAACATCGCGGATTTGGCCGTACGGCGCCACTCGCGGATCACCTTCGAGGCCAGTGGAAAGGGAGACTGGGAGGGTGGGGACACAAAACCGCTTGAAAATCAAAAAGAGATGAAAGACAGCCTGAGAATCAGATAGAAGCCTCAGACCCCTTTCTCCCTCAGCCAGGTAGATGCTCAGGTTGAGGGATGTTGCGGACATCCCAGTTAAATGCTCTCTCTGGTCTGGCCCAGTGAAGAGCTGGAGAAACGAGCTCGGGAGAATCGGCTGGATCTGGGCTCACGCAGCTGCGCAGTGACTGAATCTGATAAAGAATCCTGTAATCTTTTCTTATGCTTCCCGGCCCCACTCCACTTAGGAGGTGCGGGCAAGAGGAAGGCAGCCGGCCTGTAGCCCTTTCAACCCTGAAAGAAAGGGAAGGAGGTGGTCGCCCTAGAGAGGGTGTAACTCAGTAATAACGAGCAAGCCTCCTGGGTTGGGAAGCCCTGCCACAGCTGGACAGATGTTTCCGAAAGGGAACGGTCAAGGTAGGAGGTCTTGCTCTCGGCCGCACCTAGGGATTAGGGTCTTGACCAATGAGAAAACTGAATTCCGAGGCAAGGCCTAGGCAAGCAGGGAAGGCCAGAGGTGGATTGCTGGGCTATGCTGATGGGTCTTTGTCTTCGCCCCCAGGGTAAGGTGGCCTTCCGGTGCCTGGATCCAGTTCCACACCCCATTAACTTCGGAGGCCCTCACAACTTCGTGCAAGTGCCTGGCTTCCCGCGCCGCGGCCGCCTCGCAGTCTCTTTTCGCTTTCGCAGCTGGGACCTCACCGGGCTGCTCCTGTTTTCCAGCCTGGGAGATGGGCTGGGCCACGTGGAACTGATGCTCAGTGAAGGGCAGGTCAATGTGTCCATCGCACAGATGGGTCGCAAGAAGCTTCAGTTCGCTGCTGGTGAGAGGGGACAGAGGGTGGTGCAAGGACGCCAGAGAAGGGCAGAGGGGGCCTTTTTAAATTGGGAGGACAGAGGGAGGGAAGGGAGCAGGGTAGGAGTCCCAGTGCTCTGGGGTGACTGGAGGGAACTGGGGGGCAGATCTGGCACTAGGGGCACAGGGAAAAGCTGAAAGGCTCAGAATCCCAATATTCCTTCATTCCAGGGCCTCTAGGCTCTGCAGACTCTGTGTGGGCTGCTGAGGTGATGGGTAGATGATGGTGCTACTGAGTAGCACTTGACCCTCAACTCACACCATCACCTTTCTTGTCCAGGGTACCGCCTGAATGATGGCTTTTGGCATGAGGTGAATTTTGTGGCGCAAGAGAACCAGGCAGTCATCAGCATTGATGATGTGGAGGGAGCAGAGGTCAGGGTCTCCTACCCACTGCTGATCCGTACAGGGACCTCATACTTCTTTGGAGGTAAGTGGAGACCAACCTTGTCAGCCCTCTTTAGGTAGGAAGGTCCCACCTAAAGCCACTCAGAAGGGGCTAAATGGGGAATTTTGTAGTGATGGGCCTCAGGGAGTAGAAAGCCATTGCTTTCTCCACTTTGTCTATACATTGGTTCTAGCACCATTCTTTGCTTCACGTCTGGTTCTCCCTTGGCATCTTCCTGGGGGAGGCTCTCTTGGGTCTCCCTTGGGGGAGGCCTTACAGGGGTGGTTGCTCCAGGTTGTCCCAAGCCAGCCAGTCGATGGGGCTGCCACTCCAACCAGACAGCATTCCATGGCTGTATGGAGCTGCTCAAGGTGGATGGTCAACTGGTCAACCTGACTCTGGTGGAGTTCCGGCGGCTTGGACACTTTGCTGAGGTCCTCTTTGACACATGTGGCATCACTGATAGGTATCCAGAAGACCCTCTCCCTACCAGTGGTGACCCTCCAAAGTCCTTTCCCATGTTCTCCCAATGGGAGTGACCTTTCTCTAATCCTTTTCTCCCTTCTCCTTAATCCCTTTCCTGGAGTCCATACCTCCTTTATCAATCACCTGTTTCTTCCCTTAAAGTGACACATGTTCAGAATAGGAATGAAGCATCTGCTTTGGTCCTGGAGGGATTTTGGGGGGGGAGGACAGGATGAGGGGAGGGTCAAGCACTATTTTCCTTTTTTGGGGAAAGGGAAAACAGTAGTACTTGCCCTTTGAGAACTGTCAAATGCCCAGCATCTGGGCTTCTAGCTAACTAGTTGGTGAGGGATGGTGAGGGATGGTATCCCACCAGGTTCTGGTGCTCCCAAGCACTGAGCGGGATGCTTGTGGAGACAGAGATCCCATTCTCAGGCCCAGAGATCCCCTTCCCTAGGTGCAGCCCTAACATGTGTGAACATGACGGAAGATGCTACCAGTCTTGGGATGACTTCATCTGTTACTGCGAACTGACAGGGTACCAGGGGGAGACCTGCCACCAACGTAAGCCAGAGGGGATGTGGTGGAGCGTCACCAGAAGGGATTTGGGGACCCTGATGTGCTGGAGATGGTGGAGCTGGCCTTTCTAGGTATCTGATTCCACAATTTCCTCTTACCCACCCTACCACTTACCAGCTTTGTATAAGGAATCCTGTGAGGCTTATCGGCTCAGTGGGAAAACTTCTGGAAACTTTACCATTGATCCCGATGGCAGTGGCCCTCTGAAGCCATTCGTAGTGTATTGTGATATCCGAGGTAAGTAGCTCTGATGGGTGGTGAAGGGCAGCAGCTGACAAGTCAATGCAGGGAAGGACAGGGGGGTGGACAAGGGGCCAGTAAAGCTTAGCCGTGGTGGGGATAAAGGAGGGCAGAGGAGTTTTTGTAAGCTCAGGAATTTGTAACCTAGCCTTGCAGATAAATAGCAGCTTGTTGATCTATTCCAGCTGTCTCATCTCCAGCCTACAATGTAGACGGCCCAGGACTGGGCTGGATTGGAGTTGCTGGCCACATTTGTTGCCTCTGGGTTTCAGCAGTGATCTGGAAGTGGGCAAAGAGATGGGTAGAGAATGCCTATCTCCAGCCAACGCTCTGTCCCTTCCACTCCCCTAGAGAACCGAGCATGGACAGTTGTACGGCATGACAGGCTGTGGACAACCCGGGTGACAGGTTCCAGCATGGAGCGGCCATTCCTGGGGGCTATCCAGTATTGGAATGCATCCTGGGAGGAAGTCAGTGCCCTTGCCAATGCTTCCCAGCACTGTGAACAGTGGATTGAGTTCTCCTGTTACAACTCCCGGCTGCTCAACACTGCAGGTTGGGGGTGGGGCCAGGGAGGGTGAGATGGGGGGAGCTGGAAGAGAGCCCAGATGGGATCTGGAGAAGGAAACCAGAGGGTTCTACTGGAGCCCTGGACTAGCCATTCAAGCAAGGGTCAGGGCTGGTTGGAAGGACTAGAGTAGAGTCTAAAGGCCTGGTAACTGCCTGCCCCCCATCCCCAGGAGGCTACCCCTACAGCTTTTGGATGGGCCGAAATGAGGAGCAGCACTTCTACTGGGGAGGCTCACAGCCTGGGATCCAGCGCTGTGCTTGTGGTCTGGACCGGAGCTGTGTGGACCCTGCCCTGCACTGCAACTGTGATGCCGATCAGCCCCAGTGGTGAGGAGGGCAAATGAATAGGGCTCTCTCGGAAGTCAGGGGAAGCAGAGAACCAGAGGGCTGAACCACTGCATCCTGTCTTACAGGAGAACTGACAGGGGACTGCTGACCTTTGTGGACCATCTGCCTGTCACCCAGGTGGTGGTGGGGGATACGAACCGCTCCAGTTCTGAGGCCCAGTTCTTCCTGAGGCCTCTGCGTTGCTACGGCGATCGTGAGTGGCAGAACCCATTTGTGTGTCCTCCTGGGGCTGGCTCGCCAGTTGCCTCACTCTAGACCAGCTGACCCACTAGGGGCCTCTAGGACACTGTCAGATACTCTAGCTTCTGCTGTGATGGGATGCTCAGACTTCTTCCGACTCTTTCCTGATAGACACTCCCAGTTTCCCTCTTGATTGTGTCTTCTTACCCCTAAGTATCCCTTACTTTCCCTCACCCCACCAGGGGATCCCTCTACCCTTCAGTTTTTCTGACAAGGCCTCCCTCCCTCTGGTTTTGTAGGAAACTCTTGGAACACCATCTCCTTCCACACTGGGGCCACACTACGCTTCCCCCCAGTCCGCGCCAACCACAGTCTTGATGTCTCCTTCTACTTCAGGACTTCGGCTCCCTCAGGAGTCTTCCTAGAGAACATAGGGGGTCCTTACTGCCAGTGGCGCCGACCCTACCTGCGTGTGGAACTCAACAGTGAGCAGGCTGACACCTGACACTGGGAGGGACATGGGGGAGATGAAGGAGGTCCCTAGGGGGTCATGGGGCAGGTGGAGACTCCAGTAAGAGACAAGGGCAGATATCCTTTTGAGAGGGCTGCGGAAAGGGCTTTAGCTGTCCTTGGATTCTAGAGCTAGATTATATATATATATGGAGCTCTGGTAGCGTAGTGGTTACGAATCGGGCTGCAAACCGCAAGGTCAGCAGTTCGAGACCACCAGCTGTTCTGCGGGAGAAAGATGAGGCGTTCTGCTCCTATAAAGATTTACAGCCTCAGAAACCCTGTTCAGGGTCGCTATGAGTTGGAACCGACTCCATGGCACATAACAACAATATATATATAGTTGTTGAGAATATACACAGCAAAACAGATACCAATTCAACCATTTCTACAAGTTCAATTCAGGTGACATTGATTACATTCAAAGTGTACAACTATTTGCATCTTTCTTTTTTGAATTGCTCCTCCTCCATTAATACAGACTCAATGCCCCCTAAGTTTCCTATCTGATCTTTTGAGAGTTGCCCATTTGTTCCCATGTAGCTAGTTCTTAATAGAGCACAATGCTAAAGGGAGACATTCTTCACTAGTTAAGCCCAATGATTGTTTCGGCAGTCCTTTGCTTCTCTAGACTTTATACCCTTTACTTAGGATTAAGGAGACAGGACTCTTCTCTCCCAGCTCTAACTAGCTCTACTTCTAACCTTAGATGTGGGGCTGAGAAACTCGCTCTAGGGAGCTGCTAGTTTGGGGAAACCAAGGGTTTGTGGTTGTAAGCAGTTTTGGGGTTTGGTTCCAGGCTGTAGACAAAATGGAGGGACACTGAAGGAGCTTCATAAAGATGAGGAAGAGAGGTAGTATTGAGCGAGAAATCTACAAGGGATCCTGGAGGTCTGAGTTCTCCTCCGACCCTGACTTCCCTTGGTTGTCCAGCATCCCGAGATGTGGTCTTCGCTTTTGATGTGGGGAATGGGGATGAGAACCTGACAGTGCATTCAGATGACTTTGAGTTCAATGATGATGAGTGGCACCTGGTCCGGGCTGAAATCAACGTGAAGCAGGCGCGGCTCCGTGTGGATCACCGGCCGTGGGTGCTGCGGCCTATGCCCCTGCAGACCTACATTTGGCTGGAATATGACCAGCCTCTCTATGTTGGTGAGCTACTGTAGCCCAGAGGCAGGGCAGAAGCCTTGGGTACCTTTCCACCTTCTCAAGCCTGCTCCCCTTATGTCCAGGGGCCCTATGTCTCAAGTCCCAGTCCCCCAGGTACCACGGTTCATCTCCAGTCCCTAGAATCCTTCCACTCTTCTCTCCCCCTGGTTCCCTTCCCAACACCAATTTTTACTCCTGTCTGGCTCTACACTTGACTCCCCTTTCCAGGATCTGCAGAGATGAAGAGGCGCCCCTTTGTGGGTTGCTTGAGGGCCATGCGTCTGAATGGAGTGACTCTGAACCTGGAAGGCCGTGCCAATGCCACTGAGGGCACCTCTCCCAACTGCACGGGCCATTGTATCCACCCCCGCTTTCCCTGTTTCCATGGGGGCCGTTGCGTGGAGCGCTACAGCTATTACACATGTGACTGTGACCTCACAGCATTTGATGGACCATACTGCAACCATGGTCAGTGCCCCCCAGCTAGTAGGGACAGGAAGCCATAGGGCATAGTAAGAGGAAGAGAGGGCAGGGGAGAAAGGAGGGTGGAAAACCAGCATCCGGATTAGCATCTCGAGCTCTAGAACTGTCCCTGGGTTTCTGAGCTCTCAGCTGGGGGAGTCAGGCAGTTGAAGATTTGGAGCCACTCCAGAGAAATGAGGAAGCCTCAAGAGGGTACTATTAGAACTCCAGATCAGCAAGCACATAAGTTTCCCATCTTCCTTCCATCACCCAGGTATCACGTTATCTCCCTTATGAGCATATCTACCTCAGACGCATGATGTCCTTCTATGCCATTCCTGGTTGACCATTTCTGCGCTCCTGAAACATGTCTACTTCCTGGTTCTTGGTTAAGGGAGCCTTGACGTGTACCATTGCATGTACATGTATACATCCTACATCCAGACTACATCCTCCTGAAGGCTGGCTTTGAGGGGTGCCTAGGCATGTGGGCTAGTGATAGGAGGAATCTGTGGATTAAGGACCCCTGATACAGGGAATTAGGGACTGACGGAAAACCTTTGGTCAAGGATATTGGATGGCTCAGGATATCTGGAGTCGAATTTTGACTCTCCATATACTGTGTCCTGTCTCTAACCATCTGAGTGTCAATCTTCCCATTCGTAAACTATAGGGGTTGGATTAGATGGTCTCGAAATTTCTCATGGATTTCAGATTTTGTTCTGTGACAGAGGGCTCATGGGGACCCAAAGTGAACAGAGGTGGCCAAAAACGGAGACGTTTGAGGGAGTGTGTAAGGATAACGTGCCTAAAACCGCTGAATCTAGGAATGAAGAGACTGAGGGCTCTGACCTCCCATCCATCTCTGCCCTCAGATATTGGCGGCTTCTTTGAGCCTGGTACCTGGATGCGCTATAACCTACAGTCAGCACTGCGCTCCGCAGCCCGGGAGTTCTCCCACATGCTGAGCAGGCCTGTGCCAGGTTATGAACCTGGCTACATCCCTGGTTATGACACTCCTGGTTACGTGCCTGGCTACCATGGCCCTGGGTACCGCCTGCCTGACTATCCCCGGCCTGGCCGACCTGTGCCCGGTTACCGGGGGCCTGTCTACAATGTTACCGGAGAGGAGGTCTCCTTCAGCTTCAGCACCAGCTCTGCCCCGGCTGTTCTGCTGTACGTCAGCTCTTTTGTGCGCGACTACATGGCTGTGCTCATCAAGGAAGATGGTAAACTCCCCACCGTCTGTTTCCTACAATGTCCTTCATTCTCTTAACTGTTGATTCACTATGACAAGGATCCACGTACACTCCTAGGAGATAGATAGTGGGAGCTGGGAGGAGAGTCCCTCTTTCTTCTCCTCTTCCACAGGGACCCTGCAGCTGCGGTATCAGCTGGGCACCAGTCCTTACGTGTACCAGCTAACCACCCGGCCCGTTACTGATGGCCAGCCTCACAGTGTCAACGTCACTCGAGTCTACCGCACCCTCTTCATCCAGGTATGTGTAGAGGGAGGGAGAGTCATTCAGGACATATAGTCTCATAACCTAGATTGTGGCACCCAAGAAAATATTTGTTGAGTATATTCAATTTACAGAGGATTTTCACATCCATTCTCTCATGTGACCCCCTGGTCGTTCAGGTAAGCAGGTGTTCTTCATTATTTACATTTATAATCAACAATCAGGCTCAACAAAGAAAGTCATTTCCCCTTAATCAAACCACCAGTAGGCTGCAAACACAGGGTTCAAATCCAGGTGTTTTGTTTTTAAAACTGTAAATCCTATATGTAGGCCCACCGGTTGCCAATTTAGGACTGAGCTAGGATGCCCCCTAAGTGGTACCCCACTTAGTTTGGACAGAGTGTCTCTGGGGTCTTGGTTCTGTCAGCCTCTGGTCCCTTCTTCCTCAGGTGGACTACTTCCCACTGACAGAACAGAAGTTCTCACTGTTGGTGGACAGTCAGTTGGATTCACCCAAGGCCTTGTATCTGGGGCGTGTTATGGGTAAGCTGTGGGGGGGGGGGTAGTTGTGAGTAAGGAGTTTTGGGTACAGACCTTGGAGCCTGAAGGGACAATGGGCTGGGAATAGAGGTGATGATGGTGGCAAAACTGAGTGGGAAACCTAAGGATTGTGAGAGGGCTCTGGGCTATCAGGTGGTCCAGTCCCTTTCTTTCTGGGCCTGTCTCTCCCTTAGAGACAGGCGTAATTGACCCAGAGATCCAGCGCTATAACACACCAGGTTTCTCAGGCTGCCTGTCTGGTGTTCGATTCAACAATGTGGCTCCCCTCAAGACCCACTTCCGGACCCCTCGGCCCATGACGGCTGAGCTTGCTGAGGCCCTTCGAGTTCAGGGAGAACTGTCAGAATCTAACTGTGGAGCCATGCCACGTCTTGTCTCAGAGGTGCCACCTGAACTTGATCCCTGGTACTTGCCCCCAGGTACATCCCGGACACAGGAGAGAGAAGGGAGGGATGACAAGGGAAATGCCTCTTAACATGGGGGAGGCTTCTCCTAACTGGTGTTTTCTCCTCTTTAGACTTCCCATACTACCATGATGATGGATGGGTTGCCATACTTTTAGGCTGTGAGTAGTACTGATCATTTTGACCTCTGATCTCCAGCATTTCCTTCTAGTCTCTTATCCCCAGGGCTGAGGGGTGGTGAAGGCACTAAGGTAGATCATGGTGACAGAGAAAGTGATAGGCTATGCTGCAGGTACTATGTAACTATGATCATTTCATTAAGGGGCTGGAGATTGTCAATATCTGAGGATGCAGTCAACTTTTCATTGAAATGCAGCGTCAAAATGGGGCTCTAACTAAGGGCTAAAGGAATGGGGCTGCAATGACATCTGGAGAGCTGAGGAACTGAGCTAACTAGCAGGGAGGGATATGAGCCCTAATGGGATGCTGTAGGATAAGCACTGGACTGCTAACCACATATGGGCTATTCAAACCCACCAGCCACTCCCAGAAACCCTGTACAGCCAGAACCAACTCAAACACCACCACAAGGGATATGTAACTAGAACAAAAGCAATTAGACGATGGCAGGGGATAGAGCAGGAATGCAAACCTGCCAGAGACTTAGGAAAGCTTGATGTGTTTGTACAGGTGAGTTGGACAAAAGTATTTATGCATGGGGATCACGGTGGCTCTGTAGGATAAGCACTGAACTGAGAGTCACAAGGTTGGTGGTTTTAGTCCACAAGGCACTCTGCAGGAGAACTATGAGGCTTTCTGTTCCCGCAGAGATCTACAGCCTTAAAAACCCTATACAGACAGGGTCATTATGAGTTAGAACCGACTTGACAGTACTTAACAACATATGTGTACATGCCTAGTGGATGCCAAAGGCCTGCCCTGAATTGTTCCTTTTTTTTCCTCTTAGTTCTAGTGGCCTTCCTGCTACTGGGGCTGGTGGGCATGTTGGTGCTCTTCTATCTGCAAAATCATCGCTACAAGGGCTCCTACCACACCAATGAGCCCAAAGCCACCCACGATTACCAACCTGGCAGCAAACCTCCCCTACCTACTTCAGGCTCTGTCCAGGCCCCAACTCCTACACCAGCTCCCACCCCAGCCCCAGCCTCAGCCCCTGTCCCCCGGGACCAGAACTTACCTCAGATCCTGGAGGAGTCCAGGTCTGAATGAGTCAGAAGGGCTTCAGGGACCAAGTTCACCCTCTCTGAATTCCCCTACTCCTAGCTCCATAACATCTCACATCAGGGACATTTGGTTCCTTTTAACTGGTTCTGCCTATCCAGAGGATATCCCTTCTGCCACATTTGGTCAGCAGAGCTATAGATGGGACCAAAGGGAGTGGCTGAGCCTCACTGCCTAAACCAATTCCCTGCCCATCCCTGCTTCCCCAGACTCATGGCTGTTGGCCTACCCCAGAAGAGAAGCCTCGTGGGACTGAGATGGGACCCTTGCTGCCATTTCGGTCCCAGCTGCTGCCAGGGATTAACAACAGAGTGAAGGGGAGTTTAACTGCATCCCTTCAAATACACAATCTCAGCAGGGACAGATGTGTGGGATTGCAGGGATGCACAGGGTATGGGGGGAGGAGGCTGCTAAATCATATCCCCCAAACCTCCCCCCTGCCCTACAGCAAGTCTTCCATCTGCTTCCACTCAGCTGGGGGTTAAGGAGGGCGTCAGTTTTGTTCCCCACCCCCACTTTGTTTTTTACAGAGACCAAGAGGCCTCAGTTTAGCACCTTAGTACCTCCGCTGCTTCACTGCTTTAGCCAAAGCCATAAACAAACAGTTGCAATGTAGAGAAAATACCGCAGACACCCTGACTAGCCAGCCCTGACTCTCCCACCCTCTTTCAAGATATGCAATAGCCTTGGTGCCTGTCCAAAGGCTTGGTCCCCTCTCCAATGCATGAGGAGCCCTCTTTCCTAAAGATGCTCAGAGATGCTGCTATTTGCCCAGGAGGTCATATTCTTTATATATATTTTTTGTTGCAAAGTCTCTCTCTAGAGAAACTCTATATAGTACTCTAATTTTTTAAATTATCAGTTTATATATAAAAGAAAAAACCAATCAACTGTTCTGTGCTGTGCTGTGCCCACACTCTGTAGTCTGCTCTCCTATGTTAGAAGTCTCGTGAGTTCTGCTGGTCCCTTGCCCAGCCGGATCCAGAGCTCCACCTGAATCAGGGTTGAGCCTGCTGTGCTCTCAGACTCAGAACCTTTCCAATAAAGGCGGAGTGGTGGAGCCCCAGTCTGTGTGTGTGGCTGGCGTCGTGGTTAGGGGGCAAATGGAATGGTTCTAGGGGAGCCTTCAAAACCCTTGAATCCCCTGCAGGGGGATTGGATCCTACCAGTCTCCCATCTCTCCTCACCCACCACCATACCTTGGCCTCCTTTTCCCAACCCAGAAAGCAATGGGCAAACAGGGGGTGGTCAGAATGCTAGCGCATCAGCTGGAGCCACTCCTGTACCAACATCCCCGGGTCCTTCTAGCTCCAAAGCAGACAGTACACAACCTGCTAAAATGGATTCTACCACTTTATTCAGGTAAGAGGTCACAAGCCACAGGACTTTAAAGTGCGTGAAATTCACTGGCTATAAAACCACACATATAGCAGCCTCCCTCCCAGCCGTCACCTTGCTCCATCCCAACTTTGCATTTTGCTGGAGGGTGGGGTGGATTGAGACCCATCAGTTAAGGTGCAGAACAGCAGGGAAAAAGGAATAGGAGTACTAGTGGTCTGAAATTGGGGGAGGAGGGGGGTCAGGTTGGCCTCCCAAAGGCTGGGTAAAATTTCTTCCCTTTTCTCTTCTTCCTGCCTGACCAGCCCCTGGCAGTCAGACAGACCTGGCTGCTCCTCCTGCATCTGTCTCTGTGTCCCCCACCCTATAATTTATGAGTCATTTGGAGAGCACAGGACAGCTCCAGGGAGTCCCCAGTACATACTGAATCCAAACCATGGCTGAAGCAGGTCTCAGAGTCATGGCTGGGGCTGCCCCAATCAAATGGGCAGATGGCTTCTGTCAGGAGTGGGTAGGGAGTTTGCTGAGTGCCGGGCACACATGTGCCTACAAGTATGGTGAGTGAGTGTGTGTGCACAAGTCCCCCTAAAATCCCTAGGAGCCAGCCTGGACAGAGGGAGCCCCGTGCCTTGATAGCCAGTGGGGTTGAATGGAGGGAGCAGTCAGCATAGACTGAGGGAAGAGAAGCTCTGGCTCCCCAGAGAGAAGGGGTCAGTCCACTATCTAGTCCAGTTCTCCCAACATCAGTCTGTTCCTGCCCAAGTCCTTCCTACCCAAGCCTAACACTCCTTATTTCCCTGGAGAGCTCGGCACTAGCCACGGATACAGATGCAGGGCTAACTCTTGTTGGCCCTATTCTCTTTAATTCTTTTGTGTCAAGACAGCTCCATCTGCCTTCCCTAGGAGATGAGACACAACTGGAAATCTTCCACTCTTGCTCCTCCCTGCCCCCTCAGGAGTAGGATCTGAGCTAGGGCCCCAAAGACTGAAGCTCAAGCTCCACCCCAAACTCCAGACCTTCTAAAAGAAGGGTAAAGTGCTTTGCTCTGCGTGAATCCCAGAGAGAACGGCACCACAGACTTGGGGGGGCGGGGAGGTGATCCCACTGGCTGCCTCTCACACTGACCTCCACGTGGACCGCCATCCTATGCTTAACAGCAGGTACCACAGACAGGAAAGTAATCCCACCAAGAATCGTCCCCTCTCTAGTCTAGGCCTGGGCCCAACTACCCTGAAGAGATAAGCAACAGTGACCCCTTGGGCCAAATGGGGAATGTAAAGCCTGAAAAAACTACTTACTCTTGGGGAAATTAGTGTGTTCACACGCCAAGGCTCCCCCCCCCCACAAGGAAAACAACAAATAAAACTCTTCTTCAGTAGCAGCAAATACCTGCCAGGAGTTGCCAAGCCCAACTCTAGGAAGGAGGTGGCTGCACTGGCACCTGCTCCCAGAAATCAGAGCACACTTATCCATCCATCTCCAAAGTCTGCAGAGATGACTTGCTTGTGGCCTTTTGGACCCTGAGTGTAGCGCATTAACTACTGCCAGACTGGTTTTCCCTCTCTGCCCATGGATAGCAAGCACTTAGCTTTCCTTTGTCCAGCCTTGAAGACCGACATACTTCAAGAGTCCACACTCTCATTTAAGCCCTGCCATGAGGGAGGAGGTAACAAGGTGGCCTGTCTCCCCTCTAAATTCAGTCTGTGCTACTTGCAAAGCTCATCTCTAAGTCAGACGTAGGCTCCCGGTGCTCAGCTTCATGTAACCTGTCCTTTCCAGGTCTTGGGACCACAGAGATGTGCCTGGGAACCCCTTAGATGAGGTAAACAGAAACCCAGCATACATCGTCCCCCCTGCAGCCTGGGCACTCTTCCTCTGAGTCCCTCTCTCCTGGGTGCCAAGTGCTGGCTCCTGGTCTTCCCTTTCACAGAGACAATTCTGTCCACACTCACTACAAACGGATGGGTGGGGGTTCTCAGTGTGGGAGACACACAGTGCAGGAATCTGGAGCAGCAGTGATGTGTGCATGAAAGCAAAGACAGTGCCGCTACCATAGCGCTGGCAAGGGGCCCAGAAGGGCTACAGGACATCGGTTTCTCTCTCGATTCCCACGTACTTGAGGGCATCTGCTTGGCTGTACCTGTCCCAGAGCAGGGAGGAGGATCAAGGTTATTACTGAGGCTTTGTTATTGAAAAGATGGAACCCCTACCAAGTTTCACTTCCCCTCCCACTCCCTAACAGCTGTTTACAATGAAATAAGGTGCCCCAGAGAGACTGGAACAAAGAAACAGCTTGTCCACTGTGGAACCTTCTCTTTCATCACTATCTCCCACCTTAAGTTCCGCAGAGTCAATTCGGACAGCCTCTAAGGTCATCTCCCTAGGACATTGTTGGTTGCCTCACCTGTAATCAAAGAAGAGCTCTTCACCAGCTTGAATTGCCCTCTTGGCAAAGATCCCAATCCGATGATCTCCATTCACCATGACCACTGCAAATAGGAGAGACCCTAGTCAACTCCAAGTCAATTCCTCTAGTCCCTCAGGAGGAGTCTGAGCTGAATTTTCTCCAGTTTTCAGTGGAAACATAAATGAAGTAGAACTACAAAGTAGTCATGAAGGTAGTTGCCTCCATGTCTTTAGATGTGTTATTTTAGTTAGTGATATGGGAAAGAATTATCTTTTAAAAGATGCACATTTGCAGAAAAATGTTCATAATTATTTGATGAAAAAGCAGATTCTAAAACTGAGAGGGAAAGAGAGGACTAAAGAGGTTTCAGATGTTAGATCTTTACATAAAAACACCTCACATCTGAATCAAGTTGAAGAATAGAGAGAAATCACACTAAATGAGGCCTTCCCTTCCCCTCTGCCCACACACATCTCTCAGGTCACTGGGAACTCACCTTTGGCGTAACAGTTGGGGTTCACAGAATGGTTTGCAAATCGAATTTTGTTGCCTTTCCGGGTAGCATCCACTACAAAATCTGTATAAAGTAAATCAAGGGAGACCACAAGAATGAATTGGGCAACCTCCACAGCTTCTTTAGCCTGAATTTAAATTCCCTTCCTAGTAATAGAAGTAACTCAGTCTGATGGGGCTTTTGAAGACCAGTGTACTAACAGGAGCTGGAAAACACATGCAGTATAATTCAGTCTGGTGTGGAAACCCCACCTTAACCCCTTTGCTTCAGCTACGGAGCTCCTCTTCCTCTCTCTTGGGTATGGGGATTTCTGAAGTGTCTGTGCTCAGTGATTCTACTGTAAACACAACCCCAAAAGGGAGGTTCTCCCAAAGCAAGTGAACTGGGGCATATGGTATCTCTGAGTTCTATTTTAACACCTTGCTGGAAGATTCCGAGCTGATCTGAGCCAAACTGATGCAGGAGCAATTTGGAAGAAAGACCTGCCCAGGACAACCTTGTGAGGAGAGAAAAAGACTCCATACCATTGTTGAGGTTGAAGAGGAAGCTGGACATGTATTTATCATAGACCTTCCCTCGCCGATCAGCCTCATCCTGAGAGATGAGCTGGATAGACAGACAAGGAGCAAATTGAGTATTGGGTTGTCTGCATGGGGCAAGGCTCCCTACTGCCAGTAGGGCTGAGAAGGTGGGCAGCAGCACATATAACATAGGGGGCTCATTTGAGTATTATGCTGAGATTCCTAAGAGATAGCGCTCAGGCCATTTTGTTCCAATCCCCACCAAGACTGAGCAGTACTGAGGCTGGAAAGAGCCCCTCACCCGTTCTTGTGTATGCTGAATTGTCACAGAGCTGATAAACAGTGGTTTGTTTCAGGATTGCAAAGACTTCTGTGGGATCCCCCAGAGAGGCCACATGAAAGCTCAGCTGAGTTATTTAGAGATGAATTCATGGCAGCCTGGCTCACAGAAAATCAGGGTTTCCATCAGCATCCACCACAGTAAGAATATGAGCCAAGCCTACAGCACTCACCTCACCACAATACTCAGAAATGAATTCATTCTTCTGCACAGACTCTTTTATGAAGGTGCCCCATCCGGCCACATCTGAGGGCGCCAGGAGCAGGTGCTAGAGAAGAAGGAGCCAAACCTCAGATTACACAGCCTGTGAGTGTGGGGTATTGTGTGCTGTGTAGACATGTGCAGGTGAGGAGGAGCAGGGTGGAAAGAACTAGCAACTGTTAAAGAGGATATGAAAACAGAAAAATGTCAAAGTCATTCTGTTCTGGTGGAAGGAAAAACAAAAAGGAGAGGTGGTGACACCCCTTCCTCTAGGCTCAGGGACCTCCAGGAGCCAAATCTCCGGGAATTCAATGGTGTCTGTAAAGTACAAATAGACAACATCAACAGCGCTCCTCCCATCTGCCTGCTCCTGTCTGCTCGGTTCAGGAAGCTGACCCTTCACTGGGGCAGAAAACTTTATTAATTCAGAGAATGTATGTCTTTTAGGAGTTTAGAAATATTTTCATATACAAAGGGCGCCCTTGTGGGACAGTGCTCAGTTGTGAATCATGAGAATGGCAGTTCAAATTCACCAGCCATTCAGTGGGAGACAGATGTGGCAGGCTGCTCCCGTAAAGAGGAAGTCTTGGACACCCTATGGGGCTGTCCACTTGACGGTAACAGGGTTGGGGTTTGGTTTCACGTACAAGGCCACTACAGAAGCTGTGGAAAGGCAGGGCACTGGGGTGGCCTTCTTTCCCACGCCATCATCTGTCCCAGAGCCCTGACTGAGAAAAGCCCTCACCTTCTTGAGGCCACGCTGGATGCTACAGTTTTTACAGGAAACCACCTTGCAGTCCCAGTGCTCTGAGGCCCCACAGGTGAGACAAAGGTCGGGGTCACACTCTCGCACTGCCAGATAGCAAGGACACTGCTTGGTGTTGCACTGGGTCTTGCAGCGACAGCCAGGGAAGCGATTCTGACCTGGTGGGAAGACAAGAAGGTTCGGCTGATACGCAGCCTAGGTTGGGAATCACAGATGACTGGGGCAGCATGGCAGTAAATGTTACAAGTTAAGGAAGTTTAGCAAAACAGGAGACATGCTCCCTTCCTGATAATCACATATTCAGGCTTCCCCCACAGAGAAAACAGAGCGTTTCCCAACATTCATGCCTCTGAGTCAAAGAAATCAGGTTTCACTACTGAGAAGATGTGTTTCCAAGAGTTTCCCTAACAGTACTCTCCCCCTCTTCCTTGGTGGAATGTAGAAGGGAGGTGGACAGTGCCCCAGAGAAAACGCAATCAGTGCTTTTCACTGGTAAACCCTCACCATCAAAACAAGAATCATTTTGAGAACAGAATGTATCCGTTCTACCCCCACCCTCCTCCACCCACTACCCTCCTCAACACATACACCTCTCCACTGTGGCTAAGATCGGTATCTGCTGCCGGTACAGAACGATTCACACAGCTGCCTAGGCACCAAGGTCTGCAAGTCCTAGAGGTACCACCAAGCTGCTCAGCCTTGAGGGGAGAAGGGCATGGTAGGAAAACTGAAAAAGAAGCCCTTTTAGCTTCTACCCTGCCTTCTGCTGACATCCAGACCCCTGTTCCAACCTGATACTAAAATCCCAAATAGTGAACTAAAATAGACATAAACAGAATTTCAACTTAATTCATTTTCCTTCTTTAGGCCTGGCCGAGGAGAGCATGGTGGCATCACATGATGCAACTTCAATGTTTAATTTTTTTTTTTTTTACAGGGAACATCTTTTTTACAGGGAACATCTTTTTTTAAAAGGAACATCTTTTTTAAAGGGAACATCTTTAAAAGGAGACTGTAACTTCATTTAAGAAAAAAAGATTCCCGAGTTCTTAACTCTGCTCTGGAAGGTAAAATTGGGGAAAACATCTGATTTCTGTTGCTTTGAGAACTGTAAACTTAAGGGATTTGTTTTTTTAGTCTTATGTTGCTGTTGAGTGCTGTCGAGTTGGTTCCAACTCATAGCGATACTGCACAGGGTTTCTCAGGCTCTTTAAATCTTTGTACGAGCAGAAAGGCTCATCTTTCTCCAGCAGAGCAGTTGGTGGACTCGAACCACCAATCTTGTGATTGGCAGTCCAGTGCTTATCCTGTTCCTTCCGTAATGCCCAAAACACAGCAAAGAAAATATGAGTCAGCCTATAACAGCTAAGGGTGCAGGAAACGGGTGGGAAACCTGGGCTGTTTTGAGGCCGACTGGCCTTGGAAGTGTAGGAGAAAACGTGAAACACTTACAATCTGGGTTACACTGGCAGAATTTCTCACAGAAATTCTGAGTCATGATACAAGGGCAGGTGCTGTCACAGGGCCGGTCTGGGTGGTCGCAGGGTTGGTAGTTGTACACTTGTGTGGAAGAGTTATCTAGGAGAAAGTGGAAGAAACCAGAATAGTGCTGTGAACACTACCTGCTCTGATTCAAAGGAGATTAACCATATGTAACACATATTTTAGCACTGAAGTGAGAGACAATCAGAGATGATAGTTATTCATAGGCTACACTAGTGTTTTGTGTGCGTGTGTTTAAGAGTGCAGAGATGGTCCAGGAGACGAGGCAGCGATTTTAAACATGACATGAGGTCTAAAATGTAGTGAATGGCACACTGTGTAAGTCAAAGACCACAAGGCTCCTAACTCTGCTTCCTTACAGGTCTTCGCAGCTGCAGCGGGAAACTGAGCTGTTCTTAGCTGCTTCAGAGAACTCTGTGGTTGGTGGGAGCCGCTCAGGGTCAGTAAGCGCAGCTGCAGGTGGGGCAGAAGATGGCCATCCAGTGAGAGCTCACGGGAGCTGCCGAAGAGCACTAAGAAAGGGGAAACTTACCTTTCTTCAACTGAATTTTCCTGCAGTGTGCAGCCCACAGCCTGGAAAAGAAAAGGGGCTGCTCTGGGTCATGGCACTGGGTTTTTTTGCAGATGTGGGTAAATGACAATGTGACTTGCTCTGAGGAACTGTGGTTTGAGATTGGGGTGTATCTCACCCCTACTCTACTCTGGAAGTAGTGCCCCTATCAGGAAACTACATCCTAGATCCAGTTGGCCTGTACTTCAAGATGGAAACTTAAGCAATAACAACTTGCCCTTCAGTAAAACAAATAAAAATATTAAAGCACAAACCCACAGAAGCAACAAAACCCAGCACCACACATGCATTATAATGCTGTTATTTCATTCTCTCTCCCTCTTTGGGTGGAGGTGGGGCTAAGAAGGACGTTCAAACTGGGAAGGTAGGAAGTCCTTTCAGGACTCTACTCTGAGTGAAGGAAACTGAAAGGGAGAAGCAACAGGCATTTCCTTCTAGATTTAGAGTTGGCGTCAGCTCCTTCCTCTGATAGGCTGTAGTTATTAGAGAACCAAGCCAGGCAGAGTGCCAGCCAAACTTTTTTAAAAGCTTCCAATCCTGAAACAAACAAAAAAAAGCTCGAAGGCAGTGTTATTATGCAACTTAGAAAAACAACCCAAGTGCCAAAAAACAAAGCAAAGGAAAAAATTCTGGCCAGAGCTGAGAAGTGGGTATGGTGGTTCCTAAGGACCCAATAAGGAGCACAGGGTGGGGCCATGAGGCCAGGAGGGTCAATGGAAAACCAGATAGTTATCTCATGGCCCAAAGCATCTGGGGCTGGGGGAAAGGGACGCAGTAGGGCTGGTCCAGGACACAGACCCTCAGGGAACACTGAGAAGTCCAGCCCTCAGTTGTGTAATACTAATGGATGGACATCACATAGCCTTGTGTAATGGCTAAGAGGGAGGCAGATGGGAAGTCCAAAGAGAGTCAGAGCACAAGGGGCAGCATGGTCAAAAGAAGTCCTTTGTCCGACCCTTGCCTGTGCTTTCTTTTCTTCTTCTGTGAGGGGTTCATGAGCTCATCTGTTGGCAGCTTCAAGATGAGAGATTCTTTGACTGCAAACTGAAAGACCTGGAAGAGAAGTCCAACAAAACCTGTTACTCCTTCTCAAATGAGGTGGTCAGATAACTGACATCAGCCAGGTGCTGGGCTTGCAGGGTTCTGGAGAGCTCACAGGCAGCTGAGTGAGTGGCCCCTGGGCATCTCTTCAGTTAGGAACAAATTGGCATTAAGATGTTGGTCACTGGCTTTGAAGTTAATTCTTAAGTATTTAGCCTGACTTGAGAAGGGAAAAATACTGAGCATAGTAACACTTTCCCTGGTCAGCTGCTTTAATCTACTGCTCTTTATGCGAAATCATGAAAAGTCAGCTGCTTACCAACAGGCTCTGCCCCTTAGGAAGGGCAACTTTGAGTTTGAATGCTGAAGGCATTCCAACTCTTTTGTGCTCTAAGCACTAGTGCCCTCTGTTGGTATAAAGATGTCACAGTCACTGGACTATGTCAGTAGGACAGCATCTCAGCAAGGCTGGTTCCCCTTCAGTGTGTTTCTTTCTTGATAACACATTCGTTTTTAAACTTTTTCCTTTTGGGTTCTAGGCTTCTTTGAGATTTTGTGAAAACTATAAACCCCCTTCTCGGAACAATGCAAACACAAATAAACTTGCATACAACTCCATGGACTTTTAGGTTAAAATGCTGAGAAAAGGTATAAGCACCCAAAGGAAAGCAAAGGCATGGTTCTATTACTTGTTCTAAGAAAAGGAACCATGAAGAAGGGACCACTATGACTCCTACAGGAATGTATCATGAGAGCATGGCTCAAGGTCTGATGTCCCTTTCTTCTTATACAGCCATGTCTTCAGTCTGTCATTTCCTGCTGCCAGAGCATCAGTGGCTGATGTGTCTCTAGTGATGGCATGAGTGAGAAGTAGCAGGTCCAGGCCCAGCCACTGAGGATCGTAATTAGAAAATCAAATGACAGAAATAATGGAGAATAAAGCAACCGATGAGGCTGATGGGAGAGCAGAAATGGCAGCAGCAGGAGTGTTCCAGATAAGAAGACCCACAGAAACACCTGGGGGGCTGGGGGGGGGAGAAAGATGCTTAAAGAGTGCAGAAATATCCAGAAGATATTTAGATTCCACCGTAGCCATACACAGAAATATGAATTCAACAAAGAGAAGAGCAGTTCCCCAAGTCTGGCTATTTGCAGAAGGTTCCATATTTGGGGAACCCACTTCATGGCCCAGAAACACAGATTCAGGTGGGACTAAACCTAAACCCACCTCTCTGCAGACACACAGACTTACACGCTGGCAGAGGGCTCCATCAATAGATGGAGGACCCACGCTTGTGCTGGCTGCTTTCAGACAGTACCTGCTTGCATGTCTTAGTTCCCAGGAGTCTGGCTATTGAACAGAAGTTGTTGAAGTAGGTACCATGGAAGACTCGAAAAAGCGATTCTTCAGCCCCAGTCCATTCCACAGGCTCCAAAGGTGCTTCCACTACACAGAGCTGAGGTGGAGCTGGACTTGCCTTCTGTTTTGTGGGGGTCTGACAGCGAGAGTTAGCCTCTAAGAGAAACAGAAAAAGTTAGAATATAATTCTCATGAGTGATGTGCCACCAACTCAGAAATACTTTATTCTGCTTTATTTTTTTAAAACTTTTTATTGTGAATTGAGTGAAAGTTAAAAGAGCATTATCATTGGTTTTATATTCAACAGATTATATACTTTGCTTCATTTCAATGATGGCAACCCCTTCCATGTACCAACACTAACAGTATTTACCTCTATTCACTTTAACATTGCATTCCTCCCTGATTCCTACTACCTTTATCTTTCCTCTGCTAACCTCCCTCTTGTTGTATATTGCCTGCCCTGTCACCTGTGTTAACATGTGTCTATCTTCTAGCTCATAAATAATTTTCCTTCCCCACCAGCCCCATAACCATCATAGGATTTTATCAAGAACACCTTTTCTTAACTTTTTACAACATTCTTATCATACAGTATTTGTCCTTTTGTGAGTCACTAATTTCACTCAGCATAATGTCCTGCAGGTTTATCTATGTAGTGAGGTGTTTCGCAGATTCATCATTATTACTCAGTGTTGCATAGTATTCTATTGTGTGTTATGTACCAAAGTTTGTTTGTCCATTCTTCTGTTGATGGGCATTTAGGTTGTCTCCATCTTTTTAATGTGTCTCCTGTAGACAGCATATTGAAGGATCCTGTTTTCTTATCCATTCTGCTCTTTATGTCTCTTGACTAATGTTTGATGGGTATGAACTGACTGATGTTATTGTGCTGGTTGGTTTGTGTGGTGCTGCTGGAGTCTGGGTTCCACGTAATTTTCTGCACTGAGTTCATTTTGTTTGTGGGTTTTCTTTGTAGTTTCCTATCTGTTGTGTTATTGTTTCCTAAATAGTTCTGATTTTCCTTTTATTTTGATATGCAGATGTACTCAGTTTGTTTGAGGTGACTCTGTAATTTATTAGTATTTTTCCCCATTTAAAACAGTCTGTTGTATCTTGAAATCTATTTGACTTCCTTGCCTTTTGGAAGTTTTGTATCTACACTATTCCCTCTTTATGCTTTGTGTTTGACTTCATCATAAACTGGTATATCTGGTTCCCTATTTTGAACACTTCTGTATCTGGGTTGAGTTCTAGGTGGTGTTGTCATGTATGGTAATCTA
>NW_006408525.1:28489990-28514551 GCF_000296735.1 Chrysochloris asiatica
GCGTGGTCACCAATCACAGCGTGTATTCCCATTGAGTCTTAGTCTTGGAAGGGAGTGGGTAGATGATTATTGATTGGCAACTTTTTTCTTTCAGAGTTTTGTATATGCCATCATATTGCTTTTGTGCCTGCATGGTTTCTGCTGAGAACTTGGTTTTCCTTTGTAGGTAACATCATTTTCCCTGAGCTGCTCTCAGGATTCTTTCCTTGTCTTTGGTTTTATAGAGTTGATTATATGTCGTGATTTTCTTTGGGGATATAGCTTATTTTATATATCTATTTTCTTTTGGGGTATATATTTCTTTTGGGGTTCATTCAGCTTCCTGAATGCTTATCTTCTTATCTTTCATGTTAGGGGAGTTTTCTTCCAACAACTCTTCAACAGTTTTCTCTGTGCTTTTGTTGTCTCTTCCTGTTCTGGAATTCTGCTCACCCATAGGTTGTTCAACTTTATGGTGTCCAACATAACTCTTAGGATTTCTTCATGCTTTTTTTCTGATTGTTCTTCTATCATACTATTATTGAGAGATTTAGCTCTGAGATCACTAATTCAGGCTTCCATTATTTCGAATCTACTCCTTTACTCTTTCAATGAATTGCACATTTCTGAGATCTTAATATTATTCTTCTGGATACCTAACTGCAGGTTATTGTACTGTTTCAAAATATGCATTTGTCTGTTCCTGTAGTATTTTCCTGAATTCTTCTACAGTATTTTTTTTTTCTGTATTCTCCTTGCTTTACTTGATCTTTCTATCAATCCTTTGAAGGTATCTAAATATCATTCGTTTTAATTGTTTTTTAGTTAGTTCCATTACCTTTTCTTCCTCAGAATGTTTTCTGGCTCTGCATCCTGATCATTCTCTCTCATTTCTATATGTGAGCTAAAATAGTCTACTGTCTCCAGGGCATTCTGGAGTTGTTGTATTTGTATTTAATAGATGATTATATGTTGGTGTGTTCTCAGGCTGTCACCAACTTTCTCTTGTGGGTGTAGTTAGAGAACAGAAGTGTGCATACCATCCTTGTTCATTGTCAGTGTACACCAGGCTGAGTTTGGCTGGTGTGGGCTACTGTCTATCATTGATCAGGTGATATAGGAGCTGGTACTGGCTCTTGCCCAGTGGGTGGAGCTGCAGATGGTATGGTTGTGGCTGGGCTGTATGGGCAAGGTTGCTGTCTCCTGTTAGATGGGAAAGAGAAAAACCCTCCCACATACACATATACATATACAAGAAGACAAAAGAGAATAAACAAACAAGAAACCAACAATGAAAAGAGAAAATAATAAAGAGAAGAAAGAAAGAAAAATAGGCAGCAACCAGAAAAAAAAGAATCTAATAACTACAAAGACAAAAGAGAGACAGGAAAATGATCCTATAGAGGAGAAAAAAATAAAAGGAAAACATTAAAAATAAACAATAATGAAAAAAGAGAAAAGAGGTACAGGAAAATAGTTACAGAAGAAAAAAATAAGAAAGGAAATAAAACGAAAAAAACACTTAGAAAAACCAGGAAAGGGAAGATAAAGAGTGAGTACAGAGCACTAAAGAAAGATCAAAAGGAAAAAAAAAGAAGGTAAATGCGAAACAGAAGGAAAACAACAGTGGAGACAGAAAGGATAAAATTCAAGGAAATGGGAAGAGAAGAAAGAATAAACAACCAAAAACAATGAAACAACAAAAGGAAAAAACCAAACCCCAAAACAAAAAAGCCATGTAGCTGTTGGACCTGGAGAGGAGAAAACTCTGGTGGGCTCCTACAAGCCAAGGAGCTCACAAGGTGAGTGTGGGAGGAATGTGACAGAAGAGTTCCTGGCCAGAGATGGAGTTCCTATTGGCCTTGGGGCTATCTGCACAGGGCACTCAATCCGGAAGTAGTTCCTAGAGGCACTTGATGGAGCTGGTTTCACTATCTGTTAGGACCACAGGGCAGCTGTTGGCAGGGTGATTGGTTAAATGTTGGTCTGGTGGCTCTGTGGGTTCTGTAGGTCTAGGGCCTAGCCCACCTGAATCCAGACACCAAAGCAGCACAACTGGGCCCTGCCTCACACTGGCATGGCTCCTGACCATGTGGCTCTGAACTCTCCGGAGAGCAGGGTCTGTCTGTACTAGGGGATGGATGAGGGTGAGGGCTGGCCACACCTCCGGTCACCAGGGGAGCATGGAGAGAAAGAAGGAATTGCACCTTTCCCCGTCCCTTGTGTAAATCTGCTCTGTCAGGCTACCATCTGTTGCCAAAGCTGCTCACAATTTGGTCATGTTGTATCTGGCAGGCTGTTCACCAACCTGTCTCCCTCTCTCACCTTCCCTGCTCAGCTTCACCTCCCAGCAAGCACTCAGTCCACTTTTCTAAACTTTCCTCCAAAGTTCAGAATTCCAGAATTTTCATGTGTGTCTGTTTCATTTGGTCTCTTGTATCTTTGTTGGAGAGAGTCTGTGTAGTGCATCTGCCTAGTCCACCATCTTACTGAAAGTCCCTTTATTCGACTTTTAAAAGGTGGAATGGTTAGGAACAAAATGATTCCCTCTCTCCACTACCTGCAAGCAAACCTGTAGAAAAACAATCAGTTTTAAAAAGGTGGTCATGTTAAGTGTTAGACAGTGTGCCTGGGACTACTAGAGTCCTTACATAGAAAGGAAAGAATCTTTGTTTTCTGTTCACTGTACCTGAAGAACTGGAGGCCCAGTCATTGCCTGTGTCCCTGTCACTATCACCTTCTTTAGTCTCAGCCACAGCAGAAGCTGACGTGTTAGAGCAGGAAGCACTGACTATGTGGTGCCGTCGCCGACGACGACCAGAGCACTTGGAGCGAGGGTTGTGGAGCATGGCATACTCCTTTGCTCCTTCCTGCAATGGACACAGTACAAACAGGAAACAGGAACAAACTCTGTGTCAGTATATTGATCTATCATCACACCATCTTCCACAACGTGCATGTTATGTACGACAATGTTTTTCCGCCCAGTCTGTACATGGTAGTTGTAACCATAGAATAAAAAACCTCTGGAAAACCTTTCTAAAGAAGCTAAAACTTATAAATTTGCATCTCTTCACTAAGAGTTCTCATAATCTTTTAAAAAAAGATATAGTCTATGCATTTAAGTATATATTTTAAACTTTTATTGTGAATTGAGTGAAGGTTTATAAAGCAGATCATCAGTTTTACATTCAAATCATATACTTTGTTTTATCTCAATGACTGTAGTCTCCCCAATGTAACATCATGGCTCACACTTTTCTCCCTTTGCTTCTTGCTTCCATTCCTCCTTCTTTCCCCACTCTTCTAAATGCTGTCCTTAGGTAAGTGCTGCCCGTTGAATCTCAAATGGTTGACCAGTCTATGGTGTGTACATCACTAGTGTTGTTGTCCCCCCATATACCTACCTATTGATGGGTTGGATAGTGAGCCACAAGGGTGACCAAAGGCCAGTCTCAAGGTTCCTCCAGTTTCTTTCTGACCAGGAAATCTGGTCTTTTTTCTCATTTTGAGTCTTGCTCCATATTTCCTCCCACTCTACCCAGGACCTTCTAATGTGATCCTTTAAAGAGCAGTTGGTGGTGGTAGCTGGACACCATCTAGTTCTTCTGCTCCCAGGGTCATAGAGACCAATGTCCATCAGACTGTTTCCAAGTGTCTTAAATTTTCATCACTCGTCTTTCTTCCACACAAGGAGACACCAATCTTTGCACCTTAGATAACTGCTCATGAGCTTTTATGACCCCAGTTGCTACTCACCAAAGCAGGATGTAGAACATTGTGTTTGTAGACTATGTTATGCCAACTGACCATGGTGTCCCCCAAGACTATGGTCCTGGGCCCACAGGCCTAGCAACTCATTCCCTCAAAGTATTTGATAATGTCTAGGAAGTTTTCATAATTTTGACCCCTGGATGCTACTGTACTGGAGAAAGAGGAGGCTTTTGCTCCCATTAAGGTTTACAGCCTTGGAAACCCTAAGCAGGGTTGCTGAATCGGAACCAACTCAATAGCACCTTGCTCCACCACATCCATGAATATGTTTGCAGCAAAAGTAAATGGCCACGTGGAAATATCCTGTGTTAGGCCTTTATATAATTGTGGGTATACTCCCGTTCTACATCTTTGCATCTTCAACTTCTGAGTTACTTGTATTCACTTGTATGTTAGCTATTTGGAATTTAACAACACATTTCTTATTTATAAGGAAATGAGGTCCAGAGAGGGGAAGAGACTTGTTCAAAGGTATATATAGCTAATTGTTCCAGAGTGGGGATCTGAATCAAGGTTCCTGGTCCCTAGGCAACTGCTCTTCATACTCTACAACACTGCCTCTAGTTCAGTAATAAAATGCCTATTCTCTGAATTTGTACAATGCTGTTGTTGTTGTTAAGTGCCGTGGAGTCAGTTATGACTCAGAGATCCTGTAAGGGGTTTCTGAGACTTTTAAATCTTCTCAGGGGCAGAAAGCCTCATCTTTCTCTACAGAGTAGCTGGCAGGCTTGAACTGCAGACCTTGTGGTTCTCAGTCCACTACGTAAACAATCTGTCAGTAAATGAAACTCAGAAGAATACTGAATACTGTTTTATAGTGATGTCCCCTGTTTTTTCTTTATATAATAACTGAATCATTCAATTTAGTGTCTCTCTTCTCACCAAACTTGGTTTTTAGTGACTTCTAGCTGTATTTGAAAACTAAGCCCACTTGTAAAGGATAAAGGTTTACCACCATCAATAAAGAGTATTCAGAACACTAATGCACTGCATACTCTAAAGAAAATTTTAAAGAAGTTGTTTCAAAACTAATTGAGTCTGGGGTATGCACTTGTAGTATTACAATATAAAGTATACAACATCACTTATAAAATGTCCTTACCTGAAATGTTTGACATAAATATAACTAAGCCTCCAGAGCTCATCTCTAGCTTATGGGAAACAGGGGGCTGGGAAACAAATTAAATGATGTCATGAGCTAACAACATACAAATCCAGAAGATGAAACATCTTACAAAACAACCAGTCAAGACTTTTTGCAAAGAAAAAAAAAAGGTGGGTAAATAGGATTATCTGAGATTTATGAAAATGAGAAAGAATACTAACTAAATATGATTACTGTCTAGATGATACGGCTTTGAAAAAGCAGCTATTCTTAGGACAACTCAAAAACCTTGAATATAGAACGCATGCTGGTGGTGGTGGTGGTGTCAAGTCAGTGCTGATTCCCAGCGTCTCTATGTCCAACGACCAACAGAACAAAACCCTGCACAAACAATTGCTCCTATGTTTGAGTCCACTGTTGCAACCATCTTGTTGAGGTTCTTCCTCTTTTTTGCTGACCCTACTTTCTCCAGCAACTGGTCCCTCCTGACAACATGGCCAAAATACATGAGATGAAATCCTTCCATCCTTGCTTTTAAGGAGCATTCTAGCTATACTTCCTCCAAGACAGATTTGTTCATTCTTCTGGCAGGATAAATTGTTGTTGTTAAGTACCTTTAAGCCGATTTCGACCCATAGTGACCCTGTGCAGGGTTTCCTAGGAACAGCTGGTAAGTTTGAACCCTGACCTTGCAGTTCAAATGACTTTGCGTCTGAAGCATTAGCCCACAGCGCCACACCAGGACTCCGAATGCAGTGGGGTATACAACTAACTGATCACAGCCAGTTACAGGCAGGATAAGAGACAGTCAAAATTCTTTGCTGACACCATAATTCAAAGCCTTTTTTAGTCACTGCCAGCTTTTGTAAGTATACGAGGTCATTGAGAATGCCATAACTGCTGGTACCTGGGTATCAACTGCTCTGAAAAGGATCATTTTAAGAAGGTCCTGGATAGAGTGGGAGAAAATGTGGAACAAAAGTCAAAATCATAAAAAAGATCAGGCATATTGGTCAGAAAGAGATTGGCGGAACCTCAAGAGTATGGCCTTTGATCACCCTTTAGGTCTGGAACTGAACTCATCCCTGTGGCTCAGTCAAGCAGTCAAGCAGTAGAGAGATACATAGGTTGACACTAGTGAGGTATGCACACTGTCAAATGGTCAACCATTAGAAATCAGTAGATCAGCAATCTCCTAAAGACAAAATTCAGAAGGGTGGGGAAGGAGGAACGGAATCAAGAAACATAGGGAGAAAACAGGGTAAGTGATGTTACATTCAGAGGACTGCAATCATGGAAATGAAACAAAGTGTATGGTTTCATGAATGCACAACTGCTTTGTAAACCTTTACTCAATTCACAACAAAAAAGTTTAAAAAAAACAAAACCATGGCTTGAGTTACTTGTAACTTAGTCTTCAAAGTGACATCTTTGCTTTTTAACACTTTATAGAGGTCTTTTGCAGCAGATTTGCCAAACACAATACACCTCTTGGTTTCTTGATGATGCTTCCATGGATGTTGATTGTGGATCTAAATAAAATGAAATTTTTGACAACTTCAGTATTTTATCTGTTTATCATGCTGTTGTTTATAGAATATATGTTGTTGGTGGTGATAAGTGCCACTGAATCAGTTCTGACTCTTAGAGACATGTTATAGGGTTTCTGAGGAGCGGCTGGTGAGTTTGAACCCCGGACCTTGTGGTTAGCAATCTAGTGCTTATCCTACAGTCCCACATCAGGATTCCATAGAAAATATGGTGGTGATGGTGGTGAGTTGGTTCCAACTCATAGCAACCCTATATAGGGGTTCCAAGACTATAAATCTTCATGGGCACCGGAAGCCTCATCTGTCTGTCTCCCTCAGATCAGCTGGTAGATTCAAACTTACTGACCCTGCAGACAGCAGCCCAACTTATAATCCATTACACTATCGGGGCTCTTTCTATAATATATACTAGATGATATTATGAAATTCTTGTTGATTTTCTCAGGTTTAATAATTAGGATATGTAAGAGAGTATCTTTATTTTTAAGAAATGCATGCCAAAATACTTAGCAATCAAGCACAATGTCCACAACTTATTTTCAAATGGCTCAGCAAAAGGCTGTTGTTAAGTTCCATTGAGTCAATTCCAACTCATAGTGACCCTGAGGAGCAGCTGGTGGGTTTGAACTGCTGACCTTGTGGTTTGCAGTTCAGTGCTGATCTTACAGTGCCATACCAGGAGTCTAGCAAAAGATACACAAACACAAATATACGGATAAAGTGCTTAAGAAAAAAAATTAAATCAATAAGAAATTATCTTCCAACTCCTCTGCATGATTCAAACATTTATATTTTTGTTGAACACTTAGGCTCTTAAAAAGTTAGGAAAAAATAGTCCAGCATTATATTTCAATTATGTGCTCATGTCTAGAGAGTAATAAAAAAGAAAACCCCAAAAAAACCTGTATTTACATATTTGTTTAAAATAAAGCAACAAAATATTCTGGGCATTGGTGGTAGTATTACATATAGCAGCACAGTGTGAATACTATGAGAACAATGCTCTTTTGAGTTATATACAAGAGGTTTTAAAAAATTCATGGAAAAGGATGAGCTTTTCATTTCAGTTTTCCACAAACTTTTTGAAGCCCCTTATGAATGCTGGTATGTTGACATAACATAATGTAATTAAAAACAAAAAAAGCATGAGGGAATAAAAACAGCATCAACTATCGATTTAAACTAGAGGCGGAACTCCATCTGTGCCTTACCACTGACTTACCAGTGGTATAAGGTATATAAATTCCATAACCCATAGTTCTCTACTGTGGGACACTGTTAATAAGGATGGAAATAAGATAGCATATTTTAAGGGCCTAACACAATGCTGGAGTCCTGGTGTGACGTTATAGGATAAGCACTGGACAGTAAGGGTGATTTGAACTGCAAGGTCGGCAGTTCAAACTCATCAGCCGCTCCTTAGAAACCCTATACAGGGATGCAATGTGTCAGAATCGACTTGACGGTACTTAACAACACCACCACAATACTTGGTACATAAGAAGGAATCCATAAAGTTGGGGAAAGAGTACATCAGATAAAATCGATTCTTTTACTCATATGGTCTATTCTCCAGATACATGTCCAATAGCACTCCTGACAATCTTTCCTTCTATTGTCCCATAAAAGAGAATTACAAAGGTAATTGGCTTTATAATCTAATTTTACTTGGTTGTATATATTTTATCAAGGCATTTTAATTCTTTACCTAAGCTTAATTGAAAGCAAAACTGTATCTTTGACAAATCTAACTGATCCATTCCCTTCCAGCTTTCAGAGAACTGCCTCCTCTACCTCCCAGGTACCCAGAAGAATGTATACTGCCTCATAAGATCTGTTCATCAGGAAAGGGTGTATCTGACTGACTACCTCACAGTAAGACATCAGTGTCTTCATATGCTCTTCTCCTTTGGTTGTGTACAGACAATGGAAGACAGCAAAGAAAATGGAGTGCAGATAACATACACAATCGGCTCCAATTCTAACAATATTTCAGTCTCTAAAATCTGAAGTCCTGGTGTGGTGTTGTTGCAGGTAGGTTTGAACTACACTGTTTGTAGTTCAAATTCACCAGCTGCTCCTCAGAAACCCTATACTGGGTTGCTATGGATCAGAACCGACTCGATGGCACGTAACAACAACAACAACATAACCTGAAGAGATGATATTTAGAGCAGAAAGTCTTTAGCGCTCCTTCACTTTCATTCCATCGGTTCCACTACCCCAGTGTTTGAAGGAGCTCCTTAAGAGCAGAAGCCATGTTTTGTTTGTATTTTATGATCCTCAGAGTACTACGTACTCACTCACATAGCTTGTTTTCCCAGGGGCAGAAAGCCCAAGGACCATTTCCTGCACAATTTCAACAGAGTTAACAATACTAAAATAGCTTAAGAACGTACCAGTAAAAGGAAGCAGTCTGTCCCACATGGTTCTGGTTCAATCTTGATTTCTTTGTTCTTGCGTTTGTATACATTAGGGGTGGCATGAAAAGCTGGAAAACACAAACTGTCTTGTTTCCCATGGTCCATCCACTTCATGGAATGGGGAGGAACAAAGTTGGATTAGGGAGCTATTGCAGGAGTTAGAATCTGATAGAATTAGCTACCATCAGGACACACATCATTTAACCACTTCTAATATCAACACATTTCTTCCAAAACAAAGAGGTAGTGAGGGGCAATTACAACTGGACAAGTGAAAATAGATCTAGAATCTGTAAAGCCATCATCTGACTAGGAGCTGAGAAGTCTACATAATAAAACTAGAACCAAGAGGAGGAAATGGTGATTGGGTTGGAAAAGAGGTGAACATTTCAAACAGCAGAGCCCCACTCACGGTGAAGGAAGCAGTCGTATTTAAAGCAGCGCCGGCAAAAAAGGGTGTGGAAGGAGTGCAGAGATTGCTCCCGCTGCACAGACTTGGCATTGGGGCCATCAATGTTGGGTGTGCACTGAGGGGGAAGTGCATTGGGGTCTGACATCTCCGTTAGCTCTCGATACCTATTGAAGAAAAGAGAGATAAGAAATCCTGAGGGAATGTCTCCACTGAGAAAATCCAGACTGAGTACTGAGGGTCACCCAGGTACAGTATGACAAGATATTGTGGGTGATTCTTGTGGGCCCAGCTGATGAAGGACTTATGTAAAACTAAACAAGTGCACCCTAATAAACACGCTGGGTGCACGCCTGAGAGAAGCAAGGGAAGCTAGAGTAATTCTCCAGAAAAATTGCAGAATAAAAACTCTCTGCCCAGACTTATGGCAAGCAATGACCCATATGTAGGAAAGGTCTTTTAGGGGTAAGCAAAATACATACAAAATAATCAGAATAAGCAAATCATAATGAATTTACCATAAATGAGGTTTCTTATTAACAAAAAAATAACTTTTAATAAAAGCTTTATCCAAGTATTCTGTATATGGCCTGAGTGGGACAGTTTTGCTTACCTCTCCTTCATGTCATCTGGAACACCATTCTCAGGGAACATGGAGGCAATTGCACTAAAGATCATGTCATTTGGGAACTGTTTCTTAGAACTCTTCTTGTTGCCTGAATTGAAGACGACAGAAAGCTCCTGAGTGCTGTTATCAGAGCCAACAAGGCTGTTTTCCCTCTGTCCCTTTTGTCACAGCCTTCTGATTAGAGCTGCTAACACCAACCTAACCACGGACTGTATAGGAATATAAAAAGGCCAGTACTGCCTGCACACGTGTCACCTAGGGCTCCAAGAAAAAAGAGTCATCTACATATTAGCAATAAAATCCAGAGCCCACATTAGACTCTCGAGGTAGACAGGAGAGGTCTGATATTGATACTGGAGAACAAAACTGAGATTATAACTGTGTTATAATAAGAGAGAGAGCTATTTCCCTAGAAAAGATGAGTTAATATATAAGTTAAATGAGTTAAATCCACAGTGTTAATACATAGAAAATGCTCATGATCTAAGGTTAAATAAAAGGGAACACAAAATTGTACACTAACATCTCAATTTCACATAATATAGAAAAACATGTTGATTTATATATATACATATTTTGAGTCTAGAAGGAAGCATGTCAAAATATTAGGAGAATTAAAGGGTAACTTTATTTTTTTCTTTGTAATTTCTCATATTTTCTAAACATATTACTTCTATAATTAGAAACGAACAATTATTTTTTTAAGTTCTTCTACTTTTTTCTTCAACTAGGTTACATCTGTCTTAAGCTATCTATGATCATGTTTTCCTTTTAATTGGGTCAAGGAGAAGCACTCACATCCTTTAATAAGCAACAAACTCTTTAATAAGCTTTTCCTTCTTCCATAACTTTCCAAGTGACATAAGGAAGTAATGCTGTTTACCTTCAATAGTATGCCGTTTTCTCTTTCTTGTCACTGGCAGGTCTTCTTTGCTGTCATCCTGCTTTCCATCTGAGGTGTCATTGTGTCCTTCTTCTTCCTCATCTGAGTATTGATTCAAGGCATCCACCAGCTCCAGGAAAACAGCATCGCTAATCAGGACAGATCCAGGGATCATTTCTGAAACAGAAGGATTAGATGGGTGAGCGCAGTGGTCCTTCCATACTCCACCGGTCCTCCTAGGAAGGCTTTCTTATATTCATCTCCAATGTCTAGATCGGTAACATGTAATTTTTTACATAGACAATCAAAAATTACAATAATTTGATTGGCGCTTACAAACTGCAACAGTTCAGTTGACTATTGTTGTTGTTGTTGTTAAGTGCCATCGAGTTGGTTCCAACTCATAGCAACCCTGTATAGGGTTTCCAAGTAACGGCTGGTGAGCTTGAACCGCTGACCTTGAGTGCATAACCCACAGCACCACACCAGGACTCAGTCGACTACAGTGGCTCTAATAAAATCTAGTTATAGATTATATTCTTACTAAGGTAACTCACTTCCACAGACAAAGTCTGTATTTATGGTCAGTAACCTTACAAAAGTGTGCAAATAATTGTGAGTAGGACTGAGATAGGATGATAAAATGCAAATTTACTCAGACTTGCTGCTGATGGGTCAGTAGTGACTTCTCTGAGTCAAAAGATAGCACTTTTCCCAAAAACCATTGAATATAGGGTACACAGAGTCCTGATACAGCACTGTGGGATAATGCACTGGAGCACAAGGTTGGTTTGAAACCAAGGTTGGCGGTTCAAATTCACCAGCTCCTTGGAAACCCTAGATAGGATCACTAGGAGTTGGAACCAACTTGACGGCACTTAACAACAATAGGGTTATATGGTGTCCTGGTGTGGCACTGTAGGATAAACATTTGACTCCAATGTTGGTTTGAACTACATGGTTGGTGATTCAAATCCACCGGCCGCTCCTCAGAAACCCTATACAGGGTTGCTATGAGTCAGAACCAACTAGACAGCACTTAACAACAATAGGGTTACATGCAGTCCTGGTGTGGCGCTGTAGGATAAGCATTCGACTGCAATGTCAGCTTGAACCATAAGGTCAGCGGTTCAAATCCACCAGCCGCTCCTTGGTATACAGGGCTAACTATAAGTCGGAACTAACTCGACTGCACTTAACATAGGGTTACATGTATTGCCATTTAGGAGAGTCTTTGAACACCAGGGGGAGCTATGGATCAACATCTCAACAGCACCCCAAGAGCGAACTTTCACAATTGTCAGAACAGAAGAGGTTGTTGGTTTGCAAATCCTAAGCATCTCTTCTCACCTGCCTTTTTCTGGCACACGGAAAGCCTTTTCTAGAACTACAACTAAATCCAACTGATGAGCTTCTATTCAGATCCTGAACTCACCTTCTGGGAGATCCAGAGGATGCCGGATCACAAAAGTATGAAAGAGGTTATGTTCATTGCCATTCTCAGAAAAAGAGGAGTAAGAAAAAAATAGCCTTGAATGTCTTATGGAAAATTCCTAAGATCAAATTTTACTCATTGATTACCGTATCATCCTTTGGTCTCAACTCCTTTTAAAATTCAACTGGAATGTTTTTAATATAATAATTTACCTATCAGTTACAAGATGACATTAAAATATTAGTATGTGCATCCCAAGGAGCAGCAGATAAAAGCAAAATGAGACACTACATTCACTTCTCACTCATCGGCTATCTTATTATTCAATATTTCACATATGACCATAGTAAAATTTACTATTTTGTACATTGATAACATACAGCTGCTAGTAAACACTGAAGTGCAAGGCAAGAAAAGCACTGACTGTGATGATTAAGGTTGTGTGTCAATGTGGCAGGGCCATGATTCTAAGTGGTTTGTCAGTTATGAAATGATGTAGGCATTTTCCATTTTTTCTGATCTGATGTGGTCATCTTCTATTTTTATGTAACACTGAATTTTGCATAATGACCTGATCTCTGGAACCTAATGATGTGGTTAAGTGAGGAGTGGGTATGCTCTAACAAAGTTGTCTATTAAAGGACACAGTACCAATACCTTCTTCACCGTGGACTTTTCCATCATAATTATTGATCAACTCTTCAATAAAAGTTTCATCTTCTTCTTTCACCTCATCTCCCATGTAGGGAATATTGCACAAAACTGTCTCATCTTCTACCTGAAATCAAATCAGATGTGGTTCATTCACTTCATGAAGTCACTATGCATATACTCTTCCCCACTTAGATTCTTTGCCCTTTTTGCTTCTTGATTCTCCTAAAAATGCTATTAGTTACAGAGTTTTCTACATTATAAAGACTGGTCATTTTGTTTTGCCTACAAAATCTCCAATGGAAGGGAAAATACTCCTCTTAGGGGATGGAAGAAAAGTTTAATTATTTGATGAAACTAGAACCAAAAGTTTAACTTGATACTAACAATAGCATTTCCACCAACACCTAGAATCTGATAATACCCTAATTTTCCATAGTGCATCCATCTATTATGTCACCTTATACTCTATTAAAGGAGCTCTGGTAGCGTAGTGGTTACGAATCGGGCTGTGAACCGCAAGGTCAGCAGTTTGAAACTACCAGTGGTTCCGCGGGAGAAAGATGAGGGTTCTGCTCCCGTAAAGATTTACAGCCTCGGAAACCCTGTGCAGGGTCGATATGAGTCGGAACCGACTCCACGGTACATAACAACAACAACATACTCTATTAAACATCATCATGAACAAGGTATGAACATCACCTAAGTAACCGTCTAAAAAGTCTTCAATTCTTTTCATAAGTAGACAAACAAATAAAAAGGAAGAATATGATTTTCAATAGCTAGAATATTTAGAACAGAAACTAGGCAACTATAAAATTTTGGATATTGGAAAAACAGACTAAGATTAACTTCCTGTCCAATAATAAAAAATTATGATCATAACTCATGCCAATCACTTTCAATAGGAACCTAAAGTCAACTGCAGTATAAGCTAGAGATAGTATCCAGAAATTAATAATAAAGGATTTCTCCCTTTTTGTTTTATCAGGGAACACAATCATTCTCAAATCCCCAAGTATCAAGTAGAGTTACTACTCTGAAATTTTATTCTAAGAAATAATTCCCTGTGGTAATCTTATATCCTATTTTAATAAGCAGGTAATAAGCAATGGTAGTATTTAGACAGCATGGATTATCAGAAGGACAAACAATCTTAGTAGGAATTAGTATAAAGGTCCAGATAAAAGGATTGTGATCCATGTTAACTTCCGTTATCTCAGTTGCTTTTCTAGCATTTTGCCTTTAGAGACTCAGAAAAGACTGCTTCAGCAGCTGGGAGATACCAACCTGCTTATGCCTCGAATGTCTGACTTAGACTGCATTTAACTTTAAGTTGTTGTTAGGTGCCATCAAGTTGGTTCCAACTCATAGCAACCCTAAGCATAACGGAAACACAGCCTGATCCTACACCAGCCTAACAATTAGCGTTACGCTTGAGTTCACTGCTGCTGGCACTGTGCCAGTTCATCTCATTGGGGGCTTTCCTCTTTTTCACTGACCCTGCACTTTACCAAGCATTGTGTCCTTCTCCAGGGACTGGTCCCTCCTTATAACATGTCTGAAATGTAGAGATGAAGTCTGGCCATCCTGGCTTCTAAAGGAGCATGGCCTGGCTGTACTTCTTCCCACACAGATTTATTTGTTGTTCTGGCAGTCCAGGGTACTTATAATGTTCTTCTCCAACACCACAATTCAAATGCATCAATTCTTCTATGGTCTTCTTATTCACTGTCCAACTTTCACATGATTATGAAGCTATTTGAAATACCATGGCTTGAGTCAGGTGCATTTTAGTCCTTAAACCAATATCTTTGCTTTTGAATATTTTAAAGAGATCTGTGGAGCAGATTTGCCTAAATCGATATGTTGTTTGATTTCTTGACTGCTGCTTCCATGAGTGTTGATAGTGGATCCAATCAAAATAAAATCTTTGACAGCTTCAATCTTTTCTCCATTTATCACGATGTTATTTATTGGTCCGGTGGTGAGGATTTTTGCTTTCGGTACTTTGAAGTACAACCCATACTGAAGGCTGTGGTCTTTAATCTTCATTACTAGGTATTTTAAGTCCTCTTCAATTTCAGCAAGCAAGGTTGTATCATCTGCATATCGGAGGTTATTACTGAGTCTTCCTTGAATCTTAATGCCATGTTCTTCACATTATCCAGCTTCTCAGATTATTTGCTTATCACACAGACTGAATAAATGTGGTGAAGGAATACACCCTGACACACACCTTTCCTGATTTTAAATCATTCAGTATCCCCTTGTTCTGTCTGAACAACTGCCTCTTGGTCTATGTACAGGTTCCTCAAGAGCACAGGTAAGTGTTCTGGAATACCCATTCTTCCCAATGTTATCCATAGCTTGTCAAGATCCACACAGTCAAAAGACTTTGCATAATTGATAAAGCACAGGTAAACATCTTTCTGGTACTCTCTGCTTTTAGCCAAGATCCATCGATCTGACGTCAGCAATGATATCCCTCATTCCACCTCCTTGTCTGAATCTGGCTTGAACCTCTGGCAATTCCCTGTCAATATTTTGCAATTTTATTGCAACCATTTTTAATTTATCTTCAGCAATTTAAGAAAGGTCATTAGAGAAAATTAGAGTTTTGCCCAATCTCAAGTCATTCAAAAAAGGACCAGTCTCGACATTCTGTATCAAGGAGGGGAGTGATTAACTTTGCAGTCTAGGAGCAGAGGTCCCTGAGACCATCAAGGGAGAAGAGCAGAGAGTGGGACCCTACCCAGAGAAGCAGTGACGTCAGAGATGGAGGCAGAGACGATGACATGGAGAGATGGAGCAGCTGGGGACTTTAGACCCAGAGAGGAAGAGGGGCAGGCTTATAGGGTAATTAATACCCCATTTGGTTGCCTGATGATGCATGAAGGGATTGTAACTATGGCAATGAAACGATATAAGATAGGATAAATGTTAAACTAATGCTCTCCCATGTAAACTATCACATAATTCACAAAATATACATAAAAAAAAAAACAAGTCAACTCAGAAGGACACTTCACAGAACACCAAATCTAACATATTAGAATGTGCAATATACATTTTTAAGAGTAAATAAATTACAACAATGTTCTGGCCTGTGTGCCCAAGCTTAGTTATGTATTCTGACATAAGAGAATCATATAGAATAAGAGAATCAATACTTACCATAAAGTTCTGCTGTAGAGGGGACCACGAATACATGATGGGAACCAATGCAACTGTGTTCAGCGACCTCATTAACATATGTTGACTTGCAAATCCTGGGAAAATGCTCTCTATGGTACACTGAAATGCAAGCAATGACACAGCAAGGAATAGCAAGCGGGCAACCCAAGAGAGAATTGTAGTTTCTTTCCAAAAGGATCCCAACAGACTTCTAATTCTTACAAATTAACAAATTTGGGGTTTTGTAACAATTAGCTCCAAAAAGGAAGTATGAGTCTATAAACCTGTGGAAAGCAGGAACTGTCTCTTATTCACCTTTGTATCCGCCATAGAAGAGGCCTGGTGGCACCATGATTTAGAGCTCAGGCGCTAACAGGAAGGTCAGTGGTTCAAATCCACCAGCCACTCCACGGGAGAAAGACATGGCAGTCTGTTGACATAAAGAATATGTCCAACTGACTCTCCAGTTCCCTCTCCTATCATACCTAAACACTGGCCTGAGCAATCATAAAAGGAGGAAAAGCAACATTGCAACTGACTTCAGTGCTTTTGTGGCATATGGCCTAGTCTCAAACAAACTTGAAGTCACAGAATTTGTTTCCTCATTACTGGGGATAATCATAGGCTAAAGGAATGAGTAAGGGAGTAAAGCTCTGAACAGCTGGTGTAAACTGTATTTGGGGAGGGATCTAGCGTACAAGGGGGCTTCAAAAACTTCATGAAGAAATGGAATGAAAAGGTAATAAAATTTCTCCCATGACTTTTTGAATCCCCCTTGTGCACTTTTTTTGTGTCTTAATGAAAGTATTTTCTTAAAAAAAAAAAAAAAGTAGTGTAAAGATGAAGATGTACACCTGAAAATACCTGTTCCATAAAATAAAATGAGCTGTTATGTATGGATATTCCACCCTAACAGAACCACAAACCTTGTTTCCCATAACTTTCCAACCATAAGCATCTGTTGTAATGGAGATTTGACAGAAATTCTCGTGTTTTTTTTGAGGAACTATGCCCTAACCTAGAAGTCTATGTAACAGATTCATGAAGATATCCACCCTGTCTACATCTGAACATGGGGAACAAAACCCTAGATATAACAAAAATCTTTGAAGTTTCAACAGAAAAAAAATTTTAAAGATTATAGCCTTAGAAACCTTATGGAACAGTTCTACTCTGTCCGCTGGGGTTGCTATAAGTCAGCATCAACTTGGCGGCAACCAGTTTGGATATAGGTTGGGTATCCTAACAGAGCCCAACACAGTCTGTCACTGTGACTGAACTGATGTTAATACAATTTAAAACTGGTGGTCTCCTTGGGTATACACAACAGCAAAGGGCCTCAGAAAGTTCTAGGAGATAAGAATGAGATGAGGAAATTTCCTTGAGGCTATAAGCTTTAGCACAGTGAACATCAACTCAACCACACAGGTGATGGGCATAGTACAGAGAAAAACAAAATTGTACAGGCATTATAGTTACAGAAGACAATTACCCTCAAAAACGTTACCTGCTTTTGATATTATCTCTTTAAGAAACTAGAGTGTTCTTTTTACATTTACCATAAGGGCTGTCCTTTTGATCAAGATACTCTTGCCCAGTATCCAAGGCATTCCTTTCTTAATATCAAAGACTGGGAAGCCAAAAAAGGCACAAAAAAAGGTGGTTTTGGCTCTTGGACACAGACCCCAAGAGTAGGTAGCAAATGTCTAGCTTTTTATGACAAACTTCATGATTATGCTAATAGATAAGAATAGAAAGTGAAAAAGTTATTTTTTAAATTACAAATACTATTAAAAATTAATTATAATGGCTATATCCATTAGCCATACTTTTTATGTTCTAATGAATTACAAAAACAGAAAAGGAAAAAAAAAAAAAAAAGAGAGAGAGAGAGAGCAAGGCTGAGCTGAGACCCCCAAGAAGTACCTTTTTGAGGAAAGGATGCCCACTCACAGGCTTCATCAACTGAACAGGTTGGACACGAAGTTTCTTCCATTCTTCATTGAGGATCTGGGTTTTTTCTTGAACTTTTGCAAAATTTGCTACATACAAAGCCTGGCAAGGCCAAGAAAAGACTCGTAAGATGTTAAAACAAGAGTTTAAAAAAAAAAAGTCAACCACTGCCCACTGGATTAACATAGTGTATATTAAAATGTACATCTTCTTTAGGAATTATTTTTACCTTTGCCCCCATATTGGCCTGGAGCCGTTTCAGTTGTCGCAGTCGCATATATTCCGATTTAACTTTTCTTTTCCAATAAGTGATACATTTGGAAGTTGGGGGATTTGGTATATCCATTTTGCTGAACTCTAAGAGAGAGAGATGAGAAATAGCATTTTATTGCCTGAAAATGAAGCACTCCTGAAACTCAAATAAGCTATCATTCCTATTCATATTATTCATGGGAATATAAATTTAAAGAACCCAAATCTGTGATCTATGAGTTTACTAAAAGTAGTCATTAAAAAAAAAAGATTTCACATCAGCAATTACTAGTCTGATTACCAGGGAGTTCAGCTTCTGCATTTCTGTGCCACTTCACTGTTCCCACAACACTCCTGTAGCTCCCTCACAAGAATTACTTTGAAGTGTGGGAGCCTACTCATGACCTTGAGTAAGAGAAATTCTCAACAACAATGAAGTTAACATCAAAGCACTTTATCTAAAGACACACCCAAACTACAAAACTGTACCTGCCAGTGTAGATTGCCTCTATCTACTAATGCCTAACCATAAAGGTAGGAGACAACAGCAACATAACCTAATCTGCAAACCAACGGCATGACTACAGAGACATCAAGCTACATGCACATCACCATTTCTTTGGTATCTGAATTAGGGTTCAAAGTTTTAAAGAAGTGTTTATTATAATACTCTCTAAATACCTCACAGAATGCAAGAGTCAAGTTTCACGGTGTATCTTCTTGTCTTCAGAGGAATGGTGAAACACAAAGGCAAAACAACTTTTCAACTTTTCAAAAGAGAACAGAGAGAGAGATTTTATTAAGTCAGTGGAGCATAGTCAGCCCCTGATATCCTCAGTCGGATCCTTCCCCAGAACTAGAAAGACTTCATCGGTCTCTCCTACCACTCCTTTCCCATGTAAGTCAGGCCCCAGTAATCCTAGGTGCATTTAGGAACCGTATTTTATTAAATTCTATCAGGCTAGTCATGTGTCTAAATACACTCTCACAATTACTAAGTGGACAATGTTTTCCTGTTCTAATTTCTAGGCTCAGTCAGCAGGTCCATCAATTATTTTAGAGAAAGAAAGCGCATGTCTAAATTCAATAAATCTACACAATGTTTTTACTCTACCAAGTACTTAGGTTTTTTAGAGAACTAGTTCTATTTGTTTCACCTAACATTTACATTTCTGAAAACATTATAAAAGCTTTGAAGAGTCAAAAAGTGAAAATGAAACTAAAGTTTTAGGTGTTTAAAATTTTTCTACAAAGCATTTTTTTCTTTTGGAGTTTAATATTACAATTTTTTTTTTAATATTACAAATTTTTCTGAAGAAATATTTAGTGAGTTACTTGTTTTCTTGCAAAGAAATGACAGTACAGATAAGAAAACAGCAAAATTTAACCCATCATCACACATATGCTACAATCAGATCACAGTAATACCCATCATCTGGACTTTTAAAATACTCTCTGCATATTGCATCTAAAGAATTGAATGGATCAATGTAATGTGTATGATTTAGAAGGTAAAAGGACGGAAGGATTGGCAAAGAAGCAGACAGACTCACTGTGTTTATTATGAAACCAATCAAGTTATTTCAGGCCTTAGAAACATCTCTGTGAGTTAAGTATTATCTGCCTAGGGAAAGTACAGAAACAACAAGGTCTGAAAATCTGAATCTCAGCGTGCTAAAGCAGATTTGAAAAAAACTAAGACAATCCTAATTTCTTTCCTCAGAATTACACAATCTCTCTTCTTCCTGCATCTTTTAAATATGTCTCAAAGAAAGCCAAAAAGAGAGGTTAATTTTTCAGTGATAAAAACTATTTAAGATCATACATCAATCACACTTACATGTAGCATTTTATATGGTTGCTCAGATAATTTCAGCCCTGAACAAGCTTAATAACAGTCTCCTCCAGAAAATGCAGCTCTGGTAGCGTAGTGGTTACGAATCGGGCTGCTAACCTCAAGGTTGGCAGTTTGAAACTACCAGCGAGTCTGTGGAAGAAAGATGAGGGATTCTGCTCTCGTAAAGATTTATAGCCTTGGAAACCCTGTGCAGGGTTACTATGAGTCGGAACTGACTCCATGGTACTTAACAACAACCAGAAAATGCAAAATAGTTTGAATGAAAGACAAAACTGCCTCCCTCAGGAATCATAGGTCACCAATGTTGTTGTCAACTGCTGTCAAGTGAGCTGGTTCTGTATAGGGTTTCTGAGACTTTACAATTTTGAGTGAGCAGAGTGTCTCATCTTTCTCTCTAAGAGCAGCTGGTGGGCTCAAACCCAGTCCAGTGCTTATCCTATGGAGCCACTGCGCTCCTCTTTACCGAGACCCAAATGTTATAGAATCAGCAGCTTACAGTTCAATGAGACATATCTCCTTCAAAAATGGTTATGAACCATAACTTCCTCTTCCATTCTTTTTGGAACTATTTTCCCTTTTTGAAAAAACCAGTAGGTTCAGGGTAGGTTGCCTCACCCATTTTAAACTGTATGAAACAATTACTGGAACAAAGAATGGAAAAAGAACAGCCTCAATCCACAGCAGTTTGTGTTCCTTAGAAGAAATGGCCACAAAGAAATAATCTTTTAATTAAAGAAATGAGATATCTACGATCTCCTACAGTCCATCAAAGGAGAAGATGACACTAAACATACAACAAGAATCTCACAATGAATAGCATCATTTCTAATTCTAATCAAGTGTTTTATTTGGCCAGAGGAGTACACACATATACACAAAAATGCTACTGAGCTTGAACCAATAACAATGTAAACTAAGCCACACTTCCTTTACAATGAAAGTGAAACTTGAATCTCATGAGTCCATGAGCCAATATTTACTTCACTTGGCTTTTTAATGGGTCTCCAGTATCTCTAAAAGTTTATTTGGCAATTGGTCAGTTCCCACAGGATATAAGGAAGACAAGACGTATTGCTTGGAATAGATATGATTAAACAAATGAAAAACAACCATAGATGGGTTTTCACAGTAGCTGAACTCTAACAAACAACAATCATTTCAAAGTTAAAAAAAAAAAAATTAAACTACATTCACTGTAATGGATTTAGAGAAGTGAGTTCATCATTTTGGGCATAGAGAGTAGAACACAGAAAATACTTACAATTTCTACTAGCACTATTCTTTGGTTACTTCTTTTTACCATCAAGTCGGTTCTGACTCATGGCGACCCTCGCTCTCTAAGGTTTTCCGAGGAGTGACTGGTAGGTTTGAACTGCCAATCTTGCAGTCAGCAGTCCAGTGCTTATCCTACAGCACCACACCAGGACTTACACATACAAAACAGTAAAGTACTAGGTGAATTCCTTAAGAACCTTTTCTTAGACTCACTTAAAAATTGAAAATAAACTCCAAAACATAGACTACTTTGGTCAAAAAATGTAAAAGTGAGGCTTTAAATAAATAACTATTACATGCAATATTAAGACCAACCCAATTAAAAGTGGAAGAAAAATATAAACAAACATATCACCAAAAAAGATAGAAAAAATGATAAATTGAAAATAAACTCCAAAACATAGGCTACTTTGGTCAAAAAATGTAAAAATCAGTCTTTATATAAATAACTATTGCATGCAACATTAAGACCCACCCAATTAAAAGTGGAAGAAAAATATGAACAAACACATCACCAAAAAAGACAGAAAAAAAACATTAAGGGAGAAGAGCGGAGTGTGAGATCCTACCCAGAGAAGGAGACGCCAGACTATGATATGGAGAGATGGAGTGGCTGGGGACTCTAGACCCAGAGAGGGAGAGGGGCTGTGTGCTGAGGGAGGGGAAGAAAGGGAGGGACAGGCTTGCAGGGTATACCCTTTGGTTGGTTGATGATGCATGGAGGGGAATGTAACCATGGCAATGAAACAATATATGATAGGATGAATGTAAAGCTAATGTTCTCCCATGTAAACTATATCATTCACAATAAAACATTAAAAATGGCAAATCAGCCATCTTTAGTCATCAAACACCCTCAGTAGCATGGGAAAAAAAAAAAAAAATACACACCTTCTGAATCATGGGCAACCCATGTGCTTCAGAGTAGAACTGCTCCATAGGGTTTTCATGACTGTGACCTTTTGAAAGTAGATCACCAAGCCTTGATTCCACGGTACCTCTGGGTAGATCTGAACTACCAATGCTTTGGTTAATAACCACGCACTTAATGAAAACTGAAACCTCAATGACATACTATTTGTTGTTATTAGGTGCCATGGAGTCAGCGCCAATTCATATGCACAACAGAATGCAACCCTGCCCGGTCCTGCACCAGCCTTACAATTGTTACACCTGAATCCACTGCAACTGCTACTGTGCCAATCCATCTCTCTGGGGGTCTTCCTCTTTTTCAATGACCCTCCACTTTACCAAGCAGAATATACTTCTCCAGGGACTGGTCTCTCCTGATAGTATATCTGAAGTATGAGACAAAGTCTCATCCTGGCTTCAAAGGCGCATTCTGGCTGTATAGGTATAAATCCAGCACAGATTTGTTTGCTCTTCTGCCAGTCCATGCTATTTTCAATATTCTTCTCCAACACCATAACTCAAATGCATCAATCCTTTTGTTTTTAACTTTTTATTGTGAATTGAATGAAAGTTTGCAAACAAGATCATCTGCTTTACATTCAACAAATCGTACACTTTGTTTCACTAAATGATTACAATTCCCTCCATGTAACAACAGTTATACTGCTTCTCTCTGTGGTTCCTATTTCCATTCCACCCACCTTCCCATCCCTTCTCAACTTTGTCTTCAGGAAAATGGTGCCTTTTTGATTTTGAATGACTGACAATTCCATGGTGAGCATACCTTACTAGCGTTGTTGTCCCCACCTGGTGTGGCACCAAGGGATAAGCACTCGACCTCAAGGTTGGTTTGAACTGCAAGGACGGTGGTTCAAACTCACCAGCAGCTCCATGGAAACCCAATACAGGATCATTATGAATCGAAACTGACTCTAGAGCACTTATAATAACAACATATAACTATCTACAGCTGGGCTGAAAACTGGGCCATGAAGGTACATTCCTTTCCAGACCTGAAGGGTGATAGAGGGGCATAGTCTCAGTTTCTGCCAGTCTCTTTCTGACCAGTGAACTCAAGTCTTTTTTCATTTCAATTAAATGATTGAGTTTTGTTCCACATTTTCTCCCACTCTATCAGGACCCTCTAATATGATTCCTTTCAGAGCAGTTGGTAATAATAGTCAGCTATCATCTAGTTCTTATATGCTCCATTAGTCCACTGGACTAACTGATTCCAAGCCTTTTCAATTCTTATCACTTTTCTGTCTTCCATACATGGAGAGACCAACAGCTGCACTTTGGATGACCTCTTAGGCACTTTCAAGATCCCACAGGCTACTCACCCAAGTCTTTGTGGACTATGTTATGCCCATAGACCATGGTATCCCCTGAGACTATGGTCCTGAGCCCCTAGGATGCATCAATTCTTCTTCTATAGTCTTCCTTATTCATTGCCAACCGGCCCATGCATATGAGGCTACTGAAAATACCAAGGCTTGGGCCAGGTGAACCTTAGTCCTCAAACTGCTATCTTTGCTCTTCAACACTTTAAAGAGGACTTGTGAAGCAGATTTGCCTAGTGCAATACGTAGTTTGATTTCTTTTCTTCTTTTGGCCTATATTATTTTTTTGTGTGTGATTATGTCCTTTCCTGGTTTTGGCATGAGGCTTATGCTCACTTCATATGGTGTGTTAGGAAGTTTTCCATCCTTTTATAGATTCTGGAATTGTTTGAGTAAACCTGGTATCATCTCTTCTCTGAATGTTTGGTAAAATTCACCAGAAAAGTCATCTGGGCCTGGAGTTTTTTTTGGTTGGGAGATTTTTGATGACCTGATCAGTTTTTTCTTTTGTTACAGGTTTGTTCAAGTTTTCTACTTCACTCTGTGTTAGTTTAGGTAGGTGTTTTTCTAAAAATGTATCCATTTCCTCTAGATTTTCAAGTTTGTAGTACAACTCTTCATAGTTTCCTGTATCTTCTCAATTTCTGTTGGTTTCTTTGGGATGTCACCCATATGATTTCTTATGCTTGTTATTTGCATCTTCTCACTCTTTTCCTTTGTTAGATTCTCCAGTAATTTGTCTATTTTGTTAATACGTTCAAAGCACCAGCTTCTAGCCTTGTTGATTCTTGCTACTGTTTTTGTTTTCTAATTCATTAATTTCTGTTTTATTCTTTATAATTTCATTTCTTCTGGTGACTGTAGGGTTATTTTCCTGGGGTTTTTCTAATTGTTTTGGATGTTATGTTAGTGTTGATTTTGGTTCTTTCTTCTTATTGGATGTCTGCATTTATT
>NW_006408525.1:28519944-28521403 GCF_000296735.1 Chrysochloris asiatica
GGAGGGGATTGGACTGTTTAGCTGTTAGAGTATTAAGCAAGAACGGTCAGCTCATCAGGAAAAAACACACTTCTAAGACTGAAACGCAAAGGAAGCCTGCAAGCAGTCTAGTTTGCTCACTAGTGACCACCTGGGTCTACTTGTGAGTGAAAGTGGAGGAAATGTAGCAATGAAGACATGGGCTAAGTTTAGCCATGTTCTATTGATACCTGTTGACCTCAAGATAAGAGAGAGAAAAGGAAGGCCTGGCTGGTAAATTGCTACAGATGAACTGGATCTGTGCTTATGGATGACGTTGCTTAAAATTCCAAATGGAATGGAAGGAGTCTTCATATCAAGGAAAAAGCTTGTTTCCTCAGTATACTCCCAGTACAGGCAATCTAGACATTGGCTACCAAAAATGCTGTGTTATAAAGGCATGAAGTAGCTGGTTTAAAAGCTTTCATGAGTGTGCTTAGCTTCAGAACAAGGAGGGTAAGGTAGATTCTCCACCGAATAGTTTTCCTCTTTTCCATATGGGTCTGGTGAAAGGGGGTGGGGGATGATGCTGATAGGATTTTATGATTCAATTGTGACTGTTTGCAGGATTAACTATGATTGTCACAACTGTAATTGTAGAAGATGTGTAACTAAAAGAGGGGAGTAATTAATCTTTCATTTCAGGGACAATCCCAGGATCATCAAGAAGAAAGAGCATAAATGCAGCGTGAGATCTTACCTAAAAGAGTGGCAACAACAACAATAACAAAAGAGTGGCAACAGCAGAGGAAGTGGCAGAGGTGATGGCACGGAGAGAGCAGCTGCTGGCTCTAGGCTCATGGACTGAGTAAGGCTGTGCACTTGCAGGCAGGATGTGCCCCCTTAGGCCATTTAAATGAATATTTATATTTTTTGTTTTGTATGTGAACATCAAATATTTTTGCTTTGTTCATTTGTGAAATACAAGATATAAAAAGGAAGGCAATGACAGAAAAAAAAAAAAAAGGGAAGGCACAGGAAGGAAGAAGGATAATTGTTGTCACAGGGAGGGGACTATAATCACTGAGATGAAACAAAGCATGTGAGTCGTTGAATATGTAAAGCTTATGATCTTGTCTGTTAACCTTCACTCAATTCACAACAAAAAGTTAAAAAAAAAACTAATGTCAGTTAAAGCAGTACCAGATATATCGTGGATAGCAAGGGCCCTGACACTCATAGCAATTTCAACCTAGAGAAAATTAAGCATGCCCTCTTATTTAGCAACACTTCCCATGTAACTCATAACATTTTAAATAAACTTTAACACTGCTAGCATTTTCCCCTTACAAAGCATGAACAATTCAAGTTTCAAAGTTGTCAAGAATTTATCATAGGTCATCAAGAAATACTCGATTACAACAAGGAAGCTGCAAGTCACCGCATAACATGGATGAACCTTGAAGGCATTATGTTGAGTGAAATTAGTCACAAAAAGAGA
>NW_006408525.1:28523261-28537781 GCF_000296735.1 Chrysochloris asiatica
AAACTTGATTATGTATAATGTATTTAACCAAAGTAACAATAAAAGATTAAAAAAAAAAAAAAAGCTATATATTTTAGGATGCCCCTTTTTTGACATTCTACTAGAATGATTCTAGAAAGGGCAACACTACAATGATAGAAAGCAGATCTGTGGTTTCCAGGGGCTGGGGTATGGGAAGTGACTGAATGGAAAGGTGGTAAGAAAACTTCACTGGGATGATGAAAACGTTCTATAGCTTATTTGGAGTAATAGCAACACGACTATATACTTTTATCAAAATTCACTGAACTATATACATTGTTGTTGTTAACTGCTGTCAAGTTGGTTCTAACTCATAGTAACCCTGCATGGGGTTTCTGAGGAGTAGCTGGTGAGTTTGAGCCACTGACCTTGCAGTGCAGTACTTATTCTACAGTACCACCCCAGGACTCCATAAACTGGGTGACTTAATTGCATATAAATATTTACCTCAATAAAGCTGATTAAAGGAAAAAGTGTTTCCTGATAATAGATCAACCCAGTATTTTCTGGACTTGTTATTTAAAATATGTAGGCCATTCCACCTTGTATAAAAAACTTGTGTAATTTCAGAATGAGTAATAATAATAAAAGACTGATTGATACTGTTTTGTTCATTATAACAAATGTCCCAGAGCAATGTAAGATGTTAATAATAAAAGAAACTAGGTCCAGGGATTATGATAACTCTCTGTACTAGCTTTAAAAAATTTTTGTAAATAAAAAAATTGCTCAAAAATTTAAGTATATTTAAGAAAAGATTGGTCATTATCAAGGGAGAAGAGCACATGGACCCTATTGAGAGAAGCATCAATACCAGAGATGGAGACAGAGATGGGGACATGGAGAGAGGCAACAGCTAAAGACTCTAGATTCATGGAAAGAGAGGGACTTGAGAGCAGGTGGCCAGGAGGCAGGCTTGTAGAATGTGCCCTTTGGTGGTGTAAATTATTATATATGCCTGAGTGTTTTTTTTGTTTTGTTTTTTTTTAAAGAGCTAAAATGAATAGAGAGAAATATTGTTAACTGATGGTCCGTGGAGGAAATGAACAAAGAATATGATTTGTTGAATGTAAAACTGATGATCTGCCCTGTAAACTTTTACTCAATTCACCATAAAAACTTTTAAAAAATAATGAAATAAAATTTAAAAAGACTGGTCATTGAAAAGTAGAGCTTTTTTCTTTACATGCCAGATCTCTACAGGAAAAAAAAGCTATAAAAACTTCAAACTCTTTCCCCAGAAAGTTGGATCTCGAGTTTCTTCCAAGGCTAAAACTAAAACATAGTCTGACACTAGCTGGAAATGGTAAAATATTGAAATGTTTGGCAATAAAACATTTAGGTAACAATATTCTTATACTTTAAGGAATTGAGGTATTTTAAAATTCCAAACTATGAAGTTTTTTCATTCACATAAAGGTGTCCCTTTGCAGAAATAGGTTCTTTTTCTTTGGGACAGTTTCCTATCTTTACTACTTTCTTTTATAACAAATAATTTCATTAACCAGCAGGCTTGGAAGTAAGTTCTAAGTAAGGCTTGGAAGGCAGTTGGCACTGTAGATTTTTAAATGTTCCATCTTGTTCAATTCATAGTAGAGTTTGAAATATGAACAGCAAACGTAGCCCTGCAAAAAGCTTGCTGTTGTGGTTTATCAGTCGATTCTGATTCATAGTGACCTATGATATGACAGAGTATAATTGTCACATAGGGTTTCCTGTGGGTACAGATCACCAATCTTTTCTCCTGAGCCAAGCTGCCGGGGAGGTTCAAACCACCAACCTTTCAGTTTTCAGCCAGTCTTCTTGCAAAGAACTTTAGTAACACACAGCTGAATCATTCTGGGGATTGTCAATTTCATCACTGTCCCCTTTAGAACCAACTCTGTAGTTAAACACACAGCCAGATAGAGCCCTCAGCTGGGTATCAAACACATCTTCCATTTGTACTCACCAACTTCTCCAAGCTATTTACATTTGTTCTCATTAGTCTGAGCTACGCACTGTTGTTGTTCTTACGTGCTGTTGAGTCGGTTCTGACTCATAGCGACCCTTGAAGCAGCTGGTAGGTTTGAACAGCCAACCTTATGGTTCAAACCAACCTTGAAGTCCAGTGCTTATCCTAAAGCGCTACACCAGGACTCCGAGATGGGCACTATATACACAGAAAGAACCTTACTAACAGAAATGACCCCACATTCTCACTGAAAATTACATTAATATTTTCTGTTCCTTCATTAAAGAGAATCAAGTGAGCCAAAGCTAATGGGTGATACAAATCAAAACAGGATTCATTTTTATGAGATGCAAAGGAAAATGCTGACTTGTAGGATGTACAATGCTGATTCAGAAATTAGCAAAGTAACCTTGGCTGGTTCTGTACCATACTAGCACAAAACTCAGTATTTAACTGCTTATTATCATTCAATAGAAATACGACTTTCTAATGTGTCCATTTTGAATTAAAATATTAGGACATGTGTGTCAGAGAATGCAACCTGCCCACTAAGTAACTCATAACATTAAAGTCAGGGGCACTGAAGTCCCAACTAATATCAACTGACAGACGACAGAAATAGTTAGGACTCAATTTGGACAAGGAAGAAATTAAACGAGTTGGGGACTTTCTGAAGGTTTGTCTGTTTTTTCTTCTCTCTTATCTTTGGTTTAACTTCCCCATGTAAACATTTAATAAATTTTTACTGTTGATGCCTCAAACCTTTTTTGGAAATTGCTAATTGTTATAGATTAAATTGTGTTCCCCCAAAATATATGTCGACTTGGCTTGGCTATGATTCTCAGAATTATGTAATTATCCTCCATTTTGTGATCTGATGCAAATCCTCACCTCTGTGATGTTAATGAGACAGAGTTAGAGGCAGTTACATTACTAAGATTAGGTTGTATCTTGAGTCACCCTCTTTACAGATATGAGAAATTAAACAAGCAAGCGGTGATCACAGGGACCTGACCACCAGCAAGAAAAAAGAGCCAGGAGCAGAGCTTGTCATTTGAACCCGGGATCCCTGCATCAAGAACCCCCCAGATCCAGGGAAGACTGATGCCAAAATATACAGCAATTTCCAAGGACGGTGGGTCCACAGGTGTTGTAAGGAGATAAGGGCCTTTCCCCAGAGCTAACATTGAGAACACCTTCTCCTAGACCTGGCACCTTGGTATGCCATTGTAGGACAAGCACTTGACCACAGAGTTCTTTTAAACTGTAAGGTCAGCAGTTCAAATCTACCAGCTGCTCCTCGGAAACCTTATACAGGGCACTTAACAACAAGCCTCCTAAACAACTGTGAGGATGGTACAGGTCTGAGCAGAGCTTTATCTGTTGCACCGAGGATCACTATGAGTTGGAACCAACTCAATGGCACCTGGCAGCTGACAGTGACAAACTGTGAGAGAATAAATTTGTTAAAGCCATCCACTTGTGGTATTTCTGTTACAGCAGCTCTAGAGAACTAATAACTAGTGAACAAACTAGAAAGAAACTTACACTTTGTCCATTACCGAAAAAGGAAAAAAAATTAAATGAACTGTTACATATTTCATATTAGGCACAAATCACTGGCAGCAACTGCTGCCCACAGACTTAGGAGCCCAGGTTTCAGATCCCAAGAATTAAATAGACAAAATTTAAATTAATATATTTTTTAAAGCATTCAATTCAAATGCAAGTAGAAGAGAAACAAGTTTGACAGCATGTTCTTAACTTTCCCTTCTCTCAAAAGTCATTTTTAATTCCAGGAGCCTTTATTCTAGCACTGTTTCAATGCACACTAAAGTACTATAACCATTATACTGAGGAGGTAATTGACACCCCAGGGAGTTTTAAATAAAGCTGTAGTTTACATCAAGTTGGCCTACAAGTCCTATGCTTGATACTGACAGATAGAATCCAGATCTCCTGGCTCCCAGTCTCAGTCCTTTGGTGTCCTATCTCATCATGTTCCCCCCTTTCCAGGGTTTATTCACTCAAAACTATGCATTGAGTACCAAGTACGTGCTTGACATTGTTTTAGGTGTTTGGGGGTACATTGGTGAATAAAACAAACATCCTGCCCTGGTAGAGTTAATTCACAGTGATACAACCACTAACATAAACCATAACACTAATAGTATTATTACATTTGCATGTTGTTGTTAAGTGCCAAGTCAGTTCCGACCCTTAACGCGACCCTTTATAGGGTTCCTTAGGAACTTCTGGTGACCCTGAATCACCAACCTTGCCGTTCAAATCGACTTTGCAGTCCAGGGCATTAACCCATAGTGTCACAAGGTCTTTTCCTCTACTGGTGGTGGTGATGTGTCGCGGAGTCGGTTCCGACTCATAGCGACCCTGTACAGGATTTCCGAGGCTTTAAATCTTTACGGGAGCAGAAAGCCTCATCTTTCTCCCAGGGAACAGCTGGTAGTTTCGAACTACTGAACTTGAGGTTCCCAGCCTGATTTGTAACCACTACGCTAACTCTGTTGTTGTTGTTGTTATGCGCCGTGACATCAGTTTTGACTCATAGTGACCCTGTACAGGGTTTCCTAGGCTGTAAATCTATACGGGAGCAGAACGCCTCATCTTTCTCCCCCAGAACAGCTGGTATTACAAAGGTGTAAAAAAAACAAAACAGAAAGTATTTATTTTCTAACACACACTGCTCTCTGTAAATAAGTAATCTCTTTTATCTATGGATTCCAGCTAGACAAGCTTTCACGGCAATCTCAATCTCCGGTAGGGTTAACACGTTTTTAGGCTGGAAACTTCACTCAATACCGCATCCCGTAACTTAAAAACACCGGTTGGGAGGATTTTTCTCTTTAAAGACATCATGGCAGTAGATACTTTCAACGCCATCTGATCACATAAACAACTATTCTTCCTCGGTTGGCTCTTTACCTTCATCTTCAAGCGCTCTAACGCCAACACAGACAGCTAGGCTACTCGAATATCATCTATCACCTATACTGTTGTTGTTATTGTTAAGTGCCTTAGAGTGGGTTCCGGGCCCTAGTGACCTTGTATCGGGTTTCCAAGGAGTGACTGGTGAGCTTGAACCGCCGACCTTGTGGTTCAAACAGACTTTGCAGTGCAGCGCATTAACCCGCAGCGCCACACCAGGGCCACCCGCGAGACAGTAACATCCTGCCATAGCACTTCCCCTCGGCTGCCCTCGGAACAATTCCTCAGTAGTAACTTTTAATTGAAATAAAAGTTTGTTCCATCTCCAACCCTTTGCTTTTGCTTCAAGGAGCTTTCACTTCTAATTTGATCCTTAGGAGAACTCTGGGGGTGGGCAGTGATGACCAAAGACCTCAGCTGAAGGGGAGGGAGCCTCTTCAGGACGAGACCAGGGGAGGCTAGTGAGGCGCTTTCAGACACTCTCTCGGCACTAGCCAGACCTCCAGAGTGAGCGCCCCTTAATTCTGCGCCCTAGGCACCTCACTCTGGTCACGGCCCAGCTCTTACAGCTACGATTTCCCAAAGCCTTCGCACGCGGAACCCCCGTCTCGGGCCCGCCCCAGGGCCAGACTCAGGTCTCCGGGAGACGCACCAGGCTAAGGGCCCCGCAGGCGCCCCCGCCCACCCGCGCCCACCCGCGCCCACCTAGCCCTCCAACAGGATTCCCCGACCCCGGGCCCGCCCCTGCCGCTCCTCCTCCCGGACACACCGCCCAGTCCGCCTCAGACGCCGACCTCGCCGGGGGCTCCCTCATTACGTCGTTCCCTTTCCCACAGCCCTCGGAATGGACAGGGGACGCCCTGGCACTCTCGACTAGGGAGTCAGTGTAACTCTCCGCTTCCTCCCAACGCCCTGATCCCTTCGCCTCTCCTTCCCTCAGGCCCGGGCGGTGAAGCGCAGAGGCCCGACCCCACAGCCCAGTCCCTGCTTGTTTACTCACTCGCCTTCCATCCTGAGCCGCAGGGACCCACCGCGAGCACGCCTGCGCGTCTCGGCCACGCCCCTGCGCCGCGGCCCTGCCCCACGCTTCCTCTTGGCGCGTGCGCATTGGGCCACGGGCCTGGCCACCTGGTTTTCTTCGTGCGGTTGTCTTTTGAGGCTAGTACTAGGGACATCTGAACTGGAAGTGGTACAGCACGAGTCTAACAGTTTTGAAGGTGACATTGTCAGGGAGAGGAGGAACCCTTCTTTAGGCTTGACTTTATTCAGCGGTTGCACCATTCCAACACTCTGGTGACAGCTATTTCTCACGTAAACATTTGAAACCAACGTGGAACCCCTTCAGACTGACCGCGTCATACATAGCGAAGAAGCTCAAAGTTACCCTGTGTGTTAAATGCTGTGGAGTCGATTCAGATTCATAGCAACCCTGTATTGTGTTTCCCAGGCTGTAAATCTTTACAGGAGCAGAAAACCTCATCTTTCTCTCACAGAGCAGTTGGTGGACTCGAAATCATAAAGACATTTATTATGGCGTACGTAGTGGTTACGAAACTACCAGCTGTTCCGCGGGAGAAAGATGAGGCTTTCTGCTCCCGTAAAGATTTGCAGCCTTGGAAACCCTGTACGGGGTCGCTATGGGTCGGAACTGACTTGACGGCACTTAACAACAAAGCCATTTATTATGGTCAACTCTACTTTGAGGAGGCAGCTCTTCCCCAGTTGTATTTTGAGTGCCTTCCGCCCTGAGGGGTCCATCTTCCGGCACTATCTCTGACAATATTTTGGTGCTCTTCATCAAGTTTCATTATTCAATATTCAGGTGCTACCTAACAGTGTACCTCTGTGTTCATAAGGTTTTCAGTGGCGAAATATTTTGAAGTAGTCTGCCTGTCCTTCTTCCTAGTCTGTCTTAGTCTGGAGGCTCAAGTGAAACCTGTCCACCATGGTTGTACCCTGCTGGTATTTAAAATACTGGTTGCATAACTTCCAGAAGCACAGCAACATACAAAACACCATAGTACGACAAACTAACAGATGAGGATGGAAGGTGTACATAGAGTCACTGTCCCAAAAAGAAATGGTCAGTGTTCAATCATTTCAAGAACAAGAACCAATGGTACTGAGGAAGAAGTCCAAGGTGCACTGAAGGCATTGGTGAAGAACCAGGCTCCAGGAGTTGACAGAATACAAATTAAAATCTTTCAATAAACTGATGTAGCACTGGAAACACTCAGTCACCTATGCCAAGAAATTTGGAAGACAGGTACCTGGACACCCCATTGAAAGATATCCATATGTGTGCCCCTTCCAAAGAGAGGTGACCAAGTGGAATGTGGAAATCATCAAACAATATCATTAATATCACATGCAAGTATAATTTTGCTGAAGATAATTTAAAAATAAATGCAATACTACATCGACAGGGGACTACCAGAAATTCAAGTCAAATTCAGATAAGGATGTATAACAAGGGTGTCATTGTTGACTTCAGAGAATACCAGAAAGATGTTTACTTGTGTTTGTTGACTGTGCAAAGGCTTTCAAATGTATGAATCCTGACAAGCTATGGATAACATTGTGAAGAATGGGTATTCCAGAATACTCAATTGTGTTAATGAGGAATATATATATATACAGAGACAGTCATTCTAACAGAATAAGGGGGTACTGAATGGTTTAAAATCAGAAAGGTGTGCTCCAGGTTTGTAGTCTTTCACCATACTTATTCAGTATACAACAAATAATCCATGAAGCTGGATTATATAAAGAAGAATATGGCATCAGGATTGGAGGAATACTCATTAACAACCTATGACATGCCGTTGATATAACCTTGCTTGCTGGAAGCAAAGAGAACTTGAAATACTTATTGATGAAGATCAAAGACTACAGTCTTCAGTACAGATTGCACCTCAATGTAAAGAAAATAAAAATCCTCACTACTGGACCAATAAATAATATCATAAATGGAGAAAAGATTGAGGTTGTCAGAGATTTTGCTTGGCTCCACAATCAACACTCATACAAGAAGCTGTTAATAAATCAAATGACATATTTCATTAGGCAAATCTGCTGCACAAGACCTCTTTCAAGGGCAAAGATGTCAGTTTAAGGACTAAGAGGACCTGACTTAAACCATGGTATTTTCAATAGCTTCATATGCATATGAGAGTTGGACAGTGAAGAAGGAAGACCAAAGAAGAATTGATGCATTTGAGTGATGGTGTTGGAGAACAATATTAAAAGTACCATGGACTGCCCAAATAACAAACAAATCTGTGTTGAAAGAAGTACAGTCAGAATGCTCCATAGAAGCCATGGTGAGACTTCATCTCTCATACTTGGGACATGTTATCAGTAGATACCAGTTCTTTCATCATGCTGGGTAAAGTGAGGTGTTAGCAAAAAAGAGGAAGACGTCCAACGAGGTGGGCACAGTGGCAGCAGCAATGGGCTGAAGCGTAACAGTAATTGTGAGGATGGTGTAGGGACGGGGCAGTGTTTAGTTCTGTTGTGCTTAGGGTCGCTATGAATCGTAGCCAACTCAATGGCACCTAACAACAATAACAGATGGCCTCTCATGACAGTCACTATTCACCAAAGTAGGATGTGGTGGTGGTGGTGTGCCATTGAGTTAGTTTGACTCATACTATTCAGATAGGGTTTCCGAGGCTGTAAATCTTCATGAGAACAGAAAGCCTCGTCTTTCTCCTGTGGAACCACTGATGGATTCAAGCTGCTGACCTCGCGGTTAGCAGTCCAATGTAAAGGCTAGAGTTCCTGAGCATAGGATGTGTAACATTGTTTTTGTGGACTGACTATGTTACAGGCTTTCAATTGCCTTAGAAGCAGACTGGCCCATCTTTCTCCTTAAGAGTTGCTGGTGGGTTTGAACTGCTGACCTTTTGGTAAGCAGCTGAGTGCTCTAACCACTGTACAACCAGGGTTCCTTCCCTTTAGATCCCCACCCACTGCCAGCAAATCAATTCCAACTCATAGCAACCCTGTCTTGAGTTTCCGAGGCTGTAAATCTTTATGGGAGCAGAAAGCCATGGAGCCAATGGTGGGTTTGAACTGCTGACTTTGTGGTTAGCTGTCCAGGGCTTATCCTAAAGTGTCACCAGAACTCCTTTCTTTCTAGATCAGTGTTTCTCAAACTTGGCTCACATTGAAATCACTTGGGGAGATCTAATAAATACTGATGCCTGATTTCTACACCCAGAGACTTTGATTAGTTGCACTAGGGTATGTTGTTGGTAAGTGCCCTTGAGTTGATTCCGACCCATAGCGACCCTGTATAGGGTTTTCAAGGAGCAGCTGGTGAGCTTGAAACACCGACCTTGTTCAAAGGGCTTTGCTGTCTGGTGCATTAACCCACAGCACCACACCAGGACTCTACTCTAGGGTATGTTGTTGTTGTTGTTGTTATGTGCCGTCGAATCGGTTCCGACCCATAGCGACCCTGTACAGGGTTTCTATGGCTGTAAATCTTTATGGGAGCAGAAAGCCTCATCTTCTCCTGCGTATCAGCTGGTAGTTTTGAACTGCTGACCGTAAGGTTCACAGCCCGATTCGTAACCACTACACTACCAGAGCGCCTTACTCTAGGGGCCTAGAATGGGTCAATTTAATGTGTAGTCAAGTTCAAGAACTATTGTACTACATAAATAATTTTAATGAAAGAAAGAATGCGGGTTATCTAAGGAGAAATGTTCAGGAGATATGGCTGTCAGAAGAGGCTACTGAGAGCTGTGGAAAACATTTTGATGGAAACTGAAGCCCTGGGAGTGGACAGCATTGCCTTAGGAGAATATGTTAAGTGAGAAGAGGAGGAATACAAAGAAAAAAATTTGAGGTAACAAGGAAAGTATGCTCACAGAAGTCCCAGAGTGGTGCAATTTAGCACTTGAGCTCTGGTAGCGTAGTGGTTACAAATCGGCCTGTGAACCGCAAGGTCAGCAGTTCGAAACTACCAGCTGTTCCGCGGGAGAAAGATGAGGCTTTCTGCTCCTGTGAAGATTTACAGCCTCGGTAACCCTGTACAGGGTCACTAAGAGTCAGAACCGACTCCGCGGCACATAACCACAACAATAGCCAAAAGGTTGGCAGTTCAAACTCACCCAGTGGTGCCTCAGAAGACAGGCCCGCTTTGGAAAGAACTCAGTCTAAACTATCCTATGGAGAAGTTCTATTCTATTAACATGTGTGGTCATCACCACGAGTTGAGTCAACTGGACAACTAACAACAACAATGGTTACAGACATATTTGGAGGTAGAAAGGAAGAAAAGTGAGGGCATTTGATTTATTAAAACCAGTTTTATATCCCAGCTTCACCACCGCGTTCTCATTAAGCATCAACGCCCTCATGAATCTTCTGGATGCTTCCACTTTACACTCATACCCTTTCCTAGCTGCCATGGCGTCTGGCACAGCACTAGACAGATGGTTCAGTAATCCTTGTTTACTAAAGGATTATAAAAACAACTTTCGGCATTACCAATAAGCTTTGGGTTCTTGGGGAAATTTGTTTGCCATTTGCTTCCTCTGTATTATGATGAAAGAAGGTTTTTCCTGAGCACAGACTCTTTCTTCGTTGATAAAAAGTTCCATGCAGCACTAGCAGCCAATCTTTGTTTGGCTAGCTCTTGCCCCTTGCCCTACAACTCTCTTTATTTTCCAGTCCTTCAGGTCTTTCTCCTATAAATTTGTAGAAAAACTCTTGGCCCGTTATCAGCAACTGAAGCTTTGAAAAACAGTACCATCATCATCCCTGCTCCACTCCTCTGCACCCCACCCCTAGTCAGTTGGTGGGAAAAAGGAATAATTGTGTCACTTCTGGCTTCCAGTTTCTCATCCTGCTTTTAAATTGGAGGCCTCTGGGGCTGAAAGGAACTGGACAAAGTGTGCTAAGTAGCCTAATAGGTTCTTTTTCTGAAAGTTCCCTATTGCTGAAAAATAAAATTATGTGTTTAATTTCTGAAACCCAATGCCTGATTTGCCTTGGCAGCCATTCTCTTGGACTTGGCCGAGAGTTCAGCAACACTAGTACAGTCACTGATTAATACCAGTTCAACTTGCTCCCTGGAGAAGGAGAACATTATTTACTTGACCATTTTTCTTAAAACCTTTTTAATTTGCGTGTATTTTACCAGTAATGTTATTGGCTTTAATGTGATGTATCTCTAGCCACTGGCCCCAGTGAAGACGTCTCTTCTCTGAGTACGCACATCCTCATCACAAAGCAGAATTTCTTTCAGTCCTGTGATTAGTACTGACAGGTCACATGTTCTGTTCCTCCTGGAATGGGTGAGTTCGAAGGGTACTTTTGTCGGCTGCTGGTCCCAAGGCCACTGGGAGAAAGAGAATGAGTGATGCTTCCCAGAATTCAGAATTTTCTGCACTATTCCTTTTTCCCTTCCAACCTGAGCCCTTTTTGAATTGTGACCCTTTGCCCCTCCCCTGATAAAGCACACAGGGATCTCACATAGTAATTCTCCAAGGGGACACAGAGGACTGAAGAAAGGTTGGGGCCTAGAGGATCTCCGACAGAGAAGTATAAACACAGCTGTAGAGATGGGAGTAGAGCAATCCTCCCTCCCCTGCCCCCAGTTCCCACCCAGAAGCAGGGAAAGGCCTCCCTGCCTTGAGGAAACAAACAAAAAAATACAGCAAAGCACAGCTTAAAGCCTGCACGAAGGTCACTAGAAACTGGGGCTGCTGCCCAGGCGTTGGTGGGACCAGCTGAACTGCCAGATCCCTCCCTGAACTCTTAGTAATGAAGAAGCAACAGAGCAAGTCGAGGTCTGGACATCACTGAGCCTGGAAACATGGCTCAATTTTAAAGCTTCTCCACTCTTGGACACTTTGTCCTCTGATCGCAAAACACCCAGCTTTCCACCCTTGGTAGGTACTTCGTTCTTGACCCCTCATTGCTTAGAGATTATAATAACTGCATTCAGCAAGTAAGAATAATAAACAATAAACTCTTGTCCGTTGGTGTTAAAAGTTTAAACTCCTAGCCTCCAAGTCAAAAATACCAGAAAGACTTAGCTTTTGTTAACTACAAAATCAATAATTTCAGCAGGAAGGGATTTCCTATTTGGGCAATCACTTGGGTGGGATTCATGCCGTGATTTGTACCCACTTGAAAAGGTTCAGGCCTACAGCTAAGGTGGTGCTGCCTGCTCTCACTCTCTGTACAGCTTTGAGTCCCTAGGACCCGCCTTTGGCACAGAACTGCCTAGAAAGTAATCCTGTCTGAGTGAACAGCTAATGATGTGTGCTTCCTTTCTAGCCATCAGGGTCCCCAGTTGAAAACAAGAAATAGCAGAATTGGAAAAATAATGATGATAGCCTTCATATACTGAGCACTCATTGTGGTCTAAGTGCTTTACATAGATCATTTCTTATGAAATTAGTAATATTCTTATACATGTTTTACCATTGAGGAAACTAGGGCTTGGAGAGATTCTGGAACTTGTCCAAGGTTACCCAGCTGGTAAGTGGCATAGCCAGGATTTGGGCCCAGTCTATTCGACCCCAAACCCATGATCTGAATCACTTCACTTTACCTCCTCCGTTCTCTAAGGCCTTCTAGCTCTGACATCATGATTCTGGATTCTCTCCATGGCTTTTTGCTCTCACCAGTGGCGCCAGCAAGTGACACATGTTTGGGACTCTAGTCTGCAAATCTAGAGGAAAACAGTTCCTAAAAGTCAAGGGGCTCCTTGTTTCCTCTGTATTGGAGATGCCAATCAAAGTTGGATACTCAACAGACCCCCTATCAGCAGGGATCAGCCTGCTTGGAAGACAAACAAATCTTAGCCAGACAGGAAAGGGGAGTTCCCTTGGTTCTGTCCCTGATTTGCCTGCTTTTTTCTTCCTTGGCTTATCAACAGGGCCTCACATTGCTGATGCTATGGCACTTTGAACCCAGAATGGCAAGGATGGGGCACCACACTAAGAAATCCTTTTGAAACAAATGGCCACACTACCCACAGCATGTACTATTTACAGATTACATCGTGATACTTTATGTAACAGAATAAAAATAAGTCACATTTATTTATTATTTAACAAATTGCCTTTACATTAGTATAATCACTTGACATTGCACTGGATATGCCTCCTGTAATCCTCATGCGATTATTGGCAGGTTGTTGTTGTTAAGTGCTGTCGAGTCGATTCTGACCCATAGAGACCCTGTAAAGGTTTCCGAGGCTGTAAATCTTTACGGGAGCAGACCGCCTCATCTTTCTCCCGCAGAACTGCTGGTAGTTTTGAACTGCCAACCTCGAGGTTTGCAGTCCGATTCGTAACCACTATGCTACCAGAGCTCCTAGATGTAGTTAAACCCATTTTACAGAAAAGGACATTGAGACTCAGAGAGATTAATGACATTCTCCATGGTTATATGATTGGCTGGAATTCAAACCCAGGTTAAAGCTGTCTGATTCCAAAGGCTGTATTCTTTTTAATAAAAGGAATGTTGTATAAAGAAAATGATAATTCATAACAAAATTATGAAACTAGAAAGATCCCAGAATACCTTGGAAATACAAGTGTCATACCTAAATGTGGCATTATGATAGTAACTACCATTTAAAAGCATTACTTTCAGAGCTTTAGATACATTATCAGTACGACTCAGTTAGATGCGCGTGATCAATTCCACTTCACAGATAAGAAAACAAGCTCAGAAGAGTTAAGTAACTTGCGCAAGATTTGTTGTTGTTAAGTACTGTTGAGTTGATTCATAGTGACCCTGTATAGGGTTTCCAAGGAGTAACTGATGAGTTTAAACTGCCAACCTTGCGACTCAAACCAACCATGCAGTTGAGTGCTTATCCTATAAGGCCACACCAGGATTCCTGTGCAAGGTTTTTACTGTTGTTCAGTGCTGTTGAGTCAGTTCTGACCCATAGTGACCCTGTCTAGGGTTTCTGAGGAGCAGCTGGGGAGCTTGAACCACCAACCTTGCAGTTCAAACGGCTTTGCTGTCTGATGAATTATTAACCCACAGTGCCACACCAGAACTCCAAGGTTGCAGGTGGTTAAATAAGTGATGGAGCTGAGATTCAAACCTAGGTCTGCATGACCTCCAGGTGTGTGCTTTTGACCACTAACTCTACAGAAATAGCAGTAATAAACATTGACTAATGGCCAAGTGGGAGTCCTGCTGTGGCTCTGTGGGTGAATGTGCTGGACTGCAATTTCGGTTTGAACTGCAAGGTTGGTTTGAACTGCAAGGTTGGCTGGTCAACCTCACCAGCCGCTCCTCGGAAACCCTATACACTGTTGCTATGAGTCAGAACTGACTCAACGGCACTTAACAACAAAACAACAACAACAATGGCCAAGTAAGAAGCTCTGATGATTCAGTGATTTAGCGCTTGACTAGTAACCAGCAGCCCCTCTGTGGGAGAAAATGTGGCAGTCTGCTTCTGTGAAAATCACCACCTTGGCCACCTCACAGGGCAGGTCTACTCTGTTCTATAGGTCACTATGCGTCCGAATCCATTTAACGGCAAAGGGCTTGGATTTTTTTTTGGTATGAACCAAGTAATGTTCTAATTGCTTTTTTTTTTTTTTTTT
>NW_006408525.1:28538297-28539498 GCF_000296735.1 Chrysochloris asiatica
GGTCAGTGCGAATTCCTCAGTCTTACCAGTCATTGAGACTCATTGCAGCATGGCAATGTCTCTGTCCCAAGTAGCCGAGGTTCCACGTGATCCTTACCCGTCTCTGGCCACACGTCCAGCATAAACAGCCGCCATCCGAGGAAGGCAGGGAGGGAGGTCTAATTGCTTTTATCTTATAACTTTTAGTTACTAATGAAGAAAAGAATTGCCTTTTATGATATTACTTAATTAAGCTCAACTACTGGTAGCGTAGTAGTTACGAATTGGGCTGTGAACCGCAAGGTTAGCAGTTTGAAACTACCAGCTATTCCATGGCTGTTCCATGTGAGAAGGATGAGGCATTCTGCTCCTGTAAAGATTTACCGTAGCCTTGGAAACCCTGTACAGGGTCGCTATGAGTTGGAACCAACTCCCTGGCACATAACCACCACCACCACTAACTGAAAAGAGTCCTGGTGTGGCGCTGTGAACTAATGCGTCAGACTGCAAAGTCGTTTGAACTGCAAGGTTGGTGGTTCAAGCTCACCAGCTTGCTCCTTGGAAACCCTATATAGGGTCGCTATGGGTCAGAAAGGACTCAATGGCACTTAACAACAACAACAACTAACTGAAAAGTTGATGGCTCAAACTCACCCAGCATTGTCTTGGAAGACAGGTCTGGGGATCTGCTTCCAAAAGGTCAGTCTCGAAAATCCAATGGAGCAATTGACTGCTAACCAAAAGGATGAAGTTTCGAACCCATCAAAGAAAGATGTGGCCGTCTGCTTCTGTAACAATTACAGCTTTGGAAACCTTAGGGGGTAGTTTGACTCTTGTCCTATAGGGTCAACTGTGAGTTGGAATGGACTTAATACAACTATCAACAACGAGCTCCAATGATAGATACCATACATGTTAAATACACATGTGCTATTAATGTCTTATGAGGGGACTTCACAAAGTTTGTGGAAAAATGGACTTGAAAGATAAGAGAATTTTTTCACAAACTTTTTGAAGTTTGTTAGATATTTGTTATGATCTAGAAAGTGATTTATTTCATAATTGCCTATCTAATTCATTAAGCGTGGTTATGAATCGGGCTGCGAACCTTAAGGTCAGCGGTTCAAAACTACCAGCCGCTCCGCGGGAGAAAGATGAGGCTTTCTACTCCCATAAAGATTTACACCCTCGGAAACCCTGTACAGGGTCACTATGGGTCAGA
>NW_006408525.1:28539843-28544465 GCF_000296735.1 Chrysochloris asiatica
GAACCGACTCCACGGCACTTAACAACAACAACAATTCATTAAGGAATTGGGGGAAAAGAATGTGTAAAGATGCTGTTTATAGAAGAAGCAGGAAACCAGGAAACATGTGGCTTTGTAGGATAAGCACTGGACTGTGAACCACAAAGTCAGTGGTTCGAGTCCATGAACAGCTCTGCAGGAGAAAGATGAAGGTTTCTATTCCCACAAAGCTTTATAGCATTGGAAACCCTATACAGGGTCACATGAGTTGGACCTGACTCCATGGCACTTAACAACAATAACAACATAGATGAGGCAAGCATGGTCAAGAGAGGGACAGCGCTCAAAAGGAAGGCCCTCCATGCCACAAGGAGTCATGTCTGGTGGCCCTTCTGACCAATCTTCCTTATCAATTCCTATTTGATTCTTTTCTTTCTTTTTAACTTTTTATTGTGAACCGGGTTTCTATTCAACAATTCATACACATTTTGTTTCATGTCATGGAAAGTAATCCCCTCAAATTTTTTTGCTCTTATTATAAATTGCCTTTCCCGTCAGCAAATCAATATGTGTCTACCCTCTAGTCCTGGTGTGGCACTGTGGGTTAATGCGCCAGACTGTAAAGCCATTTGAACTGCAAGGTTGGTGGTTCAAGCTCACAAGTCACTCCTTGGAAACCCTATACAGGGTCGCTATGGGTCAGAACCAACTTGATGGCACTTAACAACAACAACGCTCTAGTTAGTAATTTACCCTCCCATCCCTCTTATCCCTGGTAACAACCCAAGAATGTTTCTTTTAGTGTGAAAACCTTTTCTTGACTTGTATAACACTGGTCTCATACAATATCTGTCCTTTTGTAATTGACCAATTTCACGCAGCATTATGTCCTTCAGGTTCACTCATGTTAAGAGGTGTTTCACAGTTTCATCATTAGTTAATGTTGTGTAGTATTCCATTGGAGCACGGTGGCTCCATAGGATAAGTACTGGACTGTTGACCATAAGGTCGGTGGTTCAAGCCCACCAGCTGCTCAGCAGGAGAAAGATGAGGCTTTCTGCTTCCACAAAGACTTACAGCCTCAGAAACCATATACAGGGTCACTAGGAGTCAGAACCAACTCAATGTATATGGTTTCTGAAGTTTTAAATGTTTGCATGAGCAGAAGTCTCATCCTTCTCTCGCAAAGTGGTTGGTGGGCTTGAACTGCCAACCTTCTCATTCACAGTCCAGTGCTTATCTTATGGAGCCACCGTGCTCTCTGGAAATCCTATACAAGGCCTCTATGAGTCAGAGCCAACTCTAAGGCACTAAGAACAGCAATGGTATTTCTAACCATATCACTAACTTTTTAAGGAAGTGCCGTATCATTTTCCACAGTGGTTGCACCATTTTACAGTCCCACCAGGAGTGTATGAGGGGTCCATTCTCTCCACACCCTCACCAGCATTTGTTGTTTTTTGTTTTTGAACTTTGCTATTATGTTGGGATGAAATACCTCCTTGTTTTGATTTGTATCTCTCTAAAGGTTGGAAACTACCAGCCGCTCCGCGGGAGAAAGATGAGGCTTTCTACTCCTGTAAAGATTTACACCCTTGGAAACCCTGTACAGGGTCGCTATGGGTCGAAATCGACTCGACGGCACTTAACAACAACAACAACAAAAGGTTGGCAATGCGTCAGACCCCAAAGTCATTTGAACTACAAGGTTGGTGGTTCAAGCTCACCAGCTACTCCTCAGAAACCCTATACAGGGTCGCTATGGGTTGGAATCAACTCGATGGCACTTAACAAGAACAACAATGGCTAATGACCATGAACATTTCTCATGCATTTGTTGGCTGCCTGAATGTCTTCTTCTTTGGTCTCTTCATATTTGATTCTGTCTAGCAAGTTGACTTCTACCAAAAATGTGTGGAGAAGAAGATGCAGGCTTCAGTATGAAGCAAACTGGGCTCAAAATCCAGGCTTTGCCAGTACTAGTTATATGATCTTGACCAACTTACTTAACTTTTCTGAACATCACTTTCCTCATCTGTTAAATGGGCTACTATGGTACCTAGTTTAATAGATTCTGAGTTTTAAACAAAACATTTGTGTGGAATAGGAGCATACAGGGATTGGTCAGGGAACATGAGCACCCCCATGTTATACAACATCCAGACTCCTAGGATGCTAGGAGCAGGTAGAAGGGTTCCTGGAAATGGTTTCATAGGACAAACACAGAAAACACACCCCATCCTGAAGAATGGGAACAGAGGAGTGGCACTGGGTCCTGACAGCAACTATGAGTCAGTCCCCAGGTGCCGTGTTCTCAGCACTGCTGGGCGTGTGCTGTGGTCACTTGGCCCCAGGCCTCTGCAGTCATGCTGTCTGAGTGTCATTCTTGTGAATCTGTCCCTGGTTCTTTTCAGAAAAACAGCCTACACTACGTGATGTCATGGTCCAGCCTGGATTAGGGAAGGAGGGGTCAGTATGGTCCTGGAAGTAGCTCTCGATCCTTCTCTCCTCCTTTAAAAGCCCTTATTAGGAAGCAACCTGGAGTGAGAGAGAGGTGATGAGTCAGAATGGTTAAAATGTGAACCTTGACATCAAGGCAGTCTGGGTTCAAATCCTGCTATGCCAATAATTAGCTCTGGGACCTTGGTCAAATAACTTAAACTCTCTAATCTTGTTTCCCCATTTTACTCATGGAGAAAATCATTCTGATTTTGTGCTTGTTGTTAAGTACCGTCGAGTTGGTTCTAACTCATAGCAACCCTATGTAGGATTCCGAGGAGCAGCTGTTGGGTTTGAACTGCCGACCTTGCAATTCAAACCAACCTTATACCTACAAAGCATTTGGCACATGAGAACGCACTTTGTGGCTCATAATAAGTGTTCAATAAATGATACCTATTGTTGCCAATAAGATATATAAATTGACTGTTTTCTCTGCTTTTTACTAAACAGCCAAAGTTTTCTCCAATAATCATTCTTCCTCTTGAGGAGCAATCAGGCTCCTCCTATCATTCCAGAGATCTAGTCTGGAGAGCCATGGAAAGTTGTATCCCTAACTTTCCCCCTCTCTCCCTTAGTCAGCTGGCTTCCTGACTGCAGCTCTTCGGAGTCTCCCTGCTGCCTTCCTTCCCTCTGAAGAAATCTATTTCCTTTCTCATATTTGGAAAAGTCAGACTTTCCCAGTCAGAACCCCTGGCTTCCCTAACTCTGCCTCTCCCTCATATCTCCTATGCTCTGTTTTTATTTTGCAGACAGCTGGGGAGGAGACCAACATGTATGACAATTTCTACATGATAAAGATACTTATTGCAGAAGTTCCGCATGTAATTTGCATGGTGTAAGAGACCCCAGACTACTGTAGGATCAGCACTAGACTGCAAACCACAAGGTCAGCAGTGTAAACCCACCAACTGTTTCTTGGAAACGCTATACAGGGTCGCTATGAGTCAGAACCGACTTGACAACACTTAACAACAACAACAAAAGCCCCGAGTGCTTTTTGATCCCACAAGTCCTTTTAGATTTTGGGAGTGTCTTAGTTATCTAATGCTGCAATAACAGAAATACCACAATTAGATGGCTGTAACAGACATTTCTTTTCTTACAGTTAGGAGACTAGAAGTCTGAATTCAGGGTGCAGGCCCCACAGAATGGCTTTCTCTCTCTGTTGGCTCTGGAGGAAGGTCCTTGTCACTTTGAGCTTCTGCTTCTAGACTCTTCCCCCATCTCTGCTCTGCTCACTTGTTTAATCTCTTTTTACATCTCAGAAGAGATTGACTCAAGATCTAACCTACACTAATTCTGCCTCATTAACGTAAAAATACAACTCCTTTCCCAAAGAGGATTATAACCAGGAGCATAGAGGTTAGATTTACAACACATATTATGAGGGGATACAATTCAATCCCTAACCAGGGAAGAAGCTGAAGATCAGAAATGATGCCCCTTCAAAGGGTCCAGTGACTTATCTCCCTGCTCCAGGCAGAAAGTTCTTGACCTACAACAAAAAAGGCAATTTACATGGTAGTACATTGACAGAGAACTTCCAGAGGTTCAAGCTGGATTCAGAAGAGGCTGTGGAACGAGGGATATCATTGCTGATGTCTGATGGATCTTAGCTGAAAGCAGAGAATATCAGAAAGATGTCTACCTGTGCTTTATTGACTATACAAAGGCTTTTGATTGTGTAGATCATGACAGGCTATGGACAACATTGAGAAGTATGAGTATTCCTGAACACTTAATTGTGCTCATGAGGAATCTGTACCTGGACCAAGAGGCAGTGGTTGGAACAGAACATGGGAACACTGAATGGTTTAAAATTAAGAAAGGTGTGCGACAGGGTTGTATTCTTTCACCATAATTATTCAGCCTGTATGCTGAGCAAATAATCTGAGAAGCTGGATTCTATGAAGAAAAACATGGCATCAGGATTAGAGAAAGACCCATTAACAACCTGTGATATGCAGATGATGCAATCTTGCTTGCTGAAAGTGAAAAGGACTTAAAACATTTACTGATGAAGATCAGAGAGCACAGCCTTTGGTATAGATTATATCTCAATATAAAGAAAACAAAAATCCTCACCACTGGACCAATAAACAACATTCTTATCAATGGAGAAAAGATTGAAGTTGTCAAGG
>NW_006408525.1:28545660-28572824 GCF_000296735.1 Chrysochloris asiatica
ACTGGACTGTGAACCACAAGGTCAGCTGTCCAAATCCATCAGCTGCTTCTCAGAAACCCTACACAGGGTTGCTATGAGTCAGAACTGACTCGATGGCACTTAACAACAACAAATATGTTGGGAGGAGAATGAGGCAGGACTGGTGGTATAAAGTTTTCTGTGTTGTCTAAATGGCTAACTGTTATATTCATGCATTACTTGTCATTTTTTAATGTGGTATTTCTTGTTTTGTTTTGTTTTGTTTTTAATAGCAAAAGCAGAAATGAGCTTTCATTGGGCTACAGAGTAGGAAACAGGGGACTTACCATGAACTAGCGGTGGTTATGTATCGTGGAGTCGGTTCCCACTCATAGTGACCCTGTACAGGGTTTCCGAGGCTATAAATCTTTATAGGAGCAGAACGCCTCATCTTTCTTCCACGGAAGATTGCAGCCCGATTCGTAAGCATTACACTAGTCCTAGTAGCGTAGTGGTTACAAATCGGGTTGTGCATCGCAAGGTCAGCAGTTTGAAACTACCAGTGGTTCCGCGGGAGAAAGATGAGGCGTTCTGCTCCCATAAAGATTTATAGCCTTGGAAACCCTGTACAGGGTCACTATGAGTGGGAACCGACTCCATGGTATTTAACAACAACAACAACACTAGTCCTGGTGTGGCGCTGTGGGTTAATGCGCCAGACTGCAAAGCCGTTTGAACTGCAAAGTCAGTGGTTCAAGCTCACCAGCTGCTCCTTGGAAGCCCATTACTTGGTCGCTATAGGTCGGAACCAACTTGACGGCACTTAACAACAACAACCATGAACTAGCTTCAGCCCCTAAAGATGCCCTTCCCTGTCTCATTGCTGCAGATCATGGGGCAATCTCTTATAGCAACTTGGAAGAGGAAGATGTTTGGTGGTCTCCAGTTGCCTGTTTAGTTCCAAAGGACTCCTAGAGTGGACCCAGTTACCAGCATGGCCCTGCAGTCAAGAAAAATATTCAATTGATATGAAAAAGGGGGAGGAGGAAAATCAGGCTTCTCCAACTAGAGGCTTTGGACTTCCAAGTTCAGGAATGACTACATAGTTCTCTTTTGGAAGTCATTACTTCATGATGCAAACTTAACCCCAACTTTAAATTAAAAATAACGTTTCTTACCAAATCACTTACATCATCCTTTCTAATTCTAAGGTTATTTTATATATGAAAATGTTGAGGACCAAAGATGGAAAGTGACTTATCCCAGAATAGTCAACACAGAGGTAAAAACCTGCCTTCAGAATCTTAACCAATGTTTGTTTATCCATTAAACCACACAGCCCTATTTCAAACCTATCATTTACTTTTCAACCTCAATCTTGATCCCAATCCCAGGACAAACCCACACTAGGTTCAGGAGCTTCTGACCTTAGCTCATTGGAAAAGGCTGGCCTTTATTTATTTATTTTATTTTTTGGTCCCTCCTTGCTTCATCCACTCAACGTATCACCCAGAAATCCCTCTCTTGACCATAATCATGAATGGGAGGGAAGGAATAGCATTTGATCCCTAGTCTGAAGGCTGATTAGCTCTTTTCTGCACCATTGCAATAGATGCCCTTCGATGGGAGGACTTGGGGGTTAATGTCAAGTTAATGGGTCACCTTCCCATTCCTTCTGGATATCTGGCTACAGCAACCTCCTGGCCCAGCCATGGAGGAAGACAATAGGTTATCAGTGGCCACAATTCCAAAGTCTGAGACCCTGAGATGAAGATTTTAAAAGAAAGAGATGAGGAAAGATACTCTGTGTGGAGAACAAACTTAATAATCAGCAACCTTGGACAATAACAGCAGCTGAGTCCAAGGGTCAGTGTCTGGTAGTAATTTAGGAAAGTTCAGTGCTGACAGCTGTGTCTGGGGGTTGAACTTGTTGGCCATCCCAGTTCCTGGACTCCTTCAATGCTCCAGACTAATGAAACCCAGACCCAGGACACAAAGGCAGCTGTGATACAGCAGAAGCCAGCACCCCTTGAGCCCCAGGTTCAGCCTTGCTGCTTCCTAGCAGTGTGACCCTAGGCAAATCATTTCGGAAAGGAAGAAAAAACACTAGCATCTGATGAGTTAATGCAACCCCTTTTCACATATTTCCTCCTCATTACAGTTTGGTTTGAAATCCCCGTGGCATAGCTTCCAGCATCACAGCGACATGAAAGACACCACAGTATGTATGACAAGCACAGCCAGAATGTTCCTTAGAAGCAAAGATGGCAAGACTTCATCTCACATACTTTGAACATACAATCAGCAGGACCAGTCCCTGGAGAAGAACATCATGCTTGGTAACGTAGAGGGTCAGTGGAAAAGAGAAAGACTTTCAATAAGATGGATTAACACAGTGACTACAATGGGATCAAACATGACAACAATTGTAAGGATGGCACAGGACCAGGCAGTGTTTCATTCTGTGGTTCACAGGGTCTCCAAAATGTGCAACTGACTCAGTGGCTTCTAACAACCACAGTTTATTTTACATGAGAGGAACCTGAGAATCAGTAGATAAAATTCATCAAAGTGATTGATCTGGGAAGTAAGGCAGGATTAGGACCTAGAGCTTCTGTACTCAAGTTTTGTACTCTTTCCCAGAACTTTAGTTTCATCCTCTAAAATGGTGATAATACTATGCACCTTCGTAAATGAGGTCTAGAGTCCTGGTGTGGCTCTGTTGGATAAGCACTGGACTGCTAATCACAAGGTGAGCCGCTCAAACCCCCAGTTGCTCCTTGGAAACCCTATACATAGGCATGGTCGTTATCAGTGGGAACTGACTCAATGGTACTGAACAACAGCCCTCCCCCACTTCTTTCTCATAACCTTTGTCTTGCAGAGTTGTGGACACCTTTCGGGAATGTAGCAATCTTACTTTTGTCCTTTGCACCCCTCAACCCAGTTTGTGAGTCTAGGCCCCTGGAGATACCCTGAAGGGAGGGTATTTGGACTTAGGAGTCCACTCTCCCCAGGCCTTCACACCATTCAGGATGTCGGCCTGACATCAGCGGGTGTGCCCAAGAAAAAGCAATTCTGAGCTGCGGACCCGGCTCCCTCACGACCCAGGTCACCCCTGCGACGGCCAGAGGCCCTCCCAATTCCTAACCCCCTTCCTCTTTTTCAGGTATTCAGGAGCAGCTCCTGCCCCCGCTTTCACTGGCCCGGAACGAAATGGGGCGACGAGTCAGGGGAGTAGATGCTGGCAGATCCCCGGTGAGTCTGGGGCTTCACTCCGAAGAGCCCAGAAAATGGGTACCGGTTCTGGAATTTCGAGGGGAGCTGTCCAGCCCTGCAGGGTGAGGAGGAGGGAGCGCGGGCGCCAACCCCGCCCCCCACGTGGCCGCGGCCGTCCCAGCCCCTCCGAGGAAGCGGCGCGGCTTCCTGCGGCTCGGGCCGGGGATATATGCGCCCCCGCCCGGGCCGGTCCAGCCGCCGCTCCTCGCCGCCTCTTCTCCTCTGGGTGCAATGGCCTCGCTCCGCGCGGAGCGCGCCTCCGGTGGCCCGCTCTTCCTTGGGACCCGTGCTGGGCGGCCAGCTGCGCTCCGCCTCCTCCTCCTGCTGGGCGGTGAGCGCGCGCCCCGGGCCGGGCCGGGCCGGGCCGGGAGGCCTCGAAGGGTGGGGGGCTGGACGGCCTAAGACAGAACGGGCCCCGGGGGCCGGACAGACACACGGACTCCTGCGATAGTCCCTGGCTCCTCGGCTTGAGTGCAGCGCGAGTGATTTCCCCCTTGGAGAAAGCTGGGGTGCCAAGGGCCCCGTGGGGAGGCCTTGAGAGGTGTGGGACTGGGGTTTTGGTGGCCTTGATATGAGTGGAAAAGAGATGGGGACTGGCCTCTTTCTTCCTGGGCACCGAGGTATCCCTGGGGACCCGGATTAGTTTTTGTCTTCTAAGAGTAGCCATGACTTCCCAGGGCCTCATCCTCTAACCCCTCCCCCTTTGCCCAGATTCCCCACCATCTCACCCCCGTTTCCCATTTCTGCCCACAGCTGTCCTGAAACCCCAGCAGTCCCTGGCACAGCCTCTAACCACCCCAGGCAGCTTCAAGTCAGAAGGTGGGTGCTCAGATTCAGGACTGTGGCCTAGGGCAAGGAAGAGAGTGGAAAGGATTTCTTTCGATCCTTTCCTCCAGGACAGGTCCCAACCCCAACTGGTACCCCACTAAACTCCTTTCCGTTCTCTTGGGGTTCCTTGTGGTTTTTCTCTCTTTCACCCCACAAAGTCTCTGACCCAGCCACCTCACAGAAAGTGAGAAGAACCTCATGAAAAGGTGTGTGGTGTGTGTGGAAGCTTTAGTCAGGTGGGAAATAGTACACATATTGTTGTTAAGTACCGTGGAGTCTGTTCCGACTCATAGTGACACTACACAGGGTTTCCAAGGCTGTAAATCTTTGGAAGGTATTAAATGATTCCTGAGCCTGGACTGTCTCCTCAGCTGGAAGTATCCTGCTTGGGAAAATTTCAGAGATTGTCCTGAGTTAGAGTTGAGGGGCCAGAGGAGGTGGGAGGAGGGCAAGGTAGGGGGGTGGTCATTGTGCAGCTTTTGTGCCCATAGGGAAGATGGTGCAGAAGTATGAGGAAAATGTCCAATCTTGCTGGCTAAACTATGAGAAGCTTATGGATCCTCTTGAAAAGGATTGGTGTGACTGGATCATGATTCGCAGGTAGGAGCACTGCTGGAGGGGTCTTGCATGGGGGGGGGCCAGCTTCCTGCTTTACTCCTTCAGATGGGCCTGGAGTGAGGATGGGGCACACCTCTCTCTAGGCTTAACCCTTCTCTCACCAGATTTCTCTCCTACCCCAGGCCTTATAGCATCCTTCAAGATTGCTTGGAGCACTTTGCTGAGGATTGTGGCTTGGAGTTCCCTAATCCCTGGGCAGAAAGGGTCATCTTCAAGACTCACCAGATGCACTTTGCCAACTGCTCCCTGCTTCAGTCCACCTTCTACGATCCCCCCGAGGATGTGCTCCTGGCCATGATCATAGCTCCCATCTGCCTAATCCCCTTCCTTGTCACCCTTGTGGTGTGGCGGAGTAAAGGCAGTGAGGCCCAGTCCTAGGGTCCACAAACTTCTCAGTGCTCATCTTGCTCCTTTCCCCTACCTCCACTACCCCACCGCAGACCTTCAGGTCTCTTCCCTTTTTCTCCCCGCTCTACCCGCGTCTCTCACTCTCACCCCAACCCCAGGTCCCGGAATTGGTGGAAATGGAAGCTGGGTGGGTCATGGAACGAGCTCTGTAATGTAATCTTCAAAATAAATTTTTTTTGTGTGTGTGTGTGTGTATATGGTCCCCTTCCCCATTCCAGTGGAACCTGTGTCCTTCCCCAGAGTCCTGGCCACTCCCACAGGCCTTCAGTTCTGGGCAGTAGAGCTAGAAAAATCTAGCTTCTGCTGGATGGCCCGATCCCTTGGATGGCCCCACTGCTCTTTTCACCTGCTCCTCCCCTCCACTGCCCCCTCCCACCTGAAGCCACACCCCTAGGCTCCTTCCTCTCAGGGTGGGGCCTTTCCTGCCCTTATCCAAACCCAGCTCCAGGAAATGTGCAGGAAAAGACTCCCTTCCGGTCTGGACAGCAGCTGGGGGCTTGCAATTGGGGAGATGTTGGGGGAGGGGCGAAATCTATGCTGTGACTCCTGCCAGAAGGAAAGGGAGGGTTACCCAGGTATTCTGACTTCTCCCCTTCAAGCCTTAGTTTACTCCTGAGGTCTGACTGGAAACGCTGACCTGACCAACAGGAGTCCACCCCTAAACATTTTAGGACTGAGGACCCAGGCTCTTCCTCTCCTAGTTTGATCTGGGAACTCAGATCCCTGGCCCTCGTCCTACATTGTCCTGGCCCTGGGGTGGGGCTTACAGCCTGGCTGCACACTGCCCTCTGGTGTCCACTAAAGCCAACAACCTGAAGATGAATGTAACCTGGAAGAAGCTCATTGCATTCTAGGGTGAGAGGCCTGTCATCTCTTTAGCACCCACTTCTTTTCCACCCTTTCCCGCCCCCAGGTCTGTGGTTCAAACTCACCAGCCGCTTCATGGAAACCCTATACAGGGTCGCTATGAGTCGGAATCGACATGATGGTGGTTAACAACAACAACATACCCCCTAAAGATAACTGGTATATCTAGACCCTTTCTGCAACCCTCCATTTCTGTCTACAGGCATGTTTATACATATAGTCCAAGGAGCCCTGGTGGCTCAACGGCTTAAATGCTCCATTGCTAACTGAAAGGTCTGTTGTTGGAAATCACCAGCTGCTCCAAGGAAGAAAAAGATCAAGTGATCTGCCCCTATAAGATTGTTGTTGTTAAGTGCTGTCAAGTCGGTTTTGGTTCATAGTGACCCTGTACAGGGTTTCTGAGGAGTGGCTGGTGGGTTTGAAACATCAACTTTGGGGTTAGTAGTTCAGTGCTTATCATCCTACAGCACCACACCAGGACTCCCCTGTAAAGATTATGACCTTGGCAACCCTGTAGGGCAGTTCTACTCTGTCCTACAGACAAAAGCAACAGCACATATGGCTGGGTGATACAAATAATTAAAACACTTAGCTACTAACTGAGTTCTGGTAGCGTAGCGGTTACGAATCGGGCTGTGAACCTTAAGGTCAGCGGCTCGAAACCACCAGCTGCTCCGCGGGAGAAAGATGAAGTTTTCTACTCCTGTAAAGATTTACACCCTCGGAAACCCTGTACAGGGTCGCTATGGGTCGGAACCGACTCGACGGCACTTAACAACAACAACTAACTGAAATGTTGGAGGTTTGACCTCCCCCTCCCCCGGAGACACCTCAAAAGAAAAACCGGGCCATATACTTCTAAAAAAATAGCCACTGAAAACCCTGTAGCGTACAGCACTATTCTGACACACGTGGGGTCACCATGTGTCAGAACTGACCCATTGGTAACAGGTTATATGTTCTCTTGAGTATATGCACATCTGTTTCCTAGGAAATACCTCTTTATTACAGACTTACATGCTTGGATGCTTTCTGAAACATTTCTATTCATTCTCTGAGACACACTTCTTTCAAGACACATCTGTCTCTCTAGAGATATACACCTGTTCCCTGGGACATTTGTAGATTTCCTAGGATGCAAACCTTTGCTTTCATTTCCATGAGTTTATCTATCTTACCCAAGGACATATCTATTCTCTTCTTGGCACATTTTTGCCTTCATGCATTTTACTAATATATACATCAAGGGCCCTGTTGGTATAATGTACTATGTGGTATCTTTTGTCAGAAAGATACAAAGACAAGGCCTAGTTTCTGCCATCAAGAGCTTTCATCTAATAGGGGAGCTAACATGTGCACAAATAAACAGAAACAAAACAATGGAATGTGTGGTGAGTGTGAAGGAAGGAGGGGGTCTCATACACGGGTGATTATAAAAGGTGTGATCACAGGAGGGTGGTTGTGCAGTTTTCACATGACTACTGTGTCACGTGAGTACTAGGCCTTAGATAGAGTGAATTATTATAAGGAGAGTAGAAAAGGAGATGGATTATGAACTTGCAATAAATCAGGCTTGAGAAAATGAGACATGAACCAGTGGAGTAGTGGATGAAGGGAAAAAATGGAATTAAGAAGCCAGATAAATGATTAAAAAGCAGGGCGAGAGAGAGATCAGCAGGACTTGGATATGAGAGGGTGAAGAAGCAGGGGAGGGGGAGGGTTTAAGACGGACTCAGGCTTTGAATCAAGCTACTCGGAAAATGATGACAGTAATAATAGAAAGGGACCATAAGGATAAGAAGCTGGCCTGAAAAGAAGTTAGCAGTGGAACATTCAAGTTCTTTCAAAATACAGAAAGTTAAAAATGGGGGTTGGTGAGGAAAGAGACCAGAGCTGTAAATATAGGTTTGGAAGAAGAAGGTTAGGAAATATGCACATATATTGAATGGTTTAGAAAAAAAAAAAAAAAGAGATGGAGAGAAAGATCAGAGAAGTGGCAAGAAAAGGATAAAGCAATGCCAACAAGGCAAAGGAGGTAGTGACCTTTGAGAAAGCATTATCAATTTATCAACTGAATTGTCCACTCATTCATTCAACAAATAATTGTTGGGCACTTCTATGGGCTAGGAACCGTGCACAATGAAGGGCAGAATTGTATGGTGGAAAGTTTAGAAATCAGACAGGAAGTTGAATAAGTGGCAAGGTCTAGGAAACTGGACGTCTTTTCAAATAGGGAACATCTGAGCATGCTTATATATTAGAGGAGTGGAACTAGGGAAAAGAGAGATAGAGAAGATGACAGAGAGAGAAGTCCTGGAGGGATTGGAAATAAGAGGCTCAGAAGATATGCCAGGAAAGAAACAAATAAAAGTAATAATGAGACCCTTGACACATTGTGAAGAAAGTAACCAATGTCACTGAACAATTTGTATAGATATTGTTGAATGAAACTTCTGTGTAAACCTTCACAAACACAATAAAATATTATTTTTAAGTTTTAAAATAATTTTAAAACAGAAAAATGAACTCAGTGCAGAAAATTATGTAGAACAAAGATACCAGCAGCACCACAAAAATCACACAGCAAAATGACAACAATCAGTTCATAGCTATCAATAATTACACGGACTGTTCCGTAAGTGATCAAACGCATCAGTCAAGAGACAGAGAGCAGAAGAATGGATAAGAAAACAGGATTCTGTTATATAAGGTCTACAAGAGACACATCAAAAAAAAAAGATAGACAGCCTAAAATGCTCATTGACAGAAAAATGGTTAAGCAAACTTTGGTACATACACACAATGGTATACTATGCAACTTTGAAGAAAACGGTGAATCTGCAAAACACCTCAGAACATGGATGAATCTGGAGATCATTTTGCTGAGTGAAGTTAGTCAATCACAGAAGAACAAATACTGTATGAGACCACTGTTGTAAAAAGTTAAAAAGTTTTCTTGATTAAATTAAAAAAAAAAATCCTCACCATGATCATTACAGGGGTGGGGTTAGGGAGAAAGACAATTATCCATAGATTAGAAGGTTGTTTTCATGGTTGTTAAGTGTCATCAAGTTGGTACTGACCCATAGTGACCCTGTATAGGGTTTCCAAGGAGCAGCTGGTGAGCTTAAACCATCGACCTTTCAGTTCAAAGGACTTTGCAGTCTAGCACATTAATCCACAGTGCCACACCAGGCCTCCATATTAGAGGGTGGTGGTGGTGGTGGTTATGTGCCCTGGAGTCGGTTCCGACTCATAGTGATCCTGTACAGGGTTTCCGAGGCTATAAATCTTTACAGGAGCAGAAAGCCTCATCTTTCTCCCACAGAACAGCTGGTAGTTTCGAACTGCTGACCTTGCGGTTCGCAGCTCAATTCGAAACCACTACACTACCAGAGCTCCAAGGTAGACGCATGTTAACATGGGTAATGTACAACAAAGGGAAATAGGCAGAGGAAAGATGAAAGTAGCAGGAGACCCTGGGAGGAATGCAAGGGTTAAAGTTATTGTTGTTAGTGTAGTCCAGTCGGTTCTGAATCACAGTGATCCTGTATAGGATTTCAGAGGAGCAGCTGGTGAGCTTGAACCACCAACCTTGTTTATCAAACTGACCTTGCAGTTCAGCACATTAACTGAGAGTGCCACACTGAGGTGAATACTGTTAACTGATTGTACATGGAGGGGATTGCAATCATTGTAATGAAGTGAAGTATATGATTCCTTGAATGTAAACCTGATGAGCTCCTCTGTAAATTCACAATAAAAAGTCTTTGTTTGTTTTTTAAAAAGAAGATATGCCAAAGAATTGGCCATGAAAAGGAAGAGTGGTACTTTTCTGTGAGTCCAAAAGGAAGGAGTAATAAGAATGGAGAAGAATTTTTGAATGATGAGTCAAGTGTAGTTAACAGGCAGAGAGGGTAGATTCACGGGTTCACATGTATGACCTCAGTCTCATAAAATGGGAGGGAAAAGTATTTTGCAGAGAGGGAAGACTTGGGGACACGGAGTGTGGCTTTGATGAGTTTGGAAAAGTTTGAACATCTGTCTGAATTATGTGACAGGAGTCAGTAGAAGGCACAGGGTCATTGGGCTGCACTCAGAGTTCAGCAGTGAGGTTATCAGGGAATCTGGGGCTTAGCCAACAATTTCTTATGAGGTTTTGTTATTGTTGTTAACTCTTTATTGTGAATTGAGTAAAGGTTTACAGAGCAGATCATTAGTTTTACATTCAACAAATTAGATACTTCATTTCATAACAATGATGGCAATCCAGTTCATGTACCATCAGTGAATGGTATTTACCTCCATTCACTTTAACTCTTGCATTCTTTTCAGTGCCTTCCACTACCTTCATCTTTCCTCTACCAAACTCCCTCTTGTATATTGCCTTCTTTGTCACCCAAATTAACATGTGACACATGTTAATCTGGTGGGGTTTTTTTCTTCTCAGTAGTACTTCAGAGCAGGGCGTCTTTTTATTATTATTATTATTTTAAGATTGAGGTAGGGGAGCAAGTAAGAACAAGCCCAGGTAAAAAGTACAATAAAACCAAAAGGATGCTAGGATTTGAGACTAGGATGGTGAGGTCATGGGTGAGGCAAGAAATATACAAAAGGCCTTGGAAAATGGAATTAAAAGATAATGGGATTTTTCCCACAAACTTTTTGAAGCCCCCTCATATAGTTGTGGTCAAAGATGGCAGCTCTGAATGATGGAAGAAGCCCATTTCTAACAATACAAGCTACAAGATATGCTCTCAAGGGTGCCATGAGAGAAATTATGGAGCCAAAGGACGTAGAAATTGAGACTGAGGAATTGTGAAATGTTTAAATGTTAAATGATATGAAATCAGTGGGATAAAAATGATCAGAATCAGTCCCGTACTGAGAGCCACCTGCCCCTTCCTTCTCCCTCTCACACATATATACCTGCAACTCCCCAACAGGATATAATTTGGCATTTTCTGGATATTGGAGGGTTGGGGCAGGGGTGGAACGTAGTACTTAAAAAAAGTCTGCCATATATTAAAAAAGACTGGGCTTACCGGTCAGAGACTGGAGGACCCTGAGGCTATGGCTCTTGGCCACCCTTCAGGTCTGAAAAAGAACTCATCCTTGTGGTCCAATTTTCAGACAGGTAATAGGTATTGATTGGGGGGGGGAGGGGGTGACGGGACAACACTAGTAAGGTAAGCTCACCATGGAATGAATGGTCAACCATTCAAGATCAAAACGGCGGCAACATATACCTGAGGATAAAGTTCAGAAGTGTTGGAAGAGAGGGTAGAAGAGAAATAAGAATCACAGGGAAGCTGCAACTGTTGTTACATTGAGGGGATTACAATCGAGATAAAACTAAGTGTATGATTTTTTAAATGTAAAACTGATGATCTGCTCTGTAAACCTTTACTCAATTCACAATAAAATTTCAAAAAACAAAAAATAAACCTAGGCTGGGGCTTGGAGACCTGAGTTTCACCTGCAATTCTAACAAACTGTGACGTCTTGGGGAAGTCAGTGCCATTCTCTGGACTTGGACCAGAAGACTTCTTAGAGTCCTTCCTATAAAAGGTTAAAATTTTTAGGACAGAATAGCAGGGCCAGGTTTCACTCGCGTCCAGTAGCCCCTCTCCGGCGAGACGATCGGAACTTTTGTGTTGTGGTTTCTGCCCGGACGTACCCAAAAGGACACCGGAAATTCTTACCGGGAGGTTCCGGGTTCCCTGGACTACTACGATGGCGATGAGTTTCGAGTGGCCGTGGCAGTATCGCTTCCCGCCCTTCTTTACGTGAGGCTTAGTCCCCGAGAAGCCGCGCTGCGCCTCCCTTTCCCACCTTGAGTGTGGCCCTGCTGCTTCACATGGGATGGGGGTGAAAGGACCCGGCCGCCACTACCCTCAGCCCCCTTTTTCCTCTCCCGAACGTGCCCGGACCATTGCTGCCTCACGCCTCCTCTAATTCTGGCCTCACCCTTCACCCGGCAGGTTACAGCCGAACGTGGACACGCGGCAGAAGCAGCTGGCCGCCTGGTGCTCGCTTGTCCTGTCCTTCTGCCGCCTGCACAAGCAGTCCAGCATGACGGTGATGGAAGCTCAGGAGAGCCCGCTCTTTAACAACGTCAAGTTACAGCGTATCCTCCCTCAGGCTTTCCCACAGCCCACACACATGCACTTCCCGCAAGCTCAGACTTCAACCCTTGCCCCTTTATCCAGGCAGATCCCCACCCAAACTTTAAATGCAGTAGGAAACCTTAGGGTCAGTCTCTTGTTCTATGCAGTGATGACTGTCCAAATGTCATGAAGCTGAGTTGCAACCTTCTCAAACTGAGCTCTTTTGGTAATTGCATGCCCTATCCTATCTTCTCTGAGGCCCTTTACCTCTTACCACTTTTAATAACTTTCTCATCCACTCCATCCCCCAGCCAGGAAGTACTGGTCATTTATTTTTGCTGTCTGATTCAGCTCTAAAATATCTAAAGGGAAAGGACAGAGGAAGAGGAATGGTAACAATTTTAATTTTCAAAAGCCCTAACTTTGTATTGGAAGACTTCTCTTCCACTCCCCAATATCTAGAAAATGCCAGTTTATCTTATTGGGAAGTTACAGGTTTATGTGTGTGTGGTGGGAGAAGAATAAGGGGGCATATGGTTTTCACATGGGGCTGGTTCTGAGAATTTTTATCCCACCCAATTTATGTCATTTATATCAGTTATAAGAATTATATCATTCACTTAACCTTAAACCAGGAAAGCTCCCTGTGGAATCAATCCAGGTTGTATTAGAGGAACTGAGGAAGAAAGGTGGGTTCAGTTCCCCAGATTCCGTTTTAATCTCCTAGCTAAGTTTTTTTAAGGGCAAATCAGGACAAGTCTTTCCCTTTTAACAGATTTTTTCTGTCTCCCTGGCTAGTAGCCCAGAGTGTTCTGTATAGTAAATGGTCCAATTCCCTAAGTCCTTTCCTCCCATTTATATAACAAAATTAAAATTTTCAATCTGTGCCTTAAGACCTGAAGAGAGGTAGCAGAAAGAAGAGGGTTACCTTGTGTATAGTAATAGTAAAACAAATGTTGAATCTCTGCAAACTGGTTTTCCCCTTGCCTCTTAGAGTGTGATGTTTTCATAAATATCTGTTTTACAGGGAACCTTGAGTGGTTGGATAAGAACAAGTCTAGCTTCCTGATCATGTGGCGGAGGCCAGAAGAATGGGGGAAACTCATCTATCAGTGGGTGAGACCACCCTGCCACCAAGACTCAGCAATGGCCATGACAAATGAGAATTACACAAGGGGGGCTTCAAAAGTTTATGGGAAAATCCCATCCTCTTTTTTTTTAAACCTTTTAATGTGAATTGAGTGAAGGTTTACAGAGCAGATCATCAATTTTACATTTAACAAATGATACATTTTTTGTCATCTCGATTGCAGTCCCCTCAATGTGACGTCACTTATGCCACGTTCTTCCTGTATTCCTTCTTTCCCAGTCCTTCTTTGTCCTTGGGCAAATATTACCCTTTTGATCTCCAATGGTTGACCATTCTGTCGTGTGCATACCTCAATGGTGGTGTTGTCTCCCCTTATATCGCTTGTCTGAAAATTGAGCCATGGAGGTGAAAATCCCATTATCTTTTCATTACATTTTTCACAGACTTTTTGAAGTCCCTCATATATGCACTCAACTGATGTCTGGTAGTTCAGATCCAGACTGAGCAAAGTGGGGAGGGGGCAGAAAGAGAAAGTGTAGGCCTTCCAGGCAAGCCTCATGTCTTCAGTGACTCTGTTTCCCTGACTGCACAGAACGTCCCTTTCTTTGCCTGCAGGAGGCCAGGGGCTAGGTAAGGCCATGTTTGGAGACTGCAGCACTGGGAACCACAGGCGCTATTGTTGGCACGAGCCTCCGGCCACAGAAGATAAATGGGGAAAGGAAGGGAAAAAAGTCCTGGGGTCCCTCCCCCACTGCGCCCTTATGGAACTGTCTACAACATGAATGAGACCTTCTGAACTAGTGTGGGTGTGGGGGCAGAATGATTTCTTCCCTAAATTCCCAGCCACCACAAGCCCCAAACATTCTCAGAAGCGGGAGGAGGGGGGAAGAAGTATCAACAACCCAAACATAACAAAAGCACCACCCATTTCTGAACAGGAAAACAACCAGAATGAGAGGTCACCCTCAGACACGTGAACACCTGTGGTTTAGTGGTTCTGAATGTGTGTGTACACATATAAATATAGCACCTGCAGGGCTGTGGCTATTCTGCAGAGGCAGCAGTGAATGGGGGCAGGTACCATTCTTAGAACAGAGAGGTGAAGCTGGTGAGGTTAACTTCTCCCGAAAGATTCCTGATCCCTACTCGGTCCCATTTTCTGTATCCACAGGTTTCAAAAAGTGGCCAAAACAACTCCGTGTTCACCTTGTATGAACTAACCAATGGGGAAGACACAGAAGATGAGGGTAACGCTTTTCCCTTACCCCCTCAGTTTTGTCACCTGAATCCTCTTTCTACTTTTGGTTTAATTGGCATTCAGACTACTTCTTTCTTTGCTTCTGAATTTTGAGTACTACAGGCCCTTAACTCTTGTCCAAGGATTCCATAAACTTCCTGAATTCACATGAAAAAACACAGACATCTTTTTTGTGTGAATGTGCATAGACTTTTCTCGGGATGGAGTCCATATTCTAAGATTGTTACAGGTATCTAACAGTCTTAGAACATGACACATGGAAAGTTAAGAACTGCTCATGTACATGAGGAATGAGAAGGCAGGGTGGGGGGATTGCCTAAAATCTCATTCCTTGCTGACTCAGGCTTTCTTTTACCCTTTATTCTTATAGAAGGCTCATGATTTGTAGGTGTCAGCTAAAGGGATTGGGCCAACACCCCCAGCCCATTTAAATACTTTGGTTTCTGGCCAGGCAAGGATTTGTATAGTGTTTGATTTTTGCATTAGTATAAACACTCTCTTAGCTCTTCTCTCTCTGACTCCATATTCTGATCCCCAGGATCATGAAAAGTTTTCATCTTAGCTAGGGTAACAGGGGCACCTCCCCTGGCTGCCCCAGCAGAGTTTACAGTTCTTGGCTGTTACCCCCTACCTTGCAGGCCTCTGCTTGCTACTCCCACTACCACCCCCATGACTTCAGCACTGCAGCCTCGCCCAGCCCACCACTCAGGCTGGGCAAAGCTGGAGGCTCTCTCAGAAAGTAAGCTCCCTGATTCCAGAGCTGGGCCCTGCAGGGGGGTGAGCTGTGCATGCCTGTTGGGGCTTGTCTCCTGCTTCTCACATCTCCCTGCAGTATCTTGCCATATCTCCAGGTACTCAGCTGGCCGTGGACTCCCATTGGCTCCCAACCCTGTCCCTTTTTTCTAGGAAATGGCAGATACCTATGTTGGCCCTTACTAGTCTGGGATACTGGCTAGTCTTTATGTTAGGACAGATATAGGTATGTGCCTAGGGTTCATATCCAGTGATAAGAGCCTTGACTTTCCCTAGGTTTGATTGTCAGGGTTCTTATGTTTGTGGTCAGCTGGCAATTGTGCATCAAATACTAATGACAAGGGCAGGGGGAGAGCATGGGGTCTGAGAACTAGGGAGGTGGAACTAAGCATGAACACTCATTTCATGCTGACTTGGACTTTCTTCCAACCCTCACTCTTAGAAGGTGTGAGTTGTGGCCATAGCACAGTATAGATGCTTCAAGAGTACCTGGCCTCTGGAGATCTCAGATTTCAGCTACACTGCTAACTTCAGAGACCCTGGGCCCCCGAGGGGCAGAGTGTCCCTGACTTCCCCCCCCATCTCTCCATGTCTAGAATTCCATGGGCTGGATGAGGCAACCCTACTTCGCGCCCTGCAGGCCTTACAGCAGGAACACAAGGCTGAGCTCATCACCGTCAGCGATGGCCGAGGTGTCAAGTTCTTCTAGCAGAGAGACCTGTCTCCGTTTGCTTTGTAACTCCCACCCTTCCAGGGCTTTCAAAAGGAGATGGACCCAGTGCCCCCACAGACTGGGTCTGTGACTCCACCAGACTCAAAAGGGCTCTAGTCCTGAAGGCTGGGACTCAGGATGGGTTTCCTATTGACCCTATCCATCTGGTGCCAGGGAGAAAAGATGTGCTTCTGGCCCCACCTCCTCTCCCATGGTAGACGTTCCTGAGCCAGGGTCTGCAGACCTCACTTTCCATGTGCTCACATACATACACACAGGCCTATGCCAGCTTCTGTTTCCTCCCCCTCCATTCCTTCAGCTGCCCTGGCTTCCCCTCTCAGGCTGGTGCTGGATCCTTCCTAGGGGGTGGGGACGTCGCCCTGGCTGCAGGCAGCTTTCCAGGCAATATCAAGATGGCCCAAGAAGGGGCCTGACAAGTGGGAGGCAGGCTAGACACTGATATTAAAAATCTCAACTCCTACACTCTGCCTCCAATTACTCCTGGATTACGGATGGGAAGACCTGTGAAGCAGTACCACCTGAGTGAATGCCCCAGCCAAGGAAAGGGGAGAGAAGACCCACGACCGACTTTGGTTCATTATGAAAAGGTTCTCCAGAGCCCACTGGCTCCACTGAGCCTGTGGTTTACATCTGTTTGGTGGGCTGTGTGGGGGAGTGCTGATGGAACACAGCTTGGGGACAGAAGGTGGAATAGGAATAACTTAAAACTTGCCTATCACCCCCATCAAAGCCCCTTCTCTCTACCCATCAGATTTGGGTGCGGTAGTTATGGTCAAGGGGAGCAGAAAGGGGGTAAACCGGATGTGGACTTTGGTTTATTGAAGACTTTGGCAAACAGAGAGGGAGGAAGGAGAGAGCCCACAGAGCGAAAAAAACAGCCAATTTGGCCAAAGTTAGGCAGCGGTCAAGGAGGGAGGGAGCTGGAAAAGACAGGTGACCCGGTTCTGGCGTTGGGGTCAAGGAGTGTCCGGAGACGCACACGCGCCCCTGTGCAGCCTGGGGGAGCAGTGACGTCGGGAAAAAACAGAACCACTGACCCCTGTTTGGTCGGCCTAGGGCTCCGGTCGATTAGGAGGAGCTACCTTATCTGGGGTTCGCAGGCGGGTAGTAGCCTCCCCCTAAGCTCCCCTCCCCCAGACAAGGCTGAAGAGCCGCGGTCAGGTTTCCTTTCCCTGTCCCAAGCGTCCCGCCTTCCAACGCACAAACAGGTTTGCGCACTCAAAGTGCGGGAGGCCACCACTCCCTTACCCAGCTCTCGCCTCGGAGAGGGACCGAAGGCAGTGAGGCGGGGAAGAACCGGGGTGGGGCGTCTGCTGAGGTGAGGGGCTGCGCCCGCCTCCAGCTCCAGCTGGAGAGCTAGAGGCGCAGGGCTTCAGGGGGCGGGGCCTCAGGCTGGTGAGCCGGGGACAGGGGCCCCAGCAGCTCTACCCGAGCGCTGCGCGCCCCGCCTGTCAGGCCACCTCCTTACCGCCTTGCGGCGCCGGGCCCTTCTCCATGCTGGCCCCGCCAGCCCCAGAGACCGCGGTCTCCATGTCCCAGACAGAGGCCGACCTGGCCCTGCGGCCCCCACTGCCTCTCGCCGCCCCAGGGCCGCCCCGCCTCGGGTCCCTTCCTCGCCGAGCACGGCGCTTCTCCGGGAAGACCGAATCTCGGCCACGCTCTTCCCGCTTCAACCGCCGCAGCTCAGTCGACTTGGGACTGCTGAGCTCTTGGTCCCAGGCAGCCTCACCCGTTTCGGAGCCCCCAGATCCTCCAGACTCCTCTAGTCCCTGTCCCTCGAGGAACCCACTGCCCAACTCCGAAGAGCCCCCCGAGGGCACGTGGACCGTGGAAGCCCAGGTGAAGCCTACAGACTCTGCGCATTCCGAACTCACAGGCTCCGCAGAAGTCCCAGGGTCTGGGGAGCCGCCAAGGATTCCCGAAACCACAGCGCGAGCGAGGCGGCAGGAGCTGGAGGAGAAGGAGGACACGGAGACACAGGCTGTGGCAACGTCCCCGGACGGCCGATATCTCAAGTTTGACATCGAGATTGGACGTGGCTCTTTCAAGACGGTGTATCGAGGGCTGGACACGGACACCACGGTGGAGGTGGCCTGGTGTGAGCTGCAGGTGCGGCTGGGTGCACCTAGGGATGGGATCTTTTGCAAGTCTTGGGATGGGAAACCCGGGGACAGAAGCAAGGGAGACATGTATTTTTCCACTCAAATATACAGACTTCCCTGTTCCCCTTGCTTTGATGATCCTGAGCCTGGCTGCCTCTGGGCTGCAGAAGGAGAAACTGAGGCAGGTGGTGTGCCGTAGCTCCCCCATGGACATGGACATCCCCACTTTAAAGTCTCCTGGACTTTGAGAGGTGGGGTGAAAGGATGAGAAACTGGGTGGGGAAGCCAGCTCAGGACTGGGCGCCTGACCTCACCAATTCTCTTGTAGTAGCACCCACTATCTCTTCCTCTCCCCTTTCTCTAAGTCCTGACACCCTCAGTGTGACCCTGGTCCTGCCCACTCCCTCAGGTCTTTACAAATCCGGAGGTTGTGAGGAGCGGTACTTGGGGCAGTGTCCTCTCCACCTCTTCAAGATTTAGGGGACTTGTGGCGAGATGGGTCCTTCTTAGAACCAACCCTTCTGGGACAGTCAGACTTTGGGAGAGGGTGGGGACAAGGAGCCTGGCCGGAATCCAGTCTGCTCCTCATCCCATTGCCTACCTAGGCTCTCCCCTCTCAAGGTGGGTGCTGAGCCTTATAGGATTTTGGGAGATGTTGGTCTGCAGGACCCTCCTCCCATGGCTTTCGCTCACCTACGGATGGAAAGAACCAAGAAAGTTCTGCTTGGGATTGGAGGATGCAGCTAGGGGAAGGGTCCCTCCCCTCAGGCCCTGGCACAGGGCTTGCCCCTTGCTCCTGCCAGTGCCACACCCGGACTTCAGGCCAGGGCAAGAGAGACAGCCATGGGGTGGGGGTGGGGGTGAAGCAGTCTCCTGGCACCTAGTACTGGATCTTTTCTCTTTATACCGCAGTACTCCCTCCTCCTGTCTGGATCTAGCAGTGCCCAAGTTCTAGGACCAACCCCCTTTCAGGCCCCAATTCCCTGCCCCTAGCCTGCCCGCCTGCTGCCGGCTTGTTGTCTGCCTGATGCCAGCCCCCGGGCGCCCCCTCCCGCCCCAAGGCAGTCCGGGCCGCTACAAAGGCGCTATTGAACTCGGGGCTCCCTGACCCGGTCTATAAAGACGCTTGTGTCCGGCGGGGGTCCAGGGTAGGCGTGTCCTTGCACCGCCGGACGAGCTGAACCGGAGTTTCGGGTCTGTACTAGTTGAGCTAGGAATCCCACTGACAGCTCCGTCTGCTCTCATCCTCACCTCCCCTCATCCCTGCCTTTGTGCCCCAACTCCTCTCCGCGGGGGTCCTGTGCCGGAGGTGACTTCCTGCCCTATCCCACAGACTCGGAAACTCTCTCGGGCAGAACGGCAGCGCTTCTCGGAGGAGGTGGAGATGCTCAAGGGGCTGCAGCACCCCAACATTGTTCGCTTCTATGACTCGTGGAAGTCGGTGCTGAGGGGCCAGGTTTGCATCGTGCTGGTCACCGAACTCATGACCTCGGGCACGCTCAAGACGTGAGCTCTGCGCCTGCCAAGGGGAGGGCTGGGAAAGCGTCCCGCTACTTCCTAACTTTTCCCAGGTTCCTCAAATTCCACGCATCCAGGTCCAAACCCGGTTCACCATCTTCCACTCACTCCTCCTGTGCCCCTGCCTCAGTGAACGGTAACTTCCACCCAGCACTTCACAAAAATCCTGGGCGTCTTGCCTGATTACTCTGCATCCTCCCATCCTCAGCCCCTCTACCCCCATCCCGTCTCACCGAGTTATCCTGGAGCCTTGTTGTTAAGTGCGGTAGAGTTGAACAGCTGGTGGGTGGTGGTGTTGTTCCTAAAGACCCTGTTGCTTCTTTACACCCTACAAGATGTCTTATCTTCCTGGAAGACTGGGACATCCTTCTCAATTCCAAATTTGACTTCCTCACTCCTTTAAAACCAGCTCAAGGCCCTTCCCATTAGCCAATTTACTCATTTTCACCCCAACTTCCAGACAAACCAAATTCCAGCTTCCCCCCCCCTCCCCCGTCTTAGTGCCTTTGAACTAGGTATCTCGTCTGCCTGGAAAGTCTCCATCCCTTTCACCCTTAAACTCCTACTTAAGACGCAACACAAAAGTTATTTCCTCTGTAAATCGCTCCCCCGCCCCTTCGCACACTGGGCACTTAGTCATTCCTTCTGCACTCCGAAGCACGTTGGCCGTGACCCTATCTGCAAATTTACAAACTCACCGAAGATGCGGAGGCGGCGGCAGCGCGGGGCGGCGGGAGTGGGAATCCAGGGAGGGGTGTTAGTAAGGGTCCCTCCCCCGCGTAAATGTACTGACCCTACCTATACGCCCTCCCCCAGGTACCTGAGGCGGTTCCGTGAAATGAAGCCACGAGTCCTTCAGCGCTGGAGTCGTCAAATCCTGCGGGGGCTTCATTTCCTACATTCCCGAGTTCCCCCCATCTTGCACCGGGATCTCAAGTGCGACAATGTTTTTATCACGGGCCCTTCAGGCTCGGTCAAGATTGGGGATCTGGGCCTAGCTACACTCAAGCGCGCCTCCTTTGCCAAGAGTGTCATCGGTGGGTTCTCTAGGAGGTTCCTGGCCATACCTACCTTCCTCTCGCTAGAGGAGAGCCTGGCGGGGAGGCGGGGGGGTCCCACCTTCACAGATCCTTTGCAGATCCAAGGAGTTGGGAGACCCTGGGGAAGCAGAGGAGAGCTATGACCTCCTACACACACACACACACACACACACACACACACACACACACACACACACAGTGTCCTTCCCAAGAGGAAGGGCAGACCAGAGGGAGATTCTGCATCCTTATCTCTCCTGTGAACCCTACAGGGACCCCGGAGTTCATGGCCCCCGAGATGTACGAGGAAAAGTACGATGAGGCAGTCGACGTGTATGCGTTTGGCATGTGTATGTTGGAGATGGCTACCTCGGAGTACCCGTATTCGGAGTGCCAGAATGCCGCGCAAATCTACCGCAAGGTCACTTCGGTGAGAAGGGACGGGAGGTGGAATTACACACACCCCTCCCATTCTTCTGCCCCATTAGTCCTTCCCCATAATGAAATGCTTTTTCATTCATGAAAACAGGCTAGACACAAAGATGCCCTGTTGAACTCTGAAGGATATTAGATGCACACACGCCCCCCTCCAGTACCAAACCATTTAGAATCAGGATATGTGTAGTGTTCCCTACAGTTTACAAACGGTTTCCCAGCCAATAGCTCATCTGACCTTTTCAGCTGTCCCGCAAGGTGAGCAGGGCCAATGTTATGCTCTAGGTTTGATACAAGGAGAAAATCCTGGTCAGCGGAGCGTCATTCAAGGTCACACCGCCAATACCTAAAGGGATTGGGATTTGAAATCCAATCTCCTAGTAATGGTCACTGAGCTTTTCCCAGTACAGGTGCTGGGGTTGCGGGGTTGTCTAGTTGAGAAGTGGGGTGTATAGGAATGCTGGTTTCAAGCAGCCCTACTCCCCTAGGGCACAAAGCCGAACAGCTTCTACAAGGTGAAGATGCCAGAAGTGAAGGAGATCATTGAAGGCTGCATCCGCACGGATAAGAATGAGAGGTGGGGTGGAAGGGACTGAAGGGGAGTGGGTAAGCCCCCCTACACACACAGCCTACATCCCCGCGGGCCGCTACAGGATGTGGGCTCACAACTGCGCGGCCCTCAGGTTTACCATTCAGGACCTCCTGGCTCACGCCTTCTTCCGAGAGGAGCGCGGCGTGCACGTGGAACTGGCAGAGGAGGACGACGGCGAGAAGCCGGGCCTCAAGCTCTGGCTGCGGATGGAGGATGCGCGGCGCGGGGGGCGGCCGAGGGACAACCAGGCCATTGAATTTCTATTTCAGCTGGGCCGGGACGCGGCCGAGGAGGTGGCTCAGGAGATGGTGAGAGGGGGCAGACCCTGGAAATGAGAGGGATAGGGCACGTCGGCCCCTACCAGAGGGGGACAGTGCAGCAGGGAGATGGGCCCTACCCACTTCTCAGCATCTGCTGCAGCTGTCTCAGGCATTTGCACCCAGTGTTTCCTACACCTTGAAGATTTCCTTTTCCAGGACAAGCTCTGAGTCCCCCAACCTTACCGCTGCTTTTTCTTCTTCTGATCTGTTTACTGGAATACCCTTCCCTCCCATCCATTTATTTTTCTCTTTCACCTTGTTCTTTATCCTTCTCCATGCCCAGAACCTCTCATTTCAGGGAGGCTTTCCCACAAGAGTCAAAATGAAATGTTTCTTTCCACTCCAGCCAGTCTCCCATTACAGCCTCTCATTAAGTCTCTGTCTTATACCACCTAAATGCCTCCTTTCTCCTCCACTGCAACTTAAACTCTTTGAGGGCAGAGACTGTGTTTTCCTAATTAATCTATAACTGGCAGTGCTTGATGCAAAGTTTGTTGTTGTTGTTAAGTGCCTTTGAGTAGGTTCCGACTCACAGCCACCCTTACAGGGTTTCCGAGGAGCAGTTGGTGAGTTTGAACCTAGGAGCTCATTAATTGCCCTCATAGGTACTTGGCTTACAACACTGTCACTACATTTGATTGTTGTTACCAACCTGCACTAAGGATAAGTTGATGCCCGTTTATTGACAAAGAAACAAAGCTCAGAGAGGTTGACTAAGCAAGTAAGTGGCAGGGCTGTATTTAAAGTCAGGTCTTTCAGATTACCAGTCAGATCACCCTGACCCACCTCCTTCCTACAACCAGTAGAGTTCATTACTGAAATTAATCAGGAGGGATGAATTGTAGATGGTGGGCCAAGGGAGGCTAGAAGATGGGGTGGAGGGCAAAGACTTGGGGGCCAGTTTAGGAAGATCTGAAGAAGGAGGGGAGGGAGTACAGGATTCTCCATAGAAAAAATGGCAACTGAAAGGGTGGAGATCATCTACAGTGGATCCACCTAATATGGCATCAGAACAGATCTTCAAATTCCCTGTTGTCAGGTTGATTTCAACTCAGAGTGACCCTAAAGGGCAGAGTAGGAGTGCTCCATGTGGTTTCTGAGGCTGTCATCTTGACAGAGGCTGACGACCTTAGCTTTCTAGTGGGTTCAAACCACTGACCTTTAGGCTAGCAGCCAAGTGCATAACCCACTGAGCTACCAGGGCTCCTCCAGCTTGCCATAGTGCAGATCAACCAGACCTGAAATCAAATCCTCCAGGGATTCTTGACTTTAGCCCTATTGACATTTTGGGTGGGGTCATTTTTTTGCTTGGGGCATGTTCTGTGCATTTTAGACCTCTACTCACTAGATGTTCGTAGTACCTGTCTGCCCCACCCACCCCAGTTATGACAACTAAAGATGTTTTTGTTGTTGTTATTAAGTGCTGTTGACTCATAGAGACCCTATATAGGGTTTCCAAGGAGGGACTGGTGAATTTGAACTGCCAACCTTGCGGTTCAAACTGACCTTTCGGTCCAGTGCTTTAATCCCACGTCGCCACACCAGAACTCCAAAAATGTCTCTAGATATTGTCAAATGTTTCTTAGGGATCAAAAAGCCCATCTCTTCTCCTCATTTACCGTGCAACCATGAGAACTGCTGACTTACTGTATCACCCATGAGCAGGTCACTCCCTCCCTGTGTATATCTCAAAAATGGTGCTGATAAGACCTGCCTCAGAAGGTTATTTGGAGAGTTTAACAATAATGACAATGTAAGGACTTGCCATGGATAATTAGTCAATGTTGGTTCCCTTCCTAGAAATCCCAAGGAGGTATCCTGATGAATCTTTGAGGGAAGTCCCAATTTATACTCCTCAAACCCCTCCCTTCAACTCTAGGTGGCTTTGGGCTTAGTTTGTGAAGCTGATTACCAGCCAGTGGCCCGTGCAGTACGTGAGCGGGTTGCTGCCATCCAGCGAAAACGCGAGAAACTTCGTAAAGCTCGAGAGTTGGAAGCCCTCCCACCCCCAACAGGACCCCCACCAGCAACTGTCCCCATGGTTCCTGGGCCCCCCAGTGCCTTCCCCCCTGAGCCTGAGGAGCCTGAGGCAGACCAGCACCAGCCCTTCCTCCTCCGCCATGCTAGCTACTCGTCTACCACCTGTAAGTCACCCTTGTCCTCTACCCTCAACCCAGAAGTTCATCCCAGCAGTACTGCCACTAGCCTTCTGCCACTAGCCATGAAGCTCCTTCTGGGAAAAACCCTCCTACCGCTCAGGCAGGCCCCCTCCTGTACTCCCCTTTATTGCCCCTTTTTTCAATCCCCTCCTTTCCCCACCAGCGGATTGTGAGACTGATGGCTACCTGAGTTCCTCTGGCTTCCTGGATGCTTCAGATCCCGCCATTCAGTCTCCTGGAGGGGTACCATCCAGTCCTGCTGAGGCTCATCTCCGCCTGCCCTCGGTGAGAGAGGGGGTTCCATGGGGGGCCGCCAGTCATTCCAAGTCTAGGCCTTTTCGACTTCCTTGCAAAACCCAATTACATGGATGACCTGCCCCCCATATCCCTGATAATTCACCACTCTTGTCCTTACCTTCCCCAATTCTATCTCCATAGTACTCAGCACCCTTGTCCCGGTCTCCCTGGATCTCACCAGTTCTCCCCTAGCCTCATGAACCCTGATCCTGTTTTAGGCTTTTGCTCTGTCCATTCCACGCTCTGGTCCTGGCAGTGACTTTGCCCAAGGGGACAGGTATGTTCTCTTGTGAGTTGGGGAGCTAAGTATGGAGGTTTCTGGACCCAGTGTCCACTCGGATACTACCCATATTTCATTTCTCTTTTCCAGCTATGCATCCGATGCAGCATCAGGCCTTAGTGATATGGGAGAAGGAATGGGACGGATGAAGAGACCCCCAGGGAGGAATCTCCGGCGCAGACCCCGATCCCGGCTGCGGGTCACTAGTGTAAGGAAAAGGGACAAGAGATGAGATGAGGAAGAACCTGAAAGGTTCAGGAGGAAACTTTTAGGGTGGTGGGGTAGGTCAGCTGGGAAAGGGAAGGAGCAATGTATGATATGGGTACCCAAGAGGTAATCACTTCTAATACCAGAATTTGAGGATAGAGTCTGTTTCTCTTTAATCCCAGTCTGACTACTGTCACTTGGCAAGGGTGAGGTGGGGACAGAAGCTGAGGACAGAGGGCTTAACCTCCCCACCTTATCTGACTTTGAATCTGAAGGTCTCAGACCAGAATGACAGAGTGGTTGAGTGCCAGCTACAGACACATAACAGCAAGATGGTGACCTTTCGGTTTGATCTGGATGGGGACAGCCCGGAGGAGATCGCAGCTGCCATGGTGAGGAGGATAGAGAGATGAGAACAGTGTTTGGGTCTGGAACAAAAGACCTCTTGCAGATGCCCCCTAGTATTGAAACTCCTCCTCTCCCCACAAGCCAGACAGCAGGGCTATTGAAGCACTGGTTGGCTCTCAACACAGTGACATTGAGAAAGCCCTGTCCTTCTTGTTGGGGGAGATTTCTGGTTATCCAGTGAGGTCTGGCTGTTCAATTGGCAATTTGGGACTAAGACAGAATGTACACAGCGCTATGTGTTAAACGTGTGCTAGATGTGCAGTACTGTGTCTTTAAGAAAAGGATGGACTGGGGCAGCAAAACAAAGGCATGGGATACAGGTGGGCAAGAATGGCAGTGGACAGGTCATATCTTTGTGTGTGTGCATGTGTGCCCTTGAGCCAAATATTCTAGGACAGAGTAGAACTTCCCCTTAGGGTTTCCAATCTTTCTATGTATGTGTGATTGGGGTGAAAGTTCACAGAGAAAGTTGTTTTTTTCATTCAACCATTCATACAGATTGTTTTCTGACATTGATTGCAATCCCCACAATGTAACAGCACTCTTCCCACTTCCTCCCTGTGTTTACCATTTCCCTTTGTCTTCTTTCCTGTCCCTTCCTGCCTTCTGATCATTATCCCTGAGCAAATGCTGCCTGTTTGATCTCATATGGTGGATTGTTCTAATGAGTGCGCACCTCTCTGGTGTTATTATTCACGTATAGACCTGTTTATCTTTTTGGCTGAAAGTTGAGTCACTGAGGAGAGTTCAATTCTAGGCTGGAAGGGTGTCGAGAGGCCATAATCTTGAGGATTCAAGCAGTCTCTATCAGACCAGGAAGCCTGGTCATTTTTATTATTTTGAGCTTTGTTCCACATTTTTCTCCCACTCTATCCAGGATAGCTAGGTACTATCTAGTTCTTCTGATCTCAGAGTTATGGATGTTGGGGTACATGTGGTCTATTAGTCCTTTAGCTTGCTTCCTTTGGTCATTGGCTTCCTTTACTCTTTTTTACTCTGGACTGACAGTTGCACCTTAGATGGAAGACAGCTTATGTTGCAGAAGCATAGCATAAGCAAAGACTTGATTATTGGGAAAGACTTGGAATATGGGGCTGGGAGGGATTCATAGCACTTTCAGCTCTCCTCCAGTCCTCACTATTTGACGAGTGTGCCATATCCTTTCACCACTCAAGGCCCTAGGCTCTTCTCTCTGCCCAGACTGCCCTTCTCTTCCTGAAGAGCAGTGTGGAACAAAAGAAAGCGTGGACTTTCACATAAGACCTGCATTCAGATTTTAACTCTGTTATTTACTAACTCAGTGACCTTGGGCAAATTCTTAATCCCTGTGTATCTCCATTGCTCATCAGTAAAGTGCAGGTGCTAATACTTATTTTAGCACCAGAACAGTGTCAGATATACTGCTGGAAGATGAGCTCCTCAGGTTGGAAGGCACTCAAAATACTCAGAGTAGAGTTGACCTTGATGATGCAAATGGAGTAAAGCTTTCAGGATCTTCATTTGCAGATGAGGCACAACTCAAAATGAGGAGAAACAGTTATAAACATCCATAATAATCAGAACATGGAATGTACGAAGTATGAATCTAGGAAAATTGGAAGTTGTCAAAAATGAAATGGAACACATAAATATCGATATCTTAGGCAGTAGTGAGCTGAAATGTACTAGTATTGGCCATTTTGAATATGATGACCACATGGTTTACTATGCCAGAAGTGACAGATTGAAGAGGAATGGTGTTGCATTCATTGTCAAAAAGAACAAATCCAGATCAGTCACGAGGCACAATGCTGTCTGTGGTAGGATAATATCCATGCACCTACAGGGAAGGTCAGCAGTTCGAAACTACCAGCGGTTCTGTGGGAGAAAGATGAGGCGTTCTGCTCCCGTAAAGATTTACAGCCTCA
>NW_006408525.1:28599411-28619144 GCF_000296735.1 Chrysochloris asiatica
CTATTAACAAGGGCTGGTAGCTGTACATGTCATGTTGTAGCTATGGAAATGATCTGTCATATTGGTATTATAAAGTGGCTTTTGTGATTTTTTTTGGTATTGCAAATGTGTTTATTATGACCCAAATTTAATTTGTAACATTTTTTTCTCAAACAAAACAAAATTTGAAGCCTTTAAGGCAAATATCCTAAAAAAAAAGTCATTTGTTATAAAATTGTGAGGATACCCAAGCAAGACCCCACTTTAGATTCGTCAACATGAACTTGAGAGCTTTTGTCCACTGTTCCTCAGAGTTAAACTGGGTTTTTATGGAATAGGAGCCACCGCTGCCTCCTGTGTCTTCAATCTTGCCTTTCTCCACATCCATCCTGCAGATGGATACAGCAAAGCGTATTAGTAACAGATCTGAGTTAAGTCAGTTCAGGCAAAGGGGCAGGGACTTGATCATGGGACCATTCACACGTCATTTTATCTATTAAAGAACTCTTGGCGGAGAACGGTAGTGTATTTTGGATTTGCTTGAAAGCCAAAACTCAAGAAGGCTACCACAAGAGCCTCATTGTCATTGTGGAGTACAGGGATAGGACACACACCCAAACAAATGAGAAGCCAGGAGCAAGGGGTGAGTGAGGGTTACAGTACTCCTCCCTGTTTCCCTAGGCATCCCTGAGCTCATGGGGAGAGAAGGGAAACAGAAGAGAGGAAATGCTTTGTTTGGGGTGATAGAAAGTCAGTCTTATTCCTTAAACTAAGGTTTCCATCTGTCACTGGACTCTTACAAGATTTGACCAAATAAGCATTCCTGTATATTTCCAAGGGTTTGGGGATAAACCTTCTTGAACAAGAGAGCAGGCTTGAGTTGTGAGTTAAGTAAATTCCCTAAACCACTGAGATAATATTCTTTCTTTTCAGGGACCAGGCCATCACATTCTGTCCTGCTTGCAGTGCTAAGATTGGCCTTTGTCCATCACTATCATGGGATTTTGTACCATTTTCCACTTTCTTGCCACCTATTCTGTATTTTGCTCTCACTCTTACTACCCCTTTGATTCTATTCAGTTTTGTCCTATAATAAGTTCATTCTGCTTTGGAAAACACTGACCTGTAAGGAAGACAAAAACGTGTCTCGCCTTTCTCAACTTCTTCTTTAAACTGCTGTACACAATCCAGGAAAGCCACCATTGCATGGTCAAACTTGTTGTCCCAGAAAAATCGCAAGCCCCCAGAACAGTATAACGGCAGCTCCTGCCCAAGAAGCAAGAAGTGGCTATAGGTGTGGTACCCAAGACAAGCTCCCGGAGATCGTTCCCAGAGTTTAATCAAGTCACGCAGATAGAATCCCATGGAACTACGAACTCTAGTTGGACTCTATTTTTCATAACCCTGAACATCTGTATCTTGAACAATAATAAATGCATTTAGGACTATCTCATGATTAATGGAGATGTACAAAACGTCAACCTCAGGGTGATTCCTACCCCATATCCTCCCACATTCGCCCATCTCCTTTCTCAACAGACTATAAAAACGTAATTTTTCTTTAGAGACCTCAAAGAGCTATTCCTTAATTTACTAGATTCTTTGGGAGACACCAAGGTCTAAGAAATAAACTGACTCATGTTACTATCAAAATGAAACCAGTCCTTTTGTTAGCAGGTACAGAACTCTTTCAGTGAGAATGGAGCACCCCAGGGTACCTTAGATTTGTCTGTCAGAGACTCCAGATAGGAATGGTTTCCATAGGGAACAAGGCGATACCTAAAATGGAAACGCAGACAGAGATGAATGCAGGACGCCTCATAGAGTAATTACTGGAAAGTTATAACCCACTGATTTTCAATCTTCATCCTACCTAGGGGCCTCTTATAATTTCTTCTCTCTCCCACCTCCCACATGCTCCATGTTTTAAAAAGATTTTGTTTACCAAACAAACTATATTTATTACATAATTGCCTGGGAGCCTTTCAGGGAGAAAAGTGTATTTTGGATTAAACTGAATAGACAGAAGATGGCTTGAGGAACACGAAAGTTCTAGAGGCTCCAGGTTGGAAATCATGGTTATGTTCACGCAGCTCACTGATTGCTTCATCTGTGGAAAGAGCCCTAGGTGAGGGCAAAACCACAAGCTGAGTCTCCACCCACAAGCCTATTGGGAGTAAGGACTCCTGCCACAGAGGAGATTAGGACCAGGTTGGAGATACAGATTATACCAAAGATATACCACACCCCAGGAAAGAGCTGCATTTTCCTACCTCTGAAATTTCAGACCCATCTTATTGGCCAGAGCATGGAGCAACAACACCGTCTGGCCCCAAGCAGCATTAATCTCATTCCATTCCACAGGAACACTGGGCAGGCGACCCAGTCTGAAGTTATTGATTGTGCCAAATTGTCCACTGTGCCTACAGAGGATGGCAGAGGGTAGGGAAAAATACAGAGAGAAGTTTACTCTGAGTACTCTGTGAGTTTCTTCTCTCAACCCAAACCTAACACAAATCTCCTTTCCTATCTTCAGATTCCTATGTCTAAACTCTACTTAGCCCTTTAAACTTTAATCACATGCCCCAAACTTATGTCATAATTTCCTTACTTATTGCTCAGATGTTAATGCATAAAATAGGGTACCATCCTTGAATCCTTCCTCTATGCCCCCTCCCTCCAAAACGCAACTAGCTCTGTTGATTCTACCTCTGAAGCTCTGAAATCTGCCCCCTTCTCTCCAAATTCAATGCTGCTATCCCATCTTTTCCTGCTCAGAGTTCTACTAACAAGCCTCCTTACCAACAATACTGTTCTGTTTCCCAAACCATTTTCCACATTACAGGTACTGTTCACAAATGCAAACATAATTATGTCACTTTTTTGCCCAAAATGTTTCAATGGCTCCCACTGCCAGCTGGACAGAGTCCAATCCCCTTAATGAGGTCTACAAGATCCTTTAGGAACTGGTAAAGTTTCCAGTTTCATATCCTGTCCCTCTCCCCTCTGCATGCAGTCTCCAGTCACAATAAGCTCCTTTCAGATCTCTGAATTTACCACTCCCTTTACTCCTTGTTGCTTTGCACATGATGTTCTTCTCTCTGCTGCGAACTCTTTCCACCAGTGACTACTTCAGGTTTCAGCTTAAACATCAGTTCCCCCAAAAGGTAAAATATCCTAAAGTGTTCCCAACAGCACTCTGAGTTTACCATTATTACAGTATTACTGTTGTTAAGTGCCGTCAAGCTGGTTCAGATTCACAGCAACCCCGTATGGGGTTTTTGAGGAGCAGCAGGTGAATTTGAAATGCCAACCTTGTGGTTCAAACTGACCTTGCTGTACAGTGCGTTATCCCACAGCATCACACCAGAAAGCCTATCAGAGTATTACAATTACGTGTTATCCATCTCTTCCATGAGACTATAAACAACTAGAAGGCAGACTCTATATTAATTGATTGATATTGCCCTCCTGAGGCTTAGCAGTGTCTATGACATCATAAAAGCTCAATAGGTATCAGTTGAGCGGCTAAAATATGGAATGAATTAATTCAGGAATGACCCAGGGAATAAGAAATCAGCACCAGGCACAGGCAGCTCCCTTTCTTTGGAAAAGTGAATGTCACCAAGCTCTAGAATCCTAATCCCGACTGTGTTTATCCCATCACAAAGAATGAAAGAAACCTAGATAGGGTGGAGATGCCGTGCAGTCCCTATTCTGTAGGAAGCAGGCACTCTGGCTTAGAGATCGATAGCTAATGTTCAGACACGCAGTACCTCCTAGATGGTGCTCACCCTCCAGCCCTCATTACCATATGTGGAAGGTCGCATTAAAGACGTTGGTTTTCTTTAACTTGTCCAGTTGCATCTGGGCATAACGCATCTGATTTTCTACACTCTTCAGTTCATCATCCAACTCCAGCTGTTGTCGTTTAAATTCACTGTATTCCCTCTGATATCTGTGAGCAGTCAAGGTGGCCATTGAAGGCTGTTAAGTTTAGGGGCTAAAGCTTCCCTCTCACCACCCCTCTGAATGACTTGTTCTAGTGATGACAGTTACACATCTAGTTTCAGCATCTTTTCTATTTAGCATAGGTTTTAATCAGAGGAACACAAAGGCCAGGACCTAGTCATTTGGCTTGGGAGTGGCAAAAATGTCTCAAATTCCAGGTGCTCATCTGCAAAAAATGGCAGAGGAAAGCAAGATTCTTCCAAACCAGGCCAAGTTACCCCTTCTGAAGAGAGCAGGCTGAACTGGTCATAACTTCCTTTCTGTAACTTCTCTCCTTCCATTTCCTGGAAGTAGTCATTGTACACCATCCCAGTGAAACTTGTTAAGACTACTCTGTGAAAAAATGTCCCATCCTTCACTCCCAAACTTCAGTTAGTGTCTAAAAGGATGGATACTGTGTCTCCTTCACAAGACAGAGCATTCTCTCAGGTCAACAGCAGCAATGGCATTTTGAGCTGGGTGGCTACATCCTCATCTTTCCTGATGAGGATGCTGGGTACTAGGGCTGACTTACCTAATTAAGCCCCGTTTCCCACAAGACAGCACCACAACTAGAACTCTAGTTTCTTCACTCTGTCTAATCAACAAACACCCTTTTCCACTTAATCATGCTGACTCTTCCTACACAACCTTCCCAACAAGCCTCTAGAAACAACGGGCAGGACCCGGAGCAGACATGCTGTCAGCTGCATGACACATTCCGCTCGAAGTCATTTCCTTTCCTGGAGTCTCAAGGGAGGGTTGTTGTTCAGTGCCATCGAGTCAATTCTGACTCACAGCGACCCTGTACAGAGTTTCTGAGGAACAGCTGGTGAGCTGGAACCTCCAATCTTGCGGTTTGAACCAATCTGGCAGTCCAGCACATTAACCCACGGCACCACACCATGACTCCCAAGGGAGGGGAGAGAGAGGGTCGCCACTCACTGAGCTTCCTCCTGATCCAGTCTCTCAGCCTCAGCCTGGACCTTCTCAAGATTTTCTGCTACCATCTTGCGGTCCTTTTCTACGTTCTCCAGCTCCTGGATCAGCCTCTCTTCCTCCAACGCCAGCTCCTTTAGCTCCATCTGTAGTTGTTCACTATCATCCTCATTCATTTGCTCTAAGATCTCCAAACAGCGTCTGTCAAGGACACAAGTAGAGCACACTTACCAGAGAGAAGCTGCTGTTCTGTCTGTCTGAGTGGAATGCAGCTCCTGAGTAAACGTCACAGAGTCCCTGGGCAGTGATGGCCCTCCGACTGAGACCTCAGTTCGGGCTTGGGCTCTGGAGGCACTCACTTGTAGTTCTGACACTCGTTTTCAGTGACGTTGAGCTGGGTATCCAGCTGGTCTAAAAGAGTATCTGTGCATTCCTCACACAGTGGGTGATCCACATCGGTCTGGCCTGACATGATGTCAAAAAGGTCCCCAGTGACCTGCAAGGACAAGTGAGTCAGGTTGGGGTCTCTAAGCTACCTACCCAACGACCCCCTTCACAAGCCAAACCCACCACTTGACACTGGAATGAGGCCAACTTGCCTTCAGTCTTCGGCTGAGGTTCTCCATGGTGCCGCCATCAGATGCCTCCCCAATCAGAGTAAAGCTGTTGGCACTTTCTGTAGACATCATCCTGTAGACAGCCCCCCGCCCACACCGGCCACATGAGGGAGCAGAGAGGTGTCCTCCACCTACTGAGGTGCCAGTGGCAGACACTCTCAAACAGCACCGGCTGAGGGGCCTAAAGGCGCACACCCACTCCTAGCCTGGCTAACCTCCCAAGGGTACCTCTCTCCCAAGGGAAAGCCATGCTGGTCTTCCAAAGGGGCACACAGCACGAAGGCTGGCCTGGATGGGCTAAGAGGGAAGGGGCATCAAAAACTGATGTGTCTACAGTGAAAAAGGAAGGAGAATCAGGAAGGACCATTTTTAAGTATTAAATTCCTTGCTATCTTGACCTCCCTCAGAGAACTAAGGGAATATAATAACAATATTTGTGATTTAAAAATTCTTCTCAATAGCCATCTCTTTTATTAATCAATCACTCCCTTAAGTCTTCATCATCGTCTCAAGTCTTCATTATTAGAGCTACCATCCCTTCCCACTATGAGAATGGCTATAGGAAAAACTCAACACTAGTTGGAGATGAGCCAGGTATAGGGGAGTTCATCTTTTCTGAAAGAGCCAAAAGACTAGGTGCTAATTCATTACCATCACCTGGCTCTCAACCCCTGGGTTCAACTAAAATTTCTACTGGCCTTTGGCAAGAAATAGAGGGCTGAGGAGTAGTAGGCACCTGGCTGGGGGGATGAATCTGCGAGAGACACCATCCTGGCGAGTTTCAATAAATGGCTCCTGAGAAGGAAATTAGAAAGCATTAGAGTTCTGGCAGCTTAGAAGTGGAGTAAATGTCCCAAACAGCCCCAGAACTATTCGGTATTACCCATTATAACCACAGAGGCTTTAAAAACGGGTATACCTGGTCACGCCTTGGATACCTGCACTAAGAAAGGATCGATATATACACAAACCTCAACTTCCTGATTTGTTTGTAGGAACAGCATTGCCTAATAACTATGTTCTACCTTATTATGGTTACATTTACATTTTTCAACACCTACAAGTTGGCGGTAGGGGGAAATCACAGTGCAAGCAAAAAGTCATATCAGACCACAATGAAGTTTGCCACAGTATAAACAAAGTAGATAATTTATGTATGTTTGTGGCCAAAAACTTACTACATTTAACTCTGGCATAGAAAATTATTACCAACATTATGATTTGATATATACTTTATAAATGACAGGTTCTTCTGGAGCAATAAAAGGCATGAAGAAAATCGAAGACGCATGGAAACAACGTAGTCCAATGGACTAACAGACTATGTGAATGTCAGCTTCCAGGCCCCTGAGACCAGAAAAAGCTAAATGGTGCCCAGCTACCAATACCAACTGGTCTGTACAGGAGAAGGTCCTGGATAGAGTGGGAGAAAAAATAATCATAAAAAAGACCAGCCATACTGAACTGATAAAAACTGATGGAAGCCGAGATATTCTGGCCCTTGGCCACCCTTCAGGTCTGGCACTGAGCTCACCCCTGTGGGTCAACTCCCAGCCAAACAGCAGACAGGTCTATAAGGAGAACAATGAAACTAGGGAGATGCACACTCCTACAACAATTCATCATTTGCAATCAAAAGAAGAGAAAAACTACAGAAGGGTTAGGAAAGAAAGAGGAATGGAAACAGGAAACACAGGGAAGAAGTAGAGTAAGTGATGGTACATTACTAGTATTACAATCAATGGCTTGAAATACGATGTGCGTAAATTGTTGAATGGAAAATTGATTTGCTCTCTAAACTTTTGCCCAATTTACAATTAAAAATAAAAAGACATGTTCCTTTCTGACAAGGTAATCAAGCAATTCACTGTCCAAACAGATGCTTTTGAGAACAATAAAAGTAACCCAAGAGTGGTCTGCAAAGACCTGGAAACACAAGTCATGCCATCTCCAAGATACAATGACCTACAAGTCCTGATGTGGTGCTGTGGGTTAATGCGCTGGATGGCAAGGTTGGTTTGAGCCTCAAGATATGTGGTTCAAGCTCACCAACTGCTCCTTGGAAACCTTATACAAGGTTGCTATGGATCGGAACCGACTCAATGGCACCTAACAACAACAACAATTCTGTTTCAAATAAAGAGCCTAACTCCGGTAGCGTAGTGACTATGAATTGGGCTGTTAACATCAAGGTCAGCAGTTCGAAACTACCAGCTGTTCCATGGGAGAAAAAGATGAGGCTTTCTGCTCTTGTAAAGATTTACAGCCTTGGAAACCCTACACAGGGTTGCTGAGTTGGAAACCACACCACCATCACCACCCATATTTTTGGACTGCTGTAGGATAAGCATTGGCCTGCTAGCCACAGGGTTGGTAGATCAAACCCATCAGCCACTCCTCAGAAACCCCTATACAGGGTCACTATGAGTTTGAACCAACACAATGGCACTTAACCACCACCACCCACATTTTTAAGGAGCCCAGGTAGTGTAGTGGGTTATGAGTTGGGCTACTAATCACAGGTCAGCAGTGACTGATTTGAATCTATCAGTGGCTCTGTGAGAGAAAGACAGTGTTTTCTGCTCCCATAAAGATTTACAACTGCAGAAACCCTAGACAGGCTTGCTTTGAGTTAGAACCAACTCCACAGTATACAACTACTACCACCTTTTTAGGACTCCTAGTGGTACAGCGGTTAAGTGCTTGTCTGCTAACTGAAAGACTGGCGGTTCAAAATCACCAGCCATTCTGTAGGAGAAAGACTTGGCATTCTGCTTCCATAAATATTCCAACCTTGGGGCATCTCTATCCTGTCCTACAGGGTGGACAAGAGTCAGAATTAACTTAATGACAGTGGGTCTGTCCCACATTTTGCAAGGATGCCTTACTCACTAACCCTGTGGTCTTAGGTGCACACTTCATAGATCTAATGATCTATGCTCACACTGAAAGTCTCTTGTTAACCAGAGACCTCAGAAACTGGGGCTCCTGAAGAACTAAGTACCCTGAAGAAACCAGTCTGCAAAGCTGCATTTTCATATCAAAATAGCCCACTGAGAATATTTATTGACGAGGGAGACGGCACTCTATTACCTCTCCTGAGTTAGTCTCTTCCTCCTGGCTCTCTCCGGGTTTCACCTGGGCTGTGGCAAGTAATGGAGCTAAGGGAAGGGAAAATATCAAGTCAGAAACAATCTTATCAAAACAGGACTTATGATAATATAAGAAAAGAATCTGCAATGGTTTCATCACCATCTCGACCTCCAACTTCTTATTAAAATACCATTTACATAAAGAAGAATCTCTCAGCTTCTCCTTTCGAGTGGATTAAAAAATTGTTAAATTTTTTTACAGCATGATAATGGTATCATTATTTTTAATTTTTTTAAAAGTTCTTATCTTTTAAAGACACTGAAATATTCATGATATTTATATTTGGGATTTGAGGTGGGTGAATAAAGGATAGGGATGCAGATGAAACAGGATTTGATATGTGATAACTGTTGAATCTATGTGATGGGCATACTTGAGAGTTGATTACAAGTAAAAGTTAACATCTCCCTTTCCCTGGAAATGACTGGGGAGGCAGAAAAGGGAAGTCTCCAGGGAGGTAAGTTTGTTCTATATTACAATGATTTGGGTTAAGGGGTATCTATCTGTCAAAAACGTACAGCTAAGATTTAGAAATTTCAATGTATGACAATTTCCCTTGTACAACACATACTAAATTGGGGACGTGAAGTGAGTGGAGGTATAGGTAATACCAGAACGGCAGATCATGGCTAAGTGCTGAATCTGGGTGACACAGAAAAGAGTTCATTATGCTAATCTCTTGACTTTGTATACATTTTCCATAATAAAAAGTTATATGTTAACTCCTCTCAAAAAAGATAAATCAGGTAAAAATAGCTAACATGTATTGAGTACTATTTGTGAAGTCCATCACTCATCCGTTTATCAAAGTGTGGCGGTTTGCATGCTACGAGGCTGCTGGAAGCTATACCACTGGTATTTTAAAAACCAACAGGCTCACATATGATGAGCAGATTTTAGCTGTTTCCAAACTAAAACAGACTAGGAAGAAAGGTCTGGCAACTACATCCCAAAATTAGCCAATGAAACCTTATGGTACACAATAAAATGTTGTCTGATAAGTGATAGAAGATGAATGCCCTACACTGGAAAGCACTCAAAATAAACAGAAGCCACAAGAGTGGACTTGAACACGCCAATGACTATGAAGGTGGTGCACAACTGGGCATTATTTTGTTCTGTTGTATTCTGAGTCACCGTAAGTCGACAATTTACCAAGCATAAACCTAAATATTTATGTCATATTTTATTCTTAAAATGAGATATGAAGCAACATGCAAAAAGCCAGTTTGTCATTCTGTAAATGACGAGGACTTAAACTCCAAGTCGACTGACTCAAGATCCACTAGCCTATTAAATCGCCTGTTGAGTCTTCTCTTCTCCCAACCCACAAACTTCACCCCACTTCTTGGAACTAGACAATACATTTGAGACTTTTGCCTTCCACCTAGCAACTGCTGACCCTTGGTTTAGTCGTTTTTCTCTGAACCTCAATTCCAAATTTGTAAAATTATGACAAGACGGTATTACTCTAGAGGAGTTGTTGCAGGGACCAAATGAAATAGTCCATACAATACATGGGCATATAATAAACCTTCAACAAATTCCATTTATTATTATATGCACAGTCAGAAACAGCAGAAGAAAACGAAGTACCTTTCTTTGCTAGAGAATGCCCTAAGAAGTACTGACTGACTATTAGAACTCCACTACTTTCTTTCTCTATATCCACATATGACACTATAGGGAACCAGAGAAACGAAAACTCATTCCTAGGTTCCCACGGCTGGTCTGTGGCAGACTACACAGACAGCACCATAAAGCCGAGAACTCCAGAGCTGCCCAGCTTCCGTTGATCTTGACCACCCTCATCCCAAGGGCCTCCCTAACCTGTGAGCTCCTGGATGGTGACACGGTCCAGAATCTTGAAGCTCGTGTCCAGTTTCAGGGGCTGGCTGCAGCGCTGACACACGAAGCTTACCTGCATGGTGCTGCTGGACGTCTTAGACCCCTCCATTCCTGTGGCGACAGAGAAGGGGCGAGGTTAGGTAGGATCGGCGCGGGGTCCCACCTATTTTGGCGGTGAAGGGGGAAACCCTCACTCTGTCCCCTCTAGGAGCCATACGCTAGGCGGACTTGCTTCCGGGGCAACTCAGCCAAAGGCAGTTTAGAGCACGGTGTCAGAGAGCGGGCGCAACAGAGACCGTCACAATCCCCAAGTTCCCTTCTAAGGTTTCGACTAAGCCCTTGTCACACTTCACCTTGGGGCCCTGGAGCCTGCCACCCAGGTCCGGTCTACCGGGGGGGCACCGTAGCCTCGGGTCTGTCCGGGAATAAGAACCCCAGAACCGCCATTGCCCAGACTTCAGCTACTTCCCGGTCTGCCGGCGGAGAACTTCCGCTCGGGACAGGACGTGACGCCACGACGGCTGCCGGCACTCCCACGGACGGGGCTGGTCGACTGGCGTACGGACTGGCAGCGCCCCCCAGAGACTCGGTTGGGAAGCGCAGCAGACATCGGCTACCTCTCCGAACATCGCGCGAAGGTTTGAGGGGAAGTGGAAGGGCCGAGTCTGGGGAGTCTCCAGCAGCTATGTAATTCAAGGACTTTTTTCAAGATTCTTCATTCCTGAGTTATTGTTGTTAAGTGCCGTCGAGTCGATTCCAACTCATAGCGACGCTGTATAGGGTTTCCCCAGAGCGGCTGGTGAGTTTGAACTACGGACCTTGTGGTTCAAACCGACCTTGCGTTCTAGTGCATTAATCCACAGCGCCATGAGTAGAGCCACTTTAATTCTATCTGCGCTATCAATTTTTAACTTTTCTTCTTCTTTGTTGTTGTTAGGTGCGATGGAGTGGGTACCGACTCATAGCGACCCCATAAACAACAGAATGAAACGCTGTCCAGTCCTGTCCCAACTTCACAATCTTTGCGTTTGAGCCCACTGCTACTGCCACTGTACCAAGTGATTTCGGTCAGGGTCTTCCTGTTTTTCGCTGACCCTTTACTTTACCAAGCATGATATCTTCCTCTAGGGACTGGTCTTCCTCATAATATGTCCAAAGAATGAGAGATGTCTGGCCATTCTGGCTTCTGAGGAGCATTCTGGCTGTACTTCTTCCAACACAGATTTGTTTATTATTTTGGCAGTCAATGGTACTTCTAATATTCTCCTTCAACACCATGATGCAAACACATCCATTTTTTAACAGCCTCCCAACTTTAACATGCACATGAGGTTATTGAAAATACCATGGCTTGGGTCAGGTGCTTAGTCCTCAGACTAATATCTTTGCTCTTTAATGAACACTTTGAAGAAGTCTAGTGCAGCAGATTTGCCTAATGCAATATTTCCTTTGAATTCTTACCCACTGCTTCCATGAGTGTTGGTGGATCCAAGCAAAATGAAGTGTTTGACAACTTCAATCTTTTCTCCTCTTTATGTCTGCTGTCTTTACCATTAAGGGGAAGAACTGTGTGGTCATCATGGAGTCAGGCTCAGATAGTGACCACAGACTTTCAGAAGCTCTTTCCCACAGGAGATTGTACATCATCCTGGCCGGACACAACACTGAGTCTAGACCATTGTCCAGTGCCTCAAGTTCCAGCTGAACCTGTATGAGCTGAAGGAAGGTCAAGCCTTACACTCTCATGAGCATGGTGGCCAACCTCTTATATGAGAGACTGTTTGACCCCTATTCCACTGAGCCCCGTCATTGCTGGATTGGACCTGAAGACCTTTAAGCCATTCATTTGCTCTCTGGACCTCATCAACTGCCCCATGGTAACTGACGACTTTGTGGTCATACCTGCTCTGAACAAATGTACAGGATATTTGAGTTCCTTTGGGGTCCCAACATGGATCCAGAACATGTATTTGAAACATCTTCCAAGCCATGCTGAATGCTGTGGATCAGGACGCAGTGTCCGGCATGGGAGTTGTTGTCCACATCATGTATGAGTTGGGAGAGGTCTAGAACTTTGCAGACACCTCCCTCTCCCCTCACAGACACCCACCCCATCTTCCCAGCCTGCAGGACAGGTGTGAAATAAGAAAGGCGTCTGTGGCAGTCATGGGATGGTGGGAATCCCTGCTTCTCTAAGGGGAGTAGCTGGGAGCCTACCAGGCTGGCCCTTCCCGGCCTTTGTCAGATGAGCCTCCATAACCCAAGTTTCCTCCTTTTTCTGACAGTTGACATTTCTTTCCTTCCTTGAAAGTGTCCCCCAAGTCAGATCTGTGTGGGAATGAGCCACAGCAGAGCTGCTCCAGTGAAATCAGGGTTTGTCTCCATCCTCGTCCCCCAACTCCCATCAGCTTGGAGCCCTGTAATATGCTGAGCTCTGGAAACTTATTTCCCAACTCCCAGCCAGCTCCTTAAGTGCTGCCCCTTCCCCCCATACTTGCTTGGAGCTGTCACCAGGGACCTGATTGGATGGAGTAGAAGATGACAACCCACCTGCTTTCCTTAGGGACATCCCAGAATAAGCATTTGGATCCTTTGTGTTATTAAATGTTGTTTTGTGCCGTTGAGTCGGTTCAGACTCATAGTGACCCTATATAGGGTTTCTGAGAAGCGATTAGTGGGTTTGAACCACTGACCTTGAAGTTCTAGGTGACCTTGCAGTCCAGTGCTTATCCTACAGTGCCTGCTTAATTACCAGTGATCATTTGGTTGCTGTTGACACTGAATTTACCACCCAGATCTTTGTCTATCATTGAGGTGAAACACCTCACATCTCCTATTTCTCTAGGACTATTAGCATAGTAAATCCTCACCACTGGACCAATAAACAAATTCTTATCAATGGAGAAAAGATTGAAGTTGTCAAGGACTTCATTCTTCTTGAATCAACACTCACGGAAGCAGCAGTCAAGAGATCAAATGACATATTGCATTAAGCAAATCTGCTGCACAAGACCTTTTTAAAGTGTTGAAGAGCAAAGATGTCAGCTTGAGGACTGAGGTGCATCTGACCCAAGCCATGGTGTTTTCAATAATCTCATAGGCATGCAAAAGCTGGACAGTGAATAAGGAAGACCATAGAAGAATTGATGCTTTTGAATTATGGTGTTGGATGAGAATATTGAAAGTGTCATGGACTGCCAAAAGAACCAATAGATCCATTTTGGAAGAAGTGCCACCAGAGTGCTCCTTAGAGGCCAAGATGGCCCAACTTTGTCTCTCATACTTTGGACATATTATCAGGAGGGAGCAGTTGCTGGAGAAGGATATCATGTTTGGTAAGGTGGAGGGTCAGAGAAAAAGAGGAAGACCCCAATGAGGTGGAGTGTCCAAGTTTCAGCATCGAAGGACTCAAGCGTGACAACAATAGTGAGGTTGGCCCAGGATTGGGCAGTGTTTTGTTCTGTTGTGCATAGAGTCGCTATGAGTCAGTACTGACTGGATGGCACCTAACATCAGCAACAATGGGGGCGCTTCTTCGCTTCTTAGGGGGATTCTCAGTCTAAGCCTGTATCCTCTGGACTGCTAATGGTTCCACTTCTAGGAAAACTTTCACCACTCTTCCCATTTCTCCATCCTCCCCGCCCCCATCACCTCCCCGCCACCCCCCCACACACACACACACGTCAACTGAAGGCATCGCAATAATAATGTCACAAGAACAAAACAGAGCTAGGAGGACAGCTGCAAGGCACGCCTTATCCTAGAACAGCTGTGGGACTTGAAGTGTGGGTGCCAGGGGCCGGGAGGGAGAAGCAGTCTAGCTGGTTCTAGGTTTGTTTTGTGACTCTGTCTCTACAGTGAGGACACACTTAGTACCTGGACACTGGAAACCCGACTGGACTAACTGTCTCTTCCTCCTGCATCCACAATACCAAAATATTAGCCTTTAAAATTTTTATTTTTATTAAATAATATTTTCTTAAAAAAAAAAAATAATTCTTTCGGAACTACCCAAGACACTGTAACAAAAATTTAAAAGAAAAATGTAGAGGGGATTATTGCTTATGGAGTACCAAGTTTCAGTTTGTGATGATGGAAATATTACAGTGATTAAAGGTAGGGTTGCACTGATTGGTGTAATTGCTTCGAATGAGTTTGTACACCTGTAAAAAGTTAAATTGGCAAAAGTGTGGTGTATTTACAACAATAACAAAAGAGAGAGAGTAGCTGCTGAAGCTGTTTATGCACAACTAAGCACCTCATAAAATTTGGTTCCTTGGAGGTTTAGGATCATAGTTTCATGAGACATCCTAGTTAGTTGGTCTAATAATTTATTAGTGCTTCTGTTCTATCTCCTAGTTTATTGCCTAGGGTCTTAAAAGCTTGCAAACAGCCTTCCAAAACACAATTGACAATTGGTCCCTACTCACGTGGAGCAACAAAGGAAGAGGGAGAGTCAGGAATAAGAGGAAGATATGGAATGTGTGGAGTCCTGGTGTGGCACTGTGGGCTAATGCACTGGACTGCAAAGTCGATTTGAACCTCAAGGTCGACAGTTCAAGCTCACCAGTTGCTCCTTGGAAACCCTATACAGGGTCACTATGAGTCAGATCCAACTCGACAGCACTTAACAACAACAACATGGAATGTGTGATGAATTGTTTCCATAAACAGTGGCTTCCTTTGCTGTGAGACCAGAACTGGATGATGCCCAGTTATCATTACTGAACATTTTTATCAACAATTCTATAGAAGAATCTTGATTGAAAGAGAGTAAATGCAGAACAGGAATTGCAAGTTCTCATGGAATCCAGACTTTCTGGAGCCATTGAGGCTGGAGGAACTGTTGCCCTGAGAAAAATCTTTAAATCTTAAACCAAAAATATCCCCTGAAATCTTCTTTAAACTAAAGAATAGTTTAGCATAATTAATAAAAAATGTCTGCCTTAAGCATTGTGACACCTCCCCCCCTTTTTTAAGTTTTTATTGTGAATCGAGTGATAGTTTCCATGGGAGAACATCGGTTTTACACTCATCATTTAATTACTATTATTACAATCTCCTCCATGCATCATCATTCAACAGTATTTGCTTCCATTCCCTCTGTTTTTTTTTTTGTTTTTTTTTTGGGGGGGGGTGTATATACACAAAAACACTCAGGAATATATAATAATTTAAACAACCAAAGGGCACATTCTGCAAGCCTGCCTCCCGGCCACCAACACTCAGTCTTTCTCTTTCCATGAGTCTAATGTCCTCAGCTTCTCTCTCTCAGAAAGAAACTTGACAAAGACACAGAAGAACTAAACAATACAAATCAGTCACCTAGACCTCATAGATGTGTACAGACCATTCAACCCAACAACAGCACAATACACATTCTTTTCCAGTGCACATTCTCCAGAATAGACCATGTGTTAGGCCACAAAACAAACCTCCATAAATTTACAAATATCAAAATACTACAAAGCATCTTCTCAGACCACAATGCTATCAAATTAGAAATCAACAATAGGAAGACCAAGGAAATCAAGTCAAATACATGGAAACTGAATAACACCCTGCTGAAAAGCGACTGGGTCGTAGAAGAAATTAAACGTGAACTCACAAAGTTCCTAGAAACAAATGAGGTCGCTATGGGTCAGTATCAACTCAATGGCACCTAACAACAAACAACTCACCATTAAGGACTTCATTTAAATATCACCTACTGAAGGAATGGAGTCCTTCAGTGGGTAATATCTAACGTGTGGCACTGTGGGTTAATGTGCTGGTCTGCAAAGTCAGTTTGAACTGCAAGGTGGGCAGTTCAGGCTCATCAGCTGCTCCTGGGAAACCCTTAGAGTGGCTACCACCACCACCACTATGGATTGGAACTGAATTGACAGAACTTAACAACAACAACAACTGAAGGAATTCTATCTGATCCTAAAGAGTGGGTGAGCGCCACTTCCATGTGTGCCCACAGATGTATATACATCTACTCCTATTACGGTCCTTGTCGCAAAATATATCGTACTGGGATTATCTGTTTGGTGATGTTGTTTTAATGATTATAAAAGTACTACCTGTAGAATTGAGAGTAAAGCATCCAGCTGATATGAAGCACAAGAACACCCAAACTTGCAGATAGTACCCATTTGACCTCACTTTGATGGCTTGATGATCAGAACTCAATTAGGGGAAGATAAGTAAATTTGATAAAGGAAGGAAGTAGAAATTGCTACAATTTGATGAACTTGACCTATACTTATGAATGTAGTAGCTCAGAATACCAACCAAGAGGGAAGGAGTCTTCACATGAAGGATTAAGCTTACCCTCTGTACACATGGCTGATAGGGATGGGCAACTTAGACACTGGCTACCGAAAATGGGAAGTGGGGGCTATAAAGGCATGAAGTGTCTGGTTTACAAGTTTTCAAGAGAGAGTTTATTTCAGAGTGTGAAGAGAAAGTAAAATCCCCACTGCATAGTTTTCATCTTGTCTAGATGGGGCTGGTGAAAGGAGATGGGGATAGGATTCATTTGATTCAATAGTGAGTAATTATCATGACTAATTGAAATTGTCACAACTGTAAAGGTAGAGTTGTGTAGCAAAAAGCAGGGAGTAGTTAATCTTACATTTCAGGAACAGAGGACCCTAGGACCATCAAGAGAGAAGAGCATGAGCGGTAATATGGGACCCTAACCAGAGAAGCAGTGACACCAGAAATGGAGGCAGAGATGATGACATGGAGAGATAGAGCACCTGAGGACTTTGGTGGCTGTGTGCCGTGGAGTCGGTTCCAACTCATTGCGACCCTGTATAGGATTTCCGAGGCTGTGAATCTTTACAGGAACAGAATGCCTCATCTTTCTCCTGCGGAACAGCTGGTAGTGTCTAACTGCTGACCTTGCGGTTCACAGCCCAATTCATAACCACTACGCTTCCGGACTCATGGAAAGACAGAGGTTGTGTGCTGGCGGCCAGGAGGCTGGATTGCAAAATGTGCCCTCTGATGGTTTAAACAATTATATATTCCTGTTTGTTTTTGTGTACATAATAAACAAAACAAAATAAATAGAGGGAATAGAAGCAAATGCTGTTAACCGATGATGCATGGAGGGGATTGTAATCATTGATTGCAATGAAGCAAAATACAATTGGTTGAGGCCGCTGCAGGCCCCTTCCGGTTCCTCACGGTGGGACGTGAGGTGCTCAAGTAGGGGCGGTAGGAGCGGGAGCTGTGAGGACCATGTTGCAGCCAAACATCTTATTCACGGGTACACCAGGGGTTGGAAAAACCACACTAGGCAAAGAACTTGCATCAAGATCAGGACTGAAATACATTAATGTGGGTGATTTAGCTAAAGAAGGTGCTACTAAAGTAACGATTTCAGGTTTAATCTAATGTACATATTTCTTTCAAATGGTCTAAAGTCTGATCACCGGATATCATGGAGTCTGGCAAGATGACTTCTCCCAAGAGCATGCCGAAAGACGCACAGATGATGGCACAAATCCTGAAGGATCTGGGGATTACAGAATATGAGCCAAGAGTTATAAATCAGATGTTGGAGTTTGCCTTCCGATATGTGACTACAATTCTAGACGATGCAAAAATTTATTCAAGCCATGCTAAGAAAGCAACTGTTGATTGCAGATGATGTGCGATTGGCAATCCAGTGTCGTGCTGACCAGTCTTTTACCTCTCCTCCTCCGAGAGACATTTTGTTAGATATTGCAAGGCAAAGAAATCAAACCCCTTTGCCATTAATCAAGCCATATTCTGGTCCTAGGTTGCCACCTGATAGGTATTGTTTAACTGCTCCAAACTATAGACTTAAATCCTTAAAAAAAAGACATCTGCCTCTGTAGGAAGACTAACAGTTCCACGGTTAAGTGTTAGCTCAGTTACTAGCAGACCTAGTACTCACACACTAAGCACACCAACCCCACAAACCATGTCTGTTTCAACTAAAGTAAGGACTCCAGTGTCCCTTATAGGGCAAAGGTTTACAGTACAGATGCCCACTTCTCAGTCGCCTGCTGTAAAAGCATCAATTCCAGCAACATCAACAGTTCAGAATGTTCTGATTAATCCATCATTAATTGGGTCCAAAAATATTCTTATTGCCACTAATGTGGTATCATCACAAAATACTGTTAGTGAACCATCAAATGCATTGAAACGAAAACGAGAAGATGCTGATGATGCTGATGATGCTGATGATGATGACTGTGATAATTTGTAATTTAGCCTTGATGCATGTAACTTGTATTCTTGGTTTTGTAATCCATTGTACTTAAACGGGCATGCTTAATGTTTTCAAGTTGTATCAGAAAAGTTAATTAGCATTTAATGAGTAAATAGAATACTTTTCATTTGAAAAAAAAAATACAATTGGTTGAGTGCAAAACTGATGTTCTCCCATGTAAACCATCACTCAATTCACAATAAAAGCTTTAAAAATAAATAAATAAAAAACAACTGCATGGGGGCTAAAAGAAGCATAGTAATCAGGGGTGGGAGGGATGAGGAAGTAATTCACTGACTACAGGGTGTTGTTAAGTGCTGTTAAGTCAGTTTTGACCCACAGCTACTCTTCATAGGGTTTCCAAGGAGCATCTGGTGAGCTTATAGACACATATTGACTTAGGTAATGGGGATAACATACAGTAAAAGGGAGGTTGGCAGAAGAATGATGAAGGTAGGGGAAACATGGAAAGAAGTGCAAGAGTTCAAGGTAAATACTGTTTTATAAACAATCCTGCAATAACAGTGATCTACAGGTACATACTTGAATACATGGGCTGAACACATGTGGGAAGGAGAGAGGGAATATACCCAGAAATATATTAAGGTTTGACAGATGGTGTTTGTACATGGCTAGATCCATATGTGTGCCCATTCCAAAAAGAGGTGACCAAACAGAATGCGGAAATCATGGGACAATCTCTTTACTATCTCAAGCAAGTAAAGTTTTGCTAAAGGTAATATAGAAATGGCTACAATCATACATTGACAGAGAACTTCCAGAGGTTCAAACCGGATTCAGAAGAGGCCATGGAATGAGAGATATCATTGCTGATGTCCGTTGGATCTTGGCTGAAAGCAGAGAATATCAGAAAGATGTTTACCTATGCTTTATTGACTACGAAAAGATTTTCAATTGTGTGGATCATGACAAGCTATGGACAACATTGTGAAGTATGCGTATTCCAG
>NW_006408525.1:28619914-28667331 GCF_000296735.1 Chrysochloris asiatica
TGTCAGGAGGGAACAGTCGTTGGAGAAGGATATCATGCTTGGTAAGATGGAGGGTCAGAGAAAAAGAGGAAGACCCCCAATGAGATGGATTGGCCAGGTGGCAGCATTGATGGACTCAAGTGTGGCAGTGGTAGTGAGGTTGACCCAGGATTGGACATTGTTTCGTTCCGCTGTGCATGGGGTCGCTATGAGTTGGTTTCAACTCGATGGCACCTAACAACAACAACATATCCTGGTGTGGCACTGTGGGAGCAGCACTGGACTTTGAACCACAAAGTCAGCAGTTTAAACCTACCAGCTGCTGCTAGGAAACCTTAAACAGGGTCGCTATGAGTTGGAATTGACTCGAGGGCACTTAACAACAACAGCAAATTTACCTTTGCTGCAAACATATCCATAGATGTGGTGGAACATGGTGTATTAAGTGCTGTTGAGTCGGTTCCAACTTATAGTGACCCTATATAGGGTTTCCAAAGAGTGGCTGGTGGGCTTGAACCACCAATCTTGCAGTTAACAGTCCAGTACTTTTCCTACAATGCCACACTAGGAGCATGGAGCATACAGAGGGAAAAATTATGAAAGTGTCTTTGTTGTTGTATTGTTAAGTGTTGTTGAGTTGGTTCTGACTCATAGTGACCCTCTGTAGGGTTTCTGAAGCTATAAATCTTTATAGGAGCAGAAAGACATCTTTCTTCAATGGAGTAGGTAGGCTCAAACTGCCGACCTTGTAATTAGCAGCCCAGTGCTTATTCTATAATGCCATGCCAGAACCCATGGTGGAGCATACATAACCAAATACCTTAAAGGAAAGATTTGCTGGGTCTGAGACCTCAGGACCATGGTCTTGGGGGACGCCATGATCAATTGGTATAACATAGTCTACAAAGACAATGCTCTACATCCTACTTTGATGAGTTGCACTTGGGACCTTAAAAACTCATGAGCAGCCATCTAAGGAGCAACTATTGGTTTCTCCCTGTCCAGGGGAAGGAAGACTGATGAAAATTGAAGGCATTTGGAAACAGTCCAATGGGCTGATGGACCATGTGAACATTAGTCTCCACAACCCAGAGACTAGAACTAGATGGTACCAGCCTACCACTACCAACTGTTCCAAAATGGTTAAATTTTAGAAGATCCTGGAGAGAATGGGAGGAAGTGTGGAACAAAACTTAAAATCATGAAAACAGCCAGGCTTAGTGGTCAATTGTAAGGATGTTCAGGCACAGAAGCAGATAGTGTTTCGTTGTGTTGTGCACAGGGTTGCTGTGAGTCAGAACAGCACCTAACAACAACTTGTCAGATGGACTCTGATGTGGCATTGTAGGATAAACACTGGACCGCTAAGAGTCATTCCTGGGAAATATTATATAGGGTCGCTATGAGTCAGAACCAATTTGACAGCACTTTACAGTTGATTAGCTGGAGACTAGTGGAACCCTAAGACAATGGTCCTTGGTCATGCTTTAGCTCTGGAACTGGACTCACCCCCATGGTTCAATTTTGAGCCAAGCAGTAGGTAAATATATAGGGGGACAACAATACTTGTGAGATATGCACATCATAGACTGGTCAACCATTCAAGATCAAAAGGACAGCATTTAACTAAGAACAAAATTCAGAAGGGTAGGGAAAGAAGGAGGAATGGAAACAAGAAGCAGAGAAAGGTTTGGGATAAGTGATGTTACGTAGAGAGGGCTGCAACAGAGATGAAACAAGGTATTGAATATAAACAATCTGTTGAATACAAAACTGACAAGTTGCTCTGTAAACCTTCAGTCATTTCATCACAAAAAGTTAAAAATATGTATATGTATATGTATATGTTAGAGGGTATGGGATGTAATTTTAGAAAGGTGGTCAGGGAAAAGTCTCACTGAGAAACGGATATTTAAATAGAGACTTGAAGACAGTAAGAAGAAAGTCCTGTATATATCTAACAAAAGATACTCAACAAAAGGAAGTCAAGGGAACAGCAAGAGCAAAAGTCCTGAGGACAGAGCGTACTTGTTTGAGGAACAGAGACTGGTGTGGTTAGAGAAGTAAGAAAAAGAGTTACTACCAGTATTATTTAAACTTATGCACCAATCACTAAAGCCAGTGATGATGAAATTGACTAATTCTACCAACTTCTTCAGTCTGAAATTGATCAAACATGCAATCATTCATTGCTAATTACTGGTGATTGGAATGGGAAGGTTGGAAACAAAGAGGGAGGATCAGTAGTTGGAAAATGTGGCCTTGGTGATAAGAAATGATGTTGGTGATCACATGAGATAATTTGGCAGGACCAACAACTTATTCATTGCAAATACCTTTTTTTTCTCCTTTATTTATCAATTTATATAATTATATGAATTATGGGATACTTCAGTGTGACCCCTGGGAGTGTGTGCAGTGTAGCATTTATTAAAACCATTTACTTTACTTTTTTTTTAATTCCACTTTTGCTAGAAGAATTTGAAATATGCTTCAGTTTGGCAATCTTTGTTTCTCAATTTCTTTTTCTTTTTGTTCTATGTTCTCATGTGTGTACTAACGTCATCATCTTTATGTCTCTAACATCAATGTCTTTGCTGCATCCCATTTCTGCCCACTCAGCATTATTTAACACTCTCAACATGCAAGACATGTGGGTGGATCATTCTAGAACATCTGGATGTTTAGAAATATCTGGATAATGTTGAGTATCTAATTTTTCATGCAGATGTATGATATCATGTAAACCAGCACTGCTTTTGTTAATGTTGAAAATTCCTAGGGTTTCTAAAAAATAAGAAATATAGCTGCCAACTACTATCATCTGATAAGTTTTAAAGGTGAATTGTTACAGAAAAAGTATTTTGCAATGATTTCTCAAATAATATATGGTTTGTATTCTAATTATACCAAAGATTTGATATTATGTTTATGGTTGTTGTTGTTGAGTGACGTCAAGTCGGTTCAGACTCACAGTGACCCTGTATAGGGTTTCTGAGGAGCGATGGGTAGGTTTGAACTGCCAACCTTGTGACTCAAACTGACCTTGCAGTCCAGTGCATTATCCTGCAGTGCCACACCAGGACGCCTGTGTTTATTGTAGCACTGTCAAATCTTTCTCCTATCATTGGAAATTTTGCTGTTTTAGTCTAGGGAATCAGACCTAGGGTTATGGTTTACGTAATTGGATTTCTGGGAAGTCAGCCAATTAAAAAAAATTAATGAAAATTTGCCATAATAAATTAAATTTTGCTTTATGTCATTAACATAGGACAGATGTTTAATCAGATTTTTTTTTGAACTGTTAGGCTTGGATCATTAATAAGCTATTTTGAGTTAGTCTTTCTATAATCTATAATGCTCTTCTGTAATATGTTTCTAAAGCAGAAACATATTACAGGAAATTTAATAACACTTTGGAGAGATGGAATATAAATAGAATTATCAGGGAAACAGTGCTCATATCCACATGGACTTAGGTAAATCTTGTTGCTGTTATAATTTCAGAGGCAATTGATTGGCCTTGTTGTTATAATTTTATCATATACATTTTTTTTTATATCCCACAAAGCATGGAATATATCTTTTTTTTTTTTTTTTGCTTCTATTCCCTTTGTTTTGGTTTTGTTTTTTTGGATGTATACCAATACACTCAGGAATATACAGTCTTTCAAACACCCAAAGGGCATACCCTGCAAGCCTTCCCCCTGGCTGCCAGCACACAGCCCCTCTCCCTCCATGAGTCTAGAGTCCCCAGCTGCTCCGTCGCTGGCATAGCTGCTTCTCTGAATAGGGTCCCACACTCTGCTCCTACTCCTCTCTCTTCATGGTCCCAGGGACCTCTGCTCCTGGACTGCAAGATCAACCACGCCCCTCTTTTTGCTATAAAACTGCTACCTTTACAGTTGCAATGGCAAATACCTTTTTGACACAACATAAAAGGCAACTCTACACATGGGCCTCACTAGATGGAATACACACAAATCAGACTAACTACATCTGTGGGAAAATACAGTGAAAAACAAGACCAGGGGTAGACAGTGGAACAGACTATCAATAGCTCATCTGCAAGTTCAAGCTGAAGTCAAGGAAAATTAAGTCCACAAGAGCCAAAGTATGATCTTGAATGTATTAGACAATAATGGCCGAACACCAGAAGAGTTGTGGGGTGACATCAAGAACATTATATAGGGAGAAAGCAAAAGGTCATTAAAAAGACAGGAAAGAAAGAAAAGACCAAAATGAATGTCAGAAGAGACTGAAACTTGCTCTTGAGCATAGAGATGCTAAAGTGAATGGAAGGAAAGAGGAGGTAAAAGAGCTGAACAGAACATTTCAAAGGGCAGCTTGAGAGACAAAGTAAGTATTATAAGGAAATGTGCAAAGACTTGTAGTTAGAAAACCAAAAGGGAAAAACATGCTTAGCATTTCCCAAGATGAAAAAAATTGAAGAAAAAATTTAAACCTTGACTTATAATATTGAAGGATTCTATGGACAAAAATTTTAAAACTTTTTATTGTGAATTGAGTGGAAGTTTACATAACAGATCATCAGATTTACATTCAGCAAATCATATACTTTGTGGGCAAAATACTGAATGACACAGAAAACATCAAAAGAAGATGGGAGGAATATACAGAGTCAGTATACCAAAGAGAAATGGTTGATTTACAGATATTTCAAGAGGTAGTGTATGATCAAGAATCAATGGTACTGAAGGAAGAAATCCAAGTTATACTTAAGGTATTGGTGGAAAACAAGACTCTAAGAATTGACAGAATACAAATTGAAATATTTCAACAAACTGATGCAGCACTGGAGGCTCTCATTCATCTATGCCAAGAAATTTGGAAGACCTGGCCAACTGATTGAAAGAGATCCATATTTGTGCCCATTCCAAAGAGAAGTGACCAAGTGGAATGCGGAAACCATTGAACAACATGGATTAGTATTACATGCAAGTAAAATTTTGTTTAAGATAATTTAAAAAGGGTTACATCAACAGAGAACTGCCAGAAATTCAAGTTGGATTCTGAAGATGACGTGGGACAAAGGATATCAGTGCTGATGTCAGATGAATCTTGAATGAAAGCAGAGAACAAGAAAAAGATGTGTACTTGAGTTTTATTGACTATGCAAAGGCTTTTGATTGTGTTGTTGTTGTTGTTAAGTGCTGCAGAGTCAGTTTCAACTCTTTTTAATATCTTTTGCAGAAGCAGAAAGCCTCATCTTCCTCCCAAAGAGTGGCTGGTGGGCTAGAACCTTTGATCTTGTGGTTCACAGTCCAGTGCATCTCCTTTGGAGTCATCGACTGTGTAGATCATGACAAATTATGGATAACATTATGAAGCATGAGTATTCCAGACCACTTAATTGTGCTCATGAAGAACCTGTACACAGACCAAGAGGCAATTGTTGGAACAGAACAAGGGGATACTGAATGGTTTAAAATCAGAAAAGGTGTACGCCAGAGTTGTATCCTTTCACCATACTTATTTAATCTGTTGAATCCTGGTGTGGCACCATAGAATAAGAACTGGACTGCTAACCACAATGTCCATGGTTCAAACCCACCAGTCACCCCTTGGAAACCCTATACACAGTTGCTATGAGTTGTAACGAATTTGACAGCACTTAACAAACAGCAAAAATTCAATCTGTATGCTGAGCAAATAATCTGAGAAAGTGGATTATATGAAGAAGAACATGGCATCAAGATTTGAGGACAACTCATTAACAACCTGAGATCTATAGATGATATAACCTTGCTTGTTGAAAGCAAAGAGGACTTGAAATACTTATTGATAAAGATTAAAGACTTTAGTATGGATTGTACCTCAATGTAAAAACAAAAACAAAGGTCATCACAATTGGACAAATGAACAACATTATGATAAATGGAGAAAGATTGACGTTGCCAAAGACTTCATTTTGCTTGAATCCATAATTAGCATTCATGGAAGCAGCTGTCAAAAAATCAAATGACTTATTGCATTAGGCATATCTTGAACACTTCTTCAAAGTGTTCAAGAGCATCTGACCCAAGTCGTTGTATTTTCAGTAGCCTCATATGCATGTAAAAGTTGGACAATGTTTAAAGAAGTCTGTAAAAGAACTGATGCATTTGAGCTATGGTGTTGGGGAAGAACACTAAAAGTACAATGGACTGCCAGAAAAATGAACAAATCTGTGTTGCAAGGAACACAGCCAGAATGCTTCTTGAAAGCCAGGATGGCGAGACTTCATCTCTCATACTTTGGACATGTTGTCTGTCACAAGGGACCAGTCCCTAGAGAAGGACATCATGCTTGGCAAAGTAGAGGGTCCATGAAAAAGAGGAAGACCTCCAAAGTGATGTATTGAGCAGTGGGCAGCAATGGGATCAGGCATAACAATAAAACAATTGTGAAGACAGTGAAGTGTTCATTCTGTTGTACATAGGGTTACTATGTATCAAAACCAACTCAAGGCACCTAACAACAACAAGAGACATAAGTTATGCAATTGGAGGTAATCGGGGGTTGGGTGCGGAAACTTCAGCTTTTTGTGTGATTGTTACGCTCTGGATTTCACTCTGAGTGAGACAGAGTTTTTAGCAGAATGATATAACCTAACTTACTTTGTTGTTAATTAAAAAAAAACAAACACCTTTTATTGTAAATTGAGTGAAGGTTTACAGAGCAGATCATCAGTTTTACATTCAACAAATTGTATACTTTGTGTCATTACAGTGATTGCAGTCCCCTCCATGTACCAAAAGTTAACAGTATTTACCTCTATTCACTTAATGATTGCATTCCTCCCTGTGTCTTCTGCTTCCTTTATTTTTTTCTCTGCTAACCTCCCTCTTGTATATTGCCTGCCATGTCACCAGATTAACATGTGTCTACACTCTAGCCTGTGAATAATTTCCTTTCCCTCTACCTCCCAAACCATTACAGATTAATTCTTTTATTAAGAAAACCTTTTCTTAACTTTTACAACATTTTGTTGTTTGTTGTTGGGTGCCATTGAGTTGGTACCGACTGTGCACAACAGAATGAAACACGACCAGGTCCTGTGCCAATCTCAAAATCATTGCTACGTTTCAGCCCATTCAAGTGCTCTTGGTTTTTAAGAAACATTCGGGCTGTAGACAGATTGGTTTTTTCTTTTGGCAGTTCATGGTACTTTTAATATTCTCCTCCAACACCATAACTCAAATGCATCGATTCTTCTACAGTCTTCCTTATTCACTGTTTAACTTTCACATGCATATGAGATTATTGAAAATACAATGGCTTGGGTCAGGTGTTTACAATATTGGTCTCATACACTATTTGTCCTTTTGTAATTGACTAATTTCACTCAGTATAATGTCCTCTAGGAGTTCTGGTATGGCACTGTGGGTTAATGCGCTGTACTACAAGGTTGGTTTTAATTGCAAAGTCGGTGGTTCAAGTTCACCAGCTGCTCCTTGGAAACCCTATATAGAGTCACTATGGTTAGAATCAATTCAACAGCACTTAACAACAACAATACCCTCAAGGTTCATCCATGTTGTGAGCTGTTTCGCAGACTCATCTTTATTTTTAAATGTTGCATAGTATTCCATTGTGTGTATGCATCAAAGTTTGTTTACCCATTTTTCTTGTTGATGGGCATTTAGGCTGTCTCCATCTTTTTGATATGTCTCTTGTAGACAACATAATTCTTATTCATTCTGCTACTCTCTGTCTCTTAACTGGTACATGCAGTCAATTTACATTCAGTATAATTATCGATAGGTATGAATTGACTTCTGTGTGACACGTGTGTTTTTTGTGGAGCTGGTGGTTTCCTGCACTGGGTTCATTTTGTTTGTGGGTTCTCATTTTCAGTTTTGTTATGTTAATGTTTACTAAATCTTTTCTGATGTTCCTCTTTTTTTAAATTTTGATGTGCAAGTGTATTAGTTCCTTTGAGGTTACCCTGTAATTTATTAATTTTTCCCCTATTTAAAATAATCTGTTTATCTTTATATCTACTTGAATTTCTCACCATTTGGAAGTTCTGTATCTACATTCTTCCCTCTTTTTGCTTTGTAATTGACTTCATTATAAATTGATATCTCTTGTGCCCTGTTTTCAATCTGGTAGGTTTGTTTTACTTTAAGTACTTCCATATCTGGATTGAATTCTAGATGGTGTTGTCATGTCTGGTAATCTCAGGGTGTTTGCTGTTGTTGGTTCTCAGTCCAAAGAATACTCGTAAACACTTTTTGTGAAGTTGGTCTGCTCATTACAGATTCCTTTAATTTCTGTTTGTCAGGAAACATCTTAATTTCATCTTTGTATTTAAGGGACAGCTTTGTTGGGTATATGATTTTTGGCTGGCAATTTTTTTCCTTCAGAGTTTTGTGTGTGCCATCTCATTGCCTTCTTGTGTGCATGGTTTCTGCTGAGAAATGAGAGCTTAGTCTTATTGGTTCTCCTTTGTAGGGAACTTTTCATTTTTCCCAAAGCTGGTCTCAGGATTCTTTCTTTATCTTCGATTTTGGAAAGTTTGATTATGATATGTCTTGGTGATTTTATCTTGGGATCTATCCTATTTGGGGTTCATTCAGCTTCTTGAATCTTCTCATCTTTTATTATGTTAAGGAAGTTTTCTTCCAACAATTCTTTGACAATTTTTTCTGTGCTTTTTATTGATTTTTCCTGTTCTGGAATTCCAGTCACTCATAACTTGTTCCTCTTCATGGTGTTCCACATAACTCTTAGACTTTCTTTGTATTTTGTCTTTCTTTTTTTTCTAATTGTTCTTCTAGCATACTAGCATCGAGAGATTTCTCTTTAAGCTCACTCATTCCAGCTTCCATTACTTTGAAACTACTCCTTTGCCCTTTCAGCATATTGTCCATTTCTAAAACCTTAGTATTAATTTTGTGCATTTCTAATGACAGATTTTGTATTGTTTCAGAATATGCATTTATTTTATCTTTGTTCTTGCAGTGTTTTCCTGAAATCTTCTAACTTTTTTCCCTGTGTTTTCCTTGCTTTTCTCAATCCTTCTGTCAATCATTTGAAGGTAACTAAATATCATTCTTTTGAGTCATTTTTCAGTTAGTTCCATTACCTTTTCATTCTAAAAAGCAATTTCTGGCTCTCCATGTTGGTCCTTTGTTTGAGTCATTCTCTCTTGGTTCTTTGTGTGAACTAAAATATCCGGGGCATTGTGGTGCTGTCATATTTGTATTTAATTGATGGCTGTGTGTGTGATGTGTTTTTTGGCTCTCATCAACTGTCTCCTTTAAGGAAGTTCTGTATCTACATTCTTCCCTCTTTTTGCTTTGTAATTGACTTCATTATAAATTGATATCTTTGGTGTAGTTAGAGAATGGAACCATTCTCCATTTACCATTCGGGTACTTTAGTTACAGGTGGGTTTGGCTGGTCTGGGCTGCTGTCTATCATTGATCAGGTGATATAGGAGCTGCTCTTGGCTCTTGCCCAGTAGGTGAAGCTGCAGAGGGTACAATTGTAGTTGGTCTCTATGGGTATGGTTGCTATCTCCTGTCAGGTGGGAAAGAGGAGAAATGTGTACACGCACACACACACACACACACACACACAAGAAAATAAATGAGAACAAACAAGTAACCAACAATTGAAAGAGACAATAATAAAGGAGAAAAACTAAATAAAAAATACAGCAACCAGCAAAAAAGAATATGATAGCTAAAAGAAAAGAGGGACATGAAAATGGAGAAAATGCAGCTATAGAAGAGAAAATAAAAGGACGATATGAAAGAAGGGGAAAAAAAAAGGAAACCAGTTAGGAAAACCAGGAGAGGGAAGACAGAAAGAGAGAGTAGAGAATAGTAAAGAAAGATAAAAAGATTAAAAAACAAACAAACAAACAAAACACTAAAAAAGAGGACAAATGAGTCAGAAGGAAAGAAGTAAAAACAAAAGCAGAGATAGAAAAGCTAGAAATATTCCCATCAGTTACATATAAGGGTTCCCATTTCTCCACACCTGATATTTTATTTGGTGTGTTTGATTAAAGGGAAGGCTGAACATATATTTACTTGTTGTAGTTTCTCTTTTATGATTAATCTATTTGCATCCTTTGTTCATTTATCTATTGGGTTCTTAATATTTTTCTCATTTAAAAAAAAATCTATTTACATGAATGATTTATTTAAGATATTTTCCAGATGTGTAAACAGCTTTACATTTTTGTCATCAAATCTGTATATCATGTTCTTCATGATTTATGGGGTTTAGAAGTGACTTTTCTATTATCCTAAATGTATGGTGTTGTGAGGTGCTGCTGAATTGATTTTTGACTCATAGCAACCTCACATGACAGAGTAGAATTGCCCCATTTGAGTTCCTTGGCTTTAATCTTTATAAAAAGAAATCACCAGGACTTTCTCCCACAGAGCCACTGATTGGGCTTGAACTGCCAACCTTTCAATTACCAGCTGAGTGCTTCTCCAATTCGTCACCAGGGCTCCCTTCCAAATGTATGTTGCTGTTGTTGTTAAGTATCATTGAGTTGGTTCTGACTCATAATGACCATGTATAGGGTTTCCAAGGAGCAGTTGGGGGGATCAACCCCCACCTCACAGTTAGCAGTTCAGTGCTTATCCTACACTGCCATACCACCCTTCTAAAACTGAATGTGATATGTGGAACAAGAATACTTTTCTCCCAGTCTTGTATCCTGGTGTGACGCTATAGGATAAATACTGGACTGCGAAGTTGGTTTGAACCTCACAGTCGGTAATTTAAACTCACCACCTGCTCCTTGGAAACCCTAGGCAGGGTTGCTATGAGTTGAAATGGACTTAAGGGCACTTAACAAAACCAATAACAACCTTGTCAACTAATTAGTCTTTAAGATTCATTTTTTCTTTTAAAGTCCAAGTGGCATAGTGAGTTATGTGTTAGGCTGCTAACCACAAGATCAGTAGTTCAAGTCCAACAGCCACTCTGCAGGAGAAAGAGGAAGCTTTCTGCTCCCATAAAGATTTCTAGACTTGGAAACCCTACATAGGGTCACTCACTATGAATCAGAATCCACTTGGCACGGGGGTTGGTTTTGATTTTGGTTTTCCTTTTCCTCTTTCAGTACACGAACCCCTACTCCCACTCTAAAGGAGGTTAGTGAAAACATCTCCTAGGAACTCTCATTTGGGACACGTTTATAGTTCTAAATTTCTTCCTGCCTGGTTGCTTCTAATGGTATCTCAGAAAGGTGGAGAGAAGTGATAGGCTTCTGGAAAGACAGGGTGTGTAAAGGTTAACAGTAAGGATTTGAAAGTCTGGTCAACCTAGGTTCAAAAACTAGTCATCAATTCTGTGAATTTAAGCAAGTTCTTCAAAACTCTGTACCTTCTTTTTTCATTTATAAAATGAAAATAACAGTGTATATCACATAGGGTGGTTGATGGTTAAATGAACTAACATACACAAAGCACAGAGAACAATGCCTAGCACATAGTAAACACTATGTGTGACTTGCTGCTTGGGGAATATACAAAAATTGGTGTGTATAATGCTTGAAGGATTGTGAATGATCAGAACATACCCTAATTCACTGATACAACAAATAGTCATTGAGGATCTACTATGTACCAAACATAGCTCTAGGTCTGGAGTATACAGTAATCAACTGCTGTAATAATTTATATTCTAGAGAAGAAACTGACAATAAACACATGAGTAAGATAATTTCAGATAATGGTAGGTGTGATGAGGAAAATAAAAGATGATGTGATAGAGATGGAGGGAGGGTTGTGTCCGTTACTAAGATGCAAAAGAATGAATAAGGAAGAATCGAGAATTCTGGTGTGGCTACATTAAACTTTAGATGCCTATTAGAGATCTGTTTTTTTTTTTTTTTTCTCTCTCTCTCTTTCTCTCTCTCTCTCTGTATGAGTTAAGGTCAAATTAATTCCAACAAGAAAGGTCAAATAGTTGAAGCTCAGTGGAGCTATCAGAACTGATGAACATAGATAAGACTTCTTAGGAAGAAAGTGTAAGCAGAGCAGACTAGAGGACATAAGACTGAGCTCTGGAGTATGTCACTTATAAAAACCGGAACAGAGGAGGAAGAGCCAACAAAGCAAATGGTGGAGGTACCATTGAGGTTGGGGGTAAATCAGAGGAAGAGGTTTTTAGAAAACTAGTCATTGCTGTTTATCGATTTCTATTCATAGCAACCCTGTTGAACGGCGTAAAACTGCTCCATAGGTTTCCAAGACTGTAAAGTGTTACGGAAGTAGACTGCTTTCTCATCTTCCTCCCACAGAGCAGCAGCTGGTGGTTTTAAACCCCTGACCTTTCAGTTAGCAGTCCAGTGCTTATGCTACCGGGTCACCAGGACTCCTGTTTTTTTGTGTTTTGTTTTTGTTTTCATGTTTTATTGTGAATTATGTAATAGTTTACAGGGGAGAACATTAGTTTTGCATTCATCCTATAGTTTCATTGCCGTGGTTACAATCCCCTCCATGCATCATCAACCAACCAAAGGGTATGCCCTGTAAGCCTGCCCCCCACCCCCACCCCCGGTCATCAGCACACAGCCCCTCTCCCTCTCTGGGTCTAACTAAAGTCACCAGCTGCTCCATCTCTCCATGTCATTGTCTCTGCCTCTATCTTAGGCATCACTGCTTCTTAGGGTAGGGTCCCGCTCTCTCCTGATGGTTCCAGGGACCTCTGCTCCTAGACTGAAAAGTTAATCACTCCCCTCCTTGCTACAAAACATCTACCTTTACATTTCCAACCCTCACAGTCAGTCCTGATAACAACTATTGTATCACAAGAGACCTATCTGCATTTCATTTCATCAGCCCTGCCCAGACAGATTGGATACTACTCAGTGGAGATTGTACCTTCCTCCACGCCCTCTGGATCTAGGCTCCTTCTTGAAAGCTTGTTAGCCAGTCACTTCTTGCCTTTGTAGGGCCTCCCCACCCCCCATTTTTGGTAGCCAGTGTCCAAGTTGCCCATCCCTATCTACTCTGTGTTTGGAGGGGATGGGACTCCTGGTGTTTTAAGAAAGGGAACTGTTAATGTAATGCAGTAGTAGTATCAGAAGCCATCTAACTTTAGGAGGGGAAGACCAGAACCATAACTCAAGGCTAGTTCCTATGAGGCAGAGGTTGGACCTTGAATCTCCAACCGTTTTACCAGCTCTGACACCAATCCTCCTCTCCATGGCATGCTCTACTTTTCTGCTGGGCTTGATAATTCATTGCAATGGTCACACAGAACTCAAAGATTACACGCACATTTATGGGATTTATCAGGATCAACTCAGAAGTAACAGCAACAATTCATGAGTCAGGCCACAATTCATCAGCCAGGACAGCTCTCAGCTTTCTGTTGGCTATGCCTACAGGCCTCACTTCTCAGCTTGGTCTTTGCTAATGGGCTCTGCTCAAGCCCCTGCCCTGCTTGGGCAAATGCTCCAGCTCTATTGGTTCTACCATTAAGTGCCTGGAGGCACTCACTCCACCAGCAAGTCTCCTCCATGTCCACAAGCAAGTGAGCGGCTCAGCTCTTTCACTCTGTGGGCTGAGAAGATCTGCCGTCTTCTGGTTGTGTTGCCTCTACTGCTGCTGTTTCTCACTCTCACTTGCCATCTCTGGTGATACAGTTGTCTGTCTCCTAGGTCTAGGAGGCTTCCAGCGCAGAACTCCAGGTCCATAGGATGTGCTCCACTCCCATCATTTTTTGGTGGTAGTCAGGTACCCCCTTTCTGCCTCGAGGGTGGCTCATTTTAAGTCTTGCAAAACTGACTAATCCCCTCAATAAGGTGTATGGTTCCATGCATCTTATTTACATTATTAGCGAACTATCCAATCCCCTTGGTGGGCCACAAGTACTTTACAAAAACAACAACCACCACCCAATCATTGGAGACATGGTGTGGTGCTGTGAGTTAATGCACTGGACTGCAAGTTCAGTCTGAACTGCAAGGTTGGTAGTTCAAGCTCACCAGCTGCTCCTCAGAAATCCTATACAGGGTCACTATGAGTCAGAACCAAATCATTGGAGTCTTGGTGTGGCAATGTAGGAGCATTGGACTGCTAACTATAAAGTCGGAAGTTCAAACCCACCAACCACATCAGGGTCACTATGTATTGGAATTGACTCCATGGCACTTAACAACAACAATCCAGTCATTGGGAGCACAGTGGCTCTGTATGATAAGCACTAGACTGCAAACCACAAAGTCGGTGGTTTAAGCCACAGGAGAAAGATGAGGCTTTATGTTCCCGCAAAGATTTAAAGCCTTGGAAACATTACACAGGGTCTCTGTGAGTTGGAACTGATTTGATGGCATGTAACACTACCAACAACCCAATCATTTGATGGGTGTAACAAGACCATGATGAGGAAGGTCAATAAAAGTCATCCATGGTACTGCAGTGGTGTAGGACCAGGCAGGGTTTTTTCTGTTACATAGGGTGACTATGAGTCAGAACCAGCTAGAATTCACCTAACACCAACAGATTTTGTTGAGGATGTACTCATTTGCTTCTATTTTCTCAATGAAGATTAAGCCAAGAACAGAAGTTGGAGGAGAGAGGGGAGATGATGGAGGTTGGAGATGAGAAGGTATGACAGGCATTTGGAAGTGTGAGAGAACAAACTTGTCAGAAGCTTGCCATAGACTCTCAGGTAGTGTTGTACACCCATTCGGGTTTTGTGGGCATAAATTTAAAGTGAGACTAGTCATCAGTGGTCGAATGTGATTCATAAGCGCCTAGGAATTAATTGCTATTAGATGCCATAGAGTTGGTTCTGATTTATAGTGATGCTGTATACAACAGGATGGAACACTATCAGGTGCTTCACCATTTTCACATTCGTTCCATTGTTTGAACCCATTGTTGCAGCCACAGTGACAACCTACATTCCTCTTTTTCACTGATCCTCTACTTTACCAAGCATGATGTCCTTTTTCAAAGGCTGGTCCCTCCTGATAACATGTCCAAAGTATGTAAGATAAAATCTCACCATCCTCCCAAAAAGCATTCTGCCTGTACTTCTTCCAAGACAGATTTCTTCGTTCTTCTGGCAATCCATTGTATAGTCAATATTCTTCACCAACCTCATAATTCAAAGGTATCTATGCTTCTTTGGTTTTTCTTATTCATTATCTAGCTTTTGCATGCATATGAGGTGATGGAAAACATCATGGCTTCAGAAAGATAGTGGTGCCCTCAGCAACACAAGTAAGTAAAGTGTTATGTAGAACATTTGGATGAGAGAAGACGAAACAAAATAAAGAATGCTTATCTGTCTTCTTGAAGGAGAGAAAAGATAATTATTTGAGAATAATGCCATATTTCAATAAGCACAAATATATTAAGTTCTCAAGTTGAAGATAACGTATGGTGAAGGAATTGCAGAATATTGGGATAGTGAAAATATTTGGGAATGAATTATTAAAGTTTAGCTTCAGACTAGGTTTCAGAAGTTACTCAAGGTATATGTTAACAGAAAGTACAAGTAAAAGGATTAAAAAATTAATGAGCAAGATGGCCAGTATGGGCTATGTTGTATGCAGTCTTGAGTAAATGAAAGAATAAATAAAGCGTGAGAGCAGGAATGGTACTAGTTTCCATAGTCTGAGGAGTAGCCTCTTTATGCTAAGCAGTAACAGGTTGCTCAACTGACAATGACTGCTATTTAGCACTTGCTTTGTGCCCAGGCACTGTGCTAATTGCTTTACATCTAGGGGGTGGAGGGGTGGAGAATTAAAAAATTTTTGTAGAAAAGTCTATTATCTTTTCATTCCATTTTTTCCACAAATTTTTTGAAGCCCCCTTATGTTATTTCTAATATTCACTACAACCCTACAAAATGATATATTGCTAATTATTTGTTAGTAATTATTATCATTGTTGTTTTTAAGTGCCATTGAGTCGGTTCCAACCCATAGTACCCCTGTATCGGGTTTCTGAGGAGCAGCTGGTGAGCTTGAACCACCAACCTTGCAGTTCAAACAGCTTTGCAGTCTGGCGTGCTATCCCATAGCGCCACACCAGGACTCCTTAGTAATTATTAATAATAATTAAAATTCTATTTCAGAGATGAGATTGAGACTCAGCAGTTCAGGTGAGGAATCCAGCTAATAAGGAAGTGAGATAGGCTTGGAGCCAGGTCTCTCTGATTCCATGCTCTTGTTAAGTACCATGGGGTTGGTTCCAATTCATAGTGACCCTGTGTAGGGCTTTCAGGAACGGCTCGTGAGTTTGAACTGCTGACCTTGTGGTAGAAAGCTTATCCTAGAGCACTACCACAGGACTGATTCCATAGGTTTACATTTGACTGCTTTTTGAACTCCTCTTTCTAGCACTCGTAGCGTTCCATCGGGGTAAATATTTCCACCACTAACCCATGGACATCCTTCAGATCTCAGCGTAAACACCTCATTGGAGAGGTTTCCTTGGCTGTTGTAAAATGTTGTTGTTGCGAGCCTTGGAGTCAATTCAGACTCATAGTGACTGCAGTTTTCTAAGAGCTTCTGGTAGGCTTGAACTTTGCAGTTACCAGTTCAGTGCTTATCCTATATGCCACATCCTTGGTTCTCTAGTCAACCATTTCTCCCCTAGTGTTTATGTAATTTTGCAATGATTTTTGCCAACTTACTTTTTGGCACCTTTTCTTAATATTAAGCCCCATGAGACTAGAGTCATGTTTCCTTTTGATTTCTCAAAGCTCTGCTGTTCAGTACAGGAGCCACTAGCCATATGTGCTATTGACTATGGCAAATGTGATAGATTTCCGAGGAGGAGCGACTGGTGGGTTTGAACAGCCGGCTGACCTTTCCAGGTAGCAGTCCAGTACTTTTCCTACAGCACCACACTAGGATGGAGATGTGCAGGAAGTGTAAAATACCACACCAGTTTTTGAACTCTTGGTATAAATAAGAGTGAAAGAAAAAAGAATGTACATTTCTTTAATACTCTTACATTATGTTGAAATATTTTTGTATAGTTAGAACATGGTTTAAAAATAATTTCACCTCTTTCCTTTTTTAATGTGGCCGCAGGAAAAAGATGAGGCCTTCTGCTCTCATAAAGATTTACAGCCTCGGAAACCCTGTGCAGGGTCACTATGTGTCGGAACTGACTCCACAGTACTTAACAACAACAACAACTGTTGTTGTGGGTTAATGCGCTGGATTGCAAAGTGGTTCAAGCTCACCAGCCGCTTCTTGGAACCCTATACAGGGTTGCTATGGGTCAGAACAGACTTGACTGTCAATGCCATCTTTGTGGAAGCAGAAAGCTTCATCGTTCTCTCAGTGAGTGGATGGTGGGCTTGAATTGCAGACTTGTGGTTCGCAGTCCAGTGTTCATCGTATCGAGTCGCCACGCTCCCAATGTGGTTACTGTAAAGATTGAAAATTAGACGCATGACTCATATGTTTCTGGGTTCCCGGGCAAATGTATTGAATGAAATAACCAATGTGAACAGATAAACTGAATGAATGGGTAAGTGAAGAGATATGGTCTCTGCCTTGCATTAGAAAAATGTATGCAGCATTGTCCTAAAGGTCAAGACACTGGGTTCTGGTCCAGGATATATGGAAATATTGTGTAGCCTGGGGCCAGCCCTTCCTCACGGTAGGGGTCATTTTGCCCATCAGATCTGAGGTCTGGAAGTTTATGAGAGCAGGTGACAGAGAAAAGTGGGAAAACAGTCTGGTACAACGGAACTTGTCTTCAGTTTGGCTCTAGCCTCTTAACATTTAAGCTTCTGCCATTGAAAGGGGGCAGCGAGAACCTCACACTAGATGCCTGAACCGAGAGCCCCAGCAGCCGGTTTCCTTGATCTGACGTCACTGGGGCGCGACAGCGTAGTAGGTCTGGTCTGTGGGGCGACAGTTCTGAAGCTCCCTTAGGTGAAGGTGAGATCTAGGCCAACAGACGACTAAACAATTCCTGAGCCTCTTTGGGACTCTGTTCTCTGTAAATTACCCTCCACCATCCTCCCTCTTACTTCGCTATTATTGACATCTGGAGCTAGGGAGAGTCCTGCATCTACGAACTCCGCCCCGATCACCTACAGGCGAACCCCAGCGCGGCTGCGCAGAGCACGTGCGCGTCCTAGCTGGAGTCCCGGCGATTGGCTGTGACGTAACTTCCGGTGCGAGCGGCGAAAGCCGGGAGGGCAAAAAAGAGAGCAGGCAGGCAGCAGGCAGGCGGGCGGGCCGAAGGCACTGAGGAGGGAGTGAACGAGCAGTGAGTGAGCCAACGAGGGCAGCAGTGTCCCGAAGACAGCCGAGATTCCTCCCGCCCCTCTGGCCCCCACCCCGGAGCCCACAACGCCTCCGGTCTCCAGCGGAGTGGACACGGCCCGGCCCGGCCATGGCCTCGTTGCTGAAGGTGGATCAGGAAGTGAAGCTCAAGGTAGCGGCACCGGTCCGAGCTTCCGCACCCCAAGCCTAGTTCCCTCTGCAGTCTGACTGACTCCCCACTCCCCATGGCGTCTTTGTCTCCCTGGGGACGCCAGCTCTGAGCTTCCGCTGGGCTCAGCCCAGCCCCCGCTCCTGGAGCCAGCATCGGGGGAGAGGATAATATAGGGTTGCCTTTGGTACCCAGTCTGGTGATGGAGAGCCCCGGGAGACCTCGGCGGACACGTGTTGGTCTCAATGCTTTAGACCAGTGACAGCTGGAAATCCCCCAACCCAGCCAAGTCCCCGCCCCCGGACGATGCTGCCACCACCGTTACCGCCGCTGCCCTTGGCGTCAGGCCTACCCTATATCAAAGGCCAGGTCTGGGAGGGGGTTGGCACGTTTGTGAGCTCACATCCCCCAACTACTTGTCTTTTGTTCCCTGTCAAATCCAGGCAGCTTTGGATACAGGGAGGGAAGGAAGGAGGGCGGGAGGGAAGGAGGGAGGGAGGGAAGGAAAAAAGACAGGTGGGTGCAGCCTTCAAGCCCCACTTACTTCTAAGATGGAAAAATGGATCATAAAAAAAATGAAATATTTGCATTCTGGGGGTCTCTCAGCTTCTCATTACAATCACAAGGTGAGGAAAAGGCACTTGGATTTGGGATTTGCCAGCCTGCCTTTACCCCTGTTGCGGGTACTGTAAAATTTGCCTTCACTGAATTGCTCTCTTTGTTAATTTTAGGTTGATTCTTTCAGGGAGAGGATCACAAGCGAGGTAAGTGAAATAGATTGGAAAGTTAATATACTTTTTAGTAGTTGAGCATTTCCCAAAGTTGAGGATATCTATAGAGACCTACCTACAGTTACTAATTCAGCCCTGTTTCCTCACCTTTAGGCAGAAGATTTGGTGGCAAATTTTTTTCCAAAGAAGTTGTTAGAACTTGATAGTTTTTTGAAGGTGAGAGACCTTTTTTTCCCCCTCTTTCCCCCAATCTTCCCCAACCCCCCTTTTTTTTTTGCTCTTTCTCTTTTGTTAAATGATATGAAGTGAAGTATGTGTTGATTCCATTTTGTTTTGCACTGTTAAGCACTGTCTCATTTCTTGCCCTTCAAATGAAAGACTGCTTTGTTCAGCTTGAAAAGACTAAGGTGTTTGGGGGGGTTTGGGCATCTCTGTTTCAGGAACCGATCTTAAACATCCATGACCTAACTCAGATCCACTCAGACATGAATCTCCCGGTCCCTGATCCCATTCTTCTCACCAATAGCCATGATGGACTGGATGGTGTAAGTGCCATTTTATGTTTATCTTTCTGTTTGTAAGCAATGAGTTTTGTGTTCTTTGCTTCCGAGTCAGGGCGAACATGTTCAGGCAAGAGGAGGATTGGGACCTGGGAACCAGGACTCCATGACAGTTGTAGCGTACTCCCTTTAGACTAAAAAATTCTGCTCTTTTTATTGTCAGTTTATAGGACTAAACTGAACACAGGTTCTGTCAGGTGAAGTAGCCTATGCCTCCCCATGTCTTGGTAAGGTCTTCTTGCCATGTAACTCCAGCCCCTGTCTTTGATGTGCTTTTTTTTCTTTAGAACCGAGTTTTTGTCAGTCATATGTTAATTCTATTAAAACATCGATCATAACTATTTGTTATTTATCTGCATTGCTGTCTCCCTGACAGAACTTGCACTTTTGGAAGGTTGGAACTGTGTACTTAGTACGTAGCATTGTATCTGGTATATTGTTGTTAAGTGTTTTTCTGAAGAGCAAATGAAGGGTTTGAACTGCTGACATTGTGGTTCACAGTCCAGTGCTGATCTTACAGCGCCACACTAGGTGTCTGTCTGGTGTATGTTGTTGCTTAGAGCTGATGAGTTGGTTCCGACTCATAGCAATCCTGTATAGGGCTTCCAAGGAGCACAGGTGCGTTTGAACTGCTGCCCTTGTGGTTCACAGTACTGTGCTGGTCCTACAAGTGCCACAGCAGGTGTGGTGCTGGAGGTGGTGTGCCGTGGAGTCGGGTTCAACTCATAGTGACCTTGCATAGGGTTCCTGAGGCTGTAAATCTTTACCGGAGCAAAAATCTTTTTTTTACCGGGCTGTAAATCTTTTCGCCTGTGAAACAGCTGGTAGTTTTGAACTGCTGACCTTGAGGTTAGTAGCCCAACTCGTAACCACTTTGCATGGTGGTGGTTATGTGCCGTGGAATCAGGTCCGACTCATAACAACCCTGTACAGGGTTTCCGAGGCTGTAAATCTTTACGGGAGCAGAAAGCCTCATCTTTCTCCCGCGGAACAGCTGGTAGTTTCGAACTGCTGACCTTGCGGTTCACAGCCCAATTCGTAACCACTACACTACCAGAGCATACCAGGTACTAAATGCTTGTTGACTGAATATTGTGTTCCTTTCTGGAACCAGCAAATTTGTACATATTCCCTTAATTAACCTCACCCTAAATTAATCGGTTTGTTTTTTGTAGTATCCTCTTCTCACCCCTACCTTCCAACTGCTAATGTCTTATTTTTTAAAAGAGTGATCTTCCCAACTAGAATAAAAAGTTGTTTTATGCAAAATAGCATTTCTTAAAGCCTTATATGTATTTAGTAAATTGTGCACAAATTCTCCAAACAATCTATGGTGTTGAGGAAGAGATTAGACTTAATTGAAGGGTATCTGGAGGTGTGGATGTCAAGGGCAGGCTAATTTATCCTTCTTTTGTATCCTCAGCCCACTTATAAGAAGCGAAGGTTGGATGAGTGTGAAGAAGCCTTCCAAGGTAAGAGCTACCCCCCACACCATCACTGACCTGCATCCCTAAGAAGCAGGTGGACCAGGGAGTCTCCTGGTTAGGAGACAGGATCTGATTTTATTCTCCAGAGCCAGCATTCCAAACATGGTCATTAATTAGTCCTCTACCAAATTTTCCAGTAAGGAGGGAGGATTTGACTTATGGACTGCCAAGTTAAAGAAGTTGTAGGTAGAGTCTACATACCCAGATTTTCATGCAAGTCTAAGTTCCATGTTATTTTTCCCCCTTCAATAAAATTGATATATTTTGTATTTTTTGTAGTATCCTCTTCTCACCCCTACCTTCCAACTGCTAATGTCTTATTTTTTAAGATTGATCTTCCCAACTAGAATGAAAAGTTGTTTTGTGCAAAATAGCTTTTAATATCTTAAGTCTTAAGACTTTTGATATGCTTTTTAAAAATTTGTATTGTGAATTGAGTGAAGGTTTACAGACAAGATCATCAGTTTTACACTCAACAAATCCTACACTTTGTTTCATCTCAGTGATTACAAACACTTTCATGCAATAACAGTCATCCCGCTTCCTCTTTGTGGTTCCTGTTTGCATTCCACCCGTCTTCCCAGTCCTTCTCAACTTTGTCCTTAGGTTAATGTTGCCATTTTAATTTTGACTGAATGACTGTTCCATCAATCATAGCATACTTTACTAGTAGTGTTCCCCTGTATGCTTATATACTGCTTGGCTGAAAGTTAGTCCTCAGGGTGAGTTCCTTTCCAGTCATGAAGGAACGAGGGCCACAGTCTCAGGTTCCTGCAGTCTCTTTCTCAACAGTAAGCCTGGTCTTTTTTTATTTTTCCAATAATTTTGAGTTTTTCCCCACATATTCTGCCACGCTATCCAGGACCTTTTAATGTGATCCCTTTCAGAGCAGTTGTTAGTAGTAGCCAGGCACCATCTAGTTCTTCTGGTCTCATAGTCTTGAAGACTGATGTTCACATGTTTCATTAGTCTGTTGAACTAATTGATTCCAAGCCTCTTCAGTTCTTACTCTTCTTTTCTAATGCACATGGAAAGACCAATAGCTGTACCTTAGATAGCCACTCATAGGCAAACAAGATCCTAGAGGCTACTCACCAAAGTATGTAGAACATTGTCTTTGTGGACTGTGTCATGCTAATTGACCTTGGTGTGTCCCCTGAGACATGTTCTGAGCTCTTTCTGGCATGCTTTGCATACTCATTTGTTAATACATAAACTGTCTTTGATTCTAACAGTGGTGTCATGGTATGTGGTTAGGGTTGTGACAAAAGGCAAAAATCATAGCATCTCATGGGTGTGAGGAAGGATTAAGAAAAGTGGAGGATGCTGTGACCTCCTCCCCACTCCATCCATTTGACCTTCATATCCCTGCCAGGAACCAAGGTGTTTGTGATGCCCAATGGGATGCTGAAAAGCAACCAGCAGCTGGTGGACATTATTGAGAAAGTGAAACCGGAGATCCGGCTGCTGATCGAGAAATGCAACACGGTGAGACAGGCTAGTGACCTGAGGCCTAGACCCAAATAGCCCCACTTGAACAAAAAAGTCATGGTTAAGGGGCTGGCGGCGTGGTGATGGAGTTGGGCTTGGCTCCTGTACTCCTGGCCCCAGCAGCCTGAATCATATACTTGTTAAGTGCTTTCAAGTCAATTTCTGTATAGGGTTTCCAAGGAGCGGCTTGTGTGTTTGAACTGCCGGCCTTGCGGTTAGCAATCCAGTATTTATCCTCTAGCGCCATACTAGGACTCCGGGAATCATATACTTAGAGGACTTCAAAAAGATCATTGGGAAATGGGATTAAAAGATAGTGGGATTTCTCCATGCACTTTTTGAAACTGCCGTGTACTGTAGGGATTTAGCAGAAAGGGCTAAGATTCTCATATGGTTTTTGGTTTCCCTACCATCCAGGTCAAAATGTGGGTACAACTCCTGATTCCCAGGATAGAAGATGGGAACAACTTTGGTGTATCTATTCAGGTAACGGTGCTTAACTTGTTGTAAAGTAGGAGGAGAGGTTTGACATATATGCCCCTCTCCCTGCTGTGTTTTGTTGCTGCAGGGTGACATGGAAGTGGCTTTCAGCTCACTGGTTTTTGTTGTTTTTCAGGAAGAGACAGTTGCAGAACTAAGGACAGTGGAGAGTGAAGCTGCATCTTACCTGGACCAGATTTCTAGGTAGGAGGTCTGCTTGAGCTTGGCCCAGGAACTGGGATGGGTTCGGGGGCAGGAGGTAGTAGGCACTGCCCAGGGTCGCCTGAAATTTCCTCCTCTTATCTCTTTCTAGATATTATATTACAAGAGCCAAATTGGTTTCTAAAATAGCTAAATACCCCCATGTGGTAAGTAAGGATTTTGTGGCCTGAGGGTGGAAGTGGTTAGGAGAGGGGGAAGAGTGACTTGGAAAGAACCGTCTGTGGCCAGGCCTTGGGGAACAGCCATTGCTTCTGCCTCTGCTTTCAGGAGGACTATCGTCGCACAGTGACAGAGATTGATGAGAAAGAGTATATCAGTCTTCGGCTCATCATATCAGAGCTAAGGAATCAATATGTGAGTAGCCTAGGTCCTAGCCCACAGTTACTCTGGCCTCGTAGTTGCATTGATAATTTTCTTGCCATCCTCTAGAGTAGGGGTGGGAACGTGCGGCCCATAGGCCATGTAAGACATGCAAAGTCATTTGTTGTAGCCCTGCCAAAGCAACCACAGTGCCATTTGGGCTGAGTTAATTATATGTTTGACCATATAGCAAGCTAATTTTTAAGTTGAAAATTTTGTATGGCCCATAAATAATGTTAAAAACTTTGGTAGAAAAAGTACCCACCCTTGCTCTAGAGGTGGCCCTGGGTAGTAGGCCAAAATGAATGGCACAGATTCTGCATACTAACTTGAGTGTCGAGAACCATAGAATCATTGAGGGTGTCTAGCTGGGTATTACCCTTCTTTCTGCCTAGGTGTCAGGGGAGGGGAATACGGGATAGTAGCTAAGAGATGAGTGTAAGAGTCAGACCGGCTACTCAGAATGTGGGACCGGGAGTAAGTTCCTTAACATCTTAAACTGTGTCTCTAAAGTGGACCTTTATCTACCTTACAAAGATGGTGTTAAAAAATAAGTGAGATGATGACGCATTGAAGGCCTCAGCACGTTCTCACTTGTGTTAAGTGGTCAGTGAATGTTAGTTGTTACTGGACATTGGAGTGTTGGAAGGTCATTGAAAATGCTAGAACCAGTTTCAAGCTACCTTGAAGGCAGTTTTAAGTGAATAATACTGGGGTTATGCCTGTGGGACAGGGGGTGGAAATTGTGAATATACTGTGTGGGGGGTTTCTCTTTCTTTGTGAGGTGCAGACAGATGTCTGATTGCCTGATCCGATTTCTCCCAGGTCACTCTACATGACATGATACTGAAAAATATCGAGAAGATCAAACGGCCCCGGAGCAGCAATGCAGAGACACTGTACTGAGACCAGGGCCAGGGCCAGGGGACTCTGTGAGTCTGGCTCAAGACCGACATTGCCTTGGTTTGTTACATGACTATCGTGATGGGGAAACTGGCTGGAAATCGTAATCACACTGCTCTCTGTTTTTAGTTCGAGTCTAATGAAGCTCTCATCTAGTTCTGTGATGTGTTCACCTCTTTTTCAGGCCTCAGGAACTCTTCCACTTCTATCCTTAATACCCATACCTGATCCGTCCTAATTTCTGGAGAACTCCAGGTTTGAATCCGCATGAGTTGGCACAAGCATACTTGTGCTTTCTCTTTCCTTTGTCTCTCCCTCCTATGTGTTGGGATTTGTGTTTTCTTGTTTTCAGATGTTTAGTTGGTTAGAAGCTGAGAGAATTGGAAGGAAAAGTGCTAGGTGTCTTTATAGGAACTGGGCTGGGTGACTGGCTCATCTCTTCCTGTCATAGGTTAGCATCTCTTGCCTCCTCCCGGCCATAGGTGATGACTAGGGTCTCCATCTCCATGCATCCCATCTTGAGCCTGATCACAGGAACACCTTAGACCTTCAGCCAAGTCCCTAGCTTCTTCAGATGTGTTTCTAAGAAAGTTTTCACATACACGTATGTGTGCATGTGTACTCATAGAGACATGCACACATATGCCTTCCCACGCCATGATCTAACTCCCCCCAACCCTGTTACTCACACACCTTTCAGAAGGAGATGATAGTTTTTGAGATCATCATCCACTCAGACAAAAGTCCTGGACCCATCTTCTCTCCTGATATTGTAACCTCTTGGTGCCCAAGGTGAGTTGGAGGAGAACCGGGAGATGAGAAGCAGAGGTATTGGAGTAAGGCACCCTTCCTCTGTGACTCAGGTCCTTTTTGCTGTTTTTGCAAAGGCTGGCTTCTGCCTCCTCGGTGCCTCTTCCCAGGCCAGTTGTAAATTGGGGTGGGGGTCTGCAACTGTGAGGTCCCGATGCTGCTGCTCCTGCTGGGCTTTCCCTTGGGGAAATAGTTCCCTTATTTATAGTATTGTGCTTCTAGGGAAAGCAGTTTGTGTGTGTTTGTGTGTGTGTAAACATGTGTGTATGTGCACGTGGACACACGTGCATTCATACATCCGTGTGTATGTGAATATCTGTTGGGTAAATCAAACCATAGAAGAGTTGCCTCCTGTCTCTGGAATTCCTCCAGAGATATCATTTATTGTTACAGCTTTTGTGTCACACCACATTAGCCCTCAGCTTTGCTATCCCACCACTACAGGAGAGCCAATATTGCAGTTAGCCTGCCAGTGACTCTCTATCTGTTCCCATCTTGGATTCTTCCCTGTTTCTGTCTTCCAACCCACACTCATATTTCTACCTGGGATGCACCATTTTTACTCACAATATGCTGTCGAGAAGGAGTCAGGATGTTGTCTTCCCGTAAATAGTACTCAGTAACAAACCATTGCATTTTAGTTTGGCAGTGCCCCTTCCCACCCTCCAGATCCCTTCCAGCCTAAGGCCCTCCCCTCTTCCTACCATGTATTTCTCAGTTTCCCTTTTTGTTTGTTGAATTGTTTCTCCTCACCCTACCACTCTTGGATCGTAATGTAAAATTCTTTTACCATGTCAAGAAATTATTAAAATGCAGGTACTTTGACTTCTTTCTAAAGTCACAGACCCTGGTGGATGCTCTGGTAGCTAGGGGCCTCCCAGTGCTCATGTGTGCGTGCATTTCCACAGGCCCCCCCTTCTCCACTACCCTTATGCCGGCTGAACTGCCTCTTTTCTCTGGAATAATGCAAGGACTAAGGCTTCTGGCTACCAAGAGGCAAAGGTGGGCCCGTCGTTTATATTCAGTCTAAATTAAATTATATGAAAGGTAGTTCTTTTCAAACTTACGCTACCTTCTGTTGCCATCCTTACAAAGCCCCAGCTCCTGGATTCCAGTGATAGCCATGAACTGCCAGTAGAGGCTGCTGTCGTTCCATATGTGGAATGTAACCTGGTTCAAGGAGCGCTCCGTCCCAGTCTCTGTGTCAGATACCAGTTCTCCCAGCTCTTTCCTTCCTTGAGGAGATGCCAGGGACTCCTGGTTCTGATTATCTAGTTGCTTTGAGGGCTGCCTGGGGCCCTAGCTCCCTCTGAAATAAAGTGTTCTCAGCTTCCACCACACAAGTAGCCTGGTTTCCAGTGAGAACCTCACTGTCAGCAAAAGATTTAAGGTCATGAAGAGTGGGGGACCATCTCTTTGATTTTATTTTAGAGATCAGCACCCATAGCTAACAGATTTTACTGCCTACCTGGTGTGACGCTCCGCTAAGCGCATTGTGTTCCTGATCGCATGTAATTTCCATGAATCCAGAGGGTAGTTTTCATGATCCCTTCCCTGAAGGTGAGGAAACTGAGCCCTCAGGATAAGCAGCTCCTTTAATGTAGAGCTTAGGGGATTGGGGCTGGTGTGCAAGTCTGACTGCTGCTCATCCAGGCCTTGCACCATTCATGCCTCCTTTCTCACTGATGAGATGGAGAGATGGAAGAAGGCTGAAACCTCATACCAAGGATTTGGCTTTAGGCAGCAGACAGACCTGGGTATTTAGTTGTGAACTGGACAGTGGGTCCTGGCAATACTGGAAGCAGGAAAATGGGCAATGACAGTGCCTGCACATGGCATGCGGGACTTGCTGAGCATCAGAAATTGACATTTGTCTTCAGCTCCAGTCTGGGGGGACAGTGTTAGGCATTGATACTCTAATCTGCTTTGAGTGGATGAAAGTCAATCATTGGTACTGACCATGGTACTTTCAGGAGCTCAGGACACAGTAGAAGGCTGTATACATGGGAGTGGCTCCTGAGCCAAACCACAAGACAGAAAATTGGAACAGAATTATACTAATCAAGGTCAGAAATTTCCTGTCCAGCCCACGGGGTGGAGTTTTCTCAATTCCTATCCATCCTTGTGAATATAAACCCTGATTTGATGTCTGACTGGGAAAGAGCACCGACTAGGACGCTGATTTCAGCTCTCAGCATCCACCATGAATATCAAGGTAGTCCTCGTGGTTCTGATTCTGTCCCTCATTACCATCTTTACCCTGGCCTATGTTCTGCTGACCAGCCGAGGTGGCTCCAGCCAGCCTCCCCGATGCCCTTCCATAGCCCCTAGTGCCCAGCCCTGGACACAACCTGGTCAAAGCCAGCTGTTTGCAGACCTGAGCCAAGAAGAACTGACGGCTGTGATGAGCTTTCTGACCCAGCAGCTGGGACCTGGGCTGGTGGATGCAGCCCAGGCCCGGCCCTCGGACAACTGTGTCTTCTCAGTGGAGCTTCAGTTGCCTCCCAAGGCAGCAGCCCTGGCCCACTTGGACAGGGGGAGCCCCCCACCTGCCCGGGAGGCCTTGGCCATTATTTTGTTTGGTGGACAAGCCCAGCCCAATGTGAGTGAGCTGGTGGTTGGGCCATTGCCCCGCCCATCCTATATGCGGGATGTGACTGTGAAGCGGCATGGTGGCCCATTGCCCTATCACCGAAGACCCATGCTGGCAACTGAGAATGCTCAGATGTGGAGACATTTGAAAGAGGTGGAGTTTCGCAAGGCACCCATCTTCCTGTCTTCAGTCTTCAACTACAATGGCTCCACTTTGGCACCCTTACACGCCACCCCTCGTGGCTTACGCTCAGGGGACCGAGCTACCTGGATAGGCCTCTACCATAACATCTCAGGTGTTGGTGTCTTCCTTCACCCAGTGGGGCTGGAGCTGCTGTTGGACCATAGGTCTCTGGACCCTGCCCACTGGGCTGTCCAGCAGGTCTTCTACCTTGGACAGTACTATACAGACTTGGGCCAGTTGGAATGGGAGTTTAAGGCTGGCCGACTGGCAGTCGTCAAAGTTCCTCTACCCTCACCAGATGGTGCTTCATCTCTTAGGGCCCGGGTCTCCCCAGGGCCTCTGCCACCACTTCAGTTCTCTGCTCAGGGCTCCCAATACAGTGTACAAGGGAACCTGGTGCTGTCGCCCCTCTGGTCATTTGCATTTGGCCATGGGGTGTTCAGTGGTATGAGGATGTTTGATATTCGGTTTAAGGGCGAGCGAGTGGCTTATGAAGTCAGTGTCCAAGAATGTCTGTCTATCTACGGTGGTGAGTCACCCAAGACAATGATGACCCGATACCTGGATAGCAGCTATGGACTTGGCAGTCACAGCAAGGGCTTGGTACGGGGAGTGGACTGCCCCTATCAAGCCACAATGGTGGACATCCACATTTTGGTAGGCAGAGGGACAACCCAGCTGCTCCCAGGTGCTGTGTGTGTATTTGAGGAGGTCCGGGGACTGCCCTTTCGAAGACATCACAATCGGATTGAGAGTCATTTCTATGGCGGGTTGGCCAGCTCAGCCCTTGTGGTCAGGTCTGTGTCATCTGTGGGCAACTATGACTACATTTGGGACTTTGTGTTGCACCCAAATGGGGCAATCGAAGGGCGGGTCCATGCCACAGGCTATATCAACTCGGCTTTCCTGAGGGGGGGAGAGGAGAACCTTCGCTTTGGGAACCGTGTTGGGGAACAAGTGCTGGGGACAGTGCACACCCATGCCTTCCACTTCAAGCTGGACCTGGATGTAGCAGGTGAGTGCTGAGCAGATTAGGGTTGGCGGCGGAGAGGGGAGAGGTCTCTGGAGGTTTCTGGAAGAGATAAGAGGGTGGGGTTCGTGTCACAGTTTGTTAGGCCGGGGGAGCAAGGACTGATGGAGCGTATTCAACTGCAGTTGGTCTGCACGCTAGGCATTTGGTAAAAGGTAAAGAAGGTTCTGACCAGTTCCTTTGACCTGTGATGGTGGCGAAACTACCCTAACTAGACAGGCTGCTTGATGTGGGCCTGAGGCACCCCGTGGGGAGATGCAGTGGCCTGCCCTGCAGTGCAGGAAGATGTGTACTCACTGGAGAGGCTGTAATGGGGCGCTCAGGGTTCTTCCTAACTGAAGGTTAACGGGTTTGGGGCTGGTAAACAGAAACAAGCAGTCTTTCTAAAGCTTCAGGCTAGGGATGTTGTGGAACCTGAGAAGGGTGTGGTTCCAGAGCTAGAGGATTTCCAACAACTGGGGTGGGACATAGTGGCCCCATCAAGGGGAGGGCCGGCCCATTCTTCAGTACATGTCATCAGGTGGACTTGGTGACATGAAGGCATCCTGCAAGCTTAGTGCACGCATGGAAAGCGACTTCTCAGCAGGGCTTGGAGCACAAAGAGGCCTTGCTGCTCTTGACATTTTGTGGAGGCCAAGGTAACTACTTTAGAAGTCATGTAATTTTAAGACGCAGAAAATGAGCAATTTACCCAACAGCTCCATTTTACAGTTGCAAACAGGTAAATGGAGGCCATGGTGGGACAGGAAATGACTGCCTAAGTATAATGCACTATGACATTTATGAAACATTTTCTTACCTTGTTTAGAAAGGCATGGGGAGGAGGAGAGCTTAAAAAAAAAAAGCCACTAATAGGATCACATTTTATTGACTAGATGATTTGACCTATTTGGGATATGACTTTTCTGATTTGAAATTTCTCTTGAGTACTTTTGACATTAAATAGCCTTGTTTTGGGAAGTCAAATGAAGTACGTTTATTGGGGACCTAATGTCATGGCGCTGTGGGTTAATATGATGGACTGCAGGTCCGTTTGAACTGTAAAGTCGGCAGTTAAAGCTCTCACCAGCTGCTCCTCGGAAACCCTGTGCAGGGTTGCTATGAGTTAGAACTGACTCGACAGCACATAACAACAGTGGTGTGGTGGATAAGCACTGGACTGTTAACTAAAAGGGTGGTAGTTGAAACTCATCAGCCACTCCTTGATGGAACTGACTTGATGGCATTTAACATCCAAGTGTACACAGCACAGGTGGAAGGCTTACAGGAGGAAGGGCCAGCTTTCCAGGGCATCCCTGTACCGGTGCAATGAGCATGGGTCACACGTAAAGAAACTAACATTCCACTGAAGACCTGCAGAACGAACCAGTGTCTGACCAAGTGCTGGGCCAGGTAGTGAAGGCTACAAATGCAGTGGAGGTCCTGGGAGCTCTAGGCAGTTTGAAGACACACATCTCCCTGATTCCATAAAAGACTGGATGTGGTCCAGTCTGTTGAGACAGCTAAATCTCAGAGCTGGAGAAGAGTGTGCAGTGGACCATGGATGGAATTGGGTTTTTCCAGCAAGGTCATCAGAGGTATATCTTAACATAGCTGTAAGAATGTTAATAGTTACATGCATGTGCTAGCATAACTGCATTTGTAATTCCTCGGACCCTCACAACATCTCTGAGGTGGTAGAACAGAAGTTATATGACATCCAGTGTAGAGATGAAGAGATGGACTCTGAATCAAAAACTTGGTCCAAGGTCTACTGGGTAGATCAGCACGAATAGAATTTTCTATACTAGTCTCCATCTGCACTGTCCAGTTAAGTTAATAGCCACATGTGGCTGATGAACACTTGAAATATGGCTAGTGTATCTGAGTAACCAAATTCTTAAGTTTGATTTCATTTTAATAACCACATGTTAACTAAACTAAAACTCACTCACTGCCAGTGAATTGACTCTGGCTCCTAGGGACCCTACAGGACAGAGGAGAACCACCCTTCAGGGAGTCCAGAGTTACACACATTTGTATGGCACATCTTTCTCCGGTGTGGCTGGTACGTTCAAACTGCCAACATTTCAGCAGCCTATTGCTTAACCATTGTATCACCAGGCTTCCTCATACGTGACTTTAGTGCCATCAAGTCAGTTGAAACTCATAGCGACCCTGTATAGGGTTTCTAAGGCTGTAAATCTTTGCATCCTTGTAAGGAGCGGCTATGGACTCGAACCAACGACTTTGTGGTTAACAGTCTAGTACTTACAACACAGAGCCACTGTGCTTCCCACATATGACTTAATGGTTACCATAAAGGACATGTGACAGGTTAGAAAAAGGCTAGCACTTGAATCCAGACCTTTGGGTCTTTGCACTGGCGCTCTGACGAACTGCCTTTTGTGGGTCTATGCAGTGGGGCTTTGTGGGGAAGATAAAGGGTCTGTCTGGGTGACCTCACCTGGTGTGGAATTCCTTTCCCTCCCCTCACCTGGCAGGACTGAAAAACTGGGTTGTGGCTGAAGACGTGGTGTTTAAACCCGTGGCAGCCCCCTGGAGCCCAGAGCAGCAGCTGTATCGCCCACAGTTGACTCGGCAGGTCCTGGAGAGGGAGGATCTGACAGCATTCTCCTTGGGAAGCCTCCTTCCCCGTTACCTTTACCTGGCAAGCAATGAGACTAATGCTTGGGGTCACCAGCGTGGGTACCGAATCCAGAGCCACAGTCCCCTTGGCATACACATGCCCCTGGAAAGCAACATGGAGAGGGCCCTCAGCTGGGGGAGGTGAGGAGGACCCAGGGCAGGGGGGTGGTAGGGGAGGGTCACCCCAGCCCCCAGCCCAGATCTTGGAGACCCCAACTGACATGCATTCATTCTTGTATCCCCCCTTAGATCCAAGTAGATATGGGATGGGAAAGGTGTCCCAGAATCTGACCCACAGGGTTCTTAGGCTGGTAAAGGCCCTTGTCACTTTCTGACACCACCTCCTCCAACAATTCCTGGTCAGATACCAGCTAGCAGTGACCCGCAGGAAGGAAGAAGAGTCACAGAGCAGCAGCATCTATTACCAGAATGACATCTGGACACCCACTGTGGCCTTTGCTGACTTCATCAACAATGAAACCCTCTTAGGAGAGGTTCGTAGCCTAGGGCCAATGACGTTCATCCTTCCTGGGGCAGCCACGGGGACACTTTCTGTAGCTTCTCACACAGATCACCTGGGCATATGGTGTAGGCAGAGGTCAGAGGTGGACGCAGGACTCAGACTGAAGGCTCAGGAATTATAGCTGGAGTGGGGGTGGGAAATGGGTGCTTTAGGGTTTTGCCTCCAAGCCCTCCAGCGCTTCCCTCTTCCTGCAGGACCTGGTGGCCTGGGTTACAGCCAGCTTCCTGCATATCCCCCATGCTGAGGATATCCCCAACACAGTGACTGTGGGGAACAGTGTTGGCTTCTTGCTCCGACCCTATAACTTCTTTGATGAGGACCCCTCCATCTTCTCCCCTGGCAGCATCTACTTTGAGAAGGGCCAGGATGCTGAGCATTGCAGTGTCAATCCCATGGCCTGCATCCCCCACCTGGCGGCCTGTACCCCAGACCTGCCCCCGTTCTCTTACTCAGACTTCTAACCCTGAGGGTGCAGTGTGAGACCTGGAGGGGCTGAGACAGGAGTCCCTTCCTCTTCTTCACTCCCCAGCCCCGAACCCTTATCAGTCCTTTTCCTCTGATTCACACTCCCAAAGTTCCTTAGGAAACCACCTCTTCCCAGATAACCCAGATACCATTATCATTTCCTGTTCATTTAAAAACAAAAATAAAGATGAATTTATAAAAACGGTATTAAAATATTGAAGCAAAAACAGCATACATCCTACCACTCAGAGATACTTAATGTTCACTTTGGGTGAGCACTTCGCTACACATTTCTTTATGCATATATATTCAAATGGAAGAATAGATAAAATTTTGTAAAATAAATGATAACATGGTATGTGCAATTTAAAATAAAAAGTATTGCAAGGATTTTACTTGAATTTATTCTGTTTGACTTTAAAAATCTGCAGAGTCTGCCAGAGAATGTTTAGGACTCTTGCCAAGGAAATTAACGGAGGAGGAGAAGCTAGCAGGAAAAAGGAGACAGACCTGGCCAAGGAACGTCACGGGGGAACTCTGAGGGCTGGGAGTAGAGGTTTCCTTAGGAGGAGAATAATAGTTTGTAGTTACAGGAAAGGGAACATCTGGCCCTGGAAATGTGGGGGCTGGAGAAGGAAGCTGGGCTAGTGGGGAGACTTGGGGTTACTCTGTGCAGACTCAGCTCCTTGCTGGGGTTGTATTTCTGTGCTCAGGCCAGCTGCTTTATCTTGAAATTTCCTCCCCGTCGCTCCTACCCCAAACTCAGCTCTCTCCTTCAACTCCCAACTCCAACCCTGACCTAGAGAGCGGGTGCCTGGTTTGGAGCCTGGAGGACCAAGCCTTGTAAGGTCTGTGGAAATCGCTGCTGCCTGGCTTCAGACCCGCCCCCCAGCCCTGGCCCATCCTCCTCCCGTGTGCATTTCCCAGGCTCCAGTCTCCTAAGTGCCTAACTCCCAGGAGCCTCCGCCAGCAACCAGGAGCCCACCAGCCTAGAAGCCAAGAGAACCTCTCTCCTTCGGGCCTGAGGACACATACTACCCTGCTGCCCACTCCGGATCACAAGAGAGACGATGAGCCAGAAGGCCACCCTGGTGCTCCTGGCTCTGGCCGTAATCACAATCTTTGCCTTGGTTTGTGTCTTGTTAGCTGGCAGGAGTGGAGATGGGGGGGAACCCAGCCTGCCTCCCCGCTGCTCCTCTGAGTCCCCCAGTGCCCAGCCCTTGACACAGGCTGACCAGAACCAGCTGTTTGCCGACCTGAGCCGAGAAGAACTGACGGCTGTGATGAGCTTTCTGACCCAGCAGCTGGGACCCGGGCTGGTGGATGCAGCCCAGGCCCGGCCCTCGGACAACTGTGTCTTCTCCGTGGAGCTTCAGCTGCCCCCCAAGGAGGCAGCCCTGGCCCACCTGGACAGGGGGAGCCCCCCACCTGCCCGGGAGGCCCTGGCCATCATCTTGTTTGGGGGGCAAGCGCAGCCCAATGTGAGTGAGCTAGTGGTAGGGCCGCTGCCCCATCCATCCTACATGCGGGATGTGACCGTGGAACGCCACGGGGGCCCTCTGCCCTACCATCGTCGGCCTGTACTGGCCAAAGAGTACCTGGATATAGACCAGATGATCTTTGACAGAGAACTGCCCCAGGTCGCTACGCTTCTTCACAAATGTTGTTTCTATAAACACCGTGGACGGAACCTGGTGAAACTGACCACTAGCCCACGTGGACTGCAATCAGGGGACCGGGCCACCTGGTTTGGCCTCTACTACAACATCTCAGGGGCTGGGATATATCTGCACCCTGTGGGCTTGGAGCTGCTGGTAGACCACAAGGCTCTGGACCCTGCCCAATGGACCATCCGGAAGGTGTTCTATCAAGGCCGCTACTATGAAAGTCTGGCCCAGCTAGAGGACAAGTTTAAGGTTGGCCTGGTGAATGTCACGCTGATCCCAGACAATGGCACAGGTGGGTCCTGGTCCCTCAAGTCCCAGGTGTTCCCAAATCAGGCTCCCCCTCTGCAGTTCTATCCACAGGGTCCCCGCTTCAGGGTCCAGGGGAGTCGAGTGGTCTCCTCATTGTGGACTTTCTCCTTTGGCCTCAGGGCTTTCAGCGGCCCAAGGATCTTCGACATCCGCTTCCAAGGAGAACGGCTAGCATACGAGATCAGCCTCCAAGAGGCTTTGACTATCTATGGTGGAAACTCCCCAGCAGCAATGCAGACCCGCTATATCGATAGTAGCTTTGGCATGGGCAAGTACTCCACGCCCCTGACCCGTGGTGTGGACTGCCCCTACGTAGCCACTTACTTGGACTGGCACTTCCTCTTGGAATCCCAGACCCCCAAGACACTCCGTGATGCCTTTTGTGTGTTTGAACAGAACCAGGGCCTCCCTCTGCGGCGGCACCACTCAGATTTCCACTCCCACTACTTTGGGGGCCTTGCAGACACGGTTCTGATCATCCGGGCTGTGTTCACCTTGCTCAACTATGACTATGTGTGGGACATGGTCTTCCATCCCAATGGGGCCATTGAAGTCAGGTTCCATGCCACAGGCTACATCAGCTCAGCATTCTTCTTTGGTGCGGCCCAGAAATATGGAAACAAAGTTGGGGAGCACACACTGGGCACTGTCCACACCCACAGTGCCCACTTCAAGGTGGATCTGGACATAGCAGGTAAGATATCCTGGCAGACAAGGATGCCAGACAAGGGGGTGAAGAGTTATCGCCATTGGCTTTGGGTTTTGTGTAGGTATCCAGGGCAGGAAGATTTGAGCATGACTACACAGTTTTGAATTTTCATGCTTCCCCTTTTGCTGGATTGGAGAGAGCTGGCTATTGAATTTTTTCAGTGGCTGGGTGCACAGCTGCCAGCCTCCTTCCACGTGACCTCGTTAGAAAATCTTGAGAAATAGCTTTGCTAGTTTCCAGTAGTATCCAGGTAAACGGGCTCTCCTTTGCCTTCCTCCTTTGTAGTTGCATGGGCATCACCTCAAATAGGTGACCATATGGTTTTCAGCATTCTGGCCTGTTTTCTGGGTCTGGCCTGTGGGGCTTACTGGTCTTTTCATTCTGTTTCCTTGGATGGTACAAACACCTGGCTACTAACTGTAAGGCTGGCAGTTCAAGGTCACCTAGAGGCACCTTGGAAGAAAGGTTGGTGATCTACCTCTGAAAAATGAGTTCTACTCTGCAACACATTGGAGTGGACTCTGGCAACTGGTTGGTTGTTGGTGGTTTGCATTCTATTAAGTCCCTGGTGTGGCACCACAGGATAATACATTGGACTGCAAGGTCAGCAGTTCAAACCCACCAGCCACTCCTCAGAAACCCTATACAGGTCACTATGAGTCAGAACTGACTCAATGCCACTTAACAACAAGAACTCCCTGTCAGGCCTGTCATGGGACAATCCTGGGTTGCACATTTCTGGAAGATGGACCCTCTGCATTCCTGACCACCCAGCTCTTTCTGGGCATGATACATTTAAAGTTGAGGGATGGGAAAGATGTTGTTATTAAGTGCCATCAAGTTGGTTTTGACCCATAGCAATCCTATGTAGGGTTTCTGAGGAGCAGCTGGTGAGTTTGAACCGCTAACCTTGTGGTTCAAACTGACTTTGTGGTCCAGCGCATTAACCCACAGTGCCATATGGGAGAGACAATGAGGACTATTTAGGGTAGTTCCTCGGGCTGGTGGTTACAGAGCACTAAGACTGTGTGACTGTCTTGGCATCGTCTTTGCTTTTCATTTTCCCTCCTTCTCCACATTGAGTTGATCACCATGTTTTTCTTCCATTCTGCCTCTGAAATATCTCTAAACCCTTCCTTGCCCTGCCCCCCCCCCGCCATCCCTGTTGGCATTTCTCTGCTGTGTTGCCCCCCTCTTCACTTCTTCTGAGACTCAGGCCCACTCTGTGCCCAGAGGAACCTTCCAGATCAAGCCAGCCTGCAGCCTCTGGATCCTGCTTGCAGAACGGCTGACAAGGCCCTTCCTGCCCTGCAGAGCCTTCCTCACATTCCAGCTACTCCCACTACCCCTGTCCCAGGATACCCCAGGAGTGCAGTCAGCTTCTTAGTGTTTGTCTCACCTTGGCCACATTGTCTCTGCTGGTGACATCCTTCAAGGCTAGGCTGTAAAGCTGCCCACACTGTGCTCCTAGAACCTTGACACTTCAGCCAGTCAGGTTTATGGTCTGGGAGTGGGTGGATGAGGATAGGCTTTCATTCATCTCTGTATCCCCAAGGCTGAGTTCAGTCCTAGTTATTGAAAAGATGAATGGATGGAATAGAATCCCTAAAGAAATATTTGAATGTAATGGAGTTCTGGGGTGGTGCTGTAGGCTAAGCACTGGACTGTTAACTGCAAGGTCAGCAGTTCAAACTCCACCAGCCGCTCCTCAGAAACCCTATACAAGATCTCTATGAGTTGGAAACTACTTGAAGGCACTTAACAACAAAAACATCCATAGCTCTGGCTGAAGGGTTGGAGGGATCTAGGGCAGAGGGACAGGAAATGCGGAGCTCACTCAGTTCTGTGCTTCTTTTTAAGACTCTGGGCCCCCTGGCTCTAAAGCTGCCATGAGTCAGAAATGACTCCATGGCACTTCACACCACCATCACCAACTCTGAAGCGGACTGGGGGAAGAGGCTAGAGGGAGCAGGGCAGCTGTATGATCAGCTCTTTCTTTCTACCTGCCCCCCTCCTGCAGGACTGAAGAACTGGGTCTGGGCTGAAGACATGGCCTTTGTCCCTACTCCAGTGCCCTGGAACCCCCAGCACCAGTTGCAGAAGCTGAAGGTGACTCGGAAGCTGCTGGAAACTGAGGAGCAGGCTGCCTTTCCCCTGGGAGGGGTGACCCCTCGCTACCTGTACCTGGCCAGCAACCACAGCAACAAGTGGGGTCACTTGCGAGGCTACCGGATCCAGATGCTCAGTTTTGCAGGGGAACCGCTACCCCAGAACAGCTCCATGGAGAGAGCCTTCAGCTGGGGGAGGTGAGCAGGGTGGGTGTCAGAGAGGGCCTAGAGGTGAATGGGATGGAGGGGGACAGTGTGGAGTGGGAAGGGGCAACTGGGAATTCAATCCAAACTCTCCACTGGGGTAAGAGTTCAGGAAGGATTTCCTAGTTATCACATCAGAAGTTGTCTCCAAGGGCACTTTTCCCATGGAGCGCTAAAGCCCAGGAATGAGGAGAACTCTTTTCTCATTTTGCTGGGAGAGGGAGCATTCTGTGTCCAGGGAGGGGATGAACAGGCAGGTTTTGGAAAGGTGCTGCCAGACACCCTAGGATAATGTCAGAAGTTCTGCAGAGTTTAGCTGTTAATGAAAATGAGATGGGGAAATAGGTCTGTTCATTCAGCTCCCTCCCATCAGAATCAGACAGACAGCAGGATGGGGTTAGTGACCATGGTACCCTGACCAGTACTTCCCTAGGTACCAGCTGGCCGTGACCCAGAGGAAGGAAGAGGAGCCCAGTAGCACGAGCATCTACAATCAGAATGACCCTTGGACCCCAACCGTGGACTTTACAGATTTCATCAACAATGAGACCATTGCTGGAGAGGTCAGCTGACCTTGGGAGGGTGGAGGGAGGGAGATGGGGCACAACGATGAGACCCACATCTCTTGGAGGTCCTTGCCAACCATGTGAGCTGCTCAGGAGTAGATCTCACAATGGCCTTTTGAGAGAATCTTCTTAATTTGGGAGTTGATATGTAGACACTGGGCGAGGGCCCAGACCTGTCCTTCATACCCTAAAGTCCTCTAGATCCCAGCTTCATGGAAGGAGACTGGCCATAGGATGGCAATATTTTCTGACCTCAGAATTCATGAAGGGCTGGGAACCAGCAGGGAAGCTTCTCCCAGCCCTTGCTCCGCCCCTGTCAGGTACTTTTCTGAATGTTGGCCTCTTCTTGCCTCCATTCTCCTACTCTGTTTGGAAATTCCAGGAAAGTGAAGAGAGGAGCTGAGGTAGCCTGTGTGTTATCCTTCCTGGGAAATGTCACAGAGAGGACACAGGCCAGGGGCAAGGTGCAGTATCGATGCAGCTATGAAAGGAACTAGTTATGTTTAGACTTCCGGGCCAGTAGGAGAAAAAAAATACTTTAAAATTCTTCAACACAGGATTCTTTTGAGGGAAGATGGGCTAGTAAGCTGGATCCTTTTAGGCAGACGGAGCATGTCCTTAGCAAAGTCAGGCCACTGACCCTCTTTCTTCTCCCCTGTTAGGACTTGGTGGCCTGGGTAACAGCTGGCTTCCTGCATATCCCACATGCTGAGGACATTCCCAACACAGTGACTGTGGGAAATGGTGTGGGCTTCTTCCTCCGGCCCTACAACTTCTTTGATGAGGACCCTTCCATCAACTCAGCTGACGCTGTCTACTTCCGGGGAGACCAAGACTCGGGAGCCTGTGAGGTCAACCCCCTGGCTTGCCTCCCACAGACTGCTGCCTGTGTCCCGGACCTCCCTGCCTTCTCCCATGGAGGCTTCTCTCACAACTAGTTGGTCTCTAGGATGGGAAGTCTTACCAGGGGCTCCAGGGCAAGGGAATGGGGAGAGGAGGAAACTGGTCATCCTGCTTTCTGATCACCTTCCTCAGACCCCTGATGTCCCCTCCCGTCCCTAGTCTCCTCTGTCCTCCATCGCTCTCCCTTATACTAACTCCTGCCAGGAGCATCCTGAGCTCAAGGGGAACTCAGACATGCTAGGATCCCACCCAGTGAAGAGAGGGAGTGAAAAACAAGTTCTTCTCCCACCACACTCCTTTTGTACATTTTCTTCTGCCTCCTAGTTTTCCCACATCTTTTTGGACTAGCTCTGGGTCTCTGCCTGGCTTCCAAAGGCCCTTTCCTGGGAGATGAGGATGGAGGCTCCAGGGCAGGTTCCTGCCCATCTACAGACAGCTGGAAAGGTTCCTCTGCCTACATTCCTGTTCATCCTCTGCTTCCCCACCTTGCCCTCCCTCCCTGTTTTTATATCCTGGATATCCCTTAAGGTGCTCGCCAGCCCTCATTTATCAACTTCAGTCTCCTCTCCAGCCCCTGGGGCTGTGGAAATTACAAAGATGCAAGGGGATATCTAGTTTGAAGGGACAATTCCTGTTTGCCTCCTGGGTCTGTCACTTAGTCCAGTAGGACTTATCCTCACCTGTATCCTGGGGCAGAATTGTGTTTCTGAACAGTTTCTTCCTCTCATTTTTATTTCTCTGCTTTGCCCTGATGGTGCAGTGGTTAAGTGCTTGATGGCTACCAAAAGGTCAGCAGTTCAAACTCACCAACCAGTGCTCCAAGGCAGAAAGATGTTACCATCTGCTTCCATAAAGATCACAGCCTTGGTCACCCATGGGGCACTCCTACTCTGTCCTAATCGGCTGCTATGAGTTGGTCAGAACCAACTCAGTGATAACATGTTTGGATTTTTGTTCTTTTGGCCTTGCCCTCTTTGGCGAGCATGTTCATAGTGACAGATAGCTGCAGTTCAAGCTAACCTTTTATGTGGTGGTGTGGGCTGTTTGACAGTGGCCTCCACTCAGCAGAAGGGAGGAGGAGGTGGACACCAGGTGGGAAGCAGAAAACCCTTAGATCATGCAGACATGTGCAGACATGCCAATGAGCCATGGCCTCTGGTGAGGAGGGGATGTCCCATGGGGACACAGTCTCAGGGCATCTCATCACTCACTGCTTTCCCTCCTGGGGTGTGGATTGGGGATGGGCACAAACAAATAGCAAGGGGGTGGGGACAAGAGAACAATAGTCATCCGTCCGTAAGACATTGGGTTAGACAAACTCTGATACAGCTTTCAGTGCAATACTACCAATAGAGGATCATCGTCAAGTGAAGCAGGCAAATGCAGAAATGATCAAGCACCTCCCATCTGTGTTTTAGAAAGGAGGAGACTGTAAGTACATATTTGTTTATCTATGCATATTCAGAAGAAAAGGGGTCTGGTAACCTCTGAAGAAGGGAACTCAGAGGGAAGAAATAGAAAGGAGGGGACTTGACACTGTATAACCTTTTGTACATTTTGAATTTTGAACCATGCAACCGTATTATTGATTCAAAATAAAACACTAAATGGGTTCAAACAGGTGGTGACATGTGTTTTAGGAAAGGGTGGGACTGGAGAGAGACTGTAAGGAGGGTTAAGGGATAGATCCCGGCAATGGAATTTTCTCAAGTTCCTGAGAGTCAGAGAAACAAGTATGGTTCTTGATAATGCCTTTGCCTTTCCTTGTTGTGTGTATTGCCTCCCAGGGAAATGGTAAGCCTTTGTCAATGTCTGTCTGTCTCTCTTCTACAAGAGGGGTCAGGAAGCAGCAACAGGGGACGGGGTGACATCTGTCTGCTGGAAGCCTAGGGTGGGAGGTGAAATGCAGGAGACAGGGAGGTCATATCCTGGAACTCAGATACCACAGAAGCTTTTGCTACCTTCTGTCCTGCCCCAAGCCCAGGTTCACCCCAGGATCAATGGAACAGCCGGTGGGACAAGTCAGTAACTACATTCTAATGAACAGGGTCAAAGACCTCAGCATGGAATACAGCCCAGCAATGGCTGGATCGCTTTCTAATATAGCCTAAGGTGAAATCAAACAGTTTGCTCTTGGTTACTAACCTAAAGGCTGGAGGTTCAAACCCACCCAGTGCTACTGGGTGGAAGAAAGACCTGGTGAACTGCTTCTATATAAAGATGTTGTTGTTGTTGTTATGTGCCGTGGAGTCGGTTCCGACCCATAGTGACCCTGTATAGGGTTTCCGAGGCTATAAATCTTTACAGGAGCAGAAAGCCTCATCTTTCTCCCATGAAAAAGCTGGTAGTTTCAAACTGCTGACCTTGTGGTACGCAGCCTAATTCGTAACCACTACGCTACCAGAGCTCCTTGTATAAAAGATAACAGCCAGGAAAGCCCTGTGGCCCCGTTGCATCTCTAACAATGGGGTTTGTCATGAATAGGAATCAACTTGAGGGCAATGAGTTTAGGTGGGTTTTTTTGTTTAATTCCTACAGCTTTAAGGATAAGCACTGGACTGCTAACCATAAGGTCGTCAGTTCAAAGCCACTGTCTGCTCCTTGGAAAGCCCATACAGGGTCGCTATGAGTCAGAACTGACTCCAAGGCACTTAACAAGAAGAGCAGTGATAAGAGAAGCTGCTGCACCTCTGTATCAAGCTCCATCTGCTACATAAACATTTTGGATAACCGGACCCTTTTGATATTGGTTTTCCAAATATCTGTTTCCCTGCAGTTACTACCCTGCCTAAAGCACGCACCATTCGAGCCTTCCTGCCCTTACTCTGCCACTCGCCCACTCCTGTCCTCACCTCACACCACATACACTGATCTTTTGACTACCCACCTAGGCCAACTTGTTTCAAGTTTCCGTATCTTTGTATTTCTGTCCTCTTCAAGTACAATGTCCTCTTCTCTGCCAAACTAATACATCAATCTTCCAGGACGGCTCAAATCTCTTTTCCTGGGGAAGTCTTCCTGGAGGTGTCCAGGCTCTTGAGGAAAGCACATCCCCTCTCTGGAATCTTAGTCCCTCTTAGTTCCTCTTGAGAGCTGGTTGCTCAGATGACCGTGGTCTCCTGTCACCAGCAGTCATCGACTGTGAGGAATGGAGGTGGCTTTGCACTGTCTATACAACATCCTATTAGAGGCTTCCCTGTGGGTTACCCCCATAGCCAGTTGCCCAGCCCCTGCTGACCTCTGACCTACCTATGAGTCCTGCTCAGGGAGAGATGGGAGGGGCTCAGTTACACTGTAACCCATTGCTACCACAATGAACTGGCCTGCATCCTCTCTACGTGACCTCCCCAATGTGATCTAGCTCAACCTTCACGCTCCCAGTCCACCCCAGATGCTTTCGGTTCTAATTTTCAAGCTTACCTTGGGCTAAAGCATTGGATTCTGGTTGATGGGTGGGGAGCAGTGGTGAGAACAGGCTAGAGGGGTTGCAAGCCAGATGGAGGAGGGATGCTTGGTGAGATGTATGAGTGGATGGGCTTTGCCTCCAGCCTTGCAGCCATAAAGGTAGATATGGAAGGTAGAGGAATTGTTTCTCTTTCCTCTTGCCTGTGCCAGCTGAGTTAGCTCCAAACCTACCTCTCTCCTTCCCTACCCTTGACCCAGAAGGCACTGTTTGATTTGGAACAGGACAGAGGCTTGCATGGACCACTTAGAGTTCAGGTTCCTACCTTGGCCCCACCTCCTCATTCACATCTGATCCCTAGCAGCCCCACCCAACCCACTCTCTGCTGTTGGTCAGTTGTTTTCACCATTACCCATATGCCTCTTGGCTAGCTGTACCACCCAGAGACCGGGACCCTCCAACCAGAGAAAGGCACCCATGTCCTGTCTGTTCGTCTTTATATCTCCTGTTCTGCATTCAAAATGAAGACTGGCCAGGGGCTTGTAGCTAAGGTTGTGGTCTTCTTGATTTTGAACATTATTGTTGTTATGTGCCATCGAGTCGGTTCCGACCCATAGCGACCCTGTATAGGGTTTCCGAGGGTGTAAATCTTTACGGGAGTAGAAAGCCTCATCTTTCTCCCGCGGAGCAGCTGGTAGTTTCGAACCGCTGACCTTAAGGTTCGCAGCCCGATTCGTAACCACTACGCTACCAGAGCATGGCTATATATTTATCTGGGTTTTATAGCTCAATAGGAGTCTGTGATGAGTGTACTGATTAACACTCTCAAATGCTAACTGAAAGGAAGGTGGTTCAAGTCCACTCAGAGGCACCTCAGAAGAAACACTTGAGAGCACAATTCTACTCTGACACATATGGGGGAGGGGGGAGCACTCAACAATGTTAGACCCTAAACAAAAAGCCTAAAAGGAAACATTTTTAAACTTACATGTTGGAAGCATACAAGTGTCAGGCCCCTGCACCCCACCCTGAAAGGTCCCGACTGCTGTACCATGATAAGCACCCTGCCTCCGTTACACCCCTGCTTCTGTTACTACACCCCTAAGGAGCTACCAGTGCAAAGGTGTGATAACTGCAAACGTTCTGCTTCTGTATCTTGCTTGCTCTGCCACCAAAAGTTCAGTATATAAACCCCCTGCTACAAGACCTCAGGGCTTGTAGTGTCACAGCCCCTGCGCAGGAATAAAGTTCTCTGCTTTAATTTGACCTCCGTGTAGCGGTGTCAGTTCTTTGGGTACAACAAACAACAGTTACAGATAAATATGAAATACTGATACACATTTGGGTTCATAATGTACATAGTTTTTACCACATCTATCTTTTGACATAATGACATCATTCATTTAAGCAACAAATATTTACTGAATGCACACTATGCACCAAGCACTCTACTAACATAACTTAACAACAGAACATTCCTGACCTCAGGAGGCTTACATCAGAACGGAGGTTTGTATAGAAATGTTTGATGCTTAACCTCTCTGTCCTCAATTGACTGGCGTGTAAAAATGACGTAACAGTGCCTGCCTTGTAAGATTGTTGAAAGAATAGATGATGACTGCTTTAAAAACACTTTTTCCTTTAGAATAGTTTTCAACTGCTAGAAGTTTCAAAGATAGTACAGAATCCACAAAAACAATGTTCTACATCCTACTTTAGGAGCTCTGGTAGCATAGCGGTTACAAATCAGGCTGCTTACCTCAGGGTCAGCAGTTCGAAACTACCAGCTGTTCCACAGCAGAAAGATGAGGCTTTCTGCTCCCGTAAAGATTTACAGCCTTGGGAACCCTGAAAGGGTCGCTATGAATCGGAACTGACTCCACGGCACATAACAACAACAACAACAAAACAACATCCTACTTGGAGTCCTGGTGTGGCACTGTGAGTTAATACACAGGACTGCAAAGTTGGTTTAAACAGCAAGGTCAGTGGTTCAAGCTCACTAAATGCTCCTCAGAAACCCAATACAGGGTTGCTATGGGTCAGAACCAACTTGATGGGACTTAACAAGAACAACAACAAACATCCTACTTCGGTGAGTAGCAGCTAGAAAATTGAAAACTTGCAAGTGGCCATCTAAGGTGCAACTATTGGCCTCTGCCCATCTGGATCAAAGAAGAATGAAGAAAATGAAAGACAAGCAGTACAAAGGACCTCATCAACCTCAGCCTTCATGAACCTGAGACCAGAAGAACTAGACGGTGTCTGGCTATCACTGCTGACCACCCTGAAAGGGATCACAATAGCAGGCCCAGGACAAAGTGGGAGAAAAATATGGAAGAAAACTCAAAATCATTAAAAAGACCAGGCTTACTGGTCAGATAGAGACTGGGGGAACTCCTAAGACTATGACCCTTAGTCACCCTTTAGGCTTGGAACTGAACTCACCCCTTGCTTCAATTTTCAGCCACATAATAGACAGGCCTATAAGGTGAACAGTAACCCTAGGGAGGTATTACTTGGAACAATCAACCATTTGAGATCAAAAGCGCAGGATTTGCCCAGTGATAAAGCTCAGAAGGCTGGAAGAAATAGAAAAGAGGGACAAATGGAACCGGAAAACCCAGGGAGGAAGTAGGAAGAGGGCTGTTGCACTGTGGGAATTGCCATCAATGTCACCAAATACAACATGTATGAATTGTTAGCTGGAGAATCAATTTGTTCTGTAAACCTTCACTCAAATCACAATAAAAAGTTTTAAAAGATAGTACAAAGTTCTCATATGCCCTCCACCTAGTCCCTGTAACATTACATAACCAGAGTGCAATGATCAAAACCAGAATATTAGCATTATTATGGTACTATTAACTAAGCCTTGGACTTTACTCATATTTCTTCATTACTCAAAGTTCTTCTACTAATGTGTTTTTTCTGTTCCAGGATCTAATCCAGAATTCCACATTGCATTAAGTGTCATGTCTCCTTACCCACTGCCACAGAATTGATGCCCTCCCAGTCTCCTCCACTCTGTCACAGTTTCTTAGGCTTCGCTTGTCTTTCATAACCATGACGTTCTGAAGATAATAGTAGTCACTTCTTTTGTAGACTGTCTCCGAATTTGAGGTTCTCTGATGTTTTCTCATGATTGTTGTTGTTAAGTGCCATTGAGTCAGTTCCGACCCATGTCGATCCTGTATAGGGTTTCCAAGGAGTGGCTGGTGAGTTTGAACCGCCGATCTTTCAGTTCAAACCTATCTTGCAATCCAGTGCTTATCATACGGCACCACACCAGCACTCCTTTCTCATGATTAGAGGGAGATAATGCATTTTTGTTCAGATAAGAGTGCCAAAATGATATTATGCTATTCTTACTACATTGTACTCATGGGTGGTTGTTGTAAGATACCATCACCATCACGACCTTATGCACAACAGAACAAAATACTGCTCAATTTGGTACCATCCTCACAATTGTTATATTTGAGCTCATTGTGGCTGCTACTGTGTCAGTCCATCTTGGGGGGCTCTTCCTCTTTTGTGCTGACTCTCCACTTTACCAAGCATGATGTCCTCCAGCATTCTAGCTGTACTTTTTCCAAGACAGATTTGTTTGTTCTTCTGGCAGTCTATACTGCTTTCAACATTCCCCAACACCATAACTCAAAAGCATGGATTCTTCTACAGTCTCCTTATTTATTATTCACCTTTCAAATGCATATGAGGCCATTGAAAATACCATTGCTTGGGTCAGGCACACCTTAGTCCTCAAAGTGACATCTTTTCGTTTTTAACAATTTCAAGAGGTCTTTTGCAGCAGATTTGCCCAGTGCCATAGGTCATTAGATTTCTTGACTGCTGCTTCTATCAGCATTGATTTTAGATCCAAGTAAAATGAAATCCTTGACAACTTCAATCTTTTCTCTGTATATCATGATGTTGGTCTAGCTGTGAGGAACTTCATTTTGTTTACACTGAGCTCTAATCCGTACTGAAAGCACTAGTCTTTGATCTTCATCCATGAAGTATTTCAAGTCCTCTTCACTTCCAGCAAGCAAGGTTGTGTCATCTGGGTATCTCAGGTTGTTGAGACTTCCTTCAATCCTGATGCCACATTCTTCCTCATATAATCCGGCTTCTTGGATTATTTGCTCAGCATACAGATTGAATAAATATGGGCAAGGGTGCAACCTTGACACATTTTTAACCATGCAGTATCCCCTTGATTTTAAACCATTCACTGTCTCCTTGTTCTGTTCCAATGACTGCCCCTTGGGCTATGTACAGGTTCCTCAGGAGCACAATGAAAGATTTGTCAGTTTCATCCTCACTGGCTTTAGTGGTTGGTGCATAAATTGGAATAATAGAGGTATAACTGGTCTTCCTTGGAGGTGTGTACATATTAGCCTATCACAGACAGTGTTGTTCTTCAAGACTGATCTCAAAGTGCTCTTTAAAAAAAAACAAAAAAACTTTTTATAGTGAATTGAGAGGTTTATAGATGAGATCATCAGTTTTATATTCAACAAATTATATACTTGCTTTCATCTCAATGACTACAATCCCCTCCCTGCGACAGTCATCCTATTTCTTTCCTGCAGCTCCTCATTTACATCTTATATTTCACAAATGAACAAAGCAAAAATATTTTATGTACATGTATAAAGCATATATATATATATATATATATGTTGTTGTTGTTAAGTGC